>NW_022589711.1:36453949-37113095 GCF_004348235.1 Phoca vitulina
CCACCACTCCAGTAACCCTCAGTTTGTTTCCTGAGATTAAGAATTCCTCGTATCAGTGAGGTCATATGATACATGTCTTTCTCTGATTGACTTATTTCGCTCAGCATAACACTCTCCAATTCCGTCCACGTCTGGATATATGTTCTCTTATTCATTTCTCCCAACCACCCTGCCAGACATTGAGTTCAAACTGCACAATCCTGAGAGTATTCATCCTTCCCTTGATTCTTGTATTGGTTATCTATGGCCACGATAATGCTACATAAAAATCAACCATAAAAACTCCAATAGCATACAGCAATAAATATTTAAGTTTACTTACAAATCTCTGGGTCAGCCAGATGCTGCTGCTAATCCAGACTGGGCTCAGAGATCTCAGTTGGGTGTGGTCATAGAGTACAATCACCCGGCAGGTCAGCTAGGAGCTGGCTCTTCTAGACCAGCCTCAGCAGCACTTGGTCTCTCAAATTCCCTCAGGCTGGCCCTGGCTTATTGTATCTCCAAGAAAGATGGCAGAAGAGTGCAAGGCCTCCTTAAGACGTAGGTTCAGCAGTGGCATGATATCACTTCTCCTTTCTATTAGTCAAAACAAGTCATGAGGCCAGCCTAGATTCAAGAGGTGAAGATACAGACTCCAACTTTCGATTTAAGGAGCTGAATACAAGAGGACATGTAGCCATTTTGTAATCAATCTGGCATAGTTCTCATTTACTATTTTCTCCTTTGCTCATGGGATACTGCCTGCCTCAGCCTAGTTTTCTAAATCATTTAACTCCTCTACTGAAGAATTTTGTCAGCTCCAAAACCTACAGCAAATGTAGGTTAAAGCCTGTTAGTACAAACACATCATCTTTTATGAGTCCATGTAATTGCTTGCCAGTTAATATCACTAGGATTGTTTTAAAAAGGGACTTCAACAAGCATTGGCGAGGATGTAGAGAAAAAGAACCCTCATGCACTGTTGGCGGGAATGCAACCTGGTGCAGCCACTGTGAAAAACAGTATGGAGATTTCTCAAAAAGTTAAAAATAGAACTACCCTATGATCCAGTAATTGCACTACTGGGTATTTACCCAAAAAGTGCAATAGCATTAATTAAAGAGTATTATGCTAAATGAAATAAGTCAGTCAGAGAAAGACAAAGACCATATGACTTCACTCAAGTGTGGAATCTAAGAAACAAAACAAATGAGCAAAGGGAGGGGGGAGAAAGAAAGACAGACAAACCAAGAAACAGACTCTTAACTATAGAGAACAAACAGGGTTACCAGAAGGAAGGTGGGTGGGGGGAATTGGTGAAACAGGTGAAGGGGATTAAAGAGCGCACTCACCATCATGAGCACTGGGTAAGGTATAGAATTGTTGCATCATTATATTGTACACCTGAAATTAATATAACACTGTGTTAACTATACTGGAATTAAAATTTTAAACTTTTTTTTTTTTTAAAAAGAGACTTTGCCAAAGCCTCATTTGCCAGCTAGAACAGGTGGGCCAAATTGTAACTGCTCTCCTTAATAATATGCTTTGTTCATTCAACAAATATTTAGTTATCATTTCCTATGTGCCAGGCTCTGTCCCAGAGTTTAGGGATGCAGTGGCGAACAAGACAGTCTAGATCCCTGCTCTAATAGAGTTTATATTGTACAGAGGAGAAACACATAAGCAAGCAAGCAATTAATAAAGCAAATAATTTCAGCTAGTGACAGAAAAAAAACAAACAAACACTGTAGTGTGATAGAGAATGGTTGGATTGGGGAAGCTACTTTAGATTTGATTTGTTCAGCAAGGAAGATCTCTCAGAAGCAAGACTTTAATAGCAAGAAGGAGCCAGCCATGTGAGGATGGGGGGAGACAGTGGCCCAGACAGAGAACAATAGCAAAGGCCCTGAGGCAGGGATGAGTTTGCTGTGTCTAGGAAAAAAAGAGCTATGAAGAGAAGTTCTTCCACCAAACATACCAGGATCAGGAGTGTACAACTTCTAGAGTAGCCGTCTGAAAGTTAAGAGCATATACCAAAGCATAAGCATGTCTAGCCCCTAACTTTCCTCCTCCCTGACTCCAACCTCACATCCAAAAGAGAGGCTCATTTGACATAGGACAGTAATTCACATTTCAATGTTTGACAGACATTTCTAAATGATATACCTGGCTTTTTTAGTAATAGCTTCACTGAGACATAATTCACAGATCATAAAATTCACCCTTTTAAAGTATACAGTTCAATGGTTTTTAGTATATTCACTGTTGCAACAACCATCACCACTAATTTTCATCACCTCCAAAAAGAAACTGAGTTCATCCAGATTATAGGATATGAGATTGATATACAAAAACCAATTGTATTTCTGTACACTAGCAATGAACAATCCAAGCATAAAATTAAGAAAACATTTCCATTTTCAATAGTATCAAAAATAATAAAATACTTGGGGCGCCTGGGTGACTCAGTCAGTTGAGTGTCTGATTCTTGGTTTTGGCTGAGATCATGATCTCAGGGTCCTGGGATCCAGCCCCACATGGAGGGGGGTGGGTCCTCGCTCAGCAGGGAGTCTGCTTGAGGATTCTCTCTCTCCCTCTCCCCTCTCCACCCTGCTCGCTCGCTCTCTCTAAAATAAAAAAAATATATTTTTAAAAAAATAAAATACTTAAGAATAAATTCAACAAATTAAATATAAGATTTGTACACTGAAAATGACAAAACATCCTTGAAAGAAATTAAAGAGGACCTAAATAAATGGAATGATATCCCACGTTCATGGTTTGGAAGACTGAATATTATTAAGATGGTGTAGTAAAATAATGGCCCCCAAAAGATGACCACATCCTAATATCCAGAACCTGTGAACATGTTACTTTACATGGCAAAAAGAGATTTTACGGATGTGATAAAATTATGGAGATTGTTCTGGATTATCCATGTGGGTATAATCTAATCACAAGGGTCCTTGTAAGAGGGAAGCAGTGGGTCAAGGGCAGAAGGAGGAGGTGTGATGATGGAAGCAGAGATTGGAGCAGTGCACTTTGAAGGTAGAGGAAGGGGCCACGAGTAAGGAGTGGAGGCAGCCTTTAGGAGCTAGACAAAGCAAGGAAAAGGGTAATCCCCCAGGATACCAGGATAACCAGGAGCCCCTAGAAGGAATACAGCCCTGTCTGCTACCTTGATTTTAGCCACATAAGACACAGTTTGGAATTCTGACATTCAGAACTATAAGATAATAAATTTGTATTATTCTAAGCCACTAAGTTTGTGATAATTTGTTATAGCAGCAACAGAAACTAAAACACATGGTTATACTCCCCAAATTGATCTACAGTAGATCCAAAACAATCCCTATCAAAGTCTCAGCTGACCTTCTTACAGAAACTGACAAACTGATCCTAAAATTCCTAGGGAAATGCAAGGGACCCAGAATAGGTAAAATAGTCATAAAAAAAAAAAAAAAAAAAAAAGAACAAAACTGGAGGTCTTACACTTCCTATCAAAACTTACTACAAAGCTATATAATCAAAACTCTGGCACTGACATGTGGAAAGACATATAAATCGACAGAACAGAATTGAGAGTTCAGAAATAAACCCTTACATTTATGATCCTATTTTTGACAAGGGTACCAAGACAATTCAATGGAAAAAGAATATCCTTTTCAACAAATGTTGTTGAGACAACTGAGTATCAACCTGAAAAAGAACAAAGTTTGAACAAGGGGTGCCTGGCTGGCTCAATCAGAAGAGCACGTGACTCTTGATCTCTGGGTCATGAGTTCAAGGCCCACATTGGGTATAGAGATTACTTAAAAAATAAAATCTTTTTAAAAAAATTAACTCAGAACAAAGTTCCAAATATAAGAGCTAAATCAATAAAACTTCAGAAGAAAACAGAGGTGTAAATCTTTTGTGACCTTGGATTAGGCAATACTTTCTTAGATGGGACACCAGAAGCACAGGTAACAAAAGAAAAAAAAAATAGATAAATTATACTTCATCAAAATTAAAACTTTCGTGCTTTTTAAAAAATGTTTTTAAAGATTTTATTTATTTATTTGAGAGAGAGAGCACAAGCAGGAGGAGCAGCAGAGGGAGAAGCAGGGAGCCTGATGCGGGGCTTGATCCCAGGATCCTGGGATCATGACCTGAGCTGAAGGCAGACGCTTAACGACTGAGCCACCCAGAGGCCCCTGTGCTTTTTTTTTTTAAAAGATTTATTTATTTTATTTTAGAGAGAGAGAACAGGAGAGAGAAGGGCAGAAGGAGAGAGAATCTCAAGCAGACTCCCCACTGAGCACAGAACCCAACACGGGGCTTCATCTCTCAATCCTGAGATCACGACCTGAACTGAAACCAAGAGTCAGGTGCTTAACCAACTGTGCCACCCAGGCACCCCAAAACTTTTGTACTTTTAAAGGGCCTATCAAGGAAGTGAAAATACAACACACAAAACTGGAGAAAATGTTTGCAACTCATATATCCGTTAAGAGTCTAGTATCCACACTATATAAAGAATTCTTATAAGCCAATGATACAAAGAAAAGTAAACAAAATGGGCAAAAGGTTTGAATAGCTATTTATCCAAAGAAGATATACAAGTGGCCAGTAAGCATATGAAAACATGTTCAACATCATTAGCCATCAGGGAAATGCAAATCAAGAAAACAATTAGATATCATTTCTTATCCACTAGGTTGACTGTAATTTTTAATGGAAAACAACAAGAGTTGGTAAAGACGTGCAGAAATTGAAACCTTATACAATGCTAGTAGGAAAATAAAATAGTTCCTGATACAATGCTACTGTGGAAAAGTTTGAAAAAAAAATACATAGTGTTACCTCATACCCAACACTTCCGTACGTAGGTATACCCAAGAGAATTTAATACATGTATCCACACAAAAACTTGTACACAAATGTTCATAGCAGTGTTATTCATGATAGCCAAAACATGGAAACAACCAAATGTCCATCGAATGTAAACAAATAAATTAAACATGGTGTATCCATACAAAGGAATATTATTCAATCATAAAAGACTGATGTATTGATTCATGCTACCACATAGATGAACCTTGAAAGCATTATGCTTAATGAATGAAGCCAGTCAAAAAAGACCACAGATAGTATGAGTTATATGAAATTTCCAGAATAGGCAAATTTATAGAGACAGAAAGTAGATTTGTGGTTGTCAGAAATGTATAGAAGTGGGTATTAGGGAGTGACTGCTAATAGGTTTTTAATTTGGGGGGTGATGAAAATGTTCTGGAATTAGATAATAGTGATTGTTGCACAGTTTTGTGGACATACTAAAATTCATTGAAATATGCACATTAAAGGGTGAATTTTATGATGTGTGAATTATCTGAAAATAAAATAATCTGAAAATAGATTAATGAATTTATGTATGTAGATACATGCCTGGGAGTGGAATTGGGCCATACAGTAAGCCTATGTTTAACTTTCTGAGGAACTGCCGAAGTTTTCCAAAGTGGCTACACCATTCTACAGTCCCGCCAGCAACGTATCAGAGGTCCAGTTTCTCCACATGCAAAGCCTCATTTTTAAGAGATCCTAGCAGACAATCTGCAACAAAGTCTATGGGGAATAAATGTAAAATGCTGAGGTTTTCACTGTCTTAGAATCATGTGTGTGTGCTTGTTTATAGGTTTAAAAGAAAATCCATCGATGGAAGCTTTGGTTCCAGTGATGGTAAGAAAAACCCCTGGTTTCAAATTCAAATGATATCGAGTATTTGTCAACATCCCATTTGTACTTCTTTTGTCTCTCTGCCTTTCATAATTTCCAAACCCTCCCTTGGTACCTATCCCACAGAGTAATCTAATCAGCAGTCTTTCTAGAGAAAGCAGAGCTAGTGAGAACCAGTTTTCATAGTTGGTAATTACTGAGATATGGAGCTCATACTAAGAACCTTTGCTCGGAGTATCCCTTGCAGTTACCCATAGCCCATTTATCAGCCATTCATCTTTTTTTTAAAGTTTAATCTTTTCTAGGATGTAAATTGTTATCCCCAAACTGACTTGTGAACAATAAGAATTTATTGTGTCAACTCTAATACAAAGTTCACTTTTCCCAAATTGAGATAGAGGTTTTTTTGTTCAAGTAGCTAAAAACCTGAAATATTTGAGACTAATTAGTGTAATAAAGAGTATAATACTTCGGGAAATCCAGAGTAACTGATTATTCAAATATAGTAATATGCCCTTTCCTCCAGTTTGATAATTTGAACAAAGGAATTCGATGAGCTGATCTTTTTATCAAAACTTGAAAAAATTTAAATGTCCTCATTTTTTTAACTGAGAAATAATTGACAAGTAACACTGTATAAGTTTCAGGTGTACAACCAAATGATTTGATATTTGTATATATTGCAAAACGATCACCATGATAAGTCTAGTTAACACTCATCACCACACACAGTTATAATTTTTTTTTCTTCTGATGAGAACTTTTAAGATCTACTCTCTTAGGAACTTTCAAATATACAGTACAGTAGCACTAACTATAGTCACCAGGTGGCACCTTGTATCCCCAGGAGTTATTTATCTTATAACTGAAGCTTATACCTTTTGTAAATGTCCTCATTTTTGAAAAGTCTAAATCAGTGTGAGATAGTGTTCATAAGTTCTTTGGCATATAGTGCTTATTTGGAAAAGGAATGGTGAAATGACACTTGATTTTTAAGTCACATGCAGCAGATGTTTAGTTCTGTGTTTTCTGTACTTAAATGAGCCCACAGAATATTAGAAAGACACAAACTGATCCCCTGCCCACCCAGCAGGAACATTTCTCACTCTGCTGGAGGGCTGCTTCTCCTGCCATTCTTTGATTTTTTGTCTTCCTCAATGCCAGCATGTTTATTTTTCCAGCCACCCGGGCAATTGGTTTTGATAACATTCAACTAGCAGTATGAAAGACTGTGAAAGGACACCTGCTCTAGGGTCTTTAAAATCCAAAGTCCTACTTTCCCTTGTATTCATAAAATGTGTAAATGAATTTGTCTTCTCTCTGGATCTCATCCTTTTTCTTCTAGTGCTCTCCAAGTTTTGCTCTTATTTTAGGTCTCAGTTGAACTTAGAAAGCCTGATTAGTTGGATCCCATTGGTGCTCTGTGAAAGGATGGTCTGTTATTTTTATTCTATGAGTGAAGACATTTTATTATTGTAATGATAATTCAAGGGATTTCTGTGTTCAGAAGAGTTTCCTGAACAGTGAAGTGTAGGTGGACAGAGCTGAGACTTTAGCCAGATCATTGTCCAAGATCAAGAAGGCTCTGAAAATTAAGAGCTATGGGGGCGCCTGGGTGGCTCAGTTGGTTAAGCGACTGCCTTCAGCTCAGGTCATGATCCTGGAGTCCCGGGATCGAGTCCCGCATCGGACTCCCTGCTCAGCGGGGAGTCTGCTTCTCCCTCTGATCCTCCCCCTCTCATGCTCTCTGTCTCCCATTCTCTCTCTCAGATAAATAAATAAAAAATAAAAAATAAAATAAAATAAAATAATGAAAATTAAGAGCTATGGGCACCCTTCAGGCGGCAAGCAGAAATGAATGAATGAGAAGAAAGAAAGAAAGAAAGAAAGAAAGAAAGAAAGAAAGAAAGAGAGAGAGAGAGAAAGAAAGAAAGAAAAAAGAAAGAGAGAAAGAAAGAGGAAAGGAAGGAAGGAAGAGAGAAAGAGGAAGTGAGGGAGAAAGAAAGACAGAGGGAGGGGGAGAAGGGAGGGAAGAAGGTGGGGAGGGAGGAAGAAAGAGTAAAGATGCATCAGTTAGGATTCACATGGTTGCAAATAACAACAAAATAGATCTCAAAACATGCTTAAACAGTAAAGGGGCTCCTCTCCTTGCAAGTTGAGCAGAAGGGTGGGCTTTAGGGTTAACTGAGTCTGGTGGCCCTGGTCCTTTTCCCCGCCATTCCCTCGACTCTGCTTTACTTCCAGTGCTGGTGGTGAGGTGAATTAGCTTGACACCCTCACCTGACCAATGTCCAAAAGGAAGGACTTTTTCAGAAGCACCCAGTAACTTCTCATGTTTCACTGGTGTAGAGCAGGTCATTTACTTATTGTTAAATCAGTCACTGCAAAGGAGTAGATTTACCTACAGATCAATCAAGCCTACTTACAGAACTAGGATGAGATCATCTTCCCCTAAGACCTGTGTTTCTCAAACTCCACATTATTGACATTACAGGCCAGATAATTCTTTGTTGTTAGGGACTGTCCTGTGCACTGTAGGATGTTTAACTGCATTCTTCACCTCTACCTACTAGAAACCACTAGTACACTCCATCCTCGTGACAACTAAAAATGTCTCCAGACATTGCCAAATGTCCTCCTGGGGGCAAAATGCCCCCCCACCTCTACCCCCCAACTGAGATTATCTGACTTAAACACACGGACTGCCAGGTGAGGATACCTGAATGAAATCCCAGCTTAGTTAGGAAGTAGGGAATAGGATTTTTCACCACAAAGGCTTTGAAATAGGGAGAATCAGGAGCCTTTGTTATGCAGACAGGCTGTATCAGAAAGATGGTATATGACAACAAGTGAGACAAGACCTAGATGCTGAAGACAAGAACAGAGAAGACACACTCTCCCCTAGGAAAGAACCAGTTAGCAACTCTTTTAAGCACATCAAAGGGAGCATTGAGAAACCAGCCTGGACCAAGAGACAGAAGCAAGTGAGGGACACTATTTAGCTGAAAGCTAAGGTGAGACATTTCAGGGGAGGAACCTTTGCCAAGGAGCAAGGATACAGAAATGCCTTTCTCTCCCAAGGGCCAGGATCCCTGTAACTATGGCGGCTACAGGAAGATCAGTGGAGCTCAGAGCTACAGGGCATGCCCTGGGGGCTGGTAGCCACAGAAAATGCTAGAAGCAGTGTCTGAAAGGGAAGGAGGATCCCATTAGACTTGGCATGGTGTCCCGCTCAAATCAATGTGGACCTAGACATCTGAAAGGGAGAGGTCAAATGCTACCACAACAAGAAGATGAGGCAAGGAAAACTCTTGCAAAAGAGAAGAAGCCCACTTCACTCAGCCCAGTAGGATGGTGGGAGGAAGATAGCAGGGGGGTGGGGGTAATGAGAAAGTGACCAGGTGAGCATGACTTGGATTTCTTCCTCTAGATGCTGAAATCTGGAAGTGTGGTCATGGAGTATTGATAGGTTAAAAGGAATGCCAAAACAGAGATTTTACCCAGCTTGTCATTGGGGACTTGGGATGCCTGTCTTTTTTTTTTCCCTCACAAACATTGTCTTTAATAGATAAGCTTAACATTAGTGGCAAATTTTAATAGAATAGAAAAGCTTCACATATATTGTTTATACATATATATAAGTATATATATATTTTTAAGATTTTACTTATTTACTTGTCAGAGAGAGAAAGCACAAGCAGGGGGAGTGGCAGAGAGAGAGGGAGAAGCAGACTCCCCACGGAGCAGAGAGCCCAATGCGGGACTCGATCCCAAGACCCTGGGACCATGACCTGAGCCAAAGGCAGATGCTTAACCAACTGAGCCACCCAGGTGTCCCTGTTTATATTTAAAGTTTATTTATCTTTCTGAAGAGAGAAGCTCTAAAACTAACATGCACTGAGAAGGCAGGCCAGCTCTGACGCCTGGAGGACCAGGAACCTGCTCCCCTGTACACTATCCAGGTGGAGGGGGACGGTGAACCAAGGCCCTTGCCTGCTCTTCCCAGCAGAGAGAGTTCCAGTAGCTCTCCCACCATTGGTGGAGTTCTAAGGCTGGATCTTTTCTATTCTAGTTGCCCTTTTAAACCATGGCTTTTGTCTGTGCCCCAAGGCAGACAAAGCTGCTCACGGTCCCTCAGAACTATCCCTTCCACAGCAGTTCCTACAGGGCCCTTCGTTAGCACGTCTTTATTTTTCTTGCTCTTCTATCTTTAGTTGTGCAGAAGCTGCTCAGTCAGCCCTCAGTTCTTCAGGAGGAATTGCTCTATAAATAGGTGTAGATTTGGTGTGTCCGTGGAGGAGGTGAGTTCAGTGTCTTCCCACGTTGCTGTCTTGGACTGGAACTCTCTCCTCAACTTTTGAAACTTTGGGGATAGGTAGCCTATTGGCATAAAACTGAAATTTCTGGGCAGTGAGTTCGCATCATTTCTGACTCCCTCTTCAGCTTCCAACCTCCTGAGTCCAGAGACAGAAGAAGGCAGGACGATTATAAATATGAAGTCCCTGAAAGATCCAAACATGCTCAAAATGAAGTTTTCCTCCTCACACTGAGCACTTAACATAAAAAGCCAGCATGCAAGCATATCTTATTCAATGTTAGTAAACAGATGGCAAAGGGTTCATGCTCCGAAAAAAAGATGCCAGGACAAGTTTCTTCATTAAGATGAGCTCATTCACAACTTTATATGTTTACTTCTTCCCACCCAGAACATCTTGGTCTGTCCTATAAACTGATATTTTGTGTTTAATTATTTCTAAATACCATAGAGTTAAATATAAATATAACTCCCCTTCTGGGAGCATCAAGTATATTTGAAGTTCGGGAGATGACGCTTTGGTTTTTTGCAGTCAGTGAAGGCCTTAGACGTTAGAAAAATTAATAGAATACCGTTATCCCGTGTTGGCCAATCTCATATTTAAACTGTGCCTATAGAAGTCCACAAAGTTCAAACATCTTTGTGTTTTGTATTGCCCATGAAAATCCTGATGTTCTTGTCCATCATAGAACCACTGGTGTTGCAGATGAGCCAGAGCTGAGTATCGAAGTCAGTAACACATCCAAGTCTGAACAGACCCACCCAGCTGGCTTTTGCTTTTTAATGAAGTTTCACCTAACAAAACAGTGATTGTTTTTGTTTGCTCGCTTGCTTTGATTTTAGCTTTTGTGTTTTTTTCTCCTTTGTTTACACCCACAAAAACATTGCTTCCCACAAACCATTTCAACCTCCTACCATAACCAAACTCAAGCATTTTCCTATGCACACTTCTACTTCTCATAGCAGAGGGCTTCTCAGTAACACCAAAATGCCAAAAATTCTGGGTTTTATGATTTTAGTGTCATTCTGCACTTACTATTTACACATCTAATATTTTTTTAATTACAACTTTATAAAAGGACATAGGTTAATGGTTAAAAAGAGGGAGCTTAAATCTACAGATTTGATCCCTATCAAAATACAGCATTTTTCACAGAACTAGAATAAATAATCCTAAAATTTGTATGGAACCACAAGAGACCCCAAATAGCCAAAGCAGTCTTGAAAAAGATGAACAAAACTGGAGGTATCACAATTGCAGATTTCAAGATATACTACAAAACTGTAGTGATCAAAAGAGTATGGTACTAGCACAAAAATAGACACATAGATCAATGGGACAGGATAGAGGACCCAGAAATAAGCCCACACTTTTATGGTCAATTAATCTACAGCAAAAGAGGCAAGAATATACAATGGGAAGGAAAAAGACAGTCTCTTCAACAAATGGTGCTGGAAAAACTGGACATTCATGCAAAAGAATGAAACTGAACCACTGTCTTCTTACGCCATACACAAAAATAAACTCGAAATAGATTAAAGACCTAAATGTGAGACCTAAAACCATAAAACTTCTAGAAGAAAACATAAGCTGTAATCTCTTTGACATCAGCCTTAGCAACATTAGATATGTCTCTTCGATCAAGGGAAACAAAAGCAAAAATAAACTAATGGGGCTACACCAAAATAAAAAGTTTCTGCACATCAAATGAAACCATCAACAGAACAAAAAGACAACTTACTGAATGGAAGAAGATATTTGCAAATGATTTATCCAATAAGGAATTTTATCTGAAGTATATAAAGAACCTATATAACTCAACACCAAAAAAACACACACAAATAATCCAATTTAAAAATACGTAGAAGACATGAACAGACATTTTTCCAAAGAAGACATCCGGATGGCCAACAGACACCTGAAAAGATGCTCAACATCAATCATCATCAGGGAAATGCAAATCAAAACCACAATAAGATACCTGTCACACCTGTCAGAATGGCTAACATCAAAAAAGCAAGATATAACAAGTGTCCAACAAGGATATGGAGAAAAAGGAACCCTCATGCACTGTTGGTGGGAATGCAAACTAGTGCAGCTGTTGTGGAAAACAGTATGGAGATTCCTCAAAAAATTGAAAAATAGAATTACCATATAATCCAGTAATTTCTACTGGGTATTTATCCCCCAAAAATGAAAACACTAATTCAAAAAGATATATGTACCCCTATGTTTCTTGCAGCATTATTTATAATAACCAAATTATGGAAGCAGCCCAAGTGTCTATAGGTAGATGAATGAATAAAGAAGATGTGGGGTGTGTGTGTGTGTGTGTGTGTGTGTGTGTGATAGAATATTACTTAGGGGTGCCTGGGTGGCTCAGTCCTTTAAGCGGCTGACTCTGGTTTCGGCTCAGGTCATGATCTCAGGGTGGTGAGATGGAGCCCCACATCCTGTGCCTCAGGATTCTCTCTTTCTCTTTCCCTCTGTCCCTCCCCCTTTACACTCTCTCTCTCTCAAATAGATAAATAAGTCTTTAAAAAAAATACTACTCAGCCATAAAAAAGAATGAAATCTTGCCATTTGCAACAACATGGATGGATCTAGAGGGTATACTGCTAAGTGAAATAAGTCAGTCAGAGAAAGACAAATACCATATGATTTCACTCATATGTGGAATTTAAGGAACAAAGCAGACGAACAAAGAAAAAGAGATGGAAAAAAAAAAAAAAGGCTTTTAAATACAGAAAATAAACTGGTGGTTGCCCGAGGGGAGGTAGGTAGGGTGATGGGTGAAATAGGTGATGGGGAGTAAGAGTACACTTACGATGAGCACTGAGTAATGTACAGAATTGTTGAATCATGTTGTACACCTGGAACTAGTATAACACTGTGTGTTAGTTATACTTGAGTAGAAATTTTTTAAAAAGAGGGAGCTTAAGCATGAAAAGAGAAAAATGTGAAAGACACTGAGGGAAATGTAAAAGGCTACATCACCTGGGATGAGCCCATCACCATGGTTTCTGTGAGACTCCCCGCAGTGAACTAGACAGAACGAAGATATTAGCATGACCCAATAGAGAATCATCGACAAACAGCAGTAGACAACCTAAAAACAAATGTTGTGCTTAGATACTTCTTTAAAGTATCAGCTTCCTATAGTGGAGATGCAAAGAAGTCTCAACCTCCTTGTCTCTTTTGAAAGATATTCTTGGGCACTCCATGAAAGTAACACCCTTGCTGCCAGACATTCATATTTTGAAGGAAAATCCCTGTATTATTTTTCAGTTAAGAAGATAAGTTTTGGGGGCACCTGGGTGGCTCAGTCAGTTAAGCGTCTGCCCTTCAGCTCAGGTCATGATCCCAGGGTCCTGGGATTGAGCCCCGCATCGGGCTCCCTGCTCAGCGGGGAGTCTGCTTCTCCCTCTGCCTCTGCCCCCCGCGCCCCGTGTTCATGCTCTCTCTCGCTCTCTCTCCCTCCCTCAAATAAATAAATAAAATCCTTTTAAAAAAAGAAGATACGTTTTGGGCGCCTGGGTGGCTCAGTCAGTTAAGCACATGACTCTTGGTTTTGGCTCACGTCATGATCTCAGGGTCATGAGATCGAGCCCCAAGTTGGGCTCCATGCTGGGCGTGGAGCCTGCTTAAGACTCTCCCTTCCCCTCTCCCTCTGACCCTCCCCCTGCTCACACTCACACTCTCTCTCTCCCCCCCCAAAAAGAAGAAGAAAATTTATAACTGAAACCAATACAATGAACCACTCTCCACCCACGATCTGAGGGACTCTGGGCAAATCACTTGATTTCTCAAGTGCCTCCCTTTTGTTATTTTAAAATGGTGATCGTAGTACCCACCTCATAGGGCTGTTGAAAAATTAGAAGAGTAAATTCTTGTAAAGAACTTAAAAGGTGTCTGACATACAGTAAGTTTTCGGTAAACACTAGCCGGTAGTAGTAGGAGTTGTACTAGTAGTCGTAGTAGTACTAGTAGGAGTAGTAGGAGTAGTCATCGTCGTAGTAACAACAATGGGAGCACGAGTTACGGCGGCAGCACTAGCGGTGGCAGGAATAGCACGTGGGATTCGTTATAGTCAGTAGTCGCAGGAGCAGAAGCAGCAACCAAAGCTCTGTGCTGTGACTATGGCCAAATCTGTCCTAGGTCAAAGAGCCAAACTGTACACAACATCTCCACATGACACTGCTATTGCGCACAAAAAAAATTTAATATCTCCTACTTAAGAGTCTGAGAATAGCCTGCTTCTTTGCCTTGAAGTTGGATGAAAAGCTCAGAGGGTCTTGACACCATGTTACATATTTATGGGTGAGCCCAAGAATGGCCAAGGAACATCTGTGTTCTTGAAGTGATAAGAACTAGATCAAGGAATCCCCAGGCCTGGGGACAGTGCCAGGGAGTCTGCATTCTGAGGGCCTGGGAACAGCCTTGCCCACCAGGAACACCGTGTTAGCCAAAGGCCTTGCCGTCCAGCTGAGCCCACTCTGGCTACGCTACCCAAAGGAGGACGGAAATTGCGTCTCTAAGGCCATCTTTCATCATCTGGCTGAATATTTTGAACTCAGGATTTAATTCTTTTTCTTCATGAAGAAAAGGAATGGACACACCAAGAGTAAAAACCATGATAAAGCCTACAGATTGGCTTGTTTTTAATGTTTTTACTACTCACCAGTGGGAGGAAGTTTAAGAGCTGGATGAAGAGAGTTGGCTGTGACAAATGATGAACTGTTGGAGGCTCTTGGTTCCGTTACACGTGTTACGTACTGGAGCACGAATGTAAGCTATAGCGAAGTGTATTTTCTGTGAAGAAATGGAAATATATTTACAGTGAGGCTATTATAGAATATCCTCAGTTATGTGTCTTCCCTGAAAATATATTTCCCTGCAACAGTATGTGAGACTGACCAGTTAAGTCACAGACTTTTTTTTGCCTGTAATGTGATACAAGCAACCTCACCTCAGAAGAAAGATCCAATATTGAAATTCCCGCCAGCCTGACAATATCCCAGATCCTTGACAAAGCTCAGGAGGCAGTGAAGAAATATTCTCCTGCATCTCCACAGACGGAGTGTGGCTCCTGGAAGCATTGCAGCATTAAGTCAGTCAGAGAAATGGCCTAGATAAGCTGCTTGTTTGTGGTTTCTCCTCTCCTTGTTCAGCTCTGCCTAATCCTCAGGGGTGGATAAACTCAATGAAGAGCATCTTGTCTGATAACCAAGGAGATGGTCCGGAGATATTTTTCTCTGATACTTGTGCTGGCCTGGCTCCAGATGACACCACCAGACTCAGGAATGAGTTCGCTCCCTGTGCTGCTACAAGGAGTACCTCAATGAAAATGTTTGAGGAACATTATCTTATTCAGTTTTTCTCTCCCTGCCAAGAGGCATTTGGCAACAGATCCAGAAATCTCTCTCAAAATATCTCATATTCTTCCATATCCTTAGCTCAGTTGTCATCATTCATCCCTCCGAGGAGTGCAGCAATGTCCTCCCTATCTGGGCTCATCCGGCCGATAGTCAGGGTACTGCTAAATGCTATTTTAAACACCTCCAAATTATAGTGCTTTCATCAGAGAAGTTTATTTCTATGTTTCCATTCAGTGGCGGCCTTCCTCCAAGTGATTTTAGGACCTCTGCCCCTTTGTTCTTGCGATTCTGCAATCCCTTCAGGCAGGAACCAGAAGATTTTTTTCTCTGTAAGGTGCCAAAGAGCAAATATGTTAGACGTCTCTGTCGCAGCTTCTCAACTCTTCCGCCATAGCCAAAGGCAGCCATAGAAGAACCCAAAGGCTGTGGCTGTGTTTTGATAGAAATTTGTATATGAATACTGAAATTTGAATTTCATGTAATTTTTACCTGTCATGAAATCCTCTTTTGATTTCTTTCCCCAACCATTTATTTTAGTATATGTGCTGCCGAAGCGAGCACAACCATTTAAAAATTTTAAAACCATTCTGACTTTAAGGACCGTACAAAAACAGGTGGCAGGCTAGATTTGGCCCACAGGTCAAGTTTGGTGAGTCTTGTATTATTAGGGTAGAAAGAAAATCAAGTTTAAAATGTTGTGGCCTTATGATTCAAACTACTTAGAGTTGTGTTGTTTTGTTTCGGCAGCTGGACGTAAAGCGTTGGCCTCTTTGTGTTTCTTTCCAACAGGCTCTGGAAATATGGTGGTGTCACATCCCATTGCTGCCAGCACCCCTGAAGGAAGCAATTACGGGGCAATAGGTATTTCCTACAATGAGTCCATTCGTTGAAGTATTTCCTAACTCTCCAGAGAACAGAATACAAAGGGCCCTCCAGCCACTACTGACCAAGAGTGGGCAAGGCAGTCATCATGTAAGACTGTCTTTTCTTTATAAGATGAATTGGTTGGGTGATCTGGAAGGCTCCTTCCAGCTCTAACTCTCTCCAGTTCTGTTCTTCTGTGCCAGCCACACGTGAGCCGAATCCCCTACTGTGGGAAACATCCCGTGGGGATGTTTTCATACCCGGCCTGAGTTTGGGGCATGAACAGTGTGTCAGAGTCAATGTCAGGGAGCCTGACGTCAATTGACGAGCTGTTTCATTCTCAGGTTTCAGTGGAGTAAGGGCGATCAGAAGACTAAGGCTCTGCGGCAGGTGAACATGGCTGTAGCCTGTGTCAGTCGTTCATTCTGGCTAACTTCATAACTGAACCTAGTCATTCACATGGCAACGCCCCAGGGTTCATTGCGTGGCCTGAAAGAGACAGTTCCTGTGGGTCTATGAATGGTTCGCTTAAAATGTCAGGGCAGAGGGGCGGAGAGGCCTTATTCCTGCTCGGGTGGTGCTGTAACGTTGAGAAGCATGTGGGTTTCATGCAGGCTACTTATTTCTGGCTCTGTAAGAACAGGGTTTTGTTGTGGTGGGTTTTTTGGGTTTTTTTTAACACTCTGAACAGAAGAAATAAAGCGGAAGGTAGGCTCAGCTCATGTGCTCATCAAGCTGCGCAAATTCCCATCTGCTCTGGGAAACATTCACGAGAACACAAGGACTCTTCTCCCCGAGAGTGTTGTTCTCATTATATAATCATAGATACGGCATGTGGGGGATTTCGGTGTACAAATACTTTCTCCACGAGCAATGTCTAGCTGCTGGATATGTGTGTGCTTACACGGATATGTGGTAGATGCTATACAAAACTGTGCATGTATATGTTTATATATTTATGTTCATATTTTAAAATATGAAACATGACATATAAGCATAATCTTATTTTTTGCATCCAGATACTTTATCAGAGCAGATGCCTTTATGTTCTTAATATGTATTTGGCCCTAGAGATAGACAATTAGAAGTCCACTGAGGAGGGGGCGCCTGGGTGGCTCAGTCGTTAAGCGTCTGCCTTCGGCTCGGGTCATGATCCCAGGGTCCTGGGATCGAGCCCCGCATCAGGCTCTCTGCTCCGCGGGAAGCCTGCTTCTCTCTCTCCCACTCCCCCCACTTGTGTTCCCTCTCTTGCTGTGTCTCTCTCTGTCAAATAAATAAATAAAATCTTTAAAAAAAAAAAGAAGTCCACTGAGGAGGAATTGAGAGAAAGCACATGTATTGTGGGTAAGGAGTTCATTTTTACCATCACATTTGCAAGAATGAGTCAGCACTGTGCTTTTTTGCAGAGAGGAATGGGCTGCATGGGTCCATCCTAGCTCTGGAAGGCAGCTGAGTTTTCTCCGTTTCAGAGGGGTCAAGTTCCAGTCCTGACAGGCAGATGTCCTCCCCCAATAGTGGGCAGACGTTCCAGTCAGACACAGACAGCTCCGTGGAGGAGAGTGACTTCGACACCTTGCCAGACATTGAGAGTGATAAGAACATCATCCGGACCAAGGTATCTCTGCTTGGCCAAACTCTGGGCAAGGGCAGAAAGTTCAACAGTCAAATACACCTTCAGCAAGCCTCAGTTTCCTTTATTTTTTCCTTTCAAGGGAAAACCAAACTTCCCTGAGGGCTTTTGAGATAAAACATAAGTACAGACTATAAACAATACTCTGCTAATTAGCATTTCTTTCTGGAGGAAGAAAGTGAGAGCATTTAGGAGAACAGAGCATTTTATTCCAGGTCCTCGGGGTCTGGGGGAGCCTGGCTGGCTCAGCCAGAAGAACATGCTACTCTTGATCTCTGAGTTGTAAGTTCAAGCCCCATGTTGGGTGTAGAGATTACTTACATAAATAAAACTTTAAACAACAACAACAGCAACAACGACACCACCACTCAGGGTCTGAGTGGCTGACTGAGGACCATAAAGGAGGAAGGGATCCAGCAAATGGAAGAAAAGATTCACTGAGGGGTATACCTGGGAAAACTCCCTGGTTCTGCACATAACATCCTTCAGGAATAAAGCTCATTTCTTTCTGGCATATATTTATTTTATTGTGTTGTAGCCAGTAAGAGAGATGAAAGTAGATTGCCCAGTTTCAATCCTGTCATTCGAGAACCACACACTGGACATCTCTGAAAACTGAAAACCAGTTCCTGAGATATATGAAGCATTTGAGACTCCCAGTAGTTTTTCCGCATCAGCCGATTCTTAATATTTCAGAGAAAATACTAAGATTTTTACTGAGGTATTGTGAAAAAAAAAATTGAAAGAAAAGTTTTATTAAATGTTTTTAATCCCTAGCGAGGTATTGGATTGAAATTTTGTAAAGCTCTCCTTTGTATCTTCTGCCAAAAAGCCAAGTACAGTTTTGCATTCTCTTTTTATTTGGTATCCTAGGTGTTCCTTTTCCTGTCAGATCTGTCCCGGAAGGACCGGAGAATTATCAGCAAAAAATATAAGATTTATTTTTGGTGAGTAGATGATTGCTAGGACCACAGTTCCCTTGAATAAAATGAAAGTTTTCTTAGTAAAAGCCACAATCACAGCACCAGTTTCCGTTTAATGAGGCAACGGTGTAGATGTTCCGAGAATTCATGCCACATTCCATAAGAAAAACAAAAATAAACTATAAAAGGCAACCAGCCCTAAACTAAATACATACAAAGTAAAAACGAGAATGATGGTAGACTCCCACATGTTTAGGGAGCACACCAAATCCATTTCCAGAAAGACAACATAACAATAACCTGTCACTACCTCCCCTGAGACACACTAAACTGGAGCCTTTATGTTCTTAATATGTATTCTGTCTTCTCACCCAGCCTGGATCTTAGAAGAGCCAGTGATTTCGGGGACTAGAGGTCTACAGCATCTCAGAGTAGCTGGAAACCACCCTGAGAGGAGATGGTACCCCAGCCAGTGATAAATTGCCCTGTGGTAGTCAAGCACCTCCAGATGCATCCTCTCTCCAACCCGAGAGGCTGAGCCACCTGGCAGGAGACACCCCCCCCCCACCCCACACCCTGCACCCTGCACCACCCCCAGAAACCCCAACCTGATGCTGTAATAGCTCTTCCATTCTTTTCTCTGGAAGGACACCCTTTTACTTGGGTACAGACGGTCAAGGGAAGCAAGGGACAGTGGGGGCCCCATGGAATTTCATAGTGGGACCATCATTTTGGAACTAAGAGGTATCTAAGAGAGCCACATCCCTTCATGCGATCCATCTCCCATTACTTACACTCTGATCACTTTCAATCAGACAACATCCTCATCCATGATTTGGGTAAAGCAGAAGCAAGTGTTATTTATAGTTTTACCAATGATTGTAGTTGTGGAACTCTGGAGAGACAGGAACTCTATTAATCAGTTTCTAATTACTTTTACAAGTTAACTAGGGAGTTATGGGGTGGAAGGATTCTTTTTTAAAAAATTGGGCAAAGATTCCATTGGTAATTTGGAAGACTATTTCCTGTTCTTTCTGCCTGCTTAGGAACATCGTCACCATCGCTGTGTTTTATGCACTGCCTGTGATCCAGCTGGTCATCACCTACCAGATAGTAAGTATTACCCAGAAGCCCAGAAGCCCAGCTTTCATACTGCAGGGAGAGATCTTTGCTATGACTTACAGAGAAAAGTATATATCACTTGAGCTCAGTCCAAGTATGAATTTCCCCCTTCAGTTCCAATTGGACTTGTCCATTGCTTCATCTTTGATGGACCTTTATATCCAGTTCCCAATTGTTTTATCACAGAAGGGCTTGGGACCTCTTATATTATTTTGTCACCCAATTTGAAGGTATTGCCTTATGCTCATTCAGTCATAATATCTATCAACTATATCTGCCATTTACCAGGCTGAACTTCTGATTATCAAGGGGTAATGGATAAAGTAAATAAAGTTCCAGACCAAAACAAAGAAACCTGGTGTGTAATTTAGCCTGTGCCCTCTCGTTGAGGGTAAATATTTTTTATAAAACTAAAAACAGCTTTACAAAACCAATAAGATACTCAAATTTAAAAAAATATATAAAATAAGAACTAAAAGTAAAAAAAAAAAAAATAAAGATAATAATTAAAGCATCTTGAGAATCCTCATTACTCTTTCATAGAACCTTGGGGTCCAGATCACTTAAGGACCATCTCTAGCATTTATTACATAAATGTAATACTTAAAAAGGATGAGGCTGGGGGCACCTGGGTGGCTCAGTCGTTAAGCGTCTGCCTTCGGCTCAGGTCATGATCCCAAGGTCCTGGGATCGAGCCCCGCATCGGGCTCCCCGCTCCGCAGGAAGCCTGCTTCTCCTCTCCCACTCTCCCTGCTTGTGTTCCCTCTCTCTCTGTCTCTCTCTGTCTCTCTGTCAAAAAATAAATTAAAAATCTTTAAAATAAAAAATAAATAAATTAAAAGGATGAGGCTGACAGTGTTTCTAAGGCAGTGCCTCTCAAACTGCTGTGCATCAGAATCACCTGGGAAGCTTTTAAATCCTGGTGTCCACGCCGTACCCCATACCAAATTAGATCCAAGTCTCTGAGAGTAGAACCAGGCATCAGTATTGATTAAACCCCAGTGATTCTAATATATAGCCAAGTTTGAAAAGCAATGGTCTAATAATATTTAGCCAATTCCATACTTAATATGGGATGAGGAGAAGGACTTTTATGAGGTTTGGGCACCACTGCTTGTAATCTCAATATTCTCTGAGTACCTCAGGGCCCTGTCAGAAGATAGAGCTGGGAAGGTTCTCAATGATAGAGATGGTGATAAATATAGAAAACTGAACACACACCTCCTCATGTTGACTTGCCCCGTGGTTAGCACTTCCACGCACAGCATGGGACAGCTCCATACCCTTCCACATGCATCTAGAAAATAGAACATATCATGACAGTCCTAATAAGCCTGTGCTATGTGAAGGGGGCAGACGATGACCTGTCCTCGGCTGAGAAGGAACACTGGTTATGTGGCAAATCACTGCGCGCAGTGCCTGCCTTTTGTGATTTCAGGCTGGGCTCAGCAGATGGGGAAACATGCAGCTCCTCTTCTCACTCTTGATTTTGCAGGTGGCAAACACCACGGGCAATCAGGACATATGCTACTACAACTTCCTCTGTGCTCACCCCCTGGGCGTCCTGAGGTGAGCCCCATCCTCTGGTTGCCTGTGAGGCATTTACAGGTTCCTTTCTGGGTGATGCGATGTCAGTTTTTAAAAATACTAAAAACAACCATGGAAAACTACCCCAGTCAAGGGTAAAGAAGGATGAAATCTAGAAGTTTTGAGACCAGATGTGCTCCTCTCGTTCCTGTGTTCCTAAGAATAACCAGCTGAGAAGAGGGCAGAGATGTTTTTGAAAAGAGCAGGTCCCAGCTGTGATGACACTCGTCCGTGAGCGTCATGCGAGTGGCTCCTGTGTTAGTCCATTGAACAACCTCATAAAATAGATAGGATTATTATTACTCCCATTTTCAGATGAAGATGCTAAGGCTTAGAAAGGTAAGGACTTGTTGTGGGAGGTCCCTCGACTGTTAGTGCTGTCAGGACTCGAACCCAGGCCTGCTGCCTCCAAGGCCATGCTCTGCCCACCAGAACATGGTGAAGTGGACAGAGCATTCGCCTGGCAGTTGGAGCCAGGCTTCTTGTCCCAGAAGTAAAGTAGCCTCAGTTTCCTGAAATAAAGCAGCTGGCTATGACCAGCTGACCCTTCACGGTTCCAGAGCTGAATGTTGACACACATAGCATGGGTCCGGCTATGAGAGTTCCCTCTCACGGTGTAGCTGAAACTCTTGGCCAAGCTGCCCATCCTTGGAGCAGCTGTTTGCCAGGATTCATCCCATATCAGTGCCATCAGGATAAGAGAGGCTTGGGTGAGGGTTAGGGAAGCCAATCAGGCATCCCAGAGCGGAAACGGACACATCACAGGCTAGGCATCCTAAAATAAAGGGTGAGGTTAAAGATGATCTCTCATGATTTGCCAGTCATGAAATCTGATGATAGGGCTGGGCAGAAAACATGGAATGCTGAGAGTACTCACTCATTCATGTATTCATTCATGCATTCATTCATTCATTCTCCAAATCTCTGGGATCGCCTGGACTCTCTCATGGTTTCCCTCTCATCTCTTAGTGCCTTCAACAACATTTTCAGTAACCTGGGCTACGTGCTCCTGGGCTTCCTCTTCCTGCTGATAGTCTTGCACCGGGACATTCTCCATCGCAGAGCCCTGGAAGCCAAGGACAGGTTTGCCATGGTGAGGAGAGGGTGGGTAAATCAGATGTGGGAGCTAGGAAGGGTCATGTTCCACACAGTATCTGCAAAGGGGAGGGACATCTGGCTGGATCGTGTGGTGGTGGGTTCTGTGAAAAGCTTGGGTTTCCAGATTCTATGGCTATATCACCAATTGGTGTCTTTCCACTGACCACGCTTTCTCCTCTTTCAGGAGTATGGGATTCCTAAACACTTTGGTGTTTTCTATGCAATGGGCATCGCATTGATCATGGAAGGAGTGCTCAGTGCTTGTTACCATGTCTGCCCTAATTACTCCAACTTCCAATTCGGTAATTATGATTTCCATCAACCACACAGATTTGAGTTATAGGAGTCTTGTCCTGGGGCCCTCCCCAAATGCATGCAAGAATTAAATGATATTTTATGTGAGCTAAAGTGATTTGAGGGCATCTCCTCACTGGGCATGGTTTCCACATGTTGTACCATCTTTTCTCTCTGACCACCTTTCAGACTAGAAAAGGCTCAACATTGAATGATGATCCCATGGTTAGATCTGCAGGTGGGCAATGGGCTAAGCATTAGGCAGCAGGGCAGATAGAATCCACCAACAGACATCTGGAAAGTTCCCTTAGTATAATTTGGCCTAACTTAGCAATTAGACTGCTTTGGGTTGAAAATAATAGAAAGCCCAGTTCAACTGGATTAAACAATAAGGACAATTATCAGCTCACCTTCTGAAAATCCAAAGGTGGGAAAGGCTTGCGATTGATTCCTCAGGTCGCTCTGGCTCCGGTTCTCTTCGATCCCTTGGGTTGGGCTCGGCCTGTGGGCTGATTTTATCCTCAGGCTTTTAGGAAACTCACGATGGCAAGAATAGCTACAGTAGGTCCTGGCTTCCTGTCTCTACTTCATGATGTTTGGTGGATGCAGCAAGCTGGTTTCCAGGAGCCTTTATTTAAGAGCGAGGAAACTTCTTTGCCAAAAACCCTCAGAGAATGTTCTTCCACACCTAGGTAGTTTAAATGTCACGAGCCCATTCCAGAATTTTTCCCTAGGTGCTGGTTAGCTCGAGCCTGGGTTGGTACAGCAATCACGGTGGCAAAGGAGGGGCATTATCTTAAACCAGTGAGACCCATCCATGGAACCAGGGGTTGGAGTAGCTTTGCTGAAACAAATAGGCTGGAAAGGCATGCATTTCTGAATTGAAAATGGGGCTAAGATATTTGAGTTAGTACTGATATGCTGTCGGGAAGGAGGAAGGGAAGAGCTGTTGCTAGTAGTAGGCAATTAACTGTGACCCCCACACTCAAGGATACGAATTTTAAAAACAGCCGTTTTCATGTTTGTGTTCCAGCCTCTGTCTGTGAGCCCAGAACACCACAGAAATTCTCTGTCACATTTAATTTTTTTTAATTAGAAACATTTTTAGTAGAGAAAAACTACAGAGAACAGTATCAGTCACCACTCGGAACAAATGCCAACATTTTAAAATATTTGCCTTAAATCGACCTTTTAGGAACTAAGACGCTGTGATAAAGTTGAGGTTCTTTGAACTGCTTTCCAAACTTATTCCCCTCCCTCCTTCCCCGAGGCAACAGCTATGACTAATTTGATATTTATCAGTCCAGTTTGTTTTTATAATTTTACTACGTCTGTAGTAAATTAATATTTACTTATCACACTATGTTCTGTAACTTCTTTTTTCATCCAACAATACGTTTTCAAGATTTATCAATATTGAATCAAGGACATCCGGTTCATTCCTTTTTAAGGACTGTCATCTTCTGTAATAAAAATATGTACTCTACATTTATCAGTTCCCCGTGGAACACCGTGCAGATGTCGCCGGCGCGTTGCCGTTGCAGACAGGGCCACAGGGAACGCGTGGGAGAGGTGCCCTGGGACACCTAGACCTAGAATTTTGGAGTCACCTGGGTCATGCATCTTCCATTTTGCCAAAAACGTCCCAGTTTCTTTCTTTTTTTTTTTTTAACATTTTCTTTTTTTTTTTTTAAGATTTTTTTTTATTTATTTATTTGAGAGAGAATGAGATAGAGACAGAGAGCATGAGAGGGGGGAGGGTCAGAGGGAGAAGCAGACTCCCTGCCGAGCAGGGAGCCCGATGCGGGACTCGATCCCGGGACTCCAGGATCATGACCCAAGCCGAAGGCAGTCGCTTAACCAACTGAGCCACCCAGGCACCCAAAAAACGTCCCAGTTTCTACAGAGTATTAATTTCTACTCCCACCAGCTGCCTGAGAGTTCCCATTTCCCTCCATCATCACGAACGTGTTATTGTCCGACATTTAAATGTTTTGCTACATTCTTGAGTAATATGGGCTTTGCCTTGTTGTTTTAATTTGCATTTCCATGCAGCTCTCATGCAGCTACGCCCCATTTAATTTCTAGCTGTCTTCCATCCCTCGGCTGTAAAGCTATGTATGAGCAGCAATCAACGTGGTTCTATTTCGGGACGCTGATAAGGACCTTCGACACCCACCTAGGATTCTTTGTATTGTCCCAGCGCCCTAATCGTTATCAGTATGGACTCCTGTTATAGCTGCTGAACACATTTAAACACAAATTTCCCTGCAAGTGGGGACAGTCAATTATTTATCATGTGATCAGATACCTGGCTTTGGTGAACTAGGAGCAGCATCGGAGGGGTTTAGAAGTGGAGTGTATAGGGTCTGGCTAGAGATCGTGCCCATGGAGGCTGTCATGTTGGAGGTCTCCACATAGTCTGAGGGCAGCAAATACTCCAGGGCCTGAAGGCAGGGGCTTCCCAAGCTCAAGAGAAACTCTGTCGCCTGCTGGATCCTAACTGTTTGGGCTCCTCCCGTGTGCCCTCAGACACCTCCTTCATGTACATGATCGCCGGCCTCTGCATGCTGAAGCTCTACCAGACCCGTCACCCGGACATCAATGCCAGTGCCTACGCTGCCTACGCCTCCTTCGCGACCGTCATCATGCTCACTGTCCTCGGAGTGGTTCGTGTCCCCACCCCTCCCCCCACAGCCTTCAGCCCCGTTTTCCAAGCGCGCCCCCTGGGGAGGTTTTCCGTTGTTTGTCCGCTGGACCTCAGGGGAACAGGTCTGAATGAATCACAGTCCTCGGTTCCTGATAGGCAGCCACTGTGGGTCACTTTATGGCATTTTATTGACTTAATGAGCTAGTTATCTCTAATAATGGAAGAGGCACCTGTAGAGCGCGCGCTGCAGAGTGTCTCGGTCAAGCTGGGACCTGACTCACGTGAGATCGGCGCAGAGATGTACAAGCTGATTGGAGAGACAGACTGAGTAGACGCCACTCGCGGAATGTGCAGGGACACGTGTGGGTTGGGTGCAGTTGTTTGAAGAGCGTTCGCCCCCAGCTCTAGACCTGTTGCCCCTTCACTGTTGCTGTTCGGTGCCTCCCCCGTTTCTTCCCTCTCCCACTGTCATTTGGCCGGGCAGCCGTTCGTTTTCGTGCAGTAAGATTCCAGTGAGCTCACAGAAGTGGGGGGACACCACGATGCATGCACAGCTGGGGTTTTGACTCCAGATGCATACATGAGAGACAGAATGATTTTCGTGAGTTCTGTGGGGCGCACCCCAGATGAAGATAACTTCCATCTTTACTCCTAGGTGTTTGGAAAAAATGATGTGTGGTTCTGGGTCATCTTCTCTGCGATCCATGTCCTGGCGTCCCTGGCCCTCAGCACCCAGATCTACTACATGGGTCGTTTCAAGATCGGTGAGTCACCTGTCACTCTACACTAAACACACTGATAAATGTACCGAGAAAGCATTGTCTTTGCTTACCCTAAACGGTAAGCTGGTCATCATGAACACGGGCTCTGAATTCTGGGTTTAATAACTTCTCCTGTATAGGATCACAATGAGCTGTTGCCACTAGTTTTCTTTTCAACTGAGAAGTAAGTTTGCCATACCTCAGACTGAGGCCGACCTCCAGCTCCAAGTCCCAGTGCTTTATAACTCATAGCACTCTGAAAGTGTGTTTGAAGAATGGTGTGCTCATCACGCCACTCATTCCACCTACAGAAATCGTTTTCAGTTTGTACCTTCTAAAAGGAGCATTTCTCTGAGCAGGCTAAATGGTTATCAAGAATGAATTATATATGGTTTTCAAACTCTGGGACTGGGACGAATGTTTTGAGACTTACCATTCTTAACAGACAGGACACCTGCTGAACTCCCCCCAACAATGTACACACATCACGTTAGAGCACTGACTGCCCCATGGAAGTCAGCTTCTGATCTGCTGCCATCAGTTGTTATATGTGGGAACGAATTTGAGTCATTGTAGAGCATTTAAATTTCCCCAGTCCTTTTAAGGGGACAGGAAGTCAGACTTAAATATTCTTTTGTATATTTCAAGAAAAATAATTATATATAAACATAGTCCATTCCTAATATTTGCAGAGCCCAAAGCAAGATTGTAAATACAAGCCTACATATCATGTGTAAAAATTTTAAAGTTGTAAAGCAGACTAAAAAAAAAACTATTAAATACATGAAGGAAGGAAGGAAGGAAGACCAACAAACTGATAAATATAATATGCCTTCATTATAACCTAGAAGGTACAGGTTCAAATATAAAATTGTCAGTTCCTCAAGAACACTCCAGAACATAGCTGGTCCCCAGCCCCTACCAGTCTTTTCTTTCCACTCTGGCTCTGTCCTGCATCTTGAGGGCTCTCACAGGTATGTACATGAACATTCTTGCCCAACATCCAGGTAGCCACTCCTTGCCCCTAGAGGTGCCCACTCTAGCAGCGCCATCTGCCCTCAGGAAGGTCGATGGAGGAAGGGGGCTACGTAGGCTCTACGAATGGACTCAAGTCCATCTGGGCAGGGAATTCTGGGGTCTGGGAATTCAGAATGTGGCCCAGAAGGAGAAGGAGTAGTTCCCTTGCCTGGCAGACCCTTCACTCACTGGGGAGCGAGGGCCTTTAAAATATGGCCAGGTCTAAGAATGATTCTACATAAACAAGTAGCTTTAAGATTAGAAAGCTGAATAAAACAATCTTGGCAGTTTAGTTTTCCCCTTGGGCTCAGTCAGTAGATTTGTCCTTGGCGTTAACATACCCAATGTATCTTCAAGTTGCCCAGTGGAAGCATCGCTAACTGGTTGTATAGAGCATTTTGGTTGGGGGCTCTGGTCACGCCCCAACCTCTAGACTCAAAGGTCAGTGAAGTCATACAAAGTCAACTTTGAAAAGGAAAGTAATCTGAAGCACAGTTGTTCTGGCTGCTCCTGGGTTCTCCCAGAGTTGGAAAAATAAACTTGAATACAGATAAATGAAACGGTAGTGACCATGAGTAATACATAGGGAGCTTTTAGTATATTTGTACCACTTTTGCCCTGTACGATTTTGCCATACTGTATTAGTTTACCTTCTTAAAAAGGAGAAATGTAATGTATTATATTATGACCATGTGGTAGTCTGGAGGGTCTCACCAGGAAAAAGATGTCACACACAAAGATGGAAGATTTAATCACAAAGGGACCATTCATTAGACAAGGTTGGGGTAGAGGAGAGCGAATGAGGTAGCCTGGCAACCTGGGGTCAGGAGGAGGAGAGCCCAAAGAACAGGGAGGGAGTGGTTACCAGAACAGGGAGGGAGTGGTCACCAAAATGTGGAAGGAGAGGAAGTCACTCTGAAAGAAACAGTGACCTTTAGTTGACAGACATGGGCCAGTCTGAGGCAACCTCACAGGGAGGGCACCAGGTGGATGAATACTCCACGCTCACTCTCCTTCCTGAGTCCCTCCAGTCTCCTGCTGGGGTTTCCCATTGTCCAAATCCATAGAGAGGGAGCAAATCCACTTACAGGGTCCTGCAGTCCGCCTCCCGGGGGGCACAGTGCAGGACAGAGGCGTGGCCAAAGTAAATACAGGACAGCCAGTGCACAGCATCACTGAGTATGTTCAATTTCTCTACCCAGGGAGTCTTCCTCAAGTGGTTGCAGATTTACCAGCGTCTAAAGGAAAATATGCCGTTCTATGGTGACAATGGTCACAACTAAACTTAGTCCAAAGACAGGAAGTTGGGTAGAGGACAGTGGCTCAGCCAACACCAGCCTCTCTCTGCCCATTTTATAAGCTGCTTCTGCTTTCTAGAATGACATACACCCTTCTCTGTGGCCCTCAGGCCACACCTGAAAATGAACGTGGACACAGGAAAGACAGCAGCGATGGGGCAGAGCATTTCATAAGGAGGACAGAAAGCCATAGAGCTACTTGCCCAGATCACAACTGTGCTAGCCGGACTAGCCGGAGAAAGGGACGGCAGGGATTGCTCATGAGAGAGGACGGAGTGCACGTTGCAAGTGGTGCCCAAAGGAGATGGGGACGACAGACGTCCGCTTCCCTCTTTGAGGAATAGTGGACTTGGGAATGTTTGAGCCGGGGCAGAAAGATTCTGTGTTCTCTGTGATGAGCAAACGTTATTTTTTTCTCAATTGGAAAAGAAAATGAAACTCATCATTTTGAGAGAAAAACAAAATGACCAGGAGTTTACCTGTTTGGCTACCTTCTTATGTCATTTTCTTTTCTCATTTCTTCTCTGCTTCCCACTGATTCAGACGTGTCTGATTCAGGTAACGTTCAGCCACCCTTCCCAGGGTTTTCGGTTGTTTTCTTAACAAAGCCACCCGCCGGGCTGTCCTGCCAGGCTGCTCCCTGAATGCCCCTTCCAGCTTGGGCAGGATCAGTGTGGGGGGCGGGGAGGGTGGCAGAGAGGGGCTCAGGGGCAGGGATACACTCCAACCCAGCCTGCCCCGCGCCTCTCCTGGGCTACTGCATGGACCCACCCCTCCCCCCTCCATCCCTCAGCATATCCGGTCTAGTGAGGTCTGGTTCCACTGACCCCAGGGGTAGACATGAAGGGGGACAGCATTCACAACAGAGCTGGGGTCCACCCTCACGGAAATGCTTGCTTTGAGCAGACCCCAGCCTTCCTGGTGATGTGTGCAAGGGTAGACAGCTCCCAGAAAGACAGCTCCACCTGCGACCCTCACTCTGTTCATACAACAATCGTAACACACACTCTTGGTGTGTTTCATCCTGTGCTTTTGAAGGACTGCATTTAAAAATTCTTTCCGTATCTTTTTCTTGCCATCTTAACTTACGTCCCTTTGATTCCAGCTTCCGCACAAGTTTAGGCTTTCTGAGCATGCTTCTTAGACTTTAGGATGCCTGAGTTCAGTTCTTACTGACTTATAACCACACGGGGAAATACAGAGTAGAATTTTTGCAAGCTAAGATTCCCATCCTCTATAGAGAGGGCAGATGTTTTAAGGCAGCTTGAGGGGCCCCATTACCTCTCTGCTCTGAAGGAAACAGCACTGGAGTAAACTGTAAGCAAAGGGAATCTTAGCCGAAGGAGACCGCAGAAGGGCTGGTCAGCGGCCCAATTATTGGTGAGCACTTGTTACTGTATCCACCTCACCTGCCTTTCTGCAGGGCGATGCCTGGATCTCTCTTGCCTCACGGGACAGCCCCGGGGGCCGCAGGCTCTGTTTTTTAAGGCCAACATGTATTGCTGACCTATTAGGTGTGCAAAGCATTAAGGTGAAATCGACATCATCTTGGCCCTCCAAGCTTGGGCCATATGGGAGTATTTTGTATGACCTCTGACTCGGCCTTACCATGCAACTGTGTCATCGGCAGACTTGGGGATTTTCCGACGGGCCTTGATGGTGTTCTACACGGACTTCGTCCAGCAGTGCGGCCGGCCGCTGTACATGGTACGTGTGCGCTCCGGTGTGCCTTGGCCTTCTCCCAGAGAGCCAGGGAACAGGAGGAGGGGCAGGCTCGGGGCAGACACTCAGGTTCCCTAAATCAAGAGAGCCAGATGGCCCAGGGTGGCTGAGGTCCAGTTAGGGGGAAGAAGCATGTTACTTACTCTTCTCACTCATGAAAAAGCAAACTGGGATGGATCTATTTTTATACACGAAATGTTGCTAGTGTATACAGACAACATATGTGTATACATAGAAAACTACTAAACAGTGACAATTGCCGTGGGGAAGGATCAAGGCAGGGCCTCCGTGTATAAAATCATCCAAAGAGGTATGATTATTTTGCTTGGGGAAGGGAAAAGAGCACCCACTCAGTAATTGTACCAAGACAGCAGGCTCAAATCAGGCCTGTCCCAAGCAAACCGGGGCACCTCTCACTCCAGTTGCTTTCAGTAAGAGCTTACGCTTTCCACATTATACATTTGTTTGATTTTTATACATTGTTTGATTTTTACAGTGGGCAAGAATATTCTTTCAAAATGATGGTTATTACTTAGTGGCTGAAATACAAGTCCTAAAAATTCACCATCATTGTTTTCAGTATATTGTACATTGCTCCACGGAACAGAGGGACTGGGGCCCTGGTCCCAGCTCTATCTCGGCTCACTGGCCAGTGACCTTGGGAAGGTCACATACGTCCCTTGAGTCACTGCCCCACCCTTTACAGGGTGCTGTGACCAGAACTGGTGATGCTGTTTGGGCCCGGCACATAGGAGTTCCCTAAGTACCTGCTCATAGTTTACAATCCAAGGAAGTTTACATAAAGGAATATGAAAATATTTCAGCCCTCTAGAGCTTGGGCAGGAGCTATAGGCACTAAAAATTGAAGGGATTGAGGCTGAAGGGTTTTATTCACAGGAGAACTTAAAAATCCAGTAGGACCTGTGAGTATTTTGAGAGTTAAGCATGCTTTAGCTGTGAGCCAGGAAGAGCAATTAATGTTTTGTTTGCTTGCTTACATTAAGTGACGCAGGCTGTCTTTTTTTTTTTTTTTTTCTAATAGACTATTTTTTAGAGCCACTTTTTAGGATCACAAAAAAATGGAGCAGAAAATACAGAGATTTCCCGTCAATCCCTTCCCCCACCCATGCACAGCCTCCCCCACTATCAACACCCCCAACCAGAGCTACACATCTGTTAGTCAGTGAGCCTACATGAACACATCATAATCATCCCAAGTCCATAGTTTACAGTTCACTCTTGCCCTTGTACATTCTTTGAGTTTTGACAAATTTGTAACGACAGGATTCACCACTTTAGTATCATACAAAGTAGTTTCCCTGCCCTAAAAATCCTCTGTGCTCCACTGTACTTCCCACCATATCCCGCGCCCCGATGCCTGGCAACCACTGATCCTTTTACTGTCTCCTTAGTCTTGCCTTTGCCTGAACGTCATATAGCTGGAATAATACAGAATTTAGCCTTTCCAGATTAGCTTCTTTCACTTAATAATAGGCATTTAAGATGTCTCCATGTCTTTTCATGGCTTGGTAGCTCATTACTTTGTAGCACTGAATACTACTCCAGGTTCTCGATGCATTACTACATTTTGTTTATCCATTCACCTGTGGAAGGGCAATTTGTAACTTGGCAATTATAAATAAAGCTGCTATAAAAATTTGTGTGCAGGGGTGTCTGAATGGTTCAGTCGGTTGAGCATCTGACTCTTGATCTCAGCTCAGGTCTTGATCTCAACGGTCATGAGTTCGAGCCCCACATTGGGCTCTGCACTGGTGTGGAGCCTACTTAAAAAAAAAAAATCCGTGTGCAGGTTTTTGTGTGGGCCTATGTTATAAACTCCTTTGGACAAATACCTAGGAGGGCAGTTTCCCTATCATATGGCAAAAATATATTTATATTTTTTCTAAGACACTGTCAAACCATCGTCCAAAGTGGCTGTACTATTTTGCATTCCCAGCAGCAGTGAATGAGCATTCCTGTTGCTCCACATCGTCACTGATATTTGGTGGGGCCAACGTTTTAGCCTTTCTGATAGATGGATTCTTTTTTTTTTTTTAAGAATTTATTTATTTATTTGACAGAGAGAGACACAGCGAGAGAGGGAACACAAGCAGGGGGAGTGGGAGAGGGAGAAGCAGGCTTCCTGCTGAGCAGGGAGCCCGATGCAGGGCTCGATCCCAGGACCCTGGTGTCATGACCTGAGCCGAAGGCAGACGCTTAACAACAGAGCCACCCAGGTGCCCCAAGATGAATTTATTTTTTTAAATGAAGATATTTCCTCCAAACCGAATGGATCACCCACAAAGACAGAGAATTGCCACAGAGTTGACGAGGCCATGCAAATTAAAGTATAATCAGAAACCACCAGAAGTTTTGAGTGGTATGCAAATGTGCAGGACCAGATTGTGAATTAATCTCTGTCAGAGCCATTTTCCTTTGAGATGGACCTTTCCTATTTCCCCACTACCAATGTCTTTAGTGTTGAGGCTGTGTGTTTAGAGACCAGGAGCCTGGGAGCTTCAGGGCCTCCCTGGAGCCAGGGTAATGGGTAGGAAACCAGCGCCTCCCAGGTGAGTCCCAAGAGCCGCCTCGTGGCCCACGAAGTAACACAACGCAGGGGAACACCAGGAGCAGAAAGCTTTTAACTACTCGGTCAGCTGCACACACCTCCAACCTGCTCACCAAGAAGTGGGCCCCAGGTGCCCAGCAACCCGCAACATTAGGGGGAAACAGTAAGAGTCCTGTTTACTCACCACATCTTCTTTAACGAAGTCACGTCTATTCAGTCCCAGGCCTTGCTTTTTGTTCTCGTGGGGGATTAGGGTCCGAGGGCAGGTGCAGCTCTCTTAGAACCATGGAAACTCTTCCACCGGGCAGTTGTTTTCCCGTAATTGATGCTTCCCCTGTGGTAAGTTGAAAGAAAAGCAATGTGTGCAGCCTCTCATTTGATGTTTTCTTACCAGGACAGAATGGTGTTGCTCATCTTGGGGAATCTGTTTAACGGGTCCTTGTAAGTAGCCTTAGGAAGACACGTCTTTTCTCTTTGCTGATGTCTGTAACACTGTGGTTTCGCTTTCCTTGGCCGTCATTTTTATAAAGAAATCTGAAACTAAGGTGAGTGTAGGACTGTGCGTGCCCTAGGGACTTGAAAGAAAGGTATTTTTCCTCCTGCAAAGAATGCACTAGGAAGCCTAGTGTACCAACAGTGGCCTCTCAAACGTTGAGTTCAACTCATTGCATTGATGCATTGCGTTCATTTGCTCAACAAGACCAACATCAAATTTGTTATCTATGTCAACAGACTACATAGATAGTTAGATGATAGAGATTATGCCAGTAGGTGCACAAATGAAGCATAGTTTTAAATTCTTGTGAACTCTCCATAAACGCTACCCAGTAGACATTTCCCTTTCTTACTAAGTGTGGGTGTGGGTGTGGGTGTATGTGTGTGTGTACAAGTCTCTTTCCTATTTATTTCTTTCCCTGTAGGTCTCAATCTTCCTACGACCCCAATATCCTTTTTCTTCCTCTTTCCCTTCATTATCACCTTGGCTTTTTTTCTTCAAATGGCTTCAAAATAGAACAGTACAATAGACATATATTTTGCTATCTCTAACTATTTTATACAACCTGTTCTCAACTTTAAAATGTGAGTAAGTGAGATATTTTATTAATCCCTAAAAAAAAGTCAGTAAGTTTAGTTGCTTTTATTCGTGCTCTTAGCTGATGTACTATAAAGGTTAGCGACCTTTGATGGAAAGATGACTCCATACCCCTGCCCCCCTTTAAGACATGAAAGGAATGGAAGAAGAGGCACACCTTCAGGGGAAGCCAGAATCTGGTCATGAGAACTCGAATCTTATTTGGGGCATATGCTTCTGGAAAAATCTTCCCATAGTGTTGTCACCCAGGGATGACTCCGGGTAAGGTTCACACCTGTGAAGGACCCCTCCTTTACGTAGGGATATGTCAAGGTGGGTGATTCTTGGCAGTGCTCACCTGTGGTGCTCTTCTTGACCACTCTTTGAGGGCAGATCCCACAGTCCTGATGACCGTAAGACAGGGTGCTGGGTGCTGGTAGGAGGAAAGGGACCAGCTGCTTGATGATGAGCAACCGATAACCATGTCTCCAGTGCTCACAATCACCTGGCTTGTCCCTGCCTCTCATGTAACCAAACCAAACCCATCATCTGCTCACAAGACAAGGTGAATGGCCTCTCTTTTCTTATACAGGAGCTCCTTGGGCATCCAGGCCTGCAGGGCTGAATGAGGTGTGATGACACACCAACACTGTGGTGGCCTGGGAGGGGGTTACCTTCCTCTTTGTTCCTCCATCCTCAGTTTCTCCTGGACATTACAAGACATGGAGTGATTTAATATGAACCTTGAATGTTATTTTAAAAGGAATCACTCTCATACAGTCATGAAGAAGAATGGTGTGTGTGTGTGTACACATATAGAGAGATGTCCGTATACATATGTAGGTACACACACACAGAGAATGAGAGAGAGGTAACCAAATGTGGCAAATGCTAATAATGGATGAATCTCAGTGAAAAGCTTACAAGAGTTTTGGTACATCGAAGAATTCAAATTCTGGGAGGAGGAAATTTCCTATATTATATAGAACAAAGTTGATTGGAATACAAAGTGAACAAAAAGAGAGTCCATTAATAACAGCTTTACATTTCAAATACTTAGGAATAAACTTTGAGAGACAGGAGGACTCTTTCTGCAGAAAATTTAATTCCCTCATTAGGAGACAAAAAGGAAAAGTTAACTGAACAAAGAGAGATGTTGTGCCCCGGGTGGGAAGATTAACTGTTTTAAAGATATTAGTTCTCAAGTTAATGCATAAATTTTGACTTAAAATTGGAATTAATAGGATTTTATTCTGAAATTATTTTCCTACTTAGCACAAAATTTCCAAAGGTCTCACAAAAGAAGATTAATGGAAGGAAGGAAGGAAGGGCAGAGGAGTACAGTGACTAGTCCAGTTTTATCCAACAGAACTTTCTGGAATGATATAAATCTTCTACACGGCATGTCCCTTATGGTAGCTATTAGCCAAATATCATTACTAAACATTTGAAATGTGGCTAGTGTGACTGAGGCACTGAATTTTCAATTTTATTTAATTTTCATTAATTTAAATTTAATGGCCACATGTAGCTACCATATTGGGTAGTACAAGCTAGCCTAACCAGATAATCTAACATATTCTAAAATAATAACACAGTGACCCAAAATTAGAAATTAGAAACAAATTAGTGAAGCAGCATAGAGAGGATAGAAATCCAACTATGTATGTGTGTGTGTCTATATTTATTAAAAACAAGCTTTTCAAAACAAGGACATAGGAAGGGTTCTATAATAAAGAGTTTTATTGTAACTGAATAGAAATTTGGAACATGCTAAATGCTAATGCTAAACCCCAATCAAAATAAACTTTGGTATTAATTTAAAAACCATAGACAGCTAGCAAAAATTTGATAATGTGTGTCCAGCCAACTTTTGAGATAATTCTACTTCTAGTAATCTAGTCTCATGAATTAATCTTAAATGCCAAAAAAAAGAGAAAAGAAAAGCACGCTATGTCTGAAGGTATTCATTTCTTCGTTGCAGTGTTCTTTAGAATAATGAAAAGCTGCAAGACATCTAGAGAGGAAAGATGATTGTGGTACATCCACTTATGGGAACTTTACAAAAATGCCAGGTCTGAAGGAGATGTAGTAATTTACATAGGTTAAAGTTTTTTTGAATTCCCCTCCTCCCCAAAATACAAGTGGGGAGTGAAGCAGCCAAGAATGTTACAAATCCACCTTTATGCCTACAAAGTCATTCCTCCTTACCCTCAGCGCGCTCTATGGACTGATCTGTCAGCCCAGGGACTTTGCTTCCTACATGCTGGGGATCTTCATCTGTAATCTGCTGCTCTATCTGGCCTTTTACATCATCATGAAGGTAAGAGTGGGCGCTGGGGGCCCCCCACCGCAGCCCGGGGCCCTGCACAAGCCGTACCCCAGCGTGGTGACATCTGCTTTCCACCCACAGCTTCGCAGCTCAGAGAAGCTCCTCCTGACCCCGCTCCTCTGCATCGTGGCCACTGTTGTGATGTGGGCCACCTCGCTGTACTTTTTCTTCCAGAAACCCAGCAGCTGGGAGGTAAGAAGGCAGTTTTCTTTGCAAAGAAAATGTTCTCCCTCCATCTTGCCTTTTGGACCTTCCTACCTCCCTCTCTTCGAGTGCGTGTGGCTGTTTGTCTTTGAAATGAAAGCTTTCTCTAAAAGGGATGGTATTTCCTATCCATGCATAAACGGCACGCGGTCCTCACCGTCAGGGCAGTGCCTCGTCGACGTGGGGGCCCTCCAGACGCGGCAGAATTGATCTTCACTATGTGTTGTATGACGATCCTCCCCCCAGTGGATGTTTAATGTGTGCAAAAACCTTGATGCGTGTGTGTTCTTCTCATAATCCACATCCATAAACAGATCCCCAGCTGCCGGTGTTTATAAACCTGCGGCATAGAGAGGAGAGCCGAGGCCTAGGAAACCAGGGCTATACCCAGGAGCAAACAGGAAGCCTCAGCTCTCCACCACCACAATCAATCAACTAGAACATTTTCATCACTCCAGAAAGCAAGCCTGCACCCATTAGCCGTCGCTCCCCACCTCTCCCTCACGCCTTAGCCATAGGCAACCACTAGTCTCTCTTCTGACTCTGTAGCTCTGCCTGTTCTGGACATTTCATATCCATGGGTCATACAACATGTGCCTTTGAGTCTGGCTTAGGCATTCATCCATGGGGTAGCACGTATCCGTAGCCATCTCTTTTTACTGCTGAATAACACTCCGTTGTGTGGAGACAGCACTTCTCCTCTATAATCAGCTGATGGACATTTGGATTGTTTCCGCTCTTTGGCTCTTACGAACGCTGCCGCGGTGAACATTGTGTACAAGTTTTCACGTGGACTCAGGTTTTCTTGGAAGCTCGCTTTTGGAGCCAGGCATCTAATCTAGTAGCCTTTTTGTAGCTTTCTGGATGTTCAGCCCTCTAAACAGTTGAACTGTGGGAATGCTCACTCACGTCCTGCCTCGCCTTCCTCCAGGACACCCCAGCTGAATCCCGGGAGAGGAACCGGGAGTGTATCCTGCTGGATTTCTTCGATGACCATGACATCTGGCACTTCCTCTCTGCCACTGCCCTGTTTTTCTCATTCTTGGTGAGTTTATAAATACCTTTTTTTTTTTTTTAAGAAATATACATTTTTTAAAAAGATTTTATTCATTTATTTGAGAGAGAGTGAGCGAGAGAGAAATGGAGCAGGGGGAGAGGCAGAGAGAGAGGGAGAAGCAGACTCCCTGCTGAGCAGGGAGCCCAACTCGGGACTCAATCCCAGGACCCTGAGATCATGACCTGAGTGGAAGACAAATGTTTAACCTTCTGAGCCACCCAGGCACCCCTAAAAATACCTTTTTGTTAATTTCTTCTTTCTTCACATCCCATACTTTTTTTTCTTTTTTCCCCTCTTCCTTACCCTTTTGTATTTCTCTTGAACTTCCCTTTCTGATTCCTCAATGTAATTCAATATACAGACTACTTTATTTTATTTCTTCTCCTTCAGTTAGATCTTTATTTTCATTTTCCTTTTACTCTCCAATATTTTAAGACAGAGTGACAAAATGATTTTTCTTAAATGGCACAACGCCTGGGCTGAATTGGTTGTTAGAACTCACATGCCCTGAATCGCCCCAGGAATCACTTTTGGCATTCACTCACATTTGGGTAACATACTTGTGCTACCCTCACATTCCTCCTCCTCTTCCAGTCTCACTGAATATCTTACAGATATTTTACAAATTCCTAGAGCTCTCAGGAGATCCGCCCAGGCCCCTCTGCTGCTTCTCACCCAGTCGGCCCCAGATCTCTCCTGTAATCCCTCCATTTCTTTTGGCCCAAACACCTTTCCAGAAGCTATGCATGGCCTAACAACCTTGAATGATCACTCCTGGCATCCTTTCATCCTCACTTAGAGACTTTTCCAAATTAAAAGTCTGCGATGCCTGGACACGGATTCAGCTGGCAAGTAACAACGCGGCGAGACCTGTGCTCCCTGCGCTGCCGCCGCGCAGCCTCGAGAGTGGAGCGGGGCTGCCCCCTCGTGGCCATCCGGGGAAGCTCAACAATCCTCCTAAACCTCGTTCCTCGTGACTTTTATTTCTGATAAACACTTTCATTAGAGAGACAGACAACAAAAGGGGAGTGAAAGTTTCCACGTGAAGAGAGTGGTGGTAGAGGGAACTAAAAATGGAGGAGGGGGTGTGCATTTCTTGTATAGCAATACTCTACGCAACAAGACTTCCTTTCCTCTAGATCTTAAGCCCAATGTCCCCTTCTAAGTTATGACTTCCCTGGCCACCCTATCAGTACTTTTTTACCTTTCCCCAGCCCATACTTCCTGTGTTCCCTCCATAGTCTAATTTTCATTACTGTTTTTATTACGTGTTATTACCTCGTACACTGTACTTAGCACACCTCACTAGCATGCTACACGTATTTGCTCATGTCTGAAGCTGTCTCTCAAATGTAAGCTCCAGGACGGTAGGGAGTTTTGTCTCTTGTGTTCCAAACTGTATCTCTGGCATTTAGAATAGCACATAATAGACCCTTGATAAACATTTGAATTAATTAATACGTGAACTATGTAATCCTAATAATCGCCTGTAGAGAGCGCTGCGTTGCAGAAAGCTGTAGGGGACAGAAAGGCAAGTAAGGGCGCCGGTCGCGTCAGCCTGTGTGAGTCTCAGGGAGAAAGTAGCGGCTGACCCTGGCTTCATCTCTCTGTCCCTCTCGTTCCAGGTTCTGTTAACCCTGGATGATGACCTGGATGTGGTCCACAGAGACCAGATCCCTGTCTTCTGAGCCTCCAGCTTTAAGAGAGGGAGAGGGAGCAGTCGATCTAGGTGCTGTTTCATGAAAATACAGGGACTGCCGCAAAGTCACCACTGCCAAGTCAGCTCTGCACACATTTCCATAGGAAGGAGAGGGGCTGGAGGGAGACTCTAGTCTGCCAGAAGGGGGTCAGAGGGGAAGCCACGGGTATGGCCAGAGGCAAGCCCTGAAGAGTCAAGAGACCCCCATCCCCTCCCGTGTGCAGCCCTGAGCTAGACGTGGACAAAAGCTGCATCAAAGTCAACTCACTGTCTCGAGACCCCTCCCACCCTCACCCGACATTTGCCAGCAAGGGCAGGCGACGACGCTGCACGCTTCATCCAGCTGCCTCCAGGCCCCAAGAGGCCAGCAGCTTGGGTCTCCTGCCCAGACACTTTAGGGGGGCCCCTCTGCACCTCCACTACATCTGCTGCTCTAGACATCCCAGAGCACCAGCTCACGCCTCTGAGGTCCAGGGATGACACAGATTCCTCAGAGTCTGGTGGAGGGCTGAACCCAACCCCCTACCCAACTGGGATAGATATTTTAGCAGGACCAGCCAGTCACCTCCTTGGAAGGAAGGCTGTATGTGTCCCCCAGGTTCCTGACCCCATTAGAAGGGCTGTGGATTGGGCTTTGTCACACACTTGTCCTCACAGGTGACTGTCTCTGGGACCAAGGCTGGGGTGCTTACCTACTTCTTAGTGTCTTCATCTCACCCCTGTGGGCTGACCCCACAACTCAGGCTCCGCTTCCTTGGGAAGGCCCTGTTACCCCCTCAGCTCCAAGGCAGAAGGGGAAACAGGAGAAACTCTTCTAGCAGCAGGAGTGAGAGGAATGACCAACAGGGCTGACAGACTGGCGACATCAGCATTAAGCAAACAGACCTCACCCTAAGGACACGGGCTCCTGGGGCAAATGCAGCAAAGGCGAAATTGCCTCCTCGTGCCTCCAATTCACACAGCTCAATTCTGTGCCCACGTCACCTGTGGAGAATAAATAATTGCTCTAACCAGAGGCACTGCACTGGGGGTCCTCCACCACCAACCAAGCCCCTACCTGGCACTTTATGCCGATCAGGGGCTCCAGATTTTCTCCCTGAAGTTCTCTAGAAGTAACTCTCGGGGTGAACACATTTTACTCATCCTCCTGAGTTGTGAAGAGCAAGCCGATTGAGGATTGTCTTTTGGTTGCACCTGATTCTCATTCTCTCCCCCAGTAAAGTGTTGCAGAGCTCAGCGTCCCACTTCACTCACGCTGTCTGGCAATTCTGCTCCTGACAAGCCCCATTTGGACCAAGCACCCTCATTACCTGGAGTAAGATGTAATCAGAAAATAGACATATGAATGTGTACCCCCTATATATTTGCCTGTGAAACTGAAGTCACCTGTCACCTCTGTTTTCCTGATCGTTCATTAGAGAAATGGATAATATTTAAAAATATATATTATTCTGTCTCTAAAATATTTGCATAATGTTCAAAATCACATTTTGGAAGTTTGAAAAGTTTAAAAACACAAAGATGCTTTTAAAGAAGCTTTTTATGATTTGTTTTTCTAAAATGCCCCCAAATTCATATTTGGTTTTCTGCTCTTTATTCCTTAGAAACTGTTGGCTTCCATAGGCCACACGAAGGCCACCTATTAAATGGTGGTGTTAGTCTAACATCTAAAACAAATTTCAAATCTGTTTAACTATGGCATATTTGATCTAATTCTTTTATTTTAGTGTACTGATGGTTTCAAATCAAAAAAAAAAAAAAGGTGCACTAAGGAAATATGGACAAAGTCTGTTCGAGTGGCCCAAAGTGAATAAACCGTGACATGCGTTACCCGTGCAGTCGCTTATTTGGGGAATGTGTCTGTGGGAATGGGGCGGGGCTCTGAAAAGGGGGGGGCTGCCGTGTTCTTGACTGTTTTCCCATCATGTCTGTATTGCGCTGTAAACCCACACACTGTGGTCAGTTCTCTTCGCCGCCGCAGGACTGAAAACGCAGACCGAGCCTGCTCTTAGAGCTATCAATTCTAAACATACTTGGGGCTAGTTCTTTCTACAGTGCCCCAGCGCCACGGCCGGAGGACATGAGAAAGTCATCCGACTGCATCCGTGGGGTTGATGGGGGGGCGGAGGGGGGCAACCGGAGCTTTTCACGGCCGAATGGCCCCCGTCCCCAGGTAGTGCAATGCCCATGCGGCTTGCGCCTGCGCTCACGGACATCGCACTTTAAAAGAGAAGCGAAGGTAATTCTGAAGGCCAAGTTCAGCAAGAGGGTAACCGGAGAAAACAGCCACCGTGAAGAGGCTTTTGGCCGAGCAGGCACAGAAGTAATCAGAGCCGGTCAGCGGGATCAGGACAGAGGTGTGGCGGCCAGAGGAGCGAAGCCATGCACATAAAAAAATGACCTCTTCACACCTCTGACGAATGCTGGAGGGGCAAGCCCACCTGTTGACGTTGCATGGTTGAGGGATTAGCCCGGTTTTATTTTAGCAGCAGGAGAAGCCGGTGGAAAGCCAGAGTCCATCTGGGGAAGGGACTTTCCGTGACTGAAGGCACTCACCCAGCCAGCTCCCGGGGCCAGAGAAAGCAGCAGCCACTTCCTTCATAGCTCCGAGCAGCCACCAGAATGTTCTGTGGGGTCACCAAACGCATGTGTCAGCGAACCCAGCAACATCCAGATGTTTCTCATTCTGGGAGATAGTGTCTCTTGGTAAAGCTTGGGAGAAAGGGAGAAACAAAGATAAACATTATTCGTGGAAGGAACGGTGGAGTCTGAGAAAGATTCTGGAGTCTGATTTTAGACCAAATATGTTCACATGCTCGCTATGTGACCTGGGGCAAGTCGCTGGAGCTCTCTGATCCTCTCCTGTCACGTCCGCTACGTGAGGGAGACAGAAGTGGAGATGTGCAGAGCCCCGAGGGTAGGGCGGGGACAGAGGAGGGTGTCACGTACCCCGCCCCTCGTGAACCCCACAGAGGGGCATCCTGTCCACCAGGCTGGCCTCTCTCTCCTCTAGGGGCTCTCCATTGACACCCGCTGTTCCGTTTCCTGTCCTCAGTTCCAGGAGGCCCGGAAGGGCTTTGGGGGCGGGGGGGCTCTTTGCCTTCAGAGATACTGTCCAGAGATATCAAACCTCCCAGCCCCGGGGCCCCCTTGCCCTTTATTGCTGCACGTCACTGCCTCTGGCCCTTAATACTCTTACTCCAACCCAGGTGAAAAATCACTACCAAAGCTACAGCCAAGTGGAAAACCCGGCTCTCTGTGTCACCCCTCATCACCACCATCTCTGCCCCGGGAATCTCCAAGAAACCTGGATTTTCTCCTTTCTCGAGTAGCAGTTCCTACCATGGTTCAGGGAATGCCCTGTGCAAATGTTCCCCCCACCCTCCCTGCCCCGTCACCAAATGCTCTGTGGGGAAAGCCTGGATGTTCAGCCCACATGAAGAGGGGCTTCGGCCTGTGAGAAACAGAACTGGTCCCAGAAAGAAGCAGGGGAAGCTCACCCAGGTTTTGAAATGACTAATACCACTGGTGAAACTAAGGAAAAGCATTATGAGTAAAGATATGATCTCCCTCTGCCTGAAGCAATGTAAAAGCCTTGTTTAGCATGATTCTGCCCAGTTTATGGTAGGTTTTTTGTGGTGGTTGTTAACGCTGTTTGGTGGAGACAGGATATATTGTGTGACTAGGTTTTAATGTCCCCTCAATATTAAAGCACCATCGTCAATGAGGTAAAGTGCCTGCTAAACCTTAGGCCTTAACACACATGAATTCAAATAAGCTTCGCAGGACTTGCAGATCAGCCTTCACCATGAGTTTCTAAAAGGGCCATAGTAATAGTTTTGCTTGGACGGGACTCCTCTTGTGAGAAGAGACCCCTACTCTGTGAACTCCAAGGGTGGACTTTTTAACAGGTTTCCTTCAAGTGTGGTCTTGCTGTTCTTATTGAAACACAAGGAAGACTAAATGGTTACCACTGTTCACATAGAATTACCCGTTGTTCTCCCAATCTCAGGGAAATGGACTCTACCCGCTTCCTAAATATCCCTAGAGTAGGAGATTTCATCATTTTCCCTGAACTTCAATTTTTAAAAAATTCCTTGGCTCTATCCTTTGTCCTTTTCATTACCTTAAAGTTTTTGTCATCTCAGATTTACCCATCTCAATGGTGATGAAAAATAATTAACCACCATATTTTAACATAGAATAGCCTTGAAGTCGTATCACATCTCAGTCAAGGGCTAAATAAAGTCTAGGTGTTTTATCTCTTGTTCAGCACTATAGTTTTGATTTAAAAAATAAGAGATTCAAACCGTGAAAGATTTTCAAGTCAGGACAAAAGAAGTCTAACACCCAAGCCCACTATGGCTCGCTCTTGGGCCCTCCTCTGCCCTATCGTCCCACATTCTTTATGAATTAGGACCCTAAGTCATTTTTAAATGACTATCGAGGTATCCAAAACAACTCAAAAGCTCTCTATAACATTGCCATCACAGAAAAAAGTTGATTTGCATTTTATGATTTTTATTATGTTGCCTATCCAAGCCTTTCATAAGGCTCAGTACCCAGTCCTAGGCAGGCCCCTTCAGGGAAGAGGACAAATTGAAACCTGAGGTTCACTCTGCTTCTCTCTCAACATAGGACACCTGATAAAGTAACCTAATTTTCAGGGGATCCATTTCTCTTTTAACCTCTCCTTCCTCACCTCTTCTCTGTCCACTTACATAGAATCTGAAATACTGCTTTGGCTAATAGTCAAGAAGTACATAGGCCAGGCTCTGTGAGGAGCTGGATGCAGCAGTGGGCAAAACACACAGTCTCTTCCATCACAGGGAAGAGTCACTTGTGGTCCAAAAGGGAAGATGGACATGAAGCACATCCTCACAATTTGTCAGTTGTAAGTGGGCCAAGTGCTCCAACAAGAGAGTGGCCTTCTGAGAATCTTATCATTAGACGCAAAGCAGAAAAAATTCCAAATAAGTATCAGCAATTTTTATCCCCAGATGTGAAACCCTAAACTTGCTGCTGATACAACATAGCATCTCTCCTGCTTGAACTGACCGTATCCAATTTTTCATAAGGAAAATGAAAGTCCCAATTTTGATCTTAGCGGAGAACAGAGATCCAGAGAGAGAGAGTTGGAGTGGGGATCCTCTCAATCCATCCTCGAGGAAGCAAAAATTGCTCCAGCTCCCTAATTCTGAGGAACTGCAATGACCCATCCCTGCTGGATGGAGGACAAGCAGGAGACTGAGCTTCTCCATCCGCCCTTTTAGTGGGGCCTTGCTGTTGGAAACCGTTGTCTTCCCACCTCTAGCCCTAGAACATTAGAGTCGGCAGAACAGATCGTTAAAACAGCAAACATTTGTCATCGTGTATCGTATCAAGAGTTTTATATACATTACCATCTTTAATCCTGAACACCCCCCCACACCCCCCCACACCCCCCACCCTACCCCCGTGAAGTAGGCGCTGTTACTACATTTGCCAGATGGGGAAACCGACACTTAAGTCACTGTTGACTAGATGAAGCGAATGGTGCAGAAACCTGGATTGACAGCCCAAAAGGAGTAGCTTAGGTAAAGAGACCAGAGAAAGGGAAGACCGATTGTGTTGTAAGGCAGGCTCTACTCTCATGTATGCATGGATCTATATGTGCAAACCACATAGCCTAGAATTATGTAACTATTGAACACATTAACAAAAAGAGAAGGCTTCAGCAAAATTCAGAAGATGTGTATCTCTTATATAAACCCGAATAACAATGAAACCTACCGTGCCTTGGGAAAGCCAACCGATAAAACCACGGCTTTGGATCACTTTGGCTCTCTTAAACTGGAACGGCTGGATTCACGGGAGGGCCGTTGCTTCAGTCTCTGAGTTTGTAACGTTAAAAACCAAAGTCCATTTTATAAATTCAGTGATCGTACTTGGCAAAGGGCTACAGGCCCAATGATCCATTTTAAATTAAAATACATGCAGCATAAGGTGTCAGGTTTCCACTGGAAGCCTGCTGGTTCAGAAACAAAATTAACAATGGAGCGAAAGCACAGGAATGTAGAGGGTTTCTATTTCCTAAAAAACATTCACAGACTCAAAAAATCACCAAGTCAAAAAGTCCTCCAAAGCTGCCTCTCAGACTGATCTATGCTGGTCCAATAGATCAGGCAGAATCCACCACTCCTGTCAGTGGCTGAACCATCTTCCGACGTGGGGACGGGGCCCAGCTCTCCCCTCCTAGAAGAGAGTGGTTTCATCTCACCAAACTGAGGCTGAGGAACTAGCCTGCATTGAACTGGGGAATCAGAATTCTCCACTGGAAGTACAATGATAGTAGTGGTAAATGTTTTTAAATGTGTCCTGAAATAAAACCAAAAAAGAACATGACTTAGTTTGAAACACTGATATACTGACCAATTTTCTTCTATCCTAAGCTGTCTGCTGGGCTTTTATATATATATTATTTATATTTAATGTGAATTTGCACGTTTGCCACTCAGCAGCATTTAAAAAAAAAATGGGATTTAACCTAATTGAATCATGAGTTCCCAGAAAACTTCCCTGAAGCGGCAAGTTCTCCACCATCACAATTTGGCTTCAGCCTCTTTCCAAACCACAGATCTGAATATGATTAAGACAATGTACAAAAACAAAACCTGACCTGCCCAGCCCAAACTTAGTTAAAGGCTGGATTTTCATTATCTTCCCCCAAATCTGTAGCTTACCAGATCGTGAGAACATCGGTGGCACATTGATAACCAGTGAACCAACCTACCAGACTTCTGAACTTAAGTAGGCAGCAAATTAGCATTATCTCCCTAATTTCTCACAGAAAGAGGAAGAGGTCAAGGGGCTGTTGACATTGACCAACAAACTGTATTCTAGTGTTCCCTGCATTTCAGTGTCATGGGTAAGGGATAAAGAAATGAGGAAGGTCCTGGAAAATAATTGGCCACTTTACATTCCAATATTCCTTTGCAACTGTGTGAAAACACTTTCAAATATCAAACTTCATTTGTCCCTCATGTGAACCCTGTGAGGTAGGGTAGATAACGTTCCAACAAATTAACTATGGTGCAGAGACGTTAAACCGCTTGCCCAAAGTCACGCAGCCAGGGAACAGGAGCCAGATACAAAATACTGCCATTTCCTTTTCTTTTTCTAAAGAATGACAGTAAAACAGCTTTTAGATTTTACCGATTCAAGAAATTGACCAAGAGAAAACCAACGTCAGTTCAGACTTCTGCAGACAATTTTTTCTTAACCTTTTTTTAGGCGCGTATAAACTATATTACATAACACACGTGCACACACACATGCACCAGCGTAACCAGCACCCACCCTGAGATACGTTTCCCACATCCTTTTGCCTGATCCAAGTCAAATCCCTGCCCCAGAGATAACCACTGTTCTGGCTTTTCTCTGTATAGACGAATTTTGCATGTTCTTGAACTTCATATACATGGAATTATGCAGTATATGCTCCTTCTCGCCTGGCTTCTGTCATTCAATATGATATCTGTGAAATTCATTCATGTGTATCAACACCTTCTTTTTGTGAATATATAACATTTCTTTTTTTTTTTTTTTTAAAGTTATTTATTTATTTGACAGAGAGATAGCGAGAGCAGGAACACAAGCAGGGGGAGTGGGAGAGGGAGAAGCAGGCTTCCCGCCGAGCAGGGAGCCCGATGCGGGGCTCGATCCCAGGACCCTGGGATCATGACCTGAGCCGAAGGCAGACGATGAACGACTGAGCCACCCAGGCGCCCAATATATGACATTTCATTTATCCATTCTCCTACTGTTGGATCTTTGGGTCATTTCCAGTTTTTGGCCACTGTAGAAAAAGCTTCTGTGAACGTTCGTATACATGTCTTCTGTGAACTTATACAAACATTTCTTCCAGGCTATATACAGAGTGCACTATGGCATTGCTGAGTCATAGGGTAGGGAAGTCTTTAGTTGTTTTTTTTCCTTGTTTATTTATTTATTTATTTATTTTTAGTAATCTCTACACCCAACCTGGGACTCCAACTTACCACCCTGAGATCAAGAGTCCCACGCTCTACATAACTGAACCAGCCAGGCACCCCTGGTAAATCTTTAGTTTTAAAGGATACTGCCAACAATTTTCCAAGGTGGTTATACCAATATATACCCTCATTGGCACCACATGAGAGTTCCAATTATTCCATATCTTTGCCAACACTTGCATTTGTCAGCTCTTTCAATTTTAGTTCTTCTGTTTGAGAGTAATGGTATCTCAATGTATTTTATTTCACATTTCTCCGATGACTACTGATGTTGAGCACCTTTTCATAAACTTTTTGGCCATTTATGTGAATGATTCTTTCAAGTTCTTTGCCTACTTCTAAAATTAGCTTATGAGTCTTTTTATTTTTGATATATATAATCTTTGCCAGTATGTGATTTGCTGAAAAGAAATTTTCACTTTTAATGAAGTCTCATCTAACAATTTTGTTATGCATGTGGCCAGACCATATTTCCTATGGTTTCTTCTAGAACATTAGTTCTCAAATTTTGTGGTCTCAGGACCTATGTACACTCCCAAAGATTATTGAGGACCCCAAAGAGATTTTATTTATGAGTTATAGCCATCAATATTTACCATGTGAGAAATAAAAACGGAAAATTTACAAATATTTATTAAGTCATTTAAAGATAACAATAAGCTCATTATATAACACAAAGAACATATTTTATGAAAAATAACTATATATTCCAAAACAAAAAAATAATTGTGAGAAGAGTGGCCATGTTCTACCTTTTTGTAAATCTATTTAATGTCTGGCCTACTGGAAGATAGTTGGATTCTCATATCAGTTTATGCCTTCATTCTGCTGAAGTATGTGTTTTGCTTGAAGTACATGAAGAAAATCTAGCCTTACAGAAATATATAGTTGGAAAAGGGAGCAGCTTTTCCAGATAAATGTAGATATTATTCTTTAATACTCCACCAAAGCTCAACAAATTGTAGTTTCCCAAAGATTAGTTGCAATGTGGAATTTGAAACTATCATCAGTGAACTTTTCATGTTTTGTAACATTAAAATGCATTGGTCTAGCTTGCAGTTTGAATGGATCCTTTAACAGCATGCATGGAAAATCTCAGTTCACTGAATTGTACAAATCTTCCAAACATTTGCACATTTAACTATATAATTATTAATAAAATATATATACTATTCATTGACACCACCAGTGATTTCATCTGAAAGGTTCTAATGGAAGACTTTCAAGCTCATAGTACTGGATATAGTGATGAGCTCATTTCATTCATTTTTGAGAAAACGTCTACCAAATACCCAAGTCTGAATAACCATAGATTTCAGTAATTATTTCAGCTAAAACTAGCATTCCATGAAGAAAGCCACTATTTCATTCCATAATCCAAACACTAGTGTTTTTCCTACAACAACCACCATACTTTGGTTTTCAGCAGGTGTGCATGATGTTTGCTTTCCATGTGCTCATAGAATACTAAATATTAATGCAATGTTTAAAAAGAATATTAAAAGGAATTGTACTCAAGAGTCAAGACTTAACAAAATTATTAATCTGTATTGCTTAATCAAGGACATTCTAAAGTGAAACTGGCTTTTTTTTTTTTTTTTACTGTGAGTTTTTGATGATTAAAAGTACAATGACTGAAGGAGTGCCTGGGTGGCTCAGTCGGTTAAGTATCTGCCTTTGGCTCAGGTCATGATCCCGGGGTCCTGGGATCGAGCCCCATATTGGGCTCCCTGCTCAGTGGGGAGCCTGCTTCTCCCTCTTCCTCTGCACCTCCCCACTGCTCATGCTCTCTCTCAAATAAATAAAATCTTTAAAAAAAAAAGTACAATGACTCAATATAATCCCTATCAAAATACCAACAGTATTTTTCACAGAACCAGAACAAATAATACTAATATTTGTATGGAACAGCAAAAGACCTTGAACAGCCAAAACAGTCTTGAAAAAGAAGAACAAAGCTGAAGGTATCATAATTCCAGATTTCAAGATATACTACAAAGCTGTAGTGATCAAAACAGTATGGTACTGACACAAAAATAGACACGTAGATCAATGGAACAGGATAGAGAACCCAGAAATAAACCCACACTTATATGGTCAATTAATAAATGACAAAGGAGGCAAGAATATATGAAGGGGAAGAGACAGTCTCTTCAATCAAAGGTGCCGGAAAAACTAGACAACTACATGCAAAAGAATGAAACTGAACCACTTTCCAACACCATATACAAAATAAACTCGAAATGGATTAAAGACCTAAATGTGAGACCTGAAACCATAAAAATCCTAGAAGAGAAGACAGTCATTTCCCTGACATCGGCCATAGCAATATTTTTCTAGATATGTCTCCAAAGGCAAGGGAAACAAAAGCAAAAATAAACTGTTTGGACCACATCAAAATTAAAAGCTTTTTCACACCGAAGGAAACCATCAACAAAACAAAAAGGCAACCTAGTGAATGGGAGAAAATATATGCAAATGACATATCCAATAAGGGGTTAATATCTAAAATACATAAAGAACTTATACAACTCAACACCATAAAACCAATCTGATTAAAAAATAAGCAGAGGACCCGAGTAGACATTTTTCCAAAGAAGACATCCAGATGGCCAACAGACACATGAAAAGATGATCAACATCACTAATCATCAGGTTAATGCAAAGCAAAACCACAATGAGATATTCCCTTACACCTGCCAGATTCAAAAAGACAAGAAATAACAAGTGTGGATGAGGTTGTGGAGAAAAAGAAATGCTTGCACACTGTTGGTGGGAATGTAAATTGGTGCAGCTGGTGTGGAAAACAGTATGGAAGTTCCTCAAAAAATTAAAAATAGAAATACCATATGATCCGATAGTTCCACAACTGGGTATTTACCCAAAGAAAATGAAAACACTAATTCAAAAAGATATTTGCACCCTTATGTTTATTGCAGCATTATTTACAATAGCCAATATATAGAAGCAATCCAAGTGTCCATTAACAGATGAATGGATAAGGAAGGTATGATTGATACACACACACACACACACACGCACACACACATGCACACAACCTGGAATTCTACACAGCCATAAAAAAGATGAAGCCGTGACATTTGTGACAACATGGATGGACCTAGAGGGTATTATGCTAAGTGAAGTAAGTCAGACAGAGAAAGACAATAAACAAAAAGCAGAATCAGATGTATAACTACAGGGAACAAACTGATGGTTGCAGAGAAGAGGCAGGTGGGGGAGGGGCAAAATGGGTGAAGGGGAGTGAGAGATACAGGCTTCCAGTTATGGAATGAATAAACCATGGAGACAAAAGGTAAAACATAGGGAATATAGTCAGTGGTACTGTAATAGCATTGTATGGTGACAGATGGTAGCTACACTTGTGGCAAGCATAGAGTAATGTAAAAAGAAATTGAATCACTATGTTGTACACCTGAAACTAATGTAACATCGTGTGTCAACTATACTCAAATAAAAAAAAATTTTAAAGGAATACAATGACTATTTTTTTTTAAAGATTTTATTTATCTGAGAGAGAGAGAAAGAGCACGGGCAGGGGAAGCAGCAGAGGGAGAGGGAGAAGCAGACTCCCCGCTGAGCGGGGAGCCCGATGCGGGGCTCGATCCCAGGACCCCGGGATCATGACCTGAGCTGAAGGCAGACGCTTAACCGACCGAGCCACCCAGGCGCCCCAGGAAGGCAATGACTATTAGCACAGTAGCGGTACCACTGCCTTGATTTGTGCTGAAGCACCAACAGTTTCACACGCCATTGCTTTTGCACCATTGGTGCGAATGTCAATACGGTTATGGCGTGTCACACCTTAGTACTATCATAAAAATAACTTTGACCTCACAGATTCCCTAAAAGGGGCTCAGAGAGCCCTGGGGTTCTGGCGACTACATTTTAAGAACCACCACTCTAGAAGCTGTAGTGTTCTACCTTTTACATTTAGGTCTGTGACCCAACTCAAATTAATTTTTGCGTATAGTGTGAAATAAGGAGGCCCAGGACTTTTCCCCCTCCATACTGATGTCCAGTTGCTACAGTCCCATTTATTGAAAATACCACATTTCACTCACTGAAATGCAACTGGCATCTTCGTCATCAATCAAGTGACTATAATGTGTAATCTATTTCTGAGATTTCTTTTCCTTCCCATTGGTCTACTATCTTTCCTTGTGCCAATATCATACTGTTTTAAGTATTGGAGCTTTATAGTAAGCTTTCCATTTTTATTGAGATATAATTGACCTATTACATGAGTTTCTGGTGTACAACAAAATGATTTGATATTTGTATCCTTTATCCCGCCAGCAACATTGTACAGTTTTGGGTGAGTAATTTTATTCTTTGGTAACACACTGGCTGGCAACATCAGTAATATGTTGAATAGATTGGTAAATAATGATCATCTTTGTCTTGTTCTTAACTTCAGGGGAAATCACTAAGTATAATATGAGCTGTAGTTTTGTGTTTTGGTGTTTTGTTCGGCTTGTAGATATATTTTGTCACTTAAAATGTTCCCTTCTCTTCCTATTTTGTTTAGAGTTTTTACCATGAATGGATGCTGAATTTTATCAACTGTTTGAGTTACCATGTGTTTTTTTTTCCCTTTATTCTGAGACAGTGAGTGCATTAATTGATTTTAAAATGTTAACCTTGTATTCCTGAAATAAGCCCCATTCGGCCATGACACACAATTCTTTCCTTGTATCGCTAGATGCAGTTTGCTGACATCTTCTTTAGAATATTCACATCTATAAGAATATTGGCCTATTCTTTTGCTATAAGTTGTGACGGGTTTGGTATCAAGGTTATGTAAACTTCCTAAAACAAGTTTGTAAGTGATTCCTCTTTCTCTATTTCATGACTTTGGGTAGATCAGTGTTATTTCTTCCTTTAATATTTAGAGGAATTTTTCACTAAAATCACTTGGGCTTGAAGTTTTCTTTGTGGAAAGACATTTATGTATGTATGTATATATGTATGTATGTGGAAAGACCTTTAAAAGAACAGCTTTATTGAGATATGGGAATAAATGATCTCTAAAAGCCTCATTTTACTCATTTTAATATTAGAATGTAGTTTATTCATTCATAAAACAAAAACTTCAGGTGTGAGATAAACAACTGAGTATCTACTCTTCAGTTCAATGGAACATACCAGTGCTTTTGAAGAACCCCTCCTTAATACAATCCCCCTCCCTCCTTTCCTAAGAAGCACCATTATCCCGAACTTTGGGTTTATCATTTCCTTAATTTATAATTTTTATCACATCTATAGGTATCCCTAAACAATAAATTGTTTGATTTACAGGAATTTAAGCTTATATCACTTTATGCTGTTCAAGCTCCCCTGCAACTTGTTTTCCCCCTTCAAACTTCATGCTTGTAAAATGTAACCAAGTTGGGGGTGCCTGGGTGGCTCAGTCGGTTAAGCTTCTGAGTCTTGATTTTGGCTCAGGTCCTGATCTCAGGGTCATGATTTCAGGGTCATGAGATCGAGCCCTGCATTGGGCTCTGCACTCAGCACGAGTCTGCTTGTCCCTCCCCCTCTGCTCCTTCCCCTCCTCCCTTCCTCCCCCTGCTCCCAAGTGCTCTCTCTCAAATAGAATCTTCAAAAAAACCCATGTAACCAAGTTGATGTGGGTAGCTGTAATAAAAGACCCATTTCTTGTTCCAAAGTTCTGTGCTTCAGTTTCCTCCACTATAAATATGTGAGGAGGAGTTTAGCTGAATCATCTCTCAATACTCTTCCAGATCTGAAATTCTAATTTTACTTTTTACAATAGGTACAGAGGTGTATAGTTTGCTTGAACAATATGGCACTGGTCATAATTATAATTTGAGATTGACTCTTTGATCAGGAACATACTCCCCATGGGAACTGTGTCATGGTGTTATTTTCAGACATTTTGGCAAAATTGGAAGATTACTTGAATAGAAAACTCTGGTATGCAAGAGAAGTCGTTTTAATACCAGGTTTGAGGCGGCACATGCAATGATCAGAAAAGACAGAATTCACAATGCAAAAATGCAAAGTTTATTTTCTTAAATAAAATACTATATTCATATCTATACAAATAATTATTACAACCATTAAAATGTTACATTTACCAATAAAAATTTCAAAACTTTAAACAAGAGCATGGTTCAGAATATTCACACCCTAATACAATGCATTTGTAAAAAGATGTCAAAATAAACAGGACCTATTCTTATTTACAACTGTAGGACAATCCTGATCGTATTATACATATCTGCTCTGGATTCCATTACAAAACAAATTAGTTCCCATTAGAATTATAAACCAGGTGATTTACAGTAATAGGACACAGTACACAGCAGACATTGCTGGCATGGGAATAGATACAAATATTACACTATTGAAAGACTACAGTTAAGTTTTTTTCTGGCGACTGCCCTACAGTAAGCCTCTCACCCAGTGTATCTATAAATAATTTGTGAAGGTAATTATGTTCTCAGATTTTTCCCACCTATTTTTCCAAAATGAATATATATATATTCATGAATATATATATATATATGGCCTGCTGAACATGGAAGCAAATCTTTTCTTCACAGTAACACACCTGCAGCATTTTAAGCAACACTGTCTGGTCCCTTTCTTCTTGGAAGATCAACAGTTCAAATCCCTTAAAGGTTACCAATATAGTCAAGTCCAGTGCCTCGATGACCCCACAGATGAAAATGGTTTTAAGATTTAAGGGATGGGGATAAAGAGATCCAGAGAAGTGAAGGAGTGAGATGGAGAAAACTCTGTAAGTTCCCATAGCATAGTATGGTGTAGAGCTGTACACACAACTGAGCCAAAAAAAAAAAAAACGCAAAAAACCCACAACTTGTGATCGTTTTTAAAAGTGTTAAATTACAAGTTCTCTGTCTCATGAGATCTCTGGTGACAGATAATGCAGATTATCATCCAAAATAACACCAATTTGAGTATTATAGCCAATACTTTCAACCGAAGTTGGCTTGGGTTTCGGAAGCATCCGAAAACATGCCTGCACCCGAGCCCTACAGTTGATAGGGTTTGTGCAAATATGGAAACGATATTGAATGACCACCACCTACAAGCTCAGAGTTTAAAAGGAGTTTTGCTTCTAAATAGTACGTTTTTTACAAGATCGGCATCGAAGATGGCTCAGAGAATGATAAGGCAACAGTGAGAAACATCAGCTGTTCTTGTCTTCTAGGTGTTTGATTACATGGCACATACCCTTCTGGCTGGTCCTTTGCTATATAACAGAGGAGTGGGTGAGTAGTATGTTCCAAGGGCTGGTCTTCGGACCAGAGGCACAGTTTCAAATAAAGTGCAGTACCAGAATAGAGGCATTTGGGCAGAACTAGAAGCTCTGTGTCCAAGAAGGTCCTCATGCTGGACTGCCTCAATCTAAACTTGGTGTCCCCCACAGACTCTGGTAAAAACACTGTCAGTCTCACACAGGAAATGTAGAATGCAGAGAGAATATGGTTAAGTCAAAAAAAAAAGAACCCTTTTCTGTTGGGAGCATTTAGCCAAAAAGGTACTTCAAGAAGAAACGAACTTCTGGCCTTTAATTTGCATATAGGTATTATAAAATCATCACTCACAGATTAACTTCACACTAGTTTATTTGGCTATTATTATTGCCCTCTGGATGTGCACAGCCATAGGTAATTATCTCCAGGCAAAGGCAGAATTTATACAGACAACAGAATTACAATTTCCAGATCCCTAAGGTATCAATCCAAAGCCATCTGATCTTGGTAACACCTCTGCGCTTTCTAAAACTCCCCCATGGGAAGAAAGCAAGTTCATCAAAACAAGGAACAGAACTGTATGGCACATTCAATATTTTAAATTAATTCTGAACTAACTTTGTTTCAAGAAATTCTTGTTGCCCCTCGATAGAACAGGAGATGCAGTTGTTCCCAAAGCCAGGAATTGGGAATCACTGATTTAGGAGCACAACTCACTATCACACAATGATCCAAGAGATGGATGGGCCCAATAAACCTTTCAGACCTTCAAGTTTCAAGAGGAGTAATCATCCTAAGGAAATGAGCAGGCTCCCTGCCACCTGTTTCACACAGAGCAGACTGAAGAAAAGAGGAGCCTAGATACCTACAGATCAGACGAAGGACAAAGCTAAGAAGATGTTGAGTAGTAAGTCTTTACCCTTTCTCAATTTTTTAAAACTTCACTCCCATTAAAATGTGTTTCCACATTTTTTTGAGTATAAATTTTAGCCTCTCCATGACATGTATAATGTTAGAAGGCAAGAGCAAAACAAATGAATTTTCTTTAAAGTGTGTAAATAATTTTGTATTTTAAGAAGGCTGATTAGGAAAACAAAACAAAAAAAAGGCTGATTTTTAAAAGTTGATCTTTATTGCAGTTCACCCTGATATGTAACTGGAAATTGCTGCAAAAGAATATTCCCTCCTCATTCTTCTCTTTCCACAGTTCTAATATGTTAAATTTTATAAAGCATGATCACTGTGGAATATCACACCTTACTTAGAAAAAAGGTGCCATCCCTGGTTCCTCCAAAAGGTCTTACAATATAAATAAAAATAAATTTCCTGAAATGGCATAAAATATCCCCAATCGGTATGTACCAAAAAAACCAATGACATCAAACTTGATTTCTTTTATCCATGATTGATACATTAAAAATGTATACATGATGAGAAATCTGAAATTTTTCACCTCATTAGAAATTACCATGTTAAATGTTTACAGGAATCAACCACTTTCTCTAAGTGATTCTATGCGATCAACAACACTAAAAGAGGGATAGAAATAATTTAATTAATGACTCTCATTTGCAATTCATACATTTGTATATATGGGTTTGTGTATTTCCAGAAATTACAAAATTATTTGTGGAAATGGTCTTACATTCTATAGTCCAATATTAGCAACCCAAGAATAACATTAAATTTACTATAACCAAAATTGACTGTTTCCTGCCACATCTTTGCCAAAAATTGTATCGAGATTGGTAGATATTAAATAATAAATTTCCTCCCCAAAATCATGTAGCTCTGATTATCAAATACTTAATATACTGCTGGTAAATTTCATACACTCGTGCTTTTAAATCAAGTAAGGTTACTGTACTCTGAACACTTTCAGAATTGAGTCCATATATACAATGATCATTACATATATACACACGTCTGTAAGATAATTAGAGCTACATGTAAGCAGGAGCCAAATTATTTGCAGATGGTCACATCTTTCTTCAGATGGTCAAATAAGCTTTCCTTAAGGGTAGAGGCTCATTTGGGATCAAAGTAAGATGTGCTTGGAATGAAAGCTCTGAAAAACGTAAATGCTATCTCTGAACAGGGCTGAGCAGAATAAGAAAATCAGTGCAAGAGAGAAACAGCGGAAAGTACCAGGCTTTGAGGCCTTTCTATTGCAATGGTCAAATTGATCTTCTCCTTAGCCTGTTATCGTAGTTCTAATTATATCGAAGAGTGCCCAGTTCTCCAGAACTCAAAGGCCGCCGCACTGTGCCTGCGTGCATTTGTATGTGTATGTGAAAGACAGAGAGAGCGACAGGGAGAGGGAGGGAGGAAGAAGAGCCAAACATATCAAACACTATCCTTCTTGAAATTGGCAGGTTGGACCTTTCAGGTACAGAGAAAAACCTGAATGTTGTAACTTAAAACTCAGTTAAGGTAATTAAAAAACAAGCCATGAATCTCACTTTCTTCCCAATTAAAAGTGTTAAACTACTGTGTTTATCTGTTGTCTTACTGAAGTAACTCCTATTCTTCGCCATGACCATTTTGAAGGAGAAAATATGGAAGCTTTTCTTGTTTACAATTTTTTTTTTTTTTTTGCCCCCAGGAGGCTGCTTCGGTGGGCAGCAGGAAGAGGGAGGAAGGTTTGGTAAATACAGTTCAAGAGGCACACATGACCCTTTTACTGAGTCTTCACAAGAGGTATTCGCCAGAGTTCACTGCTCTGACCCAGCCTGAGGAGGCATTTTCAAGGAGGAAAAAAATAAGATAAAATGCTGGTCCTTGGGTTCACTTTATTAACAGAGCAGACGGAACCATTTATATGTATCTCTCCCACTCCATCCCCTATTTGGCAGAATATAACAACAACAAATAACAGGTTTGAGAATATGAGTATATATGGTTGTTTTCATAGGTTTTAAGTTTTCAAAATTCAGTATATTAGCGCGTGTGTGTATGTGTGTGTGTACATAATTAACTTCGAAGGGGCTTTTAAAAACCCTGACATCAAGTTTTCCAATACTTCAGCGGGTCTCAGGTCACAATTTCCATTTCCAGATGGCAGGCCAATTTTTAAAGGACCAGTTTATACTTTAAAATCTATGTCTGTGTACACACACACACACACACACACACACACATGCACACACACACATACACACACGGACATATACAAAGACAATTTTCTGAAGCACCATTTCACATCTACCATCAGGAGAAATCATGAACAAATTCATCTTCTCATTATAATTCTACTATGAAGGGTAATAATGTAACATACAATGCCATATTTTAAATATAAATATCAGTAAGTGAAAATACTGACAGAGCTTAAGACTGCTCAGAAATATTTAAAAAGTAAGGCTCAAATAATTGTGTAGATTCCAAACACACTATTTACTAAGCCAGCCCCTAATGATTAAACAAATATAACAGAAATTATTTCAGGATCAAATGAACAGAATGAAGAGAAAATACTAAAACAAAATTCAATTGATGAAACAACAATCTTTAACTGAACACAAGCAAAACTCTGCAATACAACCGCTTTTATCCTTAAGACCTGATGCAAAATGCAAGCACAAAATGGAGAACGTCTATGTACTTTGCTTTTTAGATTGCTATTTTTAAGGCTAAGTAAGGAAGACCTTTGCATTCTAGGATCTTGGCACAATTAAAAGATAAAATGGCTCTCTAATGTGAAGAACAAGACATTAAGTTCAGATAATTGAAGAATTGTTATAATTAAGAAAGAAGGCTCTACCTAAACCAAACCTTGGGAATGAAGGCTGATTAAACAACTCATTTATTTCCTAACTGCTTGACTTTAACCATGGACATTCATTCCATATTAACTCAACACCTGCCATGGGTAAGAAACTGTTCTAGATGCTGACATTGGCCAAGCATTTGGTGCTGAGCCACTACATTGTATCGAAGTATCTGGATTTTTGGAGAGCAATTCAACTATCTCAAGTATCTACTTTACAAATGATCAATAATCAAGTTTAAAATCTAGGTTGTTTCCTACTACTACCCAGCACATGCCAAAACGATCTCCCCCAACTTCCAGCTGATTAGCATTTACGGAATATAAGATTACAAATCAAACTTGAAAATCTAGCTCCACTCAGAAAATTTAAAAAGCACACTGTGCAGTTAAAAATGAAAGATAATTTGTTTCTGACAACCCATGATTCGCATCATCTCTGGCGTGACTTTCCTACGTTCAGAAGGTAACTGGAAATTGATTATACAAACACAGAGACACACACACACACACACACACACACACGATCTCCTGCTCCATGTGCATTGTGTACATGCACACACAAACACATTTGTAGTCTCAGCCGATACATGTACATTTAGTCTATCAGTATTTAAACAGCTGAACTGCAGTCATGACCTAAAATATGGCTTATGTTGTGGGCAGGTCTGTTTGAGGACTGCTTGGAAGAGTCGGAGGCAGAGGAGTTTGCTATCGTAAGCAAAGGTGACATTGCCGAGCCATCAGGAAGAGCTGTAGCTATTTCTGGAAACAAAGATGTCATGTTAAAGTTGGACAAGTGAGAGTTGGTCATGTGCATTGGCGGCATATCAGGGAGCAGAGGAAAACTTGGTTGAGCAAAACCGACAGGTCTGGGAGGAGACAGAATTGATCCAAATCGGTTATTTAGGCTTCCACTGTTTACTTTCTCAGTGCTAGGATTTGAGAACATCTGATTGGAAAAATAGGGGATGGAAATATCATTGGACAGTGTAGGATGAGCAGGAGAGTACGGGGGATAGAAGGAGGGTAGAGTATTTTGGGGGTCTACAGGGATGAGGGCTGGCGTTCGAGTGGCACTAGGCTGAGTAACCTGTGGAATGAAAGAAGTATTAGCATTTATCGGTGGATTCATGCCACCCTCGGGAATAAAAGGAAAACCGAAATTTTGTGATAGTGTATGCTGGTCAGGCGCTGAATTATCGTTAGGTACCTGTGGGCTATCGGGCATGAAACGAACAATACTTCCTCTCTTGTCTGTAGGAGGCTGCTGGCGTCCAAGAATCATACTACCACTGGTAGACAGAGGAAGATGGGGAAGACTCGGGTCAAAGACATTACTGTGTCTTTGGTTTCCAGAACGATTCCTCTCAGGCTGACGAATTTTGGAACCACTGCTGTCTTGCAAGGGATGCCTCGATCGCTGGGGAACTGAAGAATTAGTGGGACGTACAGGAGGCCCTTGCTCAGCATTTCCGTGAGACACGGACGGATGGGGCAGAGCTGGCCTTGCAACGCCATGCATGTTGGTTGTGGCTGGAGGGTTCATGTGGCCCTTGGTCCCATGACTGTCAGTTATCCTCATGGGATTGGACTTCTGTACAGAAACATTGGGACTTGTGTTTCGACCTTGAATATCTCCTGAAGAAGAAGAACTTGAGAAAGGAATATTCAAGGTGCTGTTCCTGGTGTTAATTGCACCCAGGGACATGTCACAGCTTTCCCTGTTCTGACTCTCACTCTCTCTTCTAATATGGACACTTTCATGAGTTGGGGGACAATTATATTCAATTGCAGAGGACGGACCACACTGTGTGTTCCTCTGATGTTCTGAGAGTGATCTCTGGCTTCCAAGGACCTGATCACCAAGGTGAGGGGCAAGTAAGCTCTGCATGAAACTCTGGTGGCATGTATTTTCACTGTCCCTCGGTGGGATGGCATTTCCTGTTGGGATACTCTGAACTGGTGGATAAGGTAATCTCTTTTGGCGGTCGACTGGTGGTGCACCGGGGTTTTGACTAATTCGAAAAGCCTGCGACTGCATGCTCCTCAGTGATGATACAGGGTTTCCTATTTCATTATTTCTTGACGATTGTACTTCGAAATTACCCGGGGGCTGCTGACTGGCTCCACTTGGTTTAAATGTCTGACAGTCAGAAAGGCGGATATCTGAGGCAACGGGATGATCCACGCGACCCTGCATATTGTGAATGGCTAAACTCTTATTCCTGGGAACATCAAGATAGCTTCTCATTTCAAGCTGATCCGAAACTCTGGAACCCTGAATCGATATGCCCATTCTCTGCTCTGAATTAGAAGATGTCTTTCCAATGAGGGCCTCGGCAGAGTAACTTGAAACTCTATTTCTCTCCGGCCTGTGTGGAGTACACGTCATGTCTGAAGGTCTAGTCACAATGCTTGGCTGGGACACCATTTGCTGCTCTATGCCTCTCGATGTCAAAAGCCTCTGCATCGGATTGTGCCCAGATACGTGTTCCGAAGAAACCCCTGAACCTTGCTGCCTGCTTCCAACATCTGGCTGCTGGTGCATCATATCTTGATTGAGATGGTTCTGGGGATGGTTATGGTGGTTCCGGCTAGTTGAAGGGTTTTCACAGCTCTTCTCCGGCTGGGAACTTCCAAAGTGTTGCTGCATCTGCTGCTGCATCTGCTGATGGTGGGGATGTGGCTGACCGCTCTTGGGGCGGGACTGCTCAGTTCCGTGGTGCTTTGGTTGCAAGGAAAGCTGCGAGGCCTGAGTGCCCTGCACAAGACTCCTCTTTTTCTGCATCTGAACTTCCTGCTGTAGAGTCCTCTGCTGGTGGACATTATGGGCCTGAGAGAGGACAGAGCTCTCGGCGTGAGGTACATGATGCTGCAGCTGATATAAATGATGCCTCTCTCGTAACTGCCCCACTTGGTGTTGCTGCTTTAAGTAGAGGTGGTTACTATGCAGGTGGGCTACCCCCTGGGCTGGGACATGCTGTTGCAGGGCCTGGAGATGCTGACTGGCCTGCGTTGGCTGCTGCTCGGCCACCGAGTTCTGAGAAGTGCACTGGACTTCCGTCGGCCTCAGTGCGGGGGCCACAAAATTGTTACTAGCTGGGAATAATCGCGTAAGGCCGTCTCCATGGGCTGGGTTGCTGAGAGGCACCGCAGAGCTCGCAGAGTCGGGAGGGAGCTGATTGACCATCATCTGAGCCTGATCAGAAATGCCGTCCGGAGTTCGGCTCATCAGGGACATAGCCTCAAGCCTCAGCGGGGCTGGCGGACAGTGCTTTTGACGTTTAGCTGAAGACAACAGAAGGTCATCTTGGACAGCACGCTTAGCAGAGTCTTTGCGGCTTTCCTGACTTGGCTTTAAGAGCGGCTCTTGGATCTGTGGATTTGGGAGGGTGCCAGTAATGGTATTCAGCTGTTCCTGGGGATACTCAGTCATCAGAGGCACTCCAGGAGGCTGACTGGTGTAGGAGCTAGATGCCACCGTCAGGTTAACCGTGGCAGGAACAGTCGTTTGCTCTGAAGCTTGGGACATCCCGGCACAGCTGACCAGAGGATGGCTGATGCCGCCCTGGTGGATGAGATTATTCACACTCAAACTGGTGATGCTCGGTGGCTGAGAGGTGGAAACCTGTAAAGAGGCATTTGATGTTTTAATTCCTACAGAGCAACTTGGTTTCCCAAGGGGCCGATCCACCGTGGCTTCAATCGAATCCTGAGAATTAAAGTCACTTGGTGTCACTTCTGCCTGTCCTGCACCACCCTCTTTAGACAGCTGTGCTTTGAAAGGCTGGTCCCCCTCTAAAGGTGGCGCCTCGGAAGGCTTCGAAGTAACTTCCCTCATGTCAGCCTGGCTGCCGGCTCTTCCCTTCTCCAGGCTGTCCTGGTCAAAAATAGCTCTTGCCGCAAGAGCGACGATGTCCGTTTGCTCTACAAAGGTACAGCTGTCACATGTATTCGTCGTCGTACTGCTGGTGACATCCTCTCTAGCCGTTTCAGGAAGCATGGACGCCACCGAGAAACTACGACTGCTCCCGGAGCTGGTTGACATGGGAGAGTCGGCCTGCCTGCTGACAAGCAAGGAACTACTGATAACCTCCGGATCGGGGACACAGGAGTGATGCGGTCCCGGGTCTCTATCGTCACTGTTCATCAGTAAGAGCTCCTGTTTGGGATGTAAATCGACACCTGAATCAACTATTTTAGAATGTTCCGAAGAAAAGTCAGGATGGTCCACCTGGACTGGAAGAGACAATTTCTGAGGGTCTTTCTCTTTAGCGAGACCAGAGAGCAGTGCAGTCAAACCTTGCCCCTTTAAGAGACCTGTCGTTTGCATCGTAGCAGATGAATCCTGCTCCACCCGGCAAGGTTCAGCAATGATCTCTACCTCGGAAACACAGTCGGTACTTGCAGTGCTAGCGGTAGATGACAGACCAGAAACCTGAGAAACCAAAGTGCGGGGATCACTTGGAGATGGAATCAACACGTTGGCCGAAGTGCAGGATTTGGCAGAATCTGACAACGCCAAACTAGTTGGTGGCTTATCCTGAGATGTCTCTCGTTGCAAAATGGGGGCAGAATCTTTGGATTTTGCTGGGGCCATGACAAAATGTTCACTTGCTACAGATTCCTGGGAGGGTGAGCTAGTCTCTTCTGCTGACTTAGATCTGGGTACAGATTCAGGTATCACTGATTCAGAATTCAGAACATCCACAGAATGTGAACCAGAAACACTTACGCTATTTGCCTGGCACACGGCAACAGATGGTAACACAACAGGGAGGCTTTCCAGCAGTCCATCATTACACGATGGCTCTGTGGGGGCTTCAGTGCTGGGGCAGTCTAACTTGCCCGCGTCTCTGACTGGATTCAGGGGGCACGCTGACTTGTTAGCTGCTAAGTGTTTCTTGGCACCTGGCTTCTTATTCAACCTTTTTGACTTCACGTTAGGTAAACAAGCTACGGTGTTCATTGAGGGAGTAGTTACTAGATTGTAAGTATTGGGTAGCGTGGCTGAATTATCCGTTGTCATGGGAGATGCTACAGTTGTTGTTAACGAAACACAGTTAACTGGGGTGGTCTGACTATTTGCAGCAGTTGGAGGATTGGCAGGCTGGCTAATAGACAACTGTACACAGCTTTGCCCAGCCATCTGTGATATGCTTTGATTGAGGCTGGCCAAAGCTCCAAACGTATTCAGGGCAACATTGGTATTTGGATCTTCGCTGGTGGTGGGTTGGATAATTTGCATAGGGGTTTGATTTGTAGTTCCTGGTGAGGACATCACAGGCTGCAAAGCAAAGAGCTGTCCATTTAAAGAAATGGTTTGAGGCTGTTGTTGGTTTGACATGGTAACAGAAAAAGTTTGTGTTGAACTAGATGTTGATAAAGATGAAGGTCTCGGTAATATATGGACAAGATGCTTTCCTCCAAAAGTCTGTGGGGTCGAAACATTTTGCACTGAATTATTAGACCCTATTAGAGCACTGGCTCCATTGACCGGGAGTCGAACAGAACCAGGAGGTGGAGCCGAGAGGAGCGGCAAGGGGTTCTGATTAGCTGCCTGTATGATCACTATCTGTTGACCTACTGTTTGGTTGGGAACCTCTGCTCTCATCACCGTTGGGCAAGGGGTAGTGCTGGGGGGCTGAAGAATGATAACATTTTGATTAGCTGGCGCTGCATTCACAGCCGACCCAACGGGCTGAGCCATCTGAATAACCTGCATTGCTGAATTCAAAGGAAGGATATTTTTTGGAGGCTGAGATTTAACTTGTGGTTGGGCAATCAGTGGCTGCATAGGTAAAGACGGGCAAGAAGGCAAGGTTACAACTACTTGCTCAACCGCCTGCCCATCTGCTGGAAAGGAATTACTCAAGTTGATGCCTGTAGCGACGTGTCTACCATGGTTGGTTGTGGTAGGGCTGGGACCAGACTCATTTACTACCGGAGTCACAGCAGAAGAAGGTGTCTGGCTTAAGGGCTGAATAGTGTTTCCCGCCAGTTGCAAAGTAGTCCACGTGGTCTGTGTGTTTCCAGCGGAGGAAATTCGGGTAAGGCTATTCATGTTTTTTAAATCTGAAGCGCTAATACTTGAAGAAGGCAAAGAACAAGAAAGATTCCAACTACTGTCCAAAGGGGTTGCAGAGAGAGTGCTTACAGGAGTGGTGGTCTTCCCTCCTCCGGGGGCAGAGGGGGCCACCACCGCGGTAACACCTGCCAAGTCTGCACCCTTGCTAATGCTCGCTGGACAAGGATCACCTACAGACCTGGGAGGCTGGGAGGAGACCGTGGTGGTAAGTGAAACGACGAAGGTGGTTTGAAAATCATTTCTGAAATCCTGTATGCTCGGGCAGGACTTGCTTCCATGGTGCACGTTCGCGGCAGTCGCCGAGGAGGTGGTGGGGATGCTTGTGGCACCAGGGACTGTTTTCTTCACTGATCTGGGGCTCTCTTGCCCATTCTTATTTTCAGGAGATTTTTTATCATTTACACATGTGTGCAAGGACCGATGGTGGTGGGGTTCAGGCCCAATGGGAACAGCGATCAGTGAGCCGCTGGTGGCACCAAGCACACTCGATTCGCTTTCGGAGGTGGAAAGCTCGAGAATGTTCTGAGCAGAAATGGTAGCAGGAAGACAAAGAGGAACAGGCTGGTTGGCAGCCAGTGCAGAAACTGTGGTCTGATGCCATGGCTTGTTTTCAGGAGGGTAAACTCCAGAAATAGACACAGGAGTCACCAGATTGCAAGCCCTCTGTACTGGTACCACATTGGCGGTTTGCTTTTGTAAATTATGACCAACATTAAAGGTTATCCCCTGAACAGCTGTTCCCTGGCTATGTCCACCAGGCTGACTCCCATTGGAATAAACAATGATATTTTTTTGAACCTGATCACTGGGAATAACAACAGAGACCTTTGAGTTTTTAAGATTTCCTTTCCAGTGGATTGTGGGGTCATCATATAGGCATATGTCATTTGCTTTCAGTAACTCAATATATCGGCCATTTTCTTTTTGAATTTCTTCCAGTTGTTTACGTAGCTTTTTAATTTCTTCAGCTACAATATTAAAAATAGAAATGAAACAATTACCTGTTAATGTCAGTATTTATGGTAACTTAAGAAAAAGCTGTGTGCTAACTACTGAATTATAATTCTAGTATTTCTAAATACCTCAACTGAGAATCTTCAGTTCTTTTCTAAAGCAAATTCTTTCTCCTTTTTACAGTGGTGTATCAAGCCTCTACTGAATCCTTTTTAAAGAATGGAGCACTGGGTGTTATACGAAAACAATGAAGCGTGGATCACTACATCAAAAACTAATGATGTACTGTATGCTGACTAACGTAACATAATAAAATTATATTAAAAAAAAAAGAATGTATCATTAAGGGTCAACAACCCAAAGGTCAGAAATTACTCACAATGTAGAAATTTCAAAATTCCCAATTCAAAAATTCCCAATAGGGCAGCTACAAAGGTAAAAGAAGGGAAGACATACTGATATCATGGTAACATGCTAGGAAAATAACACTGAATATCAATATAATAGCATTTAAATGCTGTAACAGCAAACACTACTTGTGGTGGTAATAGTCTCTTTTACAAATGGCTTTAAACTCCCTTCTAGGGGCACCTGGGTGGCTCAGTGGGTTAAGCGTCTGCCTTCGGCTCAGGTCATGATCCCAGGGGCCCGGGATCGAGTCCCGCGTCGGGCTCCCTGCTCAGCAGGGAGTCTGCTTCTCTCTCTCCCTCTGCCCCTCCACCTGCTTGTGCTCTCCCTCTCTCTCTCTCTCTCTGTCAAATAAATAAAATCTTTTAAAAATAAAATAAAATAAACAAACTCCCTTCTATTTTACTCTTTGAAACAACAGAGCCCAAGTAGAATGTGTAAAAAGTAAAGTAGTAGAGCACCAAAGAAAGCATCAATAACAGAACTTGAATTTTCCTCGGCAGGGCCAAGGCATATACACCACTGTCACACCCCTACTGTTTCCGAAGGGGGAGAACTTCACCCACAGATCCTACGACCGGGGCAGCCTCGGGTGCTGGTATTTACGCTCTGTGACCCTACACATCCCACCTGTCTTGCCACAGTGGTAGAGAGTCTCCCCTCGCCCTCCACCGAGGGCGGCTAATCTTCAAAGCCCATGCCCTATGAGGGGGCCTGAAATAAAAAGTTCTGCTATGACGAGGATGAGCTGAGACTAGCAGATTCTTCTTCTCAGACATTTAAACTAAGAGACACAGAAGAAAGATGCCAACGTGCCAGGGACATCAGAAACTAATGGACAATTATTATGGACCAAATAATGATGACGACTGTTCTCACTTACTACACACTTACTACATGACTGGCACTTTTCATTCATCATCTCATTTAATAATAATAATAATAATAATAATGACCACAGTAACGGGTAACATTTACTATATGCCCGCTTTACTCTAAGTAGTGTACCTGCATTATTTCTTTTAATCCTCATAACAGCCATGAGATGGGAAATACCTATTGTCATCAATATTTTGAGATGTGAGAAACAGGCTCGGAGTAATCGCATAAATTTGTCTAAAGTCAACCACATACATGCTAGGATTATCTTCATTTTAAGATAAGGAAACTGAGACTAGGAAAGGTGAGGTAAATAGCCACGGGTACTGAGTGAGTAATTGAAGAGGAGACTCAACCCAGGTGGGCCTGACTCCCAAGGCCACCACTCAGACCACGGCCCAGCCTGTCATGTGGACAGTGAGTACGTGGGGAAGCTGCTGGGGGAAGAAAAGAGAACAGATGCACCAAAAAGAACCAAAGAAAGGACAGTAGTCAGACTTAAGCTGCCTCAAGACTGGCCCATCTGCTCAGCTTTTCCTGAGCCCCAGGCAACTGGTATTTTTCTAACAGGTTCCCTTTTCCCTAAGGTGACTTGACTGCCTCAACCTCTAGGCTGTGAAACCAAAGGAGCTCTCCTCAGAAAGTCCACACATCATTCTAGCCTTAACACCCCTACTGTGGGGTGCCTCAGAACAGTTACCAAACATATATTATGAAACTACCTACCTACCAGCATCACAAAACAAAGCCTGGATTGTAAAAGACAGCTGACTTGGGTGAGGGGGTAAGCTGTCATCTAACTTAAAGTAAGCAAAGAGAATTCAGAATGCTGACCTTCCGGATATACAATAAACACAGCCCAACACTGCCCCCACCTCAGCAAATTCTACTTTTGTTCCTCGCCTTTTAAGGTGACCTATTGAGCTGTCACAGGAAATTCTTTCTCTGCTCTTGTGAGAGCCATAAATAAAGAACAATTCAAACCGCCTACTACTCTGAGCTTTACACTTGCCTGGGGTATTTTTCTTTTCAGCTGTTATAAAAAACTTAAAATTTTTTAACAATGTAATTATCTAAAAAAGTAATGAATAATAAAAATCAAATTTCACTAAATGATCAGGCAGTCTGATACACACATTACATGCAATGTAAACAATTATGAACGGAATGTTTTGACCTTTTCAGTTAATTCACAGTTAGGTCTTGGCCCAGGCATATCTTTATTTTATTTTTAAGTTACACTGAGCAGGACTCTCCCCTATATCCTCTAGCTGGAAGATCAAAGTGGAATAAAAGAGATCCAGCATTATTTGTCTCATGAGTTAAGCAAACATGAAGTACACAAAAGAGTCCAAAATCAAAATTCTGTATGCCTGAAAGATTAGAGTCGCTCAAGGAGGGGTGGGGTGGGGGGTGGGTAGGTAAACTAAGATGAATTTATTTTGCAACACTATTCTCTCAGACCCATTGAATGCACAATCTTAATAATGTTTCTGGTCCAAAAAGCCTTCTGTATCCCATGTAAGTTGACCTGTGACACAAAGACCTGAACACTGAAAAAACAATAAAAAGTAAGAATCTTAAAATCTTTACCTTGTTCATTGTTTCCTCCATTAAGCAGGAGTTCATCATTTTGCCTTTTCAATTCTGTTATATATTTAAAGGCTTGGTCCAGGATCATATTCTTGCTCTGCCAAAGAGAATTAACCATTTAAAAGTTTCACTGAAGAGTAAGAACTTGCAGAAAGAAACTTAAAGCTTTGGTTTTATCACATATATGTGACATGTATCTTTTCAAAATTAAAACAGGCACCATATTCAAATGCTTCTACTGTTCATTTTTCATTTACTAAGTATTTATTGAGCATCTACTATGTGTCAGGCTCTGTTCTAGGCACTAGGGATATAATAAACAAAACAGACAAAATTCCTGACCTTTAGGAATATACATTATATATATATGTTTGTGTCCCCCCGTAATTCATGTTGAAACCCTGATCCCGCATATGATGGTATTTGCAGGTGGGCCTCTGGGAGGTAATTAGGTCATGAGGGTAGATCCCTTGTGAATGAGATCAGTGCCGTTAGAAGAAAAGACATGAGAGAGGTGATCGCACTCTCTGTCATGTGAGGACATAACCAGGAAAAGAGCATACACCAGGAACTGATGTATGCTTAGACTTCACAGCCTCCAGAACTGTGAGAAATAAATTTTCTGTTGTTTAAACCACCCGGGCTATGTTATTTTTCTCATAAGAGCCCAAACTAAGACACTGTACTATAATCTATTTTGCATGGAGAGGTTGGAGAGGGCCCCTCTTGTAAGACAAAGCAAAAACCAGAAGGAAGGGCGCCTGGGTGGCTCAGTTGGTTAAGCGACTGCCTTCGGCTCAGGTCATGATCCTGGAGTCCCTGGATCGAGTCCCGCATCGGGCTCCCTGCTCGGCAGGGAGCCTGCTTCTCCCTCTGACCCTCCCCCATCTCATGTGCTCTCATTCTCTCTGTCTCAAATAAATAAATAAAATCTTTAAAAAAAAAAAAAAAAAAAAAAAAACCAGAAGGAAGTACAAGGAAGTATGCCCCGTGGATATCTGGAGGAAGAGGGTCCAGGTATTAGGATCAGCAAGGGCAAAGGCCCTCAAGCAGGGCTGTGTTCACACATTGTAGGAACCGTGGTGAGGTGAGCAGAACTAGAGTAAAGTATATAGGGGAAGAGTGGTAGGAGGAAGAGGCCAGAGAGGGCTTTCAAGGCCATGTAAAGATTTTAGACTTAAATATTATTCTTTACTCTATGAACAACTGTTAAAAATAAAACACAATAAGTGACATTCCTTTTGACTTTAGTTCTCTAGACCCTATTCTAGAGGCAACTGCCATAAAGTTATTTATATATCCTTCCAGAAATATTCTAGGCTGATACGTGGATCTATTTATCTATCTTTAAAAAAAAAAAAAAAAAAAAAACAGATAGAAGGATACTATAAACAGTATGCTACATTGTTCTTTTTTATTTAAAAATATATCTTGGAGATATTTCCCTATAGAGTTTAGATATCTACATTATACTTTGTAAAGGCTGAATTTATTTTATTTTTGAGTCCATTACTGACAACTTTTAAGCTGTATAAGAGGCATTTTGTTTTTTTATTTTTCAGCTATTAAAATGTTGCGGTGAATGTTTAATTTCTATTCCAGTATGTATATTATTAAATATCCCCAGTACTTTATCAGATAGCTCTTTTCAGGTAGGAATCAGTGATTTAGGGCTTTGGTTCACAAAGTTACAATTCTGGGTTTCTTAGACTGAGTCCCAACAGAGACCCAATATAATCTAGGAAACATTTTATTTTATTTTATTTTATTTTTTTATTTTTATTTTTTTAAAGATTTTTTTATTTATTTGACAGGGAGAAAGACAGCCAGAGAGGGAACACAAGCAGGGGGAGTGGGAGAGGGAGAAGCAGGCTCCCCGAGGAGCAGGGAGCCCGATGCGGGGCTTGATCCCAGGACCCTGGGATCATGACCTGAGCCGAAGGCAGACGCTTAACGACTGAGCCACCCAGGTAGGAAACATTTTACAGAGAAAAAATAAATACTGTCCTTTCTTAAAGCAAGAGTTGAGACAAAGGCAGAACCTGATAATACCCATCTACTGCCTCTCTACTGCAGATGGGGCTAAGGACATGTAGCAATAGTGACGAAAATCTTAATCTACTTGGCTTCTGGGAGCCAAATACTGACTTTCATTGCACATTCTAGGACACCAAGGAAGTGAAATGACTATGGTTTCCTTTCAGAGAAACTTGTAGGAATGACAACCAAGAGTAGGAAAGTAAGATATTACTGGGCAAACACCAATATTTCCTGAGAAGCTACTGTACATTGAGATGTGGAGAAAGAAAAACAATCAGAAGACATAACAGAAGACAAAACATAGTTCTTGCCCTTAAATTTGCTATCATGTTAAGGAAACTCAAAGTGCATTAAAACACACACACACACAAATGAAAAAACACACTTATGCAAGACTAAGTACCGTCCTGTAGAAGAGAATGAAAAGAAACTGAAGTGTAAGATCTTGCCAAGGGAGATGGTATTGAGAAGCAAGCAAATTGATCTGGCCCTCTGAAAGCCTGGGGAGGTTCAGGACTGGGAAGCTCCAGCTACCACAAAAGGTGGGGTGAGGTATGGTGTTAAATTGAGGGGACTGGTGGAAAGACTCTTCTTATGCAGAAATAAAAATTAACCCCCTCCCCCATACACACACATCCTACGCAGCTGGATGACTTCCCCTTCCTGCCCCAACTGCAGGAGACAAGTTTATTTTCTGTGAAATTTGAAACAGAGAATTTTGGCCTCAGGAATGGTTGGCACAGAAGTGGACAAGATGAGGCAACTCAGTGAAGACAGGAAGGTAAAGTAAAATTCTGCCTCCTAAAGCATGAGACTCTCCAGCACCCTTTCCCCAACCCAGCTCCCAGAATATGGCAACCAGCCTTATACTCCTCTTCCCAGCCTTCCCATTCGTAGATAAGGGGCTGAAGGATTCTTGTCTGGAAAATAAAAGTTAATACTATTCCCAAAATTAAACAGGCTACCAATATTGATATTTTGTAATGCTACAAAAACAATAACACTAGCTTACCACCTAATCACTCAACAGTTAGGGCACCAAAAGTCAAGCCTATTCAATCAGCTTTTTAATGCCTCATTCTCAAATATGAGAACACAGCTAAGTATCACTAAACATTTAAGGAAAGTCTCCAAAATGAAAGACAAAACATCAAAACAAAGGGAAAAAAAAGAAAATCAGAAGAAACAAAGACAAGAAAAAGAAAAAAATTTTAAAACCTATATAACATGCTCAGAGATGACATGATATTGTATTCATGAACCAAACATGTGATACGAAAAAGAACAAAGAGGATAAGAAAAAGACTCTTGAAAATCCATTTATCAAACCTTATGGTACCACTGCCAAAGTCTGTTATTCTCCCTGGGTAAAGAAATTTTAGGTAAAGAAATCCCTAACAAAATTTTATCAAACAGTATCTACTGAATACAAATAACTACAATTAGATTAAAAGTATGAGAGCTGAAATTAAAAACAGAAGAATTGGAAAAAGACCAATCAGTTGAGACTGAAGGGCAGAAGGTTCCAGAAGTAAAGTCTCAAAGGAAAAAGAGAAAATGGAAATTATGTGGTACACTTGACTATGTAGAAACTCTAAAGAGACTGTTGAAAGTGTGGAAAGAATTAAAGATAGGTATAGAGAGAGGTGCCTAGGTGGCTCAGTCAGTAGAGCATGGGACTCTTAATCTCAGGATTGTGAGTTCAAGCCCCATACTGGGTATAGAGCTTACTTAAAAATAAAAAATAAATTTAAAAAAATTTAAATAATAACAAGATAGGTATATAAACAGTTAAGCAAATGAAAAACGAGGCAATTACTAACCCAAAAAACACAAAAGTTACATATAGGACAAAACATAGTAATAGTACTCCTTCCTACCATAAACAATATTTTCAGTCTAAAAAACAAAAAACTGAATATCAGTTTAATCAAAAGTTGGGGCGGAATTATATTGGGGGGATTAGACAAGGCAAAGACAAGGGAAAAGAATAATAAGAAGTCAATAGATAAAATCTAAAATAGAAAAATTAAGATATAGTAATATAAGCTTATTATTTCAAAATATAAAGGTGTATTCCAGAAGAAACAGTTGAAAATGGATGCCTTTCAGTTGTTGTATTGGACTTGGGAAACAAGCAGGCCAGAGACTAACATTGTTGTTTTAAGCTTTTTAGTGCTATTTGTTATGTTTATATATTAATTTTCACATATATTAATTTAATTAAAAATTAACCAAAAAAGGCTAACACAAATTATGAAATCCCATTATAATGAAACACTATATTACCATGAAAAAGAAAGGTGATCATATGAGGAAAGGTATCCCTAACTAAAAGTCTACTATATACTGATGAATGAAAATGACAAGGCAGGTTATAAAACAGCACTCGGTGTCTATCTATCTATCTATCTATCTAATCATAAAGCAATGTCTGAAGATATGCATAACAACATTTGTAACAGTAGTTATAACTTAGAAGTAGCACGTCAATTTATTTTTCAAACTTTTTTACGCCTTTCATATTGTTTCCATTTTGTTTTATTTTGTTTTGTTTTCCTCATTATCAGAGGAAACAAAAAGCTATCTTCATGAGGGAAAACTGTCCCCTTTAATAAGCTGAGATTTATGTACCACTGGAGGCTGATAGGGCACGGAGAACAAAACTGAGATATTTGGCAGATTAGGTAAGAATTTAAAGACAAAAAAATATGATTGACAGAAAATAAAAGAAATGCCTGGTAAATACAATAGCACATAAAAAAAATGTAATCATGGGACTGAATAATTCAAGATCTTAAAGATCTAGAAATTACATGGTCCATTTGATCATGTAGAACGCTCTACTAGAAGACTGCTATAAGTATGGGGAAAACTAAAGATAGATATATAGAAAATTAAGCAAATGAAAAACAATGAGGCAATTAACTATATACCATAAACGACAGGAAACAAAAATAATCACTCTGAGGAAAGAAACAACTCAGGGAATTATCTGTTCACAAGTAATGAATGAAAATAGGAGTGGACTTCTTACCTGCTTCAGGGCAGGGGAACATGGGATCAGCTCTCCTATCCTGTTTATTCCGGCATTGATTTTCTTCTTTCTATGCCTCTCCACTAGATAGGGGGGAAAATCCATTTATCAAACCTATGGTACCACTGCCAAAGTCTGTTATTCTCCCTGGGTAAAGAAATTTTAGGTAAAGAAATCCCTAACAAAATTTTATCAAACAGTATCGACTGAAGACAAATACAATTAGATTTCTAAGAATGTCGTATTTTAAGTCTAGTATTATAGGAACTGATATAATAATACTCTTACTAACACTTTTAAAATGTGATCTATAATAATTAAATTCAAATTATAAACAGAAGTTGCTAATATTACATCACTGTTAAGGCCATTATTATGGTTTCAAGTAATTACTAGAGATTTTAGTGATAACTAAAATTTAAGAACCCACTAACAAGCTAAGATACTGAACAACTGCCTTTTCATATGGGCAAATGAGACCTACTTAGATTACAGAACCTTAAAACACCTCTTAGGATGTCTAGAAGGCATTTTTCAAATAGAACAGCCGTTAGTTATGACTTAAAATTTCTACAGAGTCTGGTCTATTCACTTGGGCCACATAAGACTTTTCCCATCTAAGAAATTGTGCAACTGACAATATCTCAATCACATTAACTAAGAAATATTCCAGGCTTACATGCTACAACTTTATAAAGATCATATGGAAGGGTCAAGAGGGTACAAGATGATCTAAATAATTTCAACAAGACACTGTAAGTAGAAACATTAGTCTTGGCTATTTCCTGTCAGGTTTCTGAAACCTTCCTTTCTAACAAGACTCCAGTACTTCTAATAGGATGATCTTTCAGATTGACCACAAGCAGGTCTTGTTTTGTAGAATACAGACTTTTTGCTTCATAGTCTAGCAGGAAAGACTTCTTTTCAATGACATCTAATTATTCTCTCAAAATAAATTACTATCAGGACACATTTATGACACCATGTAAGTTGATTCCAATAAAAATAATGAGTTCCTATGGCCAAAAAAAGATCAGATTTAATTCATTTGGCCAAAGAACACAAAGGAATAAAGTATAATTCACATTTCTTCTGAATTCTCTAACAATAGTATTTGTTCTTATCTAAGAGTGATTTTTAAATGGGTGGAGGTGGAAAAAAAAACCCAACAACATTAAGACTCTTTACCCACAGTGATAAAGGGGAATTCAAAGGCAGGAAATTCCCGTTTTGGGGAGCAGCAATATTCCACCAGTGTTCACCACCTCTTTCCATAGACAAAAATTCCCCCAGGGTCCTTTCCTTAAGGAAGGGAAGATATCGTTTATAGAGTAATAGATAATAACTTCTAAAATATTTTGTTTGAGATCTGGACTGTAGCCCCTGAAAAATAAAATGTTATAAAATGTACCAAATTGTAAAAGTACACACAATTCCTTCTATAAATGTTTATCCAACTTTGGCCTAGAAATTTGATATATGTATTTTCTACATTTTTCCTATAATTGAGGACTCCACAACTTCATTTAAGCTATTCACATTTCAAGGACCTTTAAGATCTTACTGTAGCCTGCTGCTCATCTCTTCCCTACTCCTCTAGGTAGCTAGCCCCCTCTGGAATTTCTGCAAAGACACATACTCTTTATTCCATTTGGGAGAGGTAGAGCTGGACTCCCTCAGTGAGTGAAATCACTTAAACCACTAGTTTCAGGGGCATATTAATCCTTAAATTATCTAAATAGACAATAATTTAGAAGATGATAAGCAAACCATCGTCATGAGACTCAAGGGGCGTTTTGTCAATTAAACAATAAAGGAACAAAAAAGTAAGGAACAGAGGTGCCTGGGTGGCTCAGTAAGTTGAGCATCTGCCTTCAGCTCAGGTCATGATCTTGGGGTCTTGGGACTGAGCCCCATACAGGGCTTCCTGCTCAGCAGGGAGTCTGCTCTTCCCTCTACCCCTCCCCCTCACTCATGCTCTCTCTCTCTCTCTCTTTCCCTCTAAGAAATAAATAAAATATTAAAAAAAGTAATAAGGAACACTTTCCTAAAACATAATGAATAATGATGCTATGCTTATAACATAAAAACTTACAATCAACTACAGTATAATTTCATTTTGAATGCAAAAAGTGCTAACAAGTAAAACTGAAATTGTTTCTAACCTGCATTATGTGTCTCCCGGTTTTTCTTCCTGAAACAAAAAGTGCAGATACAAGGAACATGAAAATAATGGGAAAACATTCTTACCACTTTATATTTGGAGAACTATAAAAATAAATTTTATGAATTTGTATTTGTTGTATCAGCAAGAAACCATCTGAAAAAATATTTTCTTAATATATATTATGGTATGAAAACCTAACTGCAGATACATCAGTATAAATTTAGAATCTACAATTTCTAGAAGTAACTACAATTCTCTATTCTTCCATACCCAGAAGTCATTGGCTAGGAAGTAAATCAACCACTGAAAAAACCTTAACTATTTGAAAAATGTAATTAAAGAGCTAGTCAACCCTCAAAGTGATATGCCGAGTAGGTGACTTCTGATGTTTGCCCTGGTGCCCAGCAAGGGGTGCTATGAACACCAGTGAGGGATACCAGCAACAGGAGAGAGGAAACTTCGAATCCCCAGGGAGAAAAGCACAGCAGTCACCAGCACCCATGCACAGACAATTGGCATTTGAGCCATCTTTTGCATTTGTGTACCTAAAAGCTAATCTCCTAAAACCACTGATTTTCCCATTTATGCACAAACATTAGCATTCTCTAATAGCTATTTGGTAAGGAAAGAGAATGGGGATTTTAATATTAATGAAAGCACTGGGCATGCAATTCTAAGCAGAAACACTGCCCAAAATGCTAGAAATTCAGAAGGAGGCTTATACAAAGAACCAGAAGTAATACTGTACTGATGTGCATATTGTAATGTCACAAAATTATAATGTTACAAAATGTCTATTCAAATTGACTTCAGCCTAAATCAACTTACAATCTACAAAAACTGTTAATACTGTGCGCAAGTAATAATTTCAGGAGAAAGTAAACATTTAACATAGATTTGGTATTATACAATTTTAATTACTGATTATCATTCTTACTTGTTACACTGTTAATAAAATAAGAAGGACAGGTAAATTTTAGGCACCGAAATGAAAGTTCCCTGAGGACTACCTATTTAGCAAATTAGGGACTAATTCTGCTTATCTGCCCAAATTATATATTATTTTTGGACCAGGGCTACATACCTGTGCTGCTTTTTTGTAGGAGTCTCATTCTCTGTCATTTCTGGCATGATTATAGTGATAGGAACCTACAAGGCATAGAAAGACACACCAGAAAGTTTAAAGTTAGTATGTTAGAGACACTGATTAATTAATAGCAATTTGGTTTGAAAACAAAAAAAAACAAAAGTGACATCATGAAGAAGCACTGGCTTAGCTGTCGTGGATAGAGAAAGGTATCCTTTCCTTTAAGAAAGGTATAAGAAAACAAGACAAAAAACATTATAACTAGCAGATGGAGAGCATGGTGAATGTCAAATGTGAGGTAAAGCCAGAAAGTGCTTGAGAAGACTAGACTAGGGCAAGATCATTATGGGCTTGGAAATCTAGAAAGGCTTAAAGGCAGTGTGGATTTGAGCAAGACCTGGAAAGACAGGTAAAACATATTTGACTTGGGAGAGTATGTTCTTTGTTCATGGTACTGTTTGATATGTTCTACAAAATTCAAACTAGGACAATGGTCTTCCTCTCTGAACACAGAAAAAACAAAAGTGACAAGCGTACAAACGTAATATTCCATACACGGAAGCAACCACTCACTCAACTCATTCACTCATTTGCTAGCCCTCTCCCAAACTGCTAGAAGTCGTACGTTATCACTCAAGAGTCATTAAAATCTGGATAGGAGCAGGAAAATTCTACTTATATTTAAAATATCAAGATACTAAAGAATATACATACTATAAGGAAATATATTCATATGCCAAAAAAAGCCTGAAAGAAAATACATGAAGATACTAGTCATAGTTATGTAAGGCCAGCAATATTATATGTGCTTTCTTTCCCTTCTCTGATTTTCAAAAATTTCATAATGAAAACCTTAATGCTTTTAAGTCTCAGGGACTGACAGCCTTTCAAAAGCGGTCCATCCAGTTGGGATACCTGTTCCGATACACTGGAGGAGGTATAAGTGCAGTTTCTCATTTTCTGAGTGTAGAATCGGAAGTCAGAAAGCATGAGTTTAGGGGCACCTGGGTGGTTAAGTGTTCAACTCTTGATTTTGGCTCAGGCCATGATCTCAGGGTTGTGAGATGAAGCCCACGTGGGCCCAGTGCTAGGCAACGGGCCTGCTTGGGATTCTCTCTCTCTGCCCCTCCCCCCCAGTATGGTGCTCCCATGTGCTCTAAGGGGAGGGGAGGAGAGGGGAGGGGGGAAGAGGGGAAGGGGGGGAAGGGAGGGAGGGAGGGAAGGAAGGAAGGAAGAATGGAAGGAAGGAAGGAAAGAAGGAAGGAAGGAAGGAAGGAAAGCATGAGTTTAAAATCTGGTTCTGCCATTTCCTAGCCGTGAGGTCCTGGGCAAGCTAGATAGCCTCTTGGAACCTCAGATGTTTCATCTACAAAATGGATCATAATCAAAGCATCTAGACCATTGGGTTAGTTTGAGAAAGGAATGAAAAATGCAGGGGGAACACAGCAGCACGGTGCCTAGCAGCAAAAAGAATTCAACCAATGTTAGCCATGAATAATAATGGCGGTATTTCAGGTTTGGCTCTAGCCCTGGAAAGGGGGAGGAAGGGTCCAGGGAAGTAAGCAGAAGTGAATGCTGACAAGGTAATGACAGGATGTACTGGCCGAAGCAGCCTGCAGAGAAATGTGCACTCAAGACCCATTTCCAGCAGCTGACTCCACCTTCTTCCTAACATCGGTGATGGCACACATCAGCCTCAAAGCAACACACTCACATGAGATAACCATATAATGACAAATTGGGACAGGTGAGTCAATAAATAAATCCCTGTCACCTTTCTCACCCAAGGGCTTGCAAAATTTCTTCACTTTTGATGCCTGGCTTCCAACGCCTCCCGTTTCTGATCCAAATCTATCATCTTCTGCCAGAAGATGGTCTATAAGTTATGTTTTCTTCTTACTATACAAGAGAAAAATCAATGAATGTTTATAGTTGCTAGGTTTCCATTAGCAGCATGTAAAACGACTGGCAACCTCTGGCATGTAGGCAGATTTTTAGTGGCATACAGAATGACCCTGAATTCTCCCCACCACTTGAAAGCTAATGAGTGTAGTTGCTTTAAAAAGTCACTCTCCAATGGGTTGCCCATGTCCTCAACCCCCGCCCCCCCCAAAAAATGGTAGCAAGGACTACAGCCATTGGATGGTTCCCAGGAGATTCTCTCCTTTGTCTCTGACATGCTGCTCACTGTCCCTCAAGTTCTTACTTTCCTCCACCTACTCCACCTACACTAAGATCCGCCCTCAATTCTAAAATTATCTTCCCTCAATCTCCTACTTCCCTCTCCTCTCTTGTGATAGTGACTGAGAACTTACTCAAGGGTCCCCCCCAAAGGCAGTGACACTAGAAGAGAGCTTCCAGGCCTGTGCATCATATATGCTCTAAAACATGTCGACTTGGGGGCTTCTTCCCAGACAAAGGAGAAGCCTGGGTAGAGCCCAGGAATCTGTTTTTTTCAACAAGGTACTAGTTAAAAACTACACATTGTCGGCCCATCCCTGACCCACTGAATCAGTCTGAGGGAGGAATTCTAATCTTTAAGGGAGGAGTCTGAAATTTAATGATGTCCCCAGGGGATTCTTATCAGGAAAATTTAGAAAGGCAGCCAGGTATCTTTAGTTGGTGGAATTTCAGGCATCTGACTGATAGCCTATTGTAGGAGAGATTATTTGGGATACAGCAAGACAGCTGAACATATAATTTCACCTATAAACCCAAAAGGTCAGATTTCTCGTGTATCCATGAGTCAGCATTTGGTCATTAATGTCACAGTTCCCGTTGTTCCTCTGGAGCACTTTTGAAAGTTTGCAGATTCATATTCCAATTAAGATACATGAAATAAAAGTTCCAATCTTCTAAACATTTAGAATCTTAAAGGAAATGATGCTAGAAGCTTATCACATAAGTAAACATATTCATTGCATGGGGGCGGGGGTGAGAGGCAGGGGTTTGACTGAAAGAGGTGTATCATCCAGTTTACCAAATGTCACTATAAATATCCATCTCAAACCACATTTTAACCAATTCAATTACATCTATCAATGCACAGTTGTTTCCATATGCTACTCCTGATATTAAAATTGCATTCCTCACATTAAGAAAGAACACTTATCAAAATAATAAACTATATAATATTGTCATAAATCCTTGCCCACTGATTCATTAACCTACTAAAAAGGAAATGTCACTTTTACAAATATACCTTTTAAAATATTTAAAGTGCCATGAATTTTTAAGGCAAAATTTCACAATGTTACATTAGTAACCATGAATTACTATTTTTCATGGTAAGAAAGAATTATTTCTGAAATAATCAAGTCTAATCCAATGGTTCTCAAAGTGTGGTTTTGATGGTTTTGAGATCACTTGCATCAAAATCAAAACTTTAAAACTGTTTTTGACTCTCACCGTAAAACTTACATTATAGTAAAATGCACAAATTTTAAGTGTAACATTGAGTTATGACCAATGCACACACCTGTGTGACCCAACCCCTATCACGGTACAGAACATTATTATGACCAGAGAAAGTTCTCATGACCTTTTCTAATCAATACTTTGCCCTACTCCCACAGAGGCAAACAGTGTTCTCATTTTTTTCACCACTGAACTTTATAATGCATTAACTGAGAACTCTGTTGTGTCAAGCTTTCACTCAGCATAATGTTTCTGAAATTCATCCAGTAGTTTATTCCTTTTTACTGCTGAGTACACTGTATAACTGTGTGGGAGTTTATAGCTCAGTTTATTTTTCTGTTGATGAACAAACACCTGGCCTGTTCCTGTGTTTTGGCTACTATGAATAAAGCTGCTATCCATGAACATTCTTCTGTAACATTTTTCATGGATATAGTCTTTCTTTCTGTTGAGTAAATATCTAGGAGTGGAAATGCTTATTATACGCCCTGCAGTTCTACTGCTAAGTATCTACCCGAGAGAAATAAAAAAGTATATCCACAAACAAGACTTCTATGAGAACATTTGTCATACTTTCCCCAGAGTGACAGTACCATTTTGCACTTCACCCAAAATGTAAGAGTTCTGGTTGCTCCATATCCTTCCAACGTTGGCTTTTGTCTGCCTATTCATTTCAACCATTCTAGTGGTTATACAGTGGAATCTCATTATAGTTTAATTTTCATTTCCTGGATGACTGATAATATTGAGTACTTTTTATGTACATATTAAAACCATTTGTAGATCTTATTTTGTCTGCTCATATCTTTTTGCCAGTCTTTTAATTGGGCTGTTTATCCTTTTATTATTGACTTAATAGAAAAATCCTCATAGGGGCACGTGGGTGGCTCAGTCGGTTAAGTGTCTGCCTTCGGCTCAGGTCATGATCCCAGAGTTCTGGGATCGAGCCCCATGTCAGGCTCCCTGCTCGGTAGGAGCCTGCTTCTCCCTCTCCTCCTCGTTTGTGCTCTCTGTCACTATCTGTCTCTCTCTCTCAAATAAATAAAATCTTAAAAAAAAAAAAAAGAAAGAAAAATCTTCATATATTCTGACTTCTTGTATCTTCTGGATACCTGTCCTCTGTCTGAAATATATTTTGCAAATATTTTCTTCCATTATGTGATCTACCTATGCATTCTCTTAATTGTATCTTTTGGTGAGCAAAAGCTCTTGATGAAGTAAAACTTATCAATTTTTAATTTATGATGATTCCTTTTATGGCCTGTCCAAGAAACCTTTACTCATCCCCAAAATATTCTCCTACAATTGCTTCTACAAGGTTTATGATACTGTCACATTTAGATCAATGATCCATATTATGTAAGGCAGGAGGTAGGGATTAAAGTTCATTTTTTCTTCCATATGGATAGTTAGTTGTTCCAACATCATTTGTTGAAAAGATTTCCTTTCCTCAGTTGTACCTTTGTTAAAAATCAAACGTCCATATTAGTGCAGTTCCATTTCTAGGCTCTCTGTTCTTTTGCTCTCTCTTCTGAGCTATCCTTTTGTTACTACCACACAGTACTGACTAAGCATATGTTTAAAATATAGATTCCTGTGCCTCACCCCAGACGTACTGAATCGGAATCTTAGGAAGGACAAGCCCAGAAATATGATGTTCTAGCAAGCTTCCTAGTTGATTTTTCTGCACCGTAAAGTTTGACAAGTGCATTATTTTAATACTGTTCCTCTAAAACTGATACAAATCAATGAGCTTACAAACCAATGAGTCCACATGGGAAGAACAGTGAACCTGGAACTAGGAAAATGAGCTCTCATTCTAGATGTGCTACTCCTGTCTATATCAAGGCTATCCGAAAGAACTTTGTGCAGTGGAAATATTCTATATCTGTGCTGTCCATATGGTTGCTGTTCGTCACATGTGGGTATTTAATGCTTGAAATGTGGCTAGTGAGACCATGGAATTAACTTTTAATTTTATAAATTTTAAGTAATTTAAATTAAATAGTTACAGGGCGCCTGGGTGGCTCAGTCGTTGTGCGCCTTCCTTCGGCTCAGGTCATGATCCCAGGGTCCTGGGATCGAGCCCCGCATTGGGCTCCTTTCTCCACGGGAAGCCTGCTTCTCCCTCTCCCACTCCCCCTGCTTGTGTTCCCTCTCTCGCTGTGTCTCTCTCTGTCAAATAAATAAATAAAATCTTTAAAAAAAAAAATTGAATAGTTACATGTGGCTAGTGGTTACCATATTGGGCAGCACAGGGAATTTTAAAAATAATTTAAAAGATGAATTTTAAAAATTGGTTAATGAATGTCAACTTCCTACTTTTGATATTGTCCTACAGCTGTATGTCACTACTAGGGGAAAGTACATCAGTAGTACATGGATTCAGTAGTACATGGTATTTTTGTAACTTTGTTTGAGTCTATAACTATTTTAAAATAAAAAGTTTTAAAAAGTGAATTTAAAAAATTGGTAAATGCTACATACATAAAAACGTCTTGTGAGTCTGAGAACTGCACCAAGAATACACAAAATAGGAGAGGAAGGGAAGGTGCAGGAGGTGCAGAGAGAAAGAAAACTTGGACTAGACTGTGAAGGAATTTTCTGTATCTAGTAAGTATGTTTAGCTTTTATCTCAAGATCAGTGGTTGTCAGATCAGCGCTGGTCTGAAACAAAGTTACCCTCGTCTACAGTAAAATGAAAAAAAGTACAACGAAGTAAGGATTTTTTTTCTTTTTTATTGATCTGTAACTTACATACAATAAGTCATCAATTTAAGTTCACTGCTCAATGAATTTATATATGTGAATACACCCATGTAACTACAACTAAGATGAAGATATGGAACATTATTGCAAAAGGCTCTCTTGAGGTCCCTGCCACTTAATCCCTTGAAATTTCTTTCAAAAACATATATTCAAAGAAGACTATATATTACCAAGGAAGACAAACAAATGACCAATAAGTACATAAAAAGGTGTTCAACATCATTAATCATCAGGGAAATGCAAATCAAAACCATAATGAGATCTCACCTCATACCTGTTAGAATAGCTGTTACCAAAAAGGCAAAAAGTAACAAGTGTTGGTAAAGATATGGAGAAAAGGGAATCCTTGTACACAATAGATGAGAATGTAAATTGGCACAGCCATTATGGAAAACAGTATGGAGGCGCCTCAAAAATTAAAGACAGAAGTACCATATGATCCATCAATCCCACTTCTGGATACTTATCCAAAGGAAATGAAAACACTATCTGTAATCCCATGTTCACTGCAGCATTATTCACAACAGCCAAGACATGGAAACAACCTAAGTGTCCATCGATGGACGAATGGGTAAAGAAAATGTGACACACACACATATATATATACACAATGAAATATATATATTTACATATATACATATACACATGTATATATTTTATACACACATATATGTACATAATGGAATATTATTCAGCCTTTAAAAAAGAAGGAAATCCTGATATTTGTGACATGAATCAACCTGGAGGACATTATGTTAAGTGAAATAAGCCAGATACAGAAAGACAAATACTGCATAATCACACTTACATGTGGAAACTAAAAAAGCTGAACTCATGATAATAGAGGGTAGAATGGTAGTTGCCAGTGCTAGGAGACAGGGGAAATGGGGGAGGCTGATCAAGGGTGCAGACATTCAGTTATAAGAGGAGTAAGTTCCGGAGACTTCATGTACAGTATGATGACTGTAGTTAATAATAATTTATTGTATACCTACAATCTGCTAAAAGAGAAGATCTTAAAATCTTTTGTTCTTACCACAAAAACTAACTATGTGAGTGGATGCATATGTTGATTAGCTTGGCTGTGCTAATAATTTCACAATGTATATATATATCAAAACATCTTATTGTATACCTTAAATATATATAATATTTATTCATCAATCATACCTCAATAAAGCTGGAAAAAATATATGTTTATATTCAAAAGTGTGCTATTACCTCACACATTGCTGGTAGGAATGTAAAATGGTACAGTCCCTTTGGAAAACAGTTTGGCAGTTCCTCAAAGAGTTAAAACACAGAGTCACTCTCTGATCCAGCAATGCCACCTAAGTATATACCCCAAAGAACTAAAAACACATGTTCACACAAAAACTTGTACATGGATGTTTGTCGCAGCAATACTCATAATAGCCAGTGAGTCGAAACAAGCCAAATGTCCATGTGAATGATGAATGGATAAGTAAAATGGGCTTCTCCACACAAGGGAACATTATTCAGCAATACAAATATATGAAGTACTAATACCTGAGATAGCATGGGTAACACTTGAAAACATTATGTTAACTGAAAGAAGCTGATACAAAAGGTCACATATTGGATATAAGTCCACTTATATGAAATGTCCAGAAGCAGATCCACAGAGACAGAAAGTAGATTAGTGGTTGCCAGGAGTGGGGGAGGGAATGAAGTGTGATGGCTAATGGATATGAGTTTCTTTTGGGGATGATGTTCTTGAATTAGACTGTGGAGATGATCACACAACTTTGTAAATAAGCTTAAAAGCACTGAATTATACACTTTACAAGGGTGAGTTTTGTGACATATGAATTACATCTTAATAAAAAATATAAATAAAAAATGAAGGGGAAAGCAAAAAAGTATGCTAGAAATATAAAATGACATCTCCAGATTTAATCAATGCTCTGTTGGCAAACACTTTTTTTTTTAAGATTTTTATTTATTTATTTGAGAGAGAGAGAATGAGAGAGAGAGAGAGCACATGAGAGCGGGGAGGGTCAGAGGGAGCAGCAGACTCCCCGTCGAGCAGGGAGCCCTACGCGGGACTCGATCCAGGGACTCCATTTTTAAAAATTATTTTGAGACAAGTAATTATATAACTATTTGTATATATTATATAACTATTTTATACACATAGCCACATCTAATATTCATTAATTCATAAAGTAAGTGGCATTAAAATAATTAGTAATTTGTCCACAGTCACATAGTTAATAAGTGGTGAGGCAAGATTCTAACTTAATACTATCTGACACCAGAACCCAAGTCCTTAACTATTTTCATAGTGCTTCTCTACGTCCCCCATCCCTTGCAGCAAAACAAACCAAAAAAAAAAGAAAGAAAGAACACTATATAGTACATTTTAGCAAAACCACATCTTCAACTATTATATTCCTTCTGTTTCAATTTATATCTTATTGTCCTGGACATATGTAGGTGGTAATATCTAGCCCAGAAAACTTATTTTCTCATAAGGCCCCTGCTCAAGAGAAAATAAAAACATCAATCAGAAGCCATATGCAAATAAAAAGCAACTTGATTTATAGTTTTCTCATAAAACAAAATATTCAAATAATCTGCTTTAGACAGGTGTTAAATGTTTGAAGTAGAATTCTACTGTCAGGCACTGTTTAGAAAGACTGAGAAGAAAAAGGCAGGCTCACAATTTTAAAAATTACCACAAAGCTACAGTAACCAAGACAGTGTGGTACTGGCATAAAGAAAGACACGCAGATCGATGGAATCAAACTAAGAGCCCAGAAATAAACCCTTACATTTGTGGCCAACTGGTTTTCAACAAGGATGCCAAAACCATTCAATGGGGGAAAGAATAGCCTTTCAAATGATGGTGGGGCAATGGGATATTCATATGCAGGAGAATGCAGTTGACCCCTATCTCATAACACATACAGAAATCAACTCAGAAAGAATTGTATCATAGCTCAACATAATAGCTAACACTTTAAAACTCTTAGATATGAAACCAAAAGCACAAGTGACAAAAGAAAAATATATTCTATTTCAAAATTAAAAATGTTTGTGCTCAGAGGACACCATCAAGAAAGTGAAAAAATGGGGTGCCTGGGTGGCTCAGTTGGTTAAGTGTCTGCCTTCGGCTCAGGCCCTGATCCCAGGGTCCTGGGATCGAGTCCCACATCGGGCTCCCTGCTCTGCAGGGAGGCTGCTTCTCCCTTTCCCTCTGCCACTCCCCCTGCTTGTACTCTCTCTCACTCGCTGTCAAATAAATAAAATATTTTAAATAAATAAATAAACAAACCATGTGAGATATGACCTCATATCTGCTAGGATGGCTAAAATAAAAAAGACTGTCAATAACAAGTGTTGGTGAGGATGTGGAGAAACTGGAGCTCTCATATATAGCTGGTGGGATTAAAAAATGATACCACCACAATGGAACAATTTGGCAGTTGCTCAAAATGTTACACATAGAGTTATCACATGACCAAGCATTTCTACTCCTAGATATACCCAAGATAACTGAAAACAACGGTTCACACACAAAAACTTATATGTGAATGTTCATAGCAGAAATATTCGTGATATCCAAAAAAAGGAAACAACCCAAATGTATATCAACTGATGAAGGGATAAATAAACTGTAGTATATTCACACAACAGAATATAACTCAGCAACAAAAAGGAATGAAGTACTGATACAGCATGGATGAACTTTGAAACCATTATGCAATGTGAAAGATGCCAATCACAGAGGACTGTTGTATGATTCCCATCTTTAAATTCTGGAACATGAAAATTTAGAGAGACTGAAAGTAAATTAGTGGTTGCCAGGGGCTGAGGAAGATGAGGAATGTCTGCTAATGGGCGGTAGGGGGAGGTGTTTGTTCTTTTGGAGATGGTATGTTCTAAAATTAGATTATGGTGATGGTTGCACAACTCTGCAAATATATAAAAACCACTGAATTTCACTTTGAACTTTATGGTGTATGAATTGTATCTCAATTACCCTGTTTAAAAAAAAAAAAGAGGGGTGCCTGGGTGGCTCTGTCGTTAAGCGTCTGCCTTCGGCTCAGGTAATGATCCCAGGGTCCTGGGATCGAGCCCTGCATGGGGCTCCCTGCTCAGTGAGAAGCCTGCTTCTCCCTCTCCCACTCCCCCGGCTTGTGCTCCCTCTCTAGCTGTGTCTCTCTCGTCAACTAAATAAATAAAATCTTTAAAAAAAAAAAAATAAATAAATAATAAAGTTTAAAAAAAAGAAAACTTTTGATGGAAGTCTCTTTGGGTAATTTGAAATTCTCTACCCATTCATCTTTTTCATCAGTTTATATATCTGTTTGTTTTCAGCATAAAACTCTTTTTGGTTACTAATCATCCCCAATTTTCCTAATACAGAGAAAATGTGAAGCTACCAAAAATAAGTACTAGCATTTATTTTTTTAAAAAACTAGATCTAACTGTTCAGGGGCAAATTGTGTTTTCTTTCCACCAAGAAGCAAATTAGTGGTAAAGATTAATTTAAATTGTGTCTTTAGATACAATGAAGAGAAAAACCTAACTTATCAATCAAATTTTCAAATTAGAATTAAAATGTCTTAGTTGAGGGATGCCTGGGTGGCTCAGTCGGTTCAGCGTGTGCCTTCAGCTCAGGTCATGATCCCGGGGTCCTGGGATCGAGCCCCACATCATTGGGCTCCCTGCTCCGCGGGAAGCCTGCTTCTCCTTCTCCCTCTACCTACCACTCCCCCTGCTTGTGCGCATTCTGTGTGTGTGTCTCTCTCTCTCTCTGACTAATAAATAAATAAATAAAATCTTTTTAAAAATAAATAAAAATAAAATTTTTTAGTTGAAAACATTTTATGGCACACTGCTTAAACATAATTTGTCTATGGTTTGTGGAAAATCTTTTCAATCCTATACTTTAATTCCATTTTGCTGCTACTTAACGTATTCCTAAATATTTTATAATTATTTAAAATGTTTTATGGAATGGCTATATAGGCAGTTTTTAAATGTGTTCTATTTCTTTATCTGAGATCTCCAGTAAATCTTTAACTCTCTCCAATCAAAATGACTTAACCCACTGAACTACATAGAGTATGATCCACGGAAATGATAACTAAGCTTAAATCCCTGGTCTGGGTCATAGCCATTTATATCCCTAGTATAATTATAATAAATGCAATTTTATACTCCATAACTGTTTAACAGTTTTTAACAGTTTTTCCTTATAATATAAATAATATATACCTAGAAAACAAAGCCAGACATAAAGAAAAAAATGGAACTACTCTCAATCACATCACTTGACCAGAATCTACAAGAATCACTGTTGACATTCTTACAGATTTCTTAGGACTTTTTTTCTGCATTCACCTGATTTTTTACAAATGTTAGACCATAAGCAATTTTGTATTCTGCATTTTACTTAAGGTGAGCATTTCTCTGTCATTAAATATACAAAATCATGATTATCGCTTTTATGTTTGACATCACGGATGCATATGCTCTAATTTCTATCATCTTATTTAATGCTTTAGGCATCTTTGCTCTCTGTATTTTGCTATATATTTTTGCATTTATCATCTTCAGCATATTTTAGGTTAACAATCCTCTACCTGGAATGTCCTATTACCTGGTCTACCTGGTCCGACTCATTAAATCATGAAATCTGGCACATCTGTATTATATAGTTCAGGGATAGCACCGGGGTGCTTTTCATAGCCCCAAGAATCCTTCCTCTATGTGTTTGGTTTCAGCAGCTGCTTTCCATCTTGGTGGGCACTTGGGGACTTATTTATGAACGTGCTATGTTGTCTTCTGCTTTGTGTTACTGCTATCAGAAGTCCTAACTTCTTTTGCCATTACGGAAATTTTACATCCTTTAACATCTGTTGACTCCTTCCTGTCAATCACATCACCAACATGCTTGGTGCTATCAGTCAGGGTGGTTCCTAAATGCCAACCCGGAGATACTACAACATATATAAGAAAAGGAAATTAATGAAGTCCTGCCACGGAGCTTTCACTGTGAAGTTGAGTCAAACTGTACCTCAAGAACAAGAAATAAGCCAAAGGTTTTAAATGTTTATTTACAAACTATACTAGTAACCAATCTATATAAAAATTATTTTCAAAGAGTACAGAAATATATAAAGTTAAATGGAAAAGTTACTCAGCTCTACAATCATGCTTTCCAGGAATACCCACTGTAAACAGTTTGGAATTTGTCAGACCCTTTTCTTGCTCTTGTCCATACAAACTACAAACACTCTTAGCTAAAAAATTATAACTAAATTCCATGCATTAAATTTTTAAAAATGCAGGGCGCCTGGGTGGCTCAGTCAGTGGAGCATCCAACTCTTGATTCTGGCTCAGGTCATGATCTCGGGGTTGTGGGACAGAGCCCCATGTCAATCTTCACACTCAGCGGGGAAGTCTGCTTGAGATTCCTTCTCTCACTCTCCCTCAGCCCCTCCCCTACTTCTAAATAAATAAATAAATCTTTAAAAATTTCGATTGCAAAAGGAATCCTTGCTCTCTGTAAAAATTTTAAACAGCACAGATGTATATGAAGTACCAATGCCCCTCTGCTTTTAACAGTCTGGTGATATCAATTCCAGACGTTTTTCCCTATATAAGCCCAAGCAATGACTCATGTACATATTAGTAACTGTTACACTTAAAGGACAGGACACATAAAATGCAAATACTATAAAATATCTTCCATTGCCAGTTCAAATCTCTGTGGGGTGATCCTGCTCCTTGGATAAAATTTAGGGTGGATCCCATGACTTTCCTGATCACAATTCTATAATAAAAACCCTCTAGTCATTTTTAGTCACAGTCACTGAGAATACGTCAGTACGGCTCTTTTGATGCAGGTAATGCCTCTCCCCCGCTGTCTCTTACATTCTCTCCCTCACCGCCAACTTCTGCCTCTGTCCTTAAGGCCGCAGTCTCTTCAGGGCGCCTGCGTGGCTCAGTCGGTTAAGCGTCTGCCTTCAGCTCAGGTCATGATCCTGGAGTCCCAGGATCGAGTCCCGCCCGCATCGGGCTCCCTGCTCAGCAGGGGGTCTGCTTCTCCCTCTGACCCTCCCCCCCCCATGCTCTCTCTCTCTCTCATTCTCTCTCAAATAAAGAAATAAAATTAAAAAAAAAAAAAAAGGCTCCAGTCTCTTCCTGCTGAGGTAGCCCTGCCCCTGATGGAAGGCCTGTGGCAGAGTGCCCAGACCAGCTCCTCATAACATACTGTGGACCCATGTCTGATACCTCTCTGATGCAACAACAACTAGAAATTTACCATACAAGTCATATTCATGTATGTGCAAAAGGACATTTATTCAAGGATATTCTTTACAAAATTGTTTCAAGTAGCAAAGGACAAGGAAACACTCCAAAGGCTCATCAAAAACATGATTTTTTTTTTTTTAAGGAGAATGATTGGGGCACTTAGGTGACATAGTCGGTTAGGAGGCTGACTCTTGGTTTCGGCTCAGATCATAATGTCAGGGTTTTGAGATAAAGCCCTGTGTTGGACTCCATGCTCAGCGGGGAGTCTGTTTGGGACTCACAGTCTCTCTCTCCCTCTGCCCCTTCCCCGCCAAAATAAATAAATAGGGATGCCTGGGTGGCTCGGCTGATTGAGCGCCCAACTCTTGGTTTCAGCTCAGGTCATGATCTCAGGGTCATGTGATTGAGCCCCCCCCCCCCCCCCCCCCCCCCCCCCCCCCCCCCGCGCTGGGGCTCTGTGCTCAGCAAAGAGTCTGCTTGAGATTTCTCTTCCTCTTGCCCCTCCCCCACCACAAGCTCTTTCTCTCAAATAAATACATAAAATCTTTTAAAAAATAATAATAAATTGGGGCGCCTGGGTGGCTCAGTCGGTTAAGCGTCTGCCTTTGGCTCGGGTCATGATCCCAGGGTTCTGGGATCGAACCCGCATTGGGCTCCCTGCTCAGCAGGGAGTCTGCTTCTCCCTCTCCCTCTGCCTCTTCCCCCTTCTCATGCTTTCTCTCTCTCTCTCTCAAATAAATAAATAAATAAAATCTTTAAAAATAATAATAATGATAATAAATCTTGAAAAAAATGAATGATTATATGTCACAGTATTATTTTGAATCATCTGAAAATTGCCCATATTTGACCTTTTCTGACATTAGAAACTACAATTTCAGATGGTTCAGACTAAAATAGACTGAATCATAATATCTAAATATTCAATCTAAATATATGTATATGTGTATACATATATGTATAATATAAATGTATGTATATAGGTATAATATATATGTATGTGTGTATATATATATGTGTGTATATATATATAATTAAAAATGGGCTGTATTGTGTCTCCCCCAAATTCATATGTTTAAGTCCTAAACCCCAGTCTCTGGAATGTGACTTTATTTGGAGATAGGGTATTTAAAGAGGTAATAAAGTTAAAATGGGTCATTAGGGTGGGCCCTAATCTAGTATGACTGGTGTCAAGAAAAGGAAATTAAGGGGTACCTGGGTGGCTCAGTCGTTAAGCGTCTGCCTTTGGCCCAGGTCATGATCCCAGGGTCCTGGGATCGAGCCCCACGTCAGGCTCCCTGCTCAGCGGGAAGTCTGCTTCTCCCTCTCCCTCTGCCTCTACTCGTACTCTCTCACTCACACCCTCTCTCAAATAAATAAAATCTTAAAAAAAAAAAAAAGAAAGAAAGAAAAGGAGATCAAAACACAGACCACAGACATGGGACATGGGAACTACCAAGTGAGGATACTGCAAGAAGGCAACCATCTACAAGCCAAGATGAGAGGCCTCAGAAGAAACCAAACCTGCTGACACCTTGATCTTGGACTTCTAGCCTCCAGAGCTATAAGAAAATAAATATTTCTTGTTTAAGCCACCCAGTCTGTGGTATTTTATGGCAGTCCTAGCAAACTACATTTTATATATAATATATATAAATATACAAATAGTGTGTATACACACACACATATACATATGTATGTATATATTTCTTAATTTAAAAACTTATACATAATACCTATCCTTTGGGATGGGGAGAAGAATATATATGTATATGTTAACAACTGCACAGAATTTCTCTGGAAGGATCACCTCTGAAGAGTGGAACGAGGGAAAGGGCATAAGAAAGACTTACTGTATACCCTCATATAGAATTTTAACCTTTTGCCACATGTATGCATTTTCTCTTCTACAGTATGAATTAACTTTTCAGTCTTTCTAATATATGTATTTAAGACTACAATATTTGCTCAAGGTACAATTTTATCAATAGCCCATAGATTTTAATATACAATATTTTCAATAGTCATTAATTTCTAAATAGTATGTAGTTTCAGCTAAATTCTAAATTATTTTTTAAAATATTATGCTGGAAAAAAAAAAGTAAATATTACCCCTAACTCCCTTTTTTGTGGAGAGAAAAATTAAAGTCCCCACTACTACCTATTCCATTTTACTCTCTCCCAGTTGGGAATCAATCTGATTATCAATTTTCTTGATCCTTCTTCAGAGTCATCTATATATATGTATTATCATATTATCACATGCACATAAACTTTTTATAAAAATGGAATCATGCTACATATGTCACTCTGAAACATGCTTTATTTTTACTAAGAAATATAGACATCTTTCTAGGTAAGTACAAATCAATTTCCCTTATTCTTTCTAATACCTACATAGTGTTATGCAGCACAAAGCCATAATTTATTTAGCTGTTCCCCATTGACCAATACTCATTTTTTCCCTCTTCCCCTCTTATTTTTGCTACTAAAAACAATCCTGAAAAAAGGACTGCAATCAGTATCTATTGCTTAACTTGCATCTCCTTGATGACTAGTGAGGCTGAATACCCTTTCACATATTATGAATCATTTATATTTCTTTTTCTGTGATTTGCTTTTTATTATCTTGACTTTTGCTTCCTTGTAATTTCAACTCTTACATCCTCTCCAACCTAAGTTGAGATAAAAAGTTTTCCAAGTAGTTTTATTTCTTTTTTGGCTCCCCTTTTGTTAATTTATGTATGTGAACTGTTTCCTTGTATTATGATTGGCAACAAATAGTATCTAATTTTTAGGGGTGCCTGGCTGGTCAGGTGGTGAAGCTTGTGCCTCTTGATCTCCAGGTCGTGAGTTTGAGCCCCACACTGGGTGTAGAGATTACTTAAATAAACTTAAAAAAAAAAAAGAATTTGAGGTTTTCCTTGTAGTCCTCTTACATGATATATTTTTGTTAAGTGTTATATGAGTATTTGAGAAGAGTGTGTATTATTAGCTCCTTAGGCATAAAGTCATAGTAAATATTTTTAAAAGTTAATGTTTGCTCTTTGAAATAAACTTTGATAACAAATTACTATGTATTTTCTTCTACTCAACATTTGCCCAGGGTATGCCTATGTGTATTTTATTTATTTTTAAACTGTCTGCATTATTTTGTTTTATATTTGTCTGAAGTAACCAAATTTGGTTCTACACAATCTAAGAGCCTTTTTTAAAAAAAGAAGAAAAAAAGAGAGAATTTATTCCTCTGTAAATATTGTCCCATATGCTCATATTCTGTTCTCTCTCTCCTCCCACCCCCACTTTTATACTTTTCTTTGCCTGATTTTTTATTTTCCTCAATACCTGTTTTCCTTTTTTATCTGTTTGATTTATGAATTTCCCTAACAATTTTAAGAAACATACTATAGTGCACATTTGCTCTTTTCTCCTCTCTACTTCATGAAATTCCCCAATTTTCACTTAGGTATGTACCTCTAACTCAGCCCTTGTGCTTCACTGGTAGTCACTGGCATGTCTTGGCAAGTGACTTTTTGCTGGGCAGAGTGACTAGTCTCAGACTGGTCCAAACATAGCAAACCTCAGGACTTTTCTTTGATGGTGTGGGTAGCTATGCTCTTTCCCTTTCCAATTTTTTGGAAAATTTCTCTTTAAGAGAAAGCATATAATTTCAAATACAGACATCTTGCGAAAGAAAGAAGCCAGTTCGGAGATGAAAGTGTACACAAAGAAAAGCAAAGCTGAGAGGATAAAACTGAGAGAAAAGGAATTGCTTATCAATAACCTAAAGTATCTTAATATTAAAATTTAAATCTATTTTCCTCCTATTAAAAACAGTATCTATGGTCTCCTCCCCTCCCACCACAAAAGTTTTAACAGCTCTGTATGTTACCCACCAACTGCCCACCGACCATCTCCCATGCCAAGCACTTACTGCAACCATGTAGAATTTTAGCTTTAGAGTGGTTCTCCTCCTAGATCTATTTTGCATGTCCAACAGTTCATAATTTTCTTCTTTGTCCTTTTGTACCTTATTTAAGAACTCCTTGGTTTAATTATCTAGTTCATTAATTTAGTCATCTAGTAAAACCATGCTGCTATTCGGCCTGCTATTGAAGTTTTTATTTCAGAAAACATGTTTCCAAATTTCCAAAAACTTTCTTATTCTCATCTCTTTTTCATAGCACCCATTGCTATTTTATGGAAATTACATGCTCTCAAATATTTTAGGATTTTTTTGGACAAAAATGTTATCTTTTGTCCATTACAATTCATTTTCTCAAAGATCAATTCTTTTTGTTCAGCTTCTTTTGTTCACTCTTTCATCCTATTGGTTTTACCTTAAATATTTAGTGAGGATCAGTTAACTGAATTGGCAGATAAAGTTGGTTTCCCTAACACAATGATTCTTAATTCTGGATGCATTAGAGAAATCATCTTTTTAAAGAAAGCTCCTACTTGATTTTAATGTGCATCCACCACTAAGAACCAACACTTTAATACATGTAAAAATCATTCTTCTCCCTGCCATGAATGTGCATGCTGATTGTAAGAGTTCTGGCTGTCAAAAGTATCACACACTGATGGAGAAGTTGAACAACTAGATGGGTGCCTTCCGAAGGAAGGAGCTCCACATTCACAGTGACAACCAGAAGTTCTCTAAAGTATAACCCTGATTCTCTCCCTGACCCTAAAGCCCATGATGGAAACACCCTCAATTTATATAAATATGTTCTAATAGCTTAGCTCTGCAAGTTAACACTGTAATCAGGTATCTGAATTGGTCCCGCTACGGTTGTTCTGAAGTCTGCTAATTAATTACCTTTGACCACTGCTATGGTCTGAATGTTTGTGTTCCCCCAAAATTCATATGCTGAAATCCTAACCCCCAAGGTATTAGGAGGTAGGGCCTTTGGGAAATGTTTAGGTCATGAGGGCAAAGTCCTCGTGAATGGGATTAGTGCCCTTATGAAAGAGGGCCCAAAGAGCTTGCTTGCCCCTTCCACCCCGTGAGGGGTACAGCATGAAGTAGGTAGTCTGCAACCTGGAAGAAAGCCTTCACCAGAATCCAACCATGCTGGCACCATGATTTGGATGTCCAGCCTCCAGAACTGTGAGACATAAGTATCTGTTGTTTACAAGCCGCCCAGTCTATGATATTTTGTTATAGCAGCCTGAACTGACTAAGACATCCAACCTCTACCCACTCCTCCTTTTCAAAGTCTCTGAGCTTTGGGATTTTCCAGAATTGCAGTGGGAAAACTCACTTTCCTACTGTTTCACCTTTAAGTCTATATTGGATTGCAGATTTCCCCACACTGTATGGTTTTGCCATCAACCTGCTCCCATATGCTTTGCATTTTTCATAAATTCCTCCATTTTTTGATCTTTAGACAACACCCTTCCCAGCTTTTGAACAGTAATAAGGATGTGTCCTTATTTTCCTATTTTTAATTCTTTTTGTAACTTACCTAGATTTTTTAAAGATTATTTATTTTAGAGGCAGGGAGGGGCAGAGGGAGAAAGAGAGTCTTAAGCAGACTTTGTGCTGAGCAAGGAGCCTGACACAGGGCTCGATCTCATGAACCTGAGATCATGACCTGAGCAAAAACCAAGAGTCGTCGCTCAACTGACTGTGCCACCCAGGCACCCCTAGATTTTCTCATTATACAAATAAAATGTCCCTATATTAAATGAGTCAGATCATACTAAAAGATTTAAGTTATACAAGATGTAGTCTCTCACACCAGCTTTCCTCCTGAAATTTCCTGTTAACATGACACAAGTAATTACAGCTGTATTACTAATTTTCCCTTTCCATACTCTATTCTTTGGAAGTAGGTACTAAGTCTAGCCCACTCAACGAGAGGGGAACTAATCTCCATCTATATCTCTTAGAGAAGGAAGTATCTATATATATTTTTTACAATTATTCTGCAAAGGAAATTTGTCTCTTCTCCCCCAATTTATTTATTCAATCATTTATTTATATCAGTATGGACTCAAGGAAATATTTATTTTATCCTTCGGGTCAAAATAGAATGCTACAGTTATTTCATTGTTGAAATTGTTCAAGCTTTGGCCATTGGGCCCTCTTTCGGGCTGGCTCCTATGTCCTTTTCACATGATCCCACCTCTCTCCCACCCCCATTTTTTTTAGTGCTTCCTTTTTAGCACTATTTCATGCTCTGGGCTCATCTTGTGATATATATCCTCTTGGTTCTGTTTCTCTGGAGAACCTTAATATAGTAGCTAATCAATAAGTATCCTGGTGAAGGAATGAATGACTGGGGCAGGGTGCAGGAATTTTTTAAGACCCCAAAAGTAATTCTGAGGCATAACCACCATAATCACTAATACCTCATATACCCGCGACCTCAAATTAATGAATGAATGGTATTGGTGAATGGGAATAGCCCTTGATAGCAGACTTAGAATCAAATCTTTTTTTTTTTTAAGATTTTATTTATTTATTTAGACAGAGAGAGAGAGAGCAAGAGAGGGAACACAAGCAGGGGGAGTGGGAGAGGGAGAAGCAGACTTCCCGCGGAGCAGGGAGCCTGATGTGGGGCTTGATCCCAGGACCCTGGGATCATGACCTGAGCCGAAGGAAGACACTTAACGACTGAGACACCCAGGCGCCCCCCTAGAATCAAATCTTAAAGCTGGCATTCACTAGCTATTTGGTTTTAAAGTAAGTATTCCTTGGGGTGCCTGGATGGCTCAGTCCATGGAGTGTGCGACTCTTGATCTCAGAGTTGTAGGTTCAAGACCCACGGTGGGTATAGAGATTAGTTTTAAAAAAATAAATTTGGGGGGCGCCTGGGTGGCTCAGATGGTTAAGCATCTGCCTTCGGCTCAGGTCATGATCCCAGGGTCCTGGGATCGAGCCCCACATCGGGCTCCTGGCTCAGCAAGGAGCCTGCTTCTCCCTCTCCCTCTCTCCCTGCTCATGCTTTCTCTCTCTCTCTCTCTCTGTATCTCTGTGTCTCAAATGAATAAATAAAATCTTAAAAAAATAAATAATTTTTTTTAAAGTTCCTCCATAAAATAAATAAATAAAATAAGTATTTCTTCAAGTCTTGGCATCTTCACATTTAAGATTGAGAAACTATTACCACCCTCTGGGAGGACTGTTATGAGTTTACATGATAATCCATTTAATGGATCAAGCAAAGGGTCTGATACGTACCAAGTGCTCAATACACAATAGCTGCCTTTTTTCCATTTTCCCCCTAATTCACTGGGAGGATGGAGGTCACCTGGTACCAGTTCCTTAACTGTATCCTACATATACCATAACAGACCTCTACCCATGCATCTGTCCTTTCAGCCCACAAGAACATCCTAAAGCTAACTCTTCCATCTATGGAGAGGGACTCTATATTTGATTCCTTTCTCTGTAGCACTTTATTTCCTCCTTAACCATTTCTCTTTTGCTTCCAAAATATGGAGTTTATTAAATAAGAATTCACTGCCTTTTCTATCATTCCATTTCTCACCTACTACTCCTCTGAAACTTCTCATCTTTCCTTCATTGGCCAATCCCTCCTAACCCATGGCAGAGTCTCCTGATTGTTCCCACCAACCAAAATTGCTTTCTTAGAGGTCAAGACTATTGTTCCCCACATGAGAGGTCTTTCTCTGCCTTCCCTCTCCTCTCTGCAGGATTGGAGGCTGCTACTGTCTCCCTTTTCTCCACATTTTCTCTCCTAAATTGTCTTCCTCGTCCCCAGTTATGCATCATCTTGCTCTCACATGAATCCTTGTCTCTCACTTTGACTTCCAAGGCTCAATGCTGTTTGCTTTTCTATTTACTTTCTCTCTACAAAGTTTCAAACTGTTTCTGTGTAAAAGGCATTACCTATTTATAATAAAGCCAACTTTAAACACAGATCTTGCTCCAAACCTCTGGTTGGGCAACTTCTCTTCAGAACGTTTCATTTCAAAACCAATTAACAAGTCTTTGCAACATGCTGAATTGCCCTGCCTCTTAAGAGACTTTCTTCTAATTTCTCCATTTTATCAATGACACCAAAAACTTTAACCTGGCTCTAAACCCAAAAGTAATCTGCAAATTTTCTCACCAAATCCTATCAATTCTTTTCACAATGTTCATCTTATCCTATTTATTCCTACCACCTCAGATTAGGCCCTGTTTTACACATGTCTGGCTCTTAATAGTCTTTATCTCCCAGTCTTTCCCCTATTCTTCAATGGTTTCATATTCTAATGTCTCAGTAATCTTTTCAAGTCACAGTACTCAGCATGTGCCTCCCCTGCTCTAGAATCTACAGTACTATTTTCCACTATCCACTGGATCGAATCCAAACTCTTGGGTCCTAGCTTTCATGACTCTACCTAACACCACGTTCTTCACGGGCCAGTTTCACTCATCCATTTGCTTAATACAACACACACAGGAGCAAGGCTATCAAGCTAATCATGCCATCTACCTTCTCTCCTCTCCAATCCAGACAGGTTCTTCCCTGTGCTCCTTATCAGCTATTCATTTTTTGCTAAATCTATGCTACTTGCCCACCGAAATGACCTTTCCACTTTGCTCTGCTTTTTCAAATACTATTAACCCTTTTTTTTAAGATTTTATTTATTTAGGGGCACCTGAGTGGCTCAGTCAGATAAACGTCTGCCTTCGGCTCAGGTCATGATCCCAGGGTCCTGGGATCGAGTTCCGCGTTGGGCTCCCTGCTCAGCGGGAAGCCTACTTCTCCCTCTCCCGCTCCCCCTGCTTGTGTTCCCTCTCTCGCTCTCTCCCTCCTCCTCTGTCAAATAAATAAATAAAATCTTTAAAAGGGAAGGTACAGGAGCATAGATGGAAACTGGAAGAATCCTGGGGTACCTCTTTGTACTACCACTAGCAGCGAAGTTACCAGTAAACGATTGCTACCCTACACAGGCAAGACCTGTAAGGGCTCAAAGCAATCAGGAATAAAAGTCTGTCTGACTCCAAAGTCCATACTCTTTAACATGCAACTTTCTACTGATATCAATCTACTTGCAGCTCCTTAATCAAGAAATGCTCCCTCTCATTTCCATGCCTTGTACCTGTTAGTTCATATCAACCTTCCAACTGAAAACTTCTAATTATCCTCTTTGAAACTTTCTCTGATTCCTAGAGGTTAGTCCCAAACATCCTGACATAATACTCCACAATGTCTTAATATGAAATATACTCTACATGCTTACTGGTTTTTCCCACTAGCCTGTAAGGCTTCTAAATGGTAGAAACCACATCTTTTATGTTTGTATCCTCAACAATTAGTACTCAGTATATGGGAGTAATAAATGTCTATTGAAAGAATATCTGGTCTTTTTTTTTTTTAAGATTTTATTTATTTGTCAGAGAGAGCAGGCACAAGCAGGGAGAGTGGCAGGTAAAGGGAGAAGCAGGCTCCCCAGTGAGCAAGGAGCTCAATGCGGGACTCGATCTCAGAACCCTGGGATCCTGACCTGAGCCAAAGGCAGATACTTAACCAACTGAGCCACCCAGGTATCCCAGTATCTGCTCTTTCTTAATTTTCCATAGTATTAACCACTGCATCTTAGATTTGGGGTACTCATATTTAAATTAGCACCTAATGAATACTGTGTTCAGTCCCTTAATTATTTGATATGGTGTTCCCCAATCCTTCCTATAAGTTGAAAAACTTCTTAAGAGCTGAGTTCCCGGGGCCCCTGGGTGGCTCAGTCGTTAAGCGTCTGCCTTCGGCTCAGGTCATGATCCCAGTGTCCTGGGATCGAGCCCCACATCGGGCTCCCTGCTCCGCGGGAAGCCTGCTTCTCCCTCTCCCACTCCCCCTGCTTGTGTTTCCTCTCTCGCTGTGTCTCTCTCTGTCAAATAATAAAATCTTAAAAAAAAAAAAAAGAGCTGAGTTCCCAATGTTTACTATTTCTGTACTCTTTAGCACCTACAAGTATTAGGCACATGGTAAGCACTCAATAAATACTTGATGAACTGAATTTAAAACAGAGTATTAGCACATTAATAGGAGCAATTTATCATGCTCTACCGATCTAATTAAAAGATCTGGCCTTCTGAAGTAGTACAATTGTACTCATATGGAAAATTTAATGAGAAAAAGAAAAATTATCCAATTGGACAGTTAAAAGCTTTTCTCTTAGTGAGAGTTCCACAAATATTTTATGGATAACAAGAGTCAACCTTTAGAGCTCAGAGTAAAAGACTCAAGCTATATATCCCCACGCATATTGGAAGTAAGATTACAAGTTTAAGGGGTCTGCCGCAACCATAATTACTTAACTTCCACTAACCCTTAACAAATTCATAATAGAAGACACAAAAATATTTAATAGCAAAGCAATCAATGTCAAATCAACCTATGCTAAAGATGTACAGGGCTATCTCTGCATGATATATAACATGGCAGTCATTTACTCATTCAACAAACATTTATTAAGTCCCTATGAATGAGAAGTGCTACGTTAGGTCCTAAAATCACAAAGATAGGAGCGCCTGGCTGGCTCAGTCGGTAGAGCATGCGACTCTTGATCTCAGGGTTGTAAGTTCAAACCCCATGTTGGGTGTAGAGATTACTTAAAAATAAAATCTTTAAAAAAAATAATAAATAAATAAAATTACAAAGATTTAGAGAACACAGTTCCTATGTTGGGGGTTGCAGCTTTGCCATGCTGCAATGGTATCTAAGAATACAATGTGATGGATGTGGAGCCTACTTCAAAAAAAAAAAAAGAGAGGGGTGCCTAGGTGGCTCAGTCGGTTAAGCAACTGCCTTTGGCTCAGGTCATGGTCCCGGGGTCCTGGGATGAGTCCCACATATCGGGCTCCCTGCTCCGCAGGGAGGCTGCTTCTCCCTCTCCCTCTGCCATTCCCCGTTTGTGCACTCTCTTTCTCTCTCTGTGTCAAATAAATAAATAAAATCTTAAAAAAAAAAATAGAATACAACGTGAAACATACCACAGGAGTTGCTCAACATGGAGGTTCTAGGTAGCGTCTGGTGGAAAAGGTGGATAAACACATACCTTTGGCAATGTGATTAGCTTTAACCCAGAAATAAGTACAAGATGTTATGAGGCCACAGAGGAGAAAATAATTAACCTACTGAAGAAATCAGGAAAAGATATGGAAGACACTGACATCCATACATGGATTCAATGCAAGTCAAGGTGTGAGAAAGCTACAACAGAAACATCTGAAATAGAATCAAACCTGAAACTAGGGTTGCAAGCAGGGTCAGAAGGATTCCAAAGCAAACCAATCCAACTCATAGCAAACCACTGTAGAAGAGCCAAAAAGTAAAATACGCTTTGCTGTTGAGCTTGAGAGTAATGAAACACATACACAAAAGAAATTAAACCACCACATGGTATAAGTATAAAAGGATGCTTTTAAACAATATATGGCATAAAGTTCAAAGGGAGCCGATCACTAAGAGTTAGAGAGAGCTATTAGGAAAACCTTCATAAAAGTAGAGTTAGAACTATCATCGGTGGGGAGAGGAGCACAGGGAGGGCTGTCCATATGCTGAGAAAGACCAATGTCATTAACAAAAGCAGAGATCTGAACTACACAGTTGTGGGACCGTGAGGAGGTCCAAGGATTTGGAAGCACTGCGTAAAAACTGGACACACGAATGAAGGCCTGATTTAGCAGAGCCTGGAACACAAGCCTAGTGGCTTGGACACTGTTCTAGACTCAGTAGTTGTCAACCATGCCTGCTAAATAGAAACACCTGGGGAACTTTAAAAATTATACCTCTGGCAGCTGATTACCTGTTGAAGCTTATCTTCTAACCTGAGTTAAACATTCTGTTTTCTTAGTGTTTCTTTTCCCTTGTTGACAATGTTAAGCTCTGAAAATTAGAAAATAACCCATCAATTTCTCTCCACATGACGGGTCCATTGACTGCACAGTCTGAAACTTAGAATTTTATTTCCATGATGTCCTACAGACAACTAACTTAGAAAATAAATATTTCAATCCTACGCTGCCCTTATAACCCTGCAGTGAAGTGTTTCCACATTAAGGAATGTTCTAGGCTGCATCCATGTTTGGATTTTACAAAATTTCTCTTTTAAATATAGAGAGAGTGTAATACCTACATATACAAGAGTCTCATTACTTAGGCCACAGCAAAATGTGAGATTAAGTATTCATTCTTGTAGTACCAGAGACATTATATACTATTCTTGGTTTCAGATGTGCAATGATTACAAAGTACTTTGATTATTTTGTGACAAATACTGTCAGAATACTTCACAAATAAAAGGGAAACAACAAATGTATCCCATACAATAACTCTGTGCTACATTAACCAGTGTTTGTGGGGAAAAAAAAATCATCAAGATGTTTAGAGAGTATGACAGCCTGTTGATCCTTCAAAAAGCAGGCTGGTTGGTTTGCTCACTTGTTTTTAAAGAAAAAGCAAATATGCTTCAGGGTCCATGTTACTCACCAAAGTGCCTATTCAGGAAATGTGTACTTGGCTTATAGGTAAGCAACTGTCTTCTTTATGCGAAATTAAGTTAGCCACAACTATCTTATTTCTGGTGGTGTTAGGTCACTACATCTACTTAACGGTAAAAATGGTGTGGAGAACATAAGTTGGAAGCCCATAGCACACACATAGGTAGGTTTGTGCAGTTTCTTATTTGCAGATAAAGTTGATAAACTCGAAAGACCATATCCCAACGGAACCGTGGGGCGGGGAGGGGGCAGTGAGTACAGGAAAATCCAACAATCAAAATGTGAAACATGAAAAAGAAATATGGAGCCAGATTTCAAGAGCTGACCATTCGCTTGTACCGATCCTATTTAAAAAGGAAAAGAAAAGCTTCTAAAAAGAAAACGCAAACCTAACTCTCTGACTATAGGGTAAGACTTAAAAAGCAAGTCGCATGAGTCTGACCAGTGGGTCCGAGGAAAAATCAGAGAGCAAGGAAAGAAGAGGGGACGAAGGAGACAGGAAAAGGTGAAGGAGGCAGGCAAAGGCCATCCGGTGTGAACCTGGATGCCCGGGTCTTTATGCACCCAGGGCAGCGTGGAGCCTCTCTCGCCCCGCGCGTATCTGGGGGCCGGGCCGCAGCGCGAGTCCCCCACCCGCCTGGCACCAGGGGGCGCGGGGCGCCGGAGGTCGGGGAGAAGAGGGGCAGGCACAGCGCCCACGCTCGCACCCCACCGGGCTCTGCACTCAGGGGTCCCCAGGAAGGAAACACACTCTGAGCAGCCCTCGTCTCCGGGACCGGGAGGGGGTGGGTGGAGCAGAGCCCGGAGCCGCCCCCCGGAGCCGCCCCCGCAGCCCCGGCCCCCGCCCCCCGCCCTGGCTGTCAGCGGCCCCCTCCCGCAGTCACTCACCGGCGGGCTGCGCGGTCTCGGCCGCGGCGGCAGCGGCGACCCCCGCCTGGGTCATGATCCCAAGCGGGTACGGCAGGGGTGTCCGACCGCTCGGGCGAATCTCTCCGTCCGCGGCCGCCGCCTGCTCCTCTGGGGCTGGGGGAGCGCGGGCCCAGGCCCTCCTCTCCCCCCGCCCCCGCCGCCTCTTCTTGCGGCCACCGCCGCCGCTGCGAGCCCGAGCCCTCAAGGCCGGAGACCCGGCGGCAGCGCGGCCTCAACTTTCCCAGCCCCCCTCCCCCCGCCCCTCCCCGCCCCTCCCGCGGCCGCCGCTCGGCACGCGAACAGCCTACCCTGAGTGCGCCGCGCTCCCGCCCCTGCCACTCAGCCCACCAACCCGGCCCCGGGGAGGCTGCCGTGGTAGCCAATCAGAACCCGGACGCCGATGCGCTAGGCTAGAGGGCGGGAGGAGATGGAGGGAAAACCGAAGAGTGAACGGGCCTCGGGCGGCCCAATGAGGAGGGCCGGGGGGCGGAGGTGTGCAAGTTGGGTTGAAGGAACAGGAAATATTCTTAAAGGTAGAGTGATAGGCAGCGAGAAAAGCCAGTAGGTGACTGAGGGAGAGGTGGGCCTGGTTCCTTAAAGGGAACGCCTTGAGAACCTAGAAAAGGAGGTGTTTTTAGAAACTATTTTGTATCTTGTTCTCTGCGCTGCTTGTCACCTCTTTCAACAGTTTGGAAGTGGAAAAACTGAAAAGGAAGAGGGCATGGGAGGCTTGCAGGAATGATTAGAGAGCTCCTCTTAGCTTAGAGGGTAGGAAGGAGAATGATGCCTCCGTCACAAGAAGTGGGGAAGAAGAGAATCCAGACGTCTCCGACGGCCCTTTCCCTGGAAGATCGTTGCCGACCTGACGATGCTCGAATTTGTAGGATATGGTAATCTGTCATCCTTCATTTGCAACAAAGCACAGATTCCTTTGAACTGGAGATGACCGTGTTCAGAAATGTCCTGGGGGCCTCCCAATTGGGGGAAAACAGTATGTGGCATTGGGGATGGGGTTGGGAACGTCAAGCTTGCGTTCCTAGAGACCTACATCTGAGAGGTGTAGAGCAGCGAGCGAGTAATGGATGGAGACCTGAGGGTCCCCTAACTCCCAAATGGGTTTGGAGCTCTGGAAACGTGGTCATAACTCCCTTTTCCTCTTTTCGCTTCGTATTTCATAACTCTTCCCCCTCCTGAAACAGGTGTCCTCCACCTAGTGGTAGTGAAAGATTTCCAGGCGCTTCCACAACCAGGTTTGGAAATGTCCCAGATATTAGATGTCCATGGGCCAGACCAGGTAACTTCCAGAAGGTGCACACAGGGCATGGCACGATGGGAATTATTTGAGCCTGTGTACAGAAGATGCTGACCTTGTATTGAGAAAAAAGTGTAAAGTTAAACAGTAACTGCATCTTAATGTTTGTACAGCAGTTTATAAAGAGTATGATAAAACGGAAAGCCGTTAACGTTGCTTATAAACTGTGGAACTTTTACACTTTTTTTTCTTTAAAATTTTCATCTATCTCGGCATATATAGTTCTAATTAGCCTCTGAATGGACTTAGCACAACCAAATCAAAGCTGCAGATGAGAAAGACTCTACAATTCAGAACCTAATAGTAATGCTAATAGCACCTCCATGAAATTTTATAGTATTAATATGTCCAGCTGTAGGAAATAATTTCCACTGTGATCAGAATACAAGGTATTCTTGTTAAGACACTATTCTGGTTGGGGCACCTGGGTGGCTCAGTCCGTTAAGCGGCTACCTTTGGCTCAGGTCATGATCCCGGGATCCTGGGATGAAGCCCAGCAACAGGCACCCTGCTCAGCCCGGAGCCTGCTTCTCCCACTCCCTCTGACACCGACCCCCTCCACCCCACCCCCACCCCCCACCCCCGCGCTCCTGCTCTCCCTCTGTCTCTCTCAAATAAATAAAATCTTAAAACTATTCTGGTTAATAAATATCTATCTAGGGTGTGTATGATTTTCTAAACAACTACAGTTTATCGAGTCTAAAGTAAAATAACAGTTTTGATGGTTCAAGAAAACAGAATTTAAGAGTTTCTTTGGACCACTGTTAAAAATAACACATGAACGCCTTCCTAGCACAATTTAGAAGTGTTAAATAAGAAGAGTTTCTGTTTGATAAGATCGAATGTTAGCTTTTTAATTTTATCCTCATTCCTAGCTGAAGCTTAAATCCTAATCATAGATCTTTCTATTGGCTTTGTGCATTCAACATCGGTTTACTGCACTGGATAGGAGAGGATGACATCAAATAACCGCACCAGTCCAATTTTCGGGCTAGGTGGCATGTGTTTGCTGTACATTTACTGGTGATAAAATACGGTGGCCAAGTGAAACTGGTCTCCCTGCCTCCAGGCCAAGTCTATTTTTCACACGGTCCGGGTGACTCTGGTTTTCACTCACATACTTAAGACCCTTCAGTGGCTCCGAAAGACTGTTTGTATGAGGTACAAGTCCCTTGCTTGCATCTTCAATTTCATTTCCTAACAACTCTTTTTCTCTATTGCTGGGGATGTTTGACTAGGAAAGTGGACGCTGAGAGCACGCCGGCGGGCGTGGTCTGGGGGGTTGCGGCTCCGCAGGGCTGCTCTCAGCTCTGCCCCTATCCCCTTCGTGTCCCCAGAGGCAGGGGCTGTGCAATGTGCCTCCTTCCTGGGAACCCGAGTGCGGGGCCTGGTGGGGCGCGAACACGAGCTGTGTGCTGTCCTCTTCTCCCCGACTTCTGGGCGCACCGCGCCCTTTGGTGCCCGGTCCGTGGGGTCTCCCTCAGAGACCCGAACGCTGATCTGCGCGCTGGGCGACAGAGGCTCCAAGCTGGCGTTTTCTTTTCGGAAGATTTCAGAAATAAATGGCAGAGAGGCAAGTGAATGGTCATCTCTTGAAATCTACTTCCGTATTTCCCGTGGAAACTGCCCAATTGTTTTCCAGGGTGGTTGATTTTCAACAGCTATGTATGCAGATTCCAGAGAGTCCACATCATCACCAAACCTGGATATTGTCAGTCTTTTTAATTCCAGCCATTATAGTGGGAATGGCGTGGTTCCTCGTGATTTTAATTTGCATTTCTCTAATTACTAGTGATGTTGAGAATATTTTTGCCTTTTTATTGGCCAGTTGCATCTAAGATTTTATTTATTTATTTGAGGGGGGGGGGGGAAGAGAGCACAAGTGGGGGCAGGAGCAGAGGGAGAGGGAGAAGCAGGCTTCCCGCTGAGCAGGGAGCCCAATATGGGGCTCATCCCAGGACCCTGAGATCATGACCCGAGCTGAAAGCAGACGCTTAACGACTGAGCCACCCAGGCGCCCCAAGTGTTCAGATCATTAGCCCACTTTTAAATCAGGATGCTTGTCTTACTGAATTGTGAAAGTTCTTTGTATGTTCTCGATAAAAAGTCCTTTCTCCGATATGTGCTGTGCAAATATCTTCACCCATCTGTGATTTTACAAATCAAAAACAAAATAGCTTTGGTGAGGTTATGACTGACCAACAAATTGAACATATTTAAAATGTACAAGATGGGGCCCCTGGCTGGCTCAGTCGGTAGAGCATGTAACTCTTGTTCTGGGGTCCTGAGTTCAAGCCCCATGTTAGGTGTAGAGCTTACATTAAAAATAAATACATAAATACATAAATAAAATGTATAACAGTGGTAAGTTTTGACATATATATACACCTTTGAAACCATCTCCACAATCAAAAATAATATATCCATCCTGTCCTCAAATTTCCTCATGCTCCATATTAATTCCTTCCTCTTGCTCTCATCCTGTTCTCCAGGCAACCATTAAACTGCTTTTTGTTGCTATAATTCGTTTTCATTTTCTAAAATTTTATGTAAATGGAATCATTCAGTGTATACTCTTTTTTGTCCATCTTCTTTCATTCAGCATACCATTTTTTTGAGATTCATCCACTTTGTTGTATGTATCAATAATTTATTAGGTTTAGTTGCTAAGTAGTATTCAATTGTATGGATATGTTATCTATATTCAGGTTGGAGAAGAGCTGGACTGTTTGTAATTTTTGACTATTACAAATAAAGATGCTAGAACATTTGTGCACAAATCTTTCTAGGGACATTTGCTTTCATTTTCCTTGGTTAATACTTGGGTAAATATCCAGTGGAATGGCTGAGTCATATGGTAAGTGTATCTTTTCTAAAAAACTGACAAACTTAGTCATAAAAAACTGAGATCTTGCTATTTGCAACAACATGGGTGGGCCTAGAGGGTATTATGCTAAGTAAAATAGGTCAGACAGAGAAAGACAAATATCATATGATTTCACTCATATGTGGAATCTAAAAAACAAATCAAATGAACAAACAACAACAACAACAACAAAAACCAGAAACAGACTCGAACATACAGAGAACAAACTGGTAGTTGCCAGGGGGGGAGGTAGGTGGGTGAATGGGAGAAATAGGTGAAGGGGATTAAAAGGTACAAATTTCCAGTTATAAATAAGTCAAGGGGATGAAAAGTACAGCACAGGGAATATAGTCAATAGTATAGTAATAACTTTATGGTGACAGATGGTGTTACACTTATTATGGTGAGCATTTCTTAATGTATATAAATGTCAAATCACTAAGTTGTTCACCTGAAATTATTGTAATATTGTATGTCACCTATGCTTCAATTAAAAATAATAAATAAATAGGGTGCCTGGGTGGCTCAGTCGCCTAAGCGTCTGCCTTCGGCTCAGGTCATGATCCCAGGGTCCTGGGATCGAGTCCCGCATCGGGCTCCCTGCTCAGTGGAGAGCCTGCCTCTCCTTCTCCCTCTGCTCCTTTCCCCTGCTCATTCTCTCTCTCTCTCTCACAAACAAATAAATAAAATCTTTAAAAATTAATAAATAAATAAATACTGCCAAACTGTTTTTCCAAAGTTGTACCATTTTATCTTCCTACCAGGAGAGTATGAAATTTGAATTGTACCATATCCTTGCCAACACTTAGTATGGTGATTCTTTTCAAATTTTAGTCATTCTAATAGGTGTGTAGTACTATTTCATTGTGACTGTAATTTGCATTTCCCTGGTGACTAATATATTGAGCATCTTTTCATGTACTTATCAGCCATTTGTTACCTTTTGTGAAGTGCTGTTCAAATCTTTGGTCCTTTTTACTGTTTTTTGTTGTTGTTGTTGTTATTTATTGAGTTTCAAGAGTTCTTTATATATTCTGGATACATATTATCAGATATGTGATATGCTGTATAATCCCTTAGTTCCTGGGTTGTCTTTTCATTCTCTTAGCAGTATTTTTCAAATAGTAATTCTTAATTTTTAGTCCAACTTATCAATTACTTCTTCTATGGATCATATTTATGGTGTCATATCTAAGAAATCTTTAACCAATACAAGGTCACACAGATTTTTTTCTCCTATTTTTTTTCTGGAAGTTTTATGGTTTTATGTTTTATCTTTAGATCCAGAGTGTATTTTAAATTAATTGTATACTGTGAAAGTACGGATCAAAATTTAGTTTTTGCATTGGGAAATCCAGTTTTTCCAGCACCAATTATAAAGACCATCATTCCTCTCTTGAGCTGTCTTTCTACCTTGGACAAAAATCTATTGATGTATGCTTGTATTCCTGGACTCTTTTCTGTTCCAGTGATCTATTTGTCAATCTTAACACTAATATCACATTATTTGGTCACTGAAGCTTTATAAGTCTTGAAGTCAAGTAGTATAAGTCCTCCAGTTTTCTTGTTCCTTTAAAAATTGCTTCAACTGTTCTAGGTCCTTGCATTTCCATATAGACTTAAGTTTGCCAAGTTAAAAAAAAAAAGCCTGCTAAAATTTTGATGGGGGTGATGTATAATTCAATTTGGGAAGAAGTTATAACTTAATATTGAGTCTTTGGATTCATATGTTATCTCTCTCCATTTATTTGGATCTTTTAAATTTTTCTCAGGAGTGTTTTATAGCTTTCTGTATCCAGGACTTGCATATATTTTTGTTAAATTTATCCCTAAATATCTCATATTTTATGCTACTATAAATGTTACCTTTTATTTTTTTAATGTTATCTTTTAAATTCCAATTTCTAATTGTTATAGCTGAAAATACAGTTGATATTTGTATCCTGTGACCTTGTTACACTCACTTATTAGTTCTAGTAGTTTTTTAAAAACTAAATGCTGTATTTTATTTATTTATTTGAAAGAGAGAGAGAGAGCACAAACCGGGGAGAGGGGCAAAGGGAGAGGGAGAAGAGGGCTCCCCCACTGAGCAGGGAGCCTGACGTAGAGCTCAGTTCCAGGACCCTGAGATCATGACCTGAGCTAAAGGGAGACGCTTACCTGACTGAGCCACCCTGGCGCCCCTGTTCTAGTACCTTAAAAAAAAAAAAATTGTAGCATTTCTACTTCATCATGTCATGTGCACATAAAATCCATTTTCTTTCTTTTTATCCAATTTGCATGCTCATTATTTCTTTTTCTTGTTTTACTGGACTGCTAGAGCTTCCACTGCCGTATTGTAGAAGGGTTAGAACAGTCATCCTGCTTCCTTCCCAGTCAAAGCTATAAAATCCAGTTTTTCACTGGATTAAGTATGATGGTAGGTATAGGCTTAAAGTTTTTATCATGAATGAGTGTTGAATTTTGTCAAATACTTTTTTCTGCATCTTACTGAGATAATCACATTTTTCCTTTAAATTTGTTAATATGATGAATTACACCAATTGATTTTCAATTGTTAAATTAACCTTTTAATCCTGGGACTAATCGATCGGGATATAACCTTTTAATAAATTGCTGTATTTGATTTGCTTATGTTTTTTTTAAAGGGTTTTTCTGTCTTCATGAGGAATATTAGTCTATAGTTTTCTTGTAATGTTTTACAAGTTTCTTATAATGGTATATTGGTACCAATAACTGGTATAATGCTGTTCTCATAAAATGAATTAGGCAACATTCTTTCCTCCACCGTTTTCTTGAAAAGTGTATTATTTCCTCCTTAAATATTTGATAGAATTCACAAGACAAACCATCTGGGCCTGAAATTTTCTTTGTGGGAAGAATTTTTTTAAAAAAGATTTTATTTATTTATTTGACACACAGAGAAAGAGAGAGAGAGCACACTTGCAGAGGGGAGAGGGAGAAGCAGGCTCCCCGCTGAGCTGGGAGCCCGACGCTGGGCTCAGTCCCACAACCCTGGGATCATGATCTGAGCTGAAGGCAGACACTTAACCAACTGAGCCACCCGGACACCCCTATGGGAAAAGATTTTAACTACAATTTCTTTCAGACATATAAAGCTATTCAAGTTACTTATTAAAAAAATATTATATATATATATATATTGGTAGCAGCTTTTTGAGCTATAATTCACATACTATACCATTTACCCACAGTGGCTGAATAATATTCCATTGTATGGATAAGGAACATTTTGTTTATTCATTCACCAGTTAATCGCCATTTGGGTTGCTTCCACTCTTTGGCTAGTATGAATAATACTGCTATAAACATTCATGTACTAGTTTTTTGTGTAGACATGTTTTCATTTCTCTTAAGTATATAGTAGGAATGAAATTGCTAAGTCATATGGTAACTGTTTAACCTTTTGCAGAACTGCTAGACTCTATTTCTTCATGAGTGCCCTGAGTGATTTGTGTCTTTCAAGAATTTTGTCCATTTCATCTAAGTTGTTGAATTTATTGAATAAAGTTGTTTGCAATATCCCTTTATTATCCTTTTATTGTCAGTAAGTTCTCAAGTGGTGTGCCCTCTCCTTAATTACTGAGGTTGGTTATTTGTTTCTTCCCTGTGTGTGTCTGGGGGGGCAGTTTTGGTCAGTATGGCTAGAAGAAAGGTTTATAAATTTTATTTTTTCAAAGAAGTGGCTTTTGGTTTTATTTTTTAAAGATTTATTTTTTAATTTTTTTAATTTTTATTTTTTCTAAGATTTTATTTATTTATGTGACAGAGAGAGACACAGTGAGAGAGGGAACACAAGCAGGGGGAGTGGGAGAGGGAGAAGCAGGCTTCCCGCGAAGCAGGGAGCCCGATGTGGGGCTCGATCCCAGGACCCTGGATCATGACCTGAGCTGAAGGCAGACGCTTAACGACTGAGCCACCCAGGCGCCCCTATTTTTTAATTTTTTAAAAGTAAACTTTATGCCCAGTATGAGGCTCGAACTTATGACCCAGAGATCAAGGATCACATGCTCTACCGACTGAGCTAGCCAGGTGCCCCTTATTTTTTTATATTGTTTTTGTTTTCAATTTTATGGGTTTTGCTTTTTATTATGTCCTTCCTTCAGCTCATGTTAGATTTAACTGGCTCTTCTTTTCCTAGTTTCTTAAGGTGGAAGCTTATTTTCTTGAGTCAAGATCTTTAATATTTTAATACATTAATAAGTTAATATTTACTAATATTTAATAATTAATACATTTAATACTATAAATGATCCTTTAGGCACTTCTTTCGTTTAATCTCATAGTTCTAATAAATTGTTTTCATTTTCCTTTTGTTCAAAATTTTTCTAATTTCTCTTGCAATTTTTTAAGAGTTATTCAGAAGCAGGTTGTTTAATTTCCAAATATTTGGGGGATTTTCCAGATAGATTTGCTATTAATAATTTAGCTATTGATTTGGTCTGGTGTGGTTAAAGAACATGGTTTGCAAGGTATTAATTCTCTTAAAGGGATTGTGACTTTTATGGCCCAAGATACGGTCCATTTGGGAGAATAATCTTTGTGCACTTGGAAAGAATGTATATTCTGATGTTGATAGGTGAAATATTCTGTACATGTTGATAGGTCATTGGTTAAAAATGTTATTCACATCTTCTAAACTTTACTTATTTTCTATCTACCTGTCTTATCATTTACCAGGAGTTTGGAATCTCTAATTATACTTGTGGATTTGTCTGTTTCACCTGTCAGTTTTCGCTTCATGTATTTTGAAGCTGTTATTAGGTTCATGTACACTGAAGATTATATTCTCCTGATGAATTGATTCTTTTTTTTTTTAAGATTTTATTTATTTATTTGAGAGAGAGAGAATGAGAGAGAGAGAGAGCATGAGAGGGGGTCAGGGTCGGAGGGAGAAGCAGACTCCCTGCAAAGCAGGGAGCCCGATGAGGGACTCAATCCTGGGACTCCAGGATCATGACCTGAGCCGAAGGCAATTGCGTAACCAACTGAGCCACCCAGGCGCCCCTGAATTGATTCTTTTATCATAAATATCCCCCTTTATCCCTGGAAATGAATTTTGTTCCAGAATCTACCTTGGTATTAATTTAGCCACTCCAGCTTTCCTTTGATAGGTGTTTACATGGTATATCTTTTCCACCCTTTTCTCTTTAAAGTTAACGTACTGGGGAGGCTGGGTGTCTCAGTGGGTTGAGTGTCTGACTCTTGATTTCAGGTCAGGTCATGATCCCAGGGTCGTGAGACTAAGCCCAGGCATAGGGTTTTGTGATGGGCATGCAGCCAGCTTAAGATTCTCTCTCTCCCTCTGCGCCCCCTCCCCCGACCCATTGCACGTACAGGCACACACTCTCAAAAGAAAAAAGCCTTAAAAAAAAATAAAGTGAACCTACTGGTTCACTTATATTTAAAGATCTATTTATCTATTTGAGAGAGAGAGAGAGAGAATTCGAGAGAGCATGAAGGGGCGGGGCAGAGGGACAGGTAGAGAGAATCTCAAGCAGACTCAATGCTGAGCATGGAGCCTGAGGTGGGGCTCGAGCTCAGGACCCTGAGATCACTACCTAAGCTGAAACCAAGTCAGACACTTAACCGACTCTGCCACCCCTTATAAAGTGGGTTTCTTTTTCTTTTTTTTTTTTTAAAGATTTTATTTATTTATTTGTCAGAGAGAGACAGCGAGAGAGGGAACACAAGCAGGGGGAGCGGGAGAGGGAGAGGCAGGCTTCCCGCCGAGCAGGGGAGCCCAACGTGGGGCTCGATCCCAGGACCCTGGGATCACAACCCGAGCTGAAGGCAGACGCTTAACAACTGAGCCACCCAGGCGCCGCATAAAGTGGGTTTCTTATAGAGAGCTTTTTTTGTTTTGTTTTTTTAATACCCAGTATGAAGAATCTTTGCCTTTTAATTGGCATGTAAACTATTTACATTCAATGTCATGATTGATGTGCTTGGGTTTAAAGCTTCATCTTGGCTTGTTTTCTGTCTCATCTATTCTTTGTTGTGTGCAATTTTATATCTTGCCTTTTTCCACTTTAATCATATTATTTTTCAAAGCTAGGTAATATTGACATACTATATTTTAACGTTCCCTTATTATTCAGCATTTTGTTTTTGTTTTGTTGTTTTTTAAAGATTTTATTTACTTGAGAGAGAGTGAGAGAGAATGAGCAGGGAGAGTGGCAGAGGGAGAGGGAGAAGCCGACTCCCCGCTTAGCAGGGAGCCTGATGCAGGGCTGGATCTCAGGACGCTGGGATCATGACCTGAGCCCAAGGCAGATGCTTAACCCACTGAGCCACCCAGGCGCCCCTTATTCAGCATTTTGGTTGCTTCCAGTTAATCACTGTGAACATTATTACACAAGTGGCTTCCCCTAACTTGGTAATTATATCAGTAAGATTAATTTCTCCAACTGTAGTGAGTGGTTATGGCTTGGGCTTTGGAGTCACAAAACATGTACACTAATCCCAGCTCAGTCCCTTAACTTAGTTGTGACCTTGAGAAAGTTACTTTCTCTAAGCCTGTTTCTGAAGCTATAAAATTAAGCTATTGAAAGTTCCTACTACCAGAGATTGCTGTGTGAATTAAATAAGATAACTTGTATGGAGCATTGATCAGTGCCTGATACATGGTAAACTTTGAATAAATGTTAATCCAATGAATGAATCCACTGCAAGTAAGTAGGGTTAGGCCTGGCCATAGTTGTTTTTTTTTTTTTTTTTTTAATAAATTGCGTATTTATTAGAATCCCCTATCCCATCATATATTTCTTTTGTGAGTTTCTTCTGTAAGTTATTAAGATCTTAATGTTTTTGTTAAATACGAGCTCTTTAAATAAAGTTGTCTTATTTTCCAGTCTTTTTTTTTACTACATACATTTGTAATTCTGTGTAAATCTGACCATATTTTTAAAAACTTTGTCATTTCTGTAATTTCCTCAGAGGATACACCTGCCAGAATATTGTTGGACTTCACTGTTCTGCAGACGTTTTTAGAGGCACTTTATACTCTTTACATCCATGAATGTTGTATATAACATTACCTTCTCTTCCATTAATTCTCTCAGAAGTTCCAAAGGAACTTCATGTCTTGTATAAACTCATAGTTTTTACTAATTTACTCCTCCTTTGTGAGTTTTCATTTTCCAGCTGCTGAGTGCTGACAGAATGCTCTTGATACTTGTGTTTAGCTTTTATTTATTTTTTTAATGTTTATTTATTTATTTATTTGACAGAGAGAGTACAAGCTGGGGGAGCAGCAGGCAAAGGGAGAGGGAGAAGCAGGCTCCCCGCTGAGCAGGGAGCCTGATGTGGGACTCGATCCCAGGACCTGAGATCACGATCTGAGCCAAAGGCAACGCTTAACCGACTGAGCCACCCAGGCACCTCTGTTTATTTTTAAATTTATTTTTATTTTAGAGCAGGGGGGAGGGGCAGAGGGAGAGGGAGAGAGAGAATCTCAAGCAGACTCCCTACTGAGTGTAGAGTCCAACACGGGGCTCGACCTCACAATCCTGAGATCATGACCCAAGTTGCAATCAAGAGTCAGAGGCTTAACCAACTGTGCCACCCAGGCGCCCCTTGTGTCTAGATTTTATCAAACTTAGTTGGTTCTGTATTAAAATGTTGCTAAGATATCGTAGGTTCTTCAATTCCAAAGCTTTATAGCATTTACAGTGATTATCTTTTTTTTAACCTGTGTAAAAAGAACAATATTAACAATAGTCATTTTGTACTGAGAACCAAAGTCAAATTGTCTTAAATGTTCTCCCCAAGATTCTATAAAATGTATTATACCTCCCATTCCAACATACTATGTCATGGCGTCTAAATGTTTGTTCCCTACCAGACTGTTAAAGATTATGAGGATACAGGGCCATGCCCATCATTTTCATTTCTCTATTGTTAGTGACTGACCCATTGTGGGTACACTCCCTGACCAAATCTCATGTAAGGCAGTGTAACTTAGCCCTATAAGGAGCACTTTATTTTTTTAAACTTTAAAGACTGACAACAATCCAGGAACCATGCCCTGAATTTGCCCCAGGTTTCATATTATTAGCTGAATTTCGATTTAGAGTGAAGACCCTGGAAAATTCTTCGTAGGCAGAAGTATTTGGCAAGAAAAGGGAAAGCCAGTAAGTATGGGATAGTTGTGGTAATTACAACTGCAGGAGTTAACAGTGTTTTAACCACAACCAAATAAATAAAAAGTCCCCAATAGGTGGTCATTCCTAATATCCATCATTAGGGGAAGAAGTCTGTTAGAGATCAAAAACCAAAATGATGGAGACCTAGGGATGCAGAAGTTTACACTTTGGATTCTGGTGCAAAAGGTCAAACTGTGTAGGTCATTGCTAATTTGGTTGACCGTATGATCTCCCGCTAAGATACCAGTTTTGAGCTAGTGTGCTGTTTCTAAATTGTAGCTTCCTCAAGGAAGTTTAGACTGGGATAGTGTGAGTCCAGGGGTACAAGCAGAACCTCTACAAAGTAAATTCAATGGTTTCTGTTGCATATTCCTCTTTCGCACTCCCTCTTGTACTTTTAGTCTCAGCCCTTCTATGGGAATTAGGTTTCTTGTTTTTACTCAAATCAATGTTATGAGAAAGCAAGTCAGTGTAGGGAATATTTGTCTCCACCAAGTTCCTTCCAAAGTTAAGATAAAGTCAACATCCCTGGAGGCTCTGCTCATTATTTTAGTAGAGGCAAGCCTTTATTTGCCTAGCTTACTCACATATTCCTAAGAGCTTACAATAGTAGGTGCTCAATATTAATCTGCAGAACAATTTCTAACTTTTATATCAGCAAAAGGCAGGTAACTTTCTCACACAGGAAGATGGTGAGAAGAAAGTTGTGACACTGCTTTGAGTGTGCTATACTACAGCCCTCACCCTACTGGATTTTATTGTTATATATACAAATTATTTCAAGTTGTGTATTCAAATTTCACCTGCATGTTGTACCTAACAGTTTTAGCATACTTTAGTGTAGGAGATTGCTAGTGACAAATAGCATTCAAAAGATTGTTCAAATCTTTATAGAGAACTTTGTGGTAAATTAGTTTCAGTAATCAGAAGTATCAAAGTTCACAAACTGCAAAATACTCCCATCCCAAATGGTGGATTTAAGATCTCATTAGAAATTAATAAAACAGGCCATTAATTCTTCGAGATTTAAATCCTATGCTGAGGGTGCCAGGCTGGCTCACTTGGTAGGGCATGCAACTCTTGGATCTTGGGGGTTATAAATTCAAGTCCCATGTTGGGCGTAGAGATTAAAAAAAAAAAAAGTAAATTCTATGCTGTTTAAGTAGTGACTGCTTCATAATAACTTTATGCTCCCAACTATTCCTGGAGTAAACTTTGATTCTAAACATTTTTATTTTTTTTACCTAAGAAATCAAGTGTTTTCGAAAATTGGAAAGGTTGAGAATCTCTATCCCAGTAACGGATTAATTTCTGACCTCACATTCCTCAAATGTTTTATCAAGATCACTACACCTATATTTAAAAATCTGACTCAAGCCCTTTTTTCCCATGTCTGTTACTTGGTTGTATAATAAACTAGGACTAAATTCCTATGGTATAGCCTTGTAGGGGAAATCCAATTCAGGACCCTCTGCTACGATTTATTCCCTGAAAATTCTTACAGGCTCACCACTCCTTACTACTGCAGTACCCAACTCAGGAATGTTCAAATCACCTAGCTAGTAAAGCACTATCACCGAGACAAATTACTGTATGCCTCACCCTGGCCAAACTCAGCCATTAGAACTTTTAAGCCCACTTCCTATTTCTTTTATACTCTGAATGGTAAATTGGTGTTTTCTAACCCTCACTTAGGAAACTAAACCTTCAGAGTTAAGATAACAGCTTTCCAACTACCTTGCCTTGGTTGTCAACAAAACCCAACATTTTCTCTAAGCATAATGTTGTAGGAGGTCCACATTGACCCCCACCTCCTGCTAATTATATCCTTGTGTATTCCCTTTCCATACTGTAGCGGGATGGTACAGTGGTTGGTCTGTGTGACCAACAGAATATGGCAGAAATAAATAGTATGTCGCTTCTGGAGATAGGTCATACAAGAATATGGCTTCTACGGACTCTCGTAGATCACTTGCTCTGAGGGTAGCCAGACACCACTTGGCACCCAGGTAGCCTTGGAGAGACACCCATATAGTGAAAAACTGAGTCCCTCCAGTGGAGCGAGTCATTTTAGAAGTCGCTTCTCCAGCCTTAATCAAGCCTTCAATGATGTGGCCCTGGCTGAGTTTCACAGCAACCTGATGATACCTCAAACCAGAACCACCCAGCTAAGATGCTCCTGGATTCCTGACTCAGAAACTGTGGATGACCATACATGTTTGTGGTTAAGCTGCTAAATTTTGGGATGTACCACACAATGATAATTAAAGATACACTGGGCAAAGATCACCCGTTGTTTCCTGAATGAGCAAAATTCTAATTACAACACTTCTAAGACAGTGAGTTAATTTGTTAATAACAAAATTTTAAATTCATGTTTCTCTGGTATTCAGAAAAAATTTAAGCCATTCCCAACTCACTCAACTACTGAGCTCCTTCCTCACTGCTAAAAAAAGAAAAAATTTTGAATATACATTACATGCATAGCTTAAAGTGTCAGTTGTTTTTAACAATTACATTTAAAACTTCCCAGCAGTAAGACCTCTCCTTGGATCTTATTTTTTCTCTCACTGGGACAGAATTGCAGATACTCAGCAGTATTCCCAGCAAGTTCCAAAAGGTCTGAATTAAGAGGCCTGGATTGCACTTGGCCTATTTTAATGTTTTAAGTTAAATCTTAAAGAAATGTTAAAGTAAATAAAACAGTATAGCCAAGAGTAAACAATGACTACATATAACTGCTGATCTCAGTATTCAACACACTGCAGGGTTTTCTTTGACATTTACCAGACATCATAGATTACTACCAGAACATCACATAAGTTTATTTCAGATGTAACAGCAATGTTAAAATCAACAAGTTTAATTTTTAACTGCACCAAGTAAACTTAGCCATTTAAGTATTTTTAAGTTATTCCCTCCAAAAAACTGAGGGAGCTTTTCTTTTCCACCCCACAAACCACGGTTTCCCAATAGTTCTATTTTTGGAGGACTTTCAATTGATGAGTAAACTGCTTTGGGGATATTTTAGAACTTCTTTCCCCAAATGAAAACTAGTCTGGACAAATTATATATTGCATAGATTTCTCTGGAGATTCTTTTCTTTAGAACCTAAATGCAATTACCATAAGGATAATTTTTACCTATTTGCCCTATAGTAAAAACTATCTGTCCTAAAAAATACGATGGATATATCCTCTGATCTTCCAGTTAATTGTTTTACCTCAACAATTTTTATGTTCCAAAATAACGAACTCAACATGGGACATTACTTGAGTCTTTACTGACTCACAGGCATGTGAATTAGTGCCCAGCTTCTACATCCTCCTCTTCCTTAAATGGATGGAATTACTTAATACAAGTTTGATGTAGGACAATTAACCCTTTCCAAACAAGTCTGATGTACGACAAACCTTTTCAAACATACAATTTAGGTAAAGTCATTGTCTACTGTGGAAAAAGAAACTATAATGATAGGGAGCCTACATACTCAGTTCAAAATTTAATTTTTTTCCCCTCCTTAAATAACATGTACTTAATTGTCATGAGGCAGCTATTCAGTTTTCAATAACCACATTTAGGGATACATTCATAGGACTGATTAGATAGTCCTGGTGAAATGGTTATAGAAATAGAGGCAGTGTCATCTCAGAAAACTCACTTATATATCAAAATCTATTCTGATATCTGGAAGTTTACAAAAAGGCTGAATTCTTCAAACTAAGTATGCCTTCTGTAACTCAAGCACTCTTCTCTTGGCAAGAGCAAGCTGAAGCTTATCCATGAAGGTAAAGGTGCTTAATGCTAACTTTTTTTCTAAGCTTATATTTGGACTGCCGAAGAAACTGATGCCCAAGAAACCAGCATGGTCTTTCTACATTTTTACTACCTTAAGATTCAAATCCTATAAACTCATTCAACTATCTTCCTTTTCCTGTATTACTCTTGGCACTCAATTAAGACTGCTGAAGTCTATTGTACTTTGTACTTTCACATTCTCAAGATTATAAAATGTGCATAAACATTGTGTAAAATAATTTTGTCATTTAACATATTTGGAGAGATGAGATTTCTATTACCAGAATTTACATAAGGATAAATATTATGAGTCAAACTTCCTTTTAAAGTCAAATGACAAGAAAATTCAAGCCCCGTGCATTGTTTTAAAGTCTAATGAGAACATTTCATGGGCCACCAGTATTGGCAATCTAGAAAATTTTAAATATTGGATAAGGGGCTATGGAGAAAAACATGAAAATTTCAGATGTCTCCTATCTTACAAAAAGTTATCAACCTGTCCAAGCCACTCCCTATGTGCCAGAAAATGATCTGGCATAAACCAGTCCCATCAGTAGAGGAGGTCACAGTGACATTTACGTTATTAACACTTCTGAACTTCTACTTTTCCAAGAACGGAAGCAATATGTTTAACAATTCCCCCTCCCCCAAATCCTTAAACTCATTATCACAGGCACAGAAAATAAGCAAATCTGGGATGTTCTCCAACAGATAAGCAGTAGCACAGCTATGTTATTCTCAAAAATACTGTCTAGATATTCTTTCTTATATAATCAAATGCTCCATGGCCACGCTTTTAACAGTCTACATTAGCTGACATTAAATGCACTTATTGTGCCACGAGTCCATCTAAGCTTCCTTTTAGGTTTTTTTTAATATGTCCAAGAGACAATACCTGCTTCAGGTTTATCTTTAGGGGTATTGACCTATAAGGACATCAACTCCCATTTTTAAGGTTAGACTAACTATTGTGGGTTTACTGAAGAAAAAGGACAGGAAAAAAAAGTAAATCACAACAAACCTCTTTAGGTCAGTTAAAGGCCATATCTCTAGCTGGGATATTAAAAAAAATTAATCTCACCAGCCACACTCTAAAAGTTAATGCCACTAATAACAATCAACAGCAGGAAAAATAAACCTGCTAACAACCAGTCCACTCATTAGCAAAAAGCAGTTTAACTCAAATACTGAGACCAAAGTAAAACACTACCTACCCAAACTGTCCCACCCACCCTCAGCGAGGAAGAAAGAAATAACTGCTTAAAAAAACAAAATAAGCTTAGTACTTCTTACAAGGATAACAATGGTCCAACTCCTGAGACAACACTCAGAAGGACAAAAGGTGGAGTGAAGGCAATGTCTAGGGATTAGTATCCCACAGTCTTGAAAAACCCAAAGTACCACAAACACACTACACTTGTCTTTGAATTAGAGAACAAGATATTGCTGCTGTTTCTTTTTGTCTTCTGGTATATACAACATTTTGTAGGGTCTGCCCTTCAATGTGAAAGCAGGACGTTAAAAAAAAAAAATTGACACTGACACCCAAATTTTTGGGACCATATATATCTTAACTCTGAAACCAAACAGATCTATACCTCCTCCTTCCTACAATCAAACCACCTCACAAAAATAAGAAAACGAAAACAATCCAAACATGATTAATTTTAAAGTCCTTGGAAGTATTAAACCTTTTTTAGAGGAAAGAAAAAGAAAGGAGGACAAACAAGAACAAGAAGGGAGGGGGAAAAGAAAGAGGGGGGAAAAAAATCAATGGGCCTCTCTTTTATTTGGCGACAAGCAAGTGCAAGAAAGTTCATTTCTAATTTGTTCAGTTGTCTGTCTTTTGCACATCTGCATTCTGGCCAGAAGGGACTTTGAGGTTTTTCTGCAACACATGAGCATCTGCTGGCTCTATCCTCTTATAGTAGTTCTTCTTTGTCTCAATAATCTCAAAGCCAAACTTCCTGTAGAAGTCAATTGCTGACTCATTGCTGATCTGGACATGCCTGAGACATAGGAGAGTATCAGAAAAAAGAAAAAAAAGATTTCATCAGGTTTTGTGTATTCTCCACAAATAGCTTCAAAGTGGTCAGAGCTGGAATACTGCACACAATTGTTAGATTCTCCTCATAATTACTAACAATCAACAAAGATTAGGTATTCATCTCAGAAAAACCTATTACATTTGCAAGACAGCTGGCTGAGGTTAGGAGGCTCAGAAATAGTGTTTTTACTCTTACAATCAACAAGGGCAAAGTACCCTCGCAAGCATAACATTTTTCACTGCAAGGGGAGAAAAGATTCAAGTAATTAAAAATGGGTAAATAACCACAGGGATGATCAAAGACCATATTAACACATGCAGAAAAAAAGATGACAGAAAAATAACATAACTGGAGTCTAAATGCCTGAATATATCCTCTCTGATTTATAAAAAACACGCTATATTTTGAAATAAATAATTTGAGCTTTCTCAATTACTCTTCAAAATAGCATTATATAATTTAATCTCTCTCACTGCCAACGTTAAAATGAGAATAATCTCCCATATTATAAAAAATCCATAGTTGCGATCTAACCTTGGCTCTTAATCTGAGTTCTATAATATTAATATTATATTAATATAATATCAGCTAGGTACTCTCTGATTTTGATTATTAAACTCTATTTACTAATGAACATATCACTGAGAACCTTAAACAAAACCCAGAGAACAGATGGCATGAGAAAAGTAGTATTAATGTTACGAATTCTTCAATTCTGAAGACTTCAGTTTTAATCTTGGTTTAATCTCTGTGACTTTGGAGCTCCCACCCCAACATGATAAAGCAGAATGAGAATGTTTTATCTCAGATTCCTTATCTATTATTGAAACAAAACAAAACTTCATAACCACTACTTCCATGGTTTTTCCAAAAAACAATGAAGTAAGTAACCAGATTTTAAAGTTCCTAGTAAAGATTTCTATTGCCAATCTATTAAATTCTTTAAAGTACATTAAATATCATTTCACTTACAGATAGATGTTGTCAAAAGTGCCATCTTTTTCACAGATGTTTAAGACATGATTTAACATTTTAGTTCCTATTAACAAGACAAAGAACAAATAAGTAATTTCATAAAAATCAATCTTTACATTACACATCTAATTGCCATCTTAACACTTATTGCGTCCTACTAGAATTTGAGGTAAACACAAGACAACCTGATTTTTGAAAATTTTGTTCTTTCCCTATATTATCTACATATGTTTAAAACTCGTAGCAGAAAAGCAACCTTTATATACAAGCCCTTCCATGTAAAAGGAACAGAAAAAGCAAAAGGGACATTGATAACAAATCTACACAGGGTTTCCAGTTGAAGGATGTTAATAAAGTTATTTTCCACCTTATGTAATTCAGTAACTCTTTCCCAATATTCCCAAAAGAAATGGTTTGACTCACTAGGTCAGAAACAGTAACAATGTATTTATGCTTCTTTAAACAAATAAAAAAACACAAATAATTTTACCTATTCCTAGCCTTCGGTATGGTGCCAGACATCCTAGTGTCATGATGTAAAGTCTCTTCTGATTCTGTGAATGATCCACCCTACAGCATACTGCACCTACTGCAATATCATTGAAATAGGCTGCCATGGAAAATATAAAAATATAAAGCTCAAAGACAGAATAACACATTTTATTCAATCTTCCTCCCCCTCTGTAAGAACTAAATTATTGCTATTGGCAATACATTTTATCAGCTACTATGAATATCAATAGCTTCAAAAATTTCCTACTTCTTTTTAGGGATTTAAATCCCTTCTAGAGTAAACACAAATATGTGAAAACAAAGGCACACACTGAATTAGAGAAGATATTTAGCATTTCCTTTTAAAATTCAAATATTGTCTTGGTTTCTCTGAGATTTTTCTCAGAACCTGAATCACCCCCATTTCCTCCGTTGTAAAACAAGGAGATTAAACTAGTTAACTCTGCTCTAATATCAAAAACTAGGGTCAAGAACACAAACAAACAAATGAAGGGGAGGGAAAAAACCATATTATACCAAGTTTTGCTAGCTCGCCAACCTCCAGCACATCCTTGTAGAACTTGTCATTGTAGCTGACTGGAAAGATGACCTGGTTTAATCTCTTCAACTGTTTAATATTGTGTGGTGTCACATCTCCCAGCTCGATCCGGCTACTGGAACAAACCAAAATGTACTCAATAAAATATAATCAGCTTCATTTGTTAAGATGAGCGTATTTAGAAGAGTACCAAGTCTTTTTTACATGACTGATAAATCTAACCTTTCACAGTGACTTTATACTCCTAGAAAGACTACCATTTATAAGATTCTGCCAGCCATTCCATCCAGATTCAATCTGTAGCTTTCATACAACTATATACATTTAGAGATAAATACAGTAAAAGACAATTACTAAGAAGGCCAGACTAATATTCTATATAAATGCCAAAAATTTCCTTGTAATTTACAGTTCAGAAAAATTTAGACATCTATTACTGATCAAAAGGACTGATGATACCAAATGTTGGCAAGGGGGTGGTAAATGGGAATGGTGAAAATGTAAACAGACAATATCTCTGGAAGACAATATAGTACTACGTATCAAAAAGCCTGAAAGGTCCATCTCCTTTATGGAAGTAATCCTACTCTAGAAATTTATTCTGAAAAAATAATCCAAATAGGCAAAAGTTATGTATATTCTATTAACTGAGCTAGAACAACCCACAACAGTCATATGGGGTGGTATTCGAAATCCAGATTCCTGGACCTCACCCTACTTTCAGAGGCAGAATCTCTGGAAATGAAAACAAAGGAATCCACATGGGGAGGGTGTTTGAAAACTACTTATCAAGAATGCAACAGTAGTATTTCTAAAATAACATATGTAATCAAAACAATTGGTTCCACGGGAAAAGGAATTAAGGCTAAAAAGATTCAGACTCACAGTAACAAAGCTGTGTTGCCTCTAGGCCATCAACAAAAGGATTTTTTTAATAGCTCAAGTCAATATCACTACCATAAACTGAAGGACAAATCTGAATACCACTAGCACTATCATTAGTAGAGTTGCTTACATAATTGGCCTTCTTAAAAATCACAACAGTAGATGATAAAATCCTTTAAAGATCAAATCAAAATAAAAATGAGTTGAAAAAATAACCTGATGCCATCCAAGTACCTAGAAAATGTGGGTCCTACTCACTGGGTGCTAGGTGCTAGTTCCAGATAATGGCATTAGTCAATAGCAGGGAAATGCAAACAACACACCCTAATTAATCATTTACCTCATATGCATATAGGTTTTGAAAACTCTGTTGGAGGGACCCCTGGGTGGCTCAGCTGGTTAAGCATCTGCCTTCGGCTCAGATCCTGATCCCAGGCTCCTGGGATCGAGTCCCACACCGGGCTCTTTGCTCAGCAGGGAGTCTGCTTCTCCCTTTGCCTGCTCTGCCTGCCACTCCCCCTGCTCGTGCTCTCTGACAAATAAATCTTTTTTTTTTTTTTAAGATTTTATTTATTTGACAGAGACACAGCGAGAGGGAACACAAGCAGGGGGAGTGGGAGAGGGAGAAGCTGGCTTCCCGTTGAGCAGAGAGCCCGATGTGGGGCTCGATCCCAGGATCCTGGGATCATGACCTGAGCCGAAGGCAGACGTTTAACGACTGAGCCACCCAGGAGCCCCAAATAAATAAGATCTTAAAAAAAAAAAAAAAACAACCCTGTTGGAGAAATGACTAAATGAGAATGTTAATCATCACACTTTTGTAATGGTAAAAAAGAAAAACCTAAGTGTCCGCAATAGGGAACTGGTTAAATAAAGCATGTATGACACATTTATTATTAGCACAGAAACACTGATATATTGTTTTATGTGCGTGGGGGGGAAACACATTCTAAATATACATACGTAATACATAAATATATAAAATAGCTTTTCTTAATATACAGAAAAAATGCTGTAAACCATATATAAAAAATGTGTGATCAGAACTGTGGTTAGCGCCTGGCTGGCTCAGTTCAGTAGAACATGAGATTCTTGATCTCAGGGTTTTAAGTTTGAGCCCCATGTTGGGTGAAGAGATTACTTAAATATACAATCTTTAAAATAATAATAATAAAAGAATGGTGGGTAATTTTAAAAACAGTATTCTCTGAAATGTTACAATTTAGATTATTAGAAAACAGAATATAGACCATAATGCTCATTTGGAACTTTAGCTTACCTCCCTCAATTATTTCATTTTTATGCTATTTTTTATTACTTACTGTGACCAACCACCCTTGCATATCTTGTATATTTTCTTAAAATCTGAGCACAGTTTCTTAGTAGCCACACAAATTCTTAAGATGCAAACATCATCGTAAAAAATATAGAGATTTGTTATATTTTCTTTCAATTTCCAGACACATTAAGTAAATATGGGTAAATACAGCTTCTCCTAAGTATTTCACAACTAAAATGAATTCTTTTTGTGAGATTCAGGTCCTCTTTAACTAGGTTTTATCTCACTCATAGAACAACTCCTCTATTCATTAAAGCAGACCCTGGCTTTCTCTTCTGTAAGACTGAAGTAAGTAACATTTTACCCAAAACTTTTTTCTGATTAAAACCTACTTAGGCTCATTTACCCACCATCTACCACTCACAGGCCTTTTATTAGCAGATACAGTTATACTGTAAAATACAGGGAACGTGGGGTGCCTGAGTGGCAGAGTCAGTTAAGCGTCTGACTCTTGGTTTCTGCTCAGGTCGGTATTTCAGGGTCATGAGATCAAGCCCTGCGTCAGGCTCTCTGCTCAGTGCAGAGTCCACCTAAGAGTCTCTCCCTTTCCTTTGGCCCCTCCACCCCTCTGAAATAAATAAATCTTGAAAACAAAAAAAAAGTACAGGGATCACATCTCACCTACACTGTGTTCTTTTCTTTAGAAAAAGGATTCCTACCATTTAATTAATATATCTATCACCTTGCCCTTTTTTTTTTTGTAAGAACACTTATGTTCTACTCTCTTAGCAATTTTCAATTATATGCATTAGATCCTCAGACCTTATTCATTTTACAGCTGAAAATTTGTACCTTTTTACCAACTTCTCCCTATTCCCCGCACCCTGGCAACCACTTATCTACTCTGTTTCTATGAGTTTGACTTTTTTATTTTTAGATTTCACATATAAGTGATACCATGCAGTGTTTGTCTTTGTCTGGCTTATTTCATTTAGCATAATGCTACTCTTTAACTGAGTACAGCACTCCAAATTTGGTACAGTAACATATTTTAAATATATGGCATTTATTGATTATATTTAGAGCACAGTATTTAAAAATTATCCATTGCAATTAAAAAAGAGTCAGACGCTGTATTTTAAAAGTCACTGAAAAACTAAATTATGAAGTCTAATCGTAAACAACAATAAAGAAAAACTTAACCTAGGAAGTCAAGCTTCTAAATTGTAAGTGAAAGAACATGAGTTTTTAAAAAGTTTAAGAATGATTTCCAGGTGTGGCACCTGGCTGGCTCAGTTGGAAGAGCATGCAACTCTTTACCTTGAGTTTGAGCCCCACACTGGGTGCAGAGATTACTTAAAAATAAATAAAAACTAAAAAAAAAAAATGATTTCTAGGTAATTGCCAGGCTTCAAGTAGCTTTATAACTTTTCAAAGGATAATAACCAGGTATTTCTTAACTTCATACAAAAGGAAAAGGTGGTTATGGCTCAATGTGCTAGATTAAATCTAATAAAAATTAACTACTAAAAGTTTCCATTAAAGTAGGTAGATCAAGCGTAAATACAGAACACTGCATTAAATCATTAGGGAATAGGCAGCTTAATCTTTCCCTGCTCAATTAAAAAAAATACATGTCTTGATTTAAAAAAAAAAGCCCATCACCATAGAAATGACTTAGGAAATGAAAATATTCTATAAGACCATTACCAGAAATACGTTTGATGTATATAGTCTTCCTATATTTTTCTACGCATATATATACACACATATTTCAAAACAGAATTGGGATACTATGAATATTATTCGGTAGCTGTTTGAGAAATCTCTATTAAACATAACTTTGTCAGCAAAATTCACCTTAAAAACAGTTTAACTTTCACGAACATGATATGTCTGATTGAAATGGAATACTTCTGTGGTCTTGATCACTTAGCTCTTATTTTAAAATGTGGATATTCTAAATATATCAGAGTAATAGCAACTTGTAAATATAATTTAGCAAAGAACGTGTAGTATCAAAGGTGTGCTATATAGAAATGTCAAGAAAATGAGAACATGATTGTAAACAACCAACAAGCTTTTAGAAGTTAAAAGAACTTTTAAAGTAAGTCAAAAGGAATTCCAAAAAAACCCCTAGGAATTCCAAAATCTCCATTAGAAAATTAAATAGAGTGTCCAAGAGTTCTATCTGTGAATCTATAATTTTCTAAAGTTCTTATGAACATAATAGTTGCCTATTCAAAGCATAAATCAGGTATTTCAATAAATATTTGAACACCTATTTGCTAACACCTGGAATGCAAAGGAGTTTATACCTACTAGGAAATACAGTGTCTGAGTGTGTATATTTATTACACATATTCACATATATGTGAATATATATACATATAATACGTATACTATACATAATATATATAAAATACAATGTCTTAGTAATAGCACATGCACACAAAGTACAAAAACAGTACTAGAATGAAAGTGATCCTGGGAACAGATGTGAAGGGTGACTAAGAGTTTGTTTTGTGGGAAGGCAAGAAATGAAAATTTTAAGATTTTATTTATTTGACAGAGAGAGCACAAGCAGGGGGAGCAGCAGAGGGAGAGGGAGAAGCAGGCTCTCTGCTGTGCAGAGACTGTTGACGTCTCCTCCAAGAACCACAAAGCCACTGTGGAAAGAGCAGTCAGCTGGCCATCAGAGCTACCAATCCCAATGCCAGGCTGCACAGTGAAGAAAATGAATGTAGACAGTTTATACGCACATTGCATTTGTGTTAATAAAACCATAAAACTACAAAAAAAGGTGTACTTTGTGTAAATGTGGAAGCTGAGACTGGAGAGGAAGAACACCACTTTTATGAGGGGCTTGCACATTGAGATGGTACTTGGCTGTCTTCTCTAGCTACACTTATTCTCTTGGTTGACCTCAATCTCATAATCTTACCGCTTTAATGTTGCCATCTTCGAACTCTGTCTCTAGCTTAGAGATCACTCTTAAACTCCAAAGCATCTGTAGTAGACAATTCAAATTAAACATACCCAAAACTAGATCTCTGATCCCCCTCCCCCAAAATCTGCTTCACCTGCAGCTTTCTGTTGATGGCCTCTCCATCCTTCACTGCAGGTTACTCTCTTACCTCCTTTATTTATTTATTTAAGATTTTTTTATTTATTCATTTGAGACACAGAGATACAGAGAGAGAGAGAGCATGAGCAGGGAGAGAGGCAGAGGGAGAGGGAGAAGCAGGCTCCCCGCTGAGCAGGGAGCCCGATGCGGGGCTCGATCCCAGGACGCTGGGATCATGACCCAAGCCGAAGGCAGACGCTTAACCATCTGAGCCACCCAGGCGCCCCGACTTACCTCCTCTATTTAAATGATACCTCAAGAAAGATTATTCTGAGAAATCTGTTTTTCTTTCTAATATTCCTGACAGGCTTTCTTATCAATCAGGATTATGTTTGGCCTTGAACAAAGTTTGGAAGTGTTCCTCTTACTCTTTAGTTTTGTCAATGCTTGCTTCATGTATTTCCAAGTTATATTAAGCGCATAACTATTTGGGACTGTTGTAAGTTGATGAATTGGTCCTTTTATCCTTTTGAAATGTCCTTCTTTTTGCTGTAATATTCTGTCTTAAAATCTACTTTGTTCAATACATAGTTTTCTTCTACTCAATGCTGCACATGTATCTTTTACCATCAATTACTTTCAACTCTTCTATGTCCTTGTAATTTAAAGTGTCTTTTGTAAACAGCATATACTTAAGTCTTGTTCCTCTAATCTGACAATGGGAGTATTTTTTAAATTACACAATTCTTTATTCTAAATATTATGCAATGTTCAAGTATTACTTTTATTTATTAAAATACCACGAGGGGCGCCTGGGTGGCTCAGTCGGTTGAGTGAATGACTCTTGATTTGGTTTTGGCTCAGGTCAGGATCTCAGAGTTGTAGGATGAGTCCTGCTTTTGGAATCGCGCTCAGTGCAGTCTCCTTAGCCCTATCCCCCCATCCCCTCTGACCCTCCAGAGGCACACGGGCTCTCTTTTAAATGAATGATTGGATGAATGAAATCTTCAAAATAAAAATAAAAAAATAAAATAGCATGATAGAAAAAGGGGGAAAATGTCATCACATTGAGTCATGCTAATCTTCTCTGTGTCATTCCAATTTTAGTATATATGCTGCCAAAGCAAGCACTGACAATTGGAGCATTTGGTCTGTCCAGACTTAATATAATTATTGATATAGTCTATTCAAGTCCACCAGCTTGCAAATTTTCTATATGTACTCTTAGTTGTTCCTTTATTTTCCAAGCCTTTTCTGGGGGATCAATTTTCACTCTTAGCTTTTAAAAAAATGTTTTAAAGTTTACATAAAATTAAATTCACTTTTCCTAGTGTATAGTTCTGAGTTTTGACAAACACATGTAACAATAACTATCAAGATTTAGATCAAGATACAGAATGGTTCCATCACCCCAAAAATCTCCCTCATGACCTTCCGTAGAGTTTCAACTCTAACACCACTCCCAGGCAACCATTAATCTGTTTTCTGTTCCCCATATCTTTGCTTTTTCAAGAATGTCACATAAATGGAATCACATAATACATAGCCATTTGCTTGGCTTCCTTCATTCAACATAATGCCTTTGAGATTTACCACACCATTGTATCAACAGTTCTTTCCTTGTTATTGCTGAGTAGTATTCCATAGTATGGATATACCAGTTTATCCTTTTGTTGAAAGGCATTTGGGTCTACATACACATTTCTCTACAGGTTCTTGTGTGAACATAAGTTTTTAAAATTTCTCTTAAGAGAGGTAATGCTGGGCGTAAATATATGAGAGTTCCAGTTGTTCTGCATTCAGCATTTGGCACCGTCAACCTTTAAAAATTTATGCCATTCTAGGGGCACCTGGGTGGCTGTCGTTAAGTGTCTGCCTTCGGCTCAGGTCATGATCCCAGAGTCCTGGGATCGAGCCCCGCATCGGGCTCCCTGCTCAGCGGGGAGCCTGCTTCTCCCTCTTCCGATCCCCCCTGCTTGTGTTCCCTCTCTCGCTGTCTCTCTCCCTGTCAAATAAATAAATAAAATCTTTAAAAAAAAAAAATTTATGCCATTCTAACAGGTGTGTAGTGAATGGTTTTAATTTGCACGTCCCTAAATAACAAATGATGTTGAGCATGCTTTCCTTTATTTCTCTGCCTTCATATAACTTCTTTGGTAAAGGAGCTATTCAAATATTTTGCCCATTTAAAACAAACTGGGTTCTCTAACTGGGTTGTAAGTGTATTATGGATACATGTCCTTTGTAAGCTAGTATATTGCAAATAATCTGAGGCCCCTTCCCACTTTTTACATTCCACTTATTTTTCTCTTAAATAGCCTTATGGTATAATTATACACCATAAAATTCATTTAAATGTATAATTCAGGGGCGCCTGGGTGGCTCAGTGGTTAAGCGTCTACCTTCGGCTCAGGTCATGATCTCAGGGTCCTGGGATCGAGCCCCACATCGGGCTCCCTGCTCAGCGGGAAGCCTGCTTCTCCCTCTCCCTCACTTGTATTCCCTCTCTCGCTGTGTCTCTCTCTGTCAAATAAATAAAATCTTTTTAAAAAAAAATAAATGTATAATTCAATGACTTTTAGACTATTTACAGAGTTGTACGACCATCACCTCAATTCAGCCTTAGAACATTCACATCATACCCTAAGAATCCCTTGTGCAAATCTAAAGTAAATCCCTTTTCCTACCCAAAGTCAGCCACTAAATCTACTTTCTATATATTTGCTTTTTCTGGACATTTCATATACATAGAAAAAATGTGATCTTTTGCACTACTACACTTCTTTCATGCAGCATAATGTTTCTGAGGTTCATCCATGATGTAATGTGTCAGCAGTTGAACAATATTCCACTGTAAGGATATACCACATTTTGTTTATCCATTCACCATCTGATGGGCATTTTAACAGTATTATATTCATGGCCATTATAAATAATGCTGTTATGAATATTGCATATAAGTCTGTGTGTGGACATAAGCTTTAGTTTTTCTCTGGTAGATACCTAGAAGTGGGATTGCTGGGCTGTATGGCAAATATGCTTTTTAAAGAAACCACCTTTCATAGGTAGAATAATGGCCCCAAAGGATGTCCATGTTCCAATCCCAAGAATCTTTAATACATTATTTTACATGGAAAATGCACTTTGCAAGATATGATTAAGACCTTGAGATGGGAAGATTAACCAGGACTATCTGGGTGGGCCCAATGTAATCAAAGAGGTCCTTAACGGTCAGAGAAGAGAATAGGACAAAAGCAGCAGAAACAAGAGATTTAAGATGCTACACTGCAAGCTTTGAAGATTTTTTTTTTTTTTTTAAAGATTTTATTTATTTATTTGAGAGAGAGAGAATGAGAGACAGAGAGCACGAGAGGGAAGAGGGCAGAGGGAGAAGCAGACCCCCTGCTGAGCAGGGAGCCTGATATGGGACTCGATCCCGGGACTCCAGGATCATGACCTGAGCCGAAGGCAGTTGCTTAACCAACTGAGCCACCCAGGCGCCCAAGCTTTGAAGATTAAGGACTACGAAACAAGGAATACACGTGGCCTTATAGAAGCTGAAAAGGCAAGGAAACGGATTCTCATCTAGAACCTCTAGAAGAAACATAATTTTGTTGTATTAGTTTCCTAGTGCTGCTTTAAGGAATTACCACTGAGTGGCTTAAAACAGCAATTTATTCTCTGGAGGCTGGGAGTTCAAAATCAGGTCAGCAGGGCCATGCTCTCTGAATCTGGAGTAGAATCCTTCCTTGCCTCTGCCAGCTCCTGGTGGCCTCAGATATTTCTTGGCTTGAGGCAATAACAGGTCTAATTCTTGCCTCCATTTTCACTTAGTGTTCTGATTGTGTACCCCCTTTCCTCTTCCTGTAAGGACACTAGTTATTGGATTTAAAGCCCTCTCTAATCGAGCATGACCATCTTTTTTTTTTTTTTTTTTTAAAGATTTTATTTATTTATTTGACAGAGAGAGACATACAGCGAGAGAGGGAACACAAGCAGGGGCAGTGGGAGAGGGAGAAGCAGGCTTCCCACGGAGCAGGGAGACTGATGCGGACCTCGATTCCAGGACCCTGGGATCACGACCAGAGCCGAAGGCAGACGCCCAACGACTGAGCCACCCAGGCGCCCCTAGCATGACCATCTTAATTACATTGCAAAGACCCTATTTCTTTCTTTCAAGGTTTTATTTATTTATTTGAGAGAGCATGAACAGAAGAGAGGGGAGGGGGCAGAAGGAGAGGGAGAAGTAGGCTCCCCACCGAGCAGGAAGCCCAATGCATGGCTCGATCCCAGGACCCTTGGATCATAACCTGAGCCACTTAACTGACTGAGCCACCCAGGTGCCCTGAAAAGACCCTATTTCTAAAGCAATTTTTTTTTTTTTTTTTTTTTTTTAAGATTTTATTTATTTGCGAGAGAGAGAATGAGAGACAGAGAGCATGAGAGGGAGGAGGGTCAGAGGGAGAAGCAGACTCCCTGCTGAGCAGGGAGCCCAATGTGGGACTCGATCCCGGGACTCCAGGATCATGACCTGAGCCGAAGGCAGTCGCTTAACCAACTGAGCCACCCAGGCACCCAAGACCCTATTTCTAAATAAGGTCATGTGCTGAAGTTCCAAGTAGACATGAATTTTTCTTCGGCGGGGGGGCGGGGGGGGGGGTACTATTTAAAATCACTATACCTACCAACACCTTGATTTTAACTCAGTAAAACCCATTTCAGATTTTTGATCATAAGAACTAAGGTAATAATTTGTTTTTAAGCAATTAAGTTTGTATTATTTTGTTATAGCAGTAATGGAAAACTGGTACATTGCTAAACTGTTTTCCAAAGTGGCTGAACCATTTGCATTCCTACCAACAATGCATTAAGTTTTTCTACATCTTCACCAACACTTTTTTTAAAAGATTTATTTATTTAGGGGCGCCTGGGTGGCTCAGTCATTAGGCGTCTGCCTTCGGCTCAGGCCATGATCCCAGGGTCCTGGGATTGAGCCCCGCATCGGGCTCCCTGCTCCACGGGAAGTCTGCTTCTCCTTCTCCCACTCCCCCTGCTTGTGTTCCTGCTCTCGCTCTCTCTCTCTGTCAAATAAATAAATAAAATCTTAAAAAAAAAAAAAAGATTTATTTATTTGAGAAAGTGTGTGCGTGAGAGAGCAGGGGGAGGGGCAGAGGGAGAGAGAATCTCAAGCAGACTCCCCGCTGAGTGAGGAGACCAATGTGGGGCTCGATCCCAAGACCCTGAGATCATGACCTGAGCCACAACCAAGAGTTGGATGCTTAACCAGACTGAGGCACCAGGCACCCCTCACCAACACTTTTTATTGTCTTTCTATTTGTGCCATTTTAGTGGTATGAAGTGATAATCTCCTTGGATGTACATTTCTCTAATGACTAATAATGCCGAGCATCCTTCTGGATGGTTATTAGCCAACTGTCCATCTTCTTTGATAAAATGCCTAAGTTTTTTGCCCATGGTCTAGGCCTGAGAATAAACCAAAAATTTTTACAGTAACTAATAAGAATTCCCATTTTTATATTGGATTGCTTATTTTATTGAGTCGTAAGGAGTTCTTTATATATTCTGGATACAAATTCTTTATCAGATATATAATTTGCAACTATTTTCACCCAATTTTTGGCTTGCCTTTTCATTCTAACAGTGTACCATACTAATGTAAACTGTTACTAATAGCAGAAACTGGAATTCTCTGTACCATCTTCACAAATTAAACCTAAAAACTATAAAACTATTCTAAAGTAAGTTTGTCGGGGTGCCTGGGTGGCTCAGTCAGTTAAGCGTCTGCCTTCACCTCAGGTCATGATCCCGGGGTCCTGGGATTGAGCCCTGCTTCAGGCTCCCTGCTCAATGGGGAGCCTGCTTATCCCTCTCCTTCTGCCCCCCCCCCCATTTATGCTCCCCCCCCCGCTATCTCTATAATAAAATGTTAAAAAAAATAAAGTAAGTTTGTTTTTTAAAAAAGGAGAAACTGTCAGATTAAGAGGTGATGAGACATTTCAGCCAATTAAAATGTGTGGAAGACCTTTTTGGATTTTAATTTGAAGAAGACATAAGACAAATAAGAAAAAGCAAATACAGACTGGGTATCAGATCATAAGATATTAGGTGTAACAGTATTACAGTTACTTTTTTTTTTTTTAAGTCATCCATGATAAAGACTCATACTGTATTATTTACAGATAGAATGGGATAGTACTTCAAGAATTTCCTTTGAAGTACTCCAGCAAAAAAGGAAAAAGGGAAAGTACTGATCAGGCAAAGACAAAAGAATATGAGAATTAATACTACCTATTGGAATTGAATGCACTGAGGGTTCAATGCACTATTTACTTTTATAGGTGTTTGAAAATTTCCATAACAAAAAATAAACATACATTACTTATTTACATAAGGAACTACAAGCTGTAGCACTTTGCATTTATGTTAAGTTTTATAGCAACTTTGGCTAAAAAAGAACAAAGACATGCTATTTTTGATACTAAAACTCATGGTAGAAAGCACTTGATGCCTGACTTACTCTCGACCATTTGAAAAAACAGTAAAAGGCAAGAATTTCAAATCTTTAACAAACCACAACCCCTCAATTTCCAGCTGTACCAAGCCTTCAGTTTGCAGAAAAGAAACTGAATAAGAGCTGGATAAGAATGAGCCTTCCGTTCTGGTACAGACCTCCTCCTCTAAATTCATTAATCTTAGGATAGCCTGTTACATAGTCTTTGCCTTTGGTATAAATGGCCACATGTCCTGACACTTTTTTTCCATTAAAACTACTGTCAAACACGTTTTAGATAAAATGATCATTTAAAAAATTATTTACATAATGTAGTTTAAATGCTACCTAATGTGACTGGAAGCAATGTTGGCGTTAAGTAGATAAAAACAATTAGATAGTAGGGGGAATGCATCCAGAGTTTTTACATTAATTTAACTCGTAAGAATTCCCTTTTGTAACCCATCACTTTGAGAGTTATTTCCTGAAATACAAATACTGCATGATATATATCCTCTATGTGAACAGATCACATTACCAAGAAAATCATAGTGAATTAGAACATCTAAAACACAACTACTAAAAGAAACCCTTGAATTTTAGGGGTAAACAAACGGGAGCCCACAAAGAAGTCCAAGAAACAATTTTCAAGAGACTAGGGAAAAAGTCTAGAGAAGCAATGTCACAAAATCCAAGAATGGATTCCAAACCTGCCTATACACCAGAATTACTTTGCCAGTTAAAAACTCAGATTTCCACATCCCACTGTGGAATCTTTAATAATTAAGGCTTCTTAAGTTAACCACACAAGTTTAAATTAATAAACTTCCCACTGCCTATATTAAACTTCCATCTCCAAGAATTCTGGTAAGAGAAAGAGAGGCTAAAGATGGGCATAGAGAAGTGGATTTCATATAAAATGTTAAATCATTTTCCCTATGTAAGTGACACGGTATATTATGCTATAGCTTTAATGTTTGTGACATAGCTAGTATTGAGAGCTAGTCTCAATTTCAAATCAGCCTGACTCTTGAAACCTGGTTATTAATCACTACACTGTTTACTTACTTCAGATAAGATTTCAATGTAATTTATTCTTTTTTAAAGATTTATTTATTTATTTATTTAGAAAGAGAACACGCACAACCAGGGGGAGAGAGAGAATCCCAGGCAGACTCCACACTGACCGCAGAGTCCTACGTGGGGCTTGAGCTCACAAACCTGAGGTCAAGACCTGAGCCAAAATCAAGAGTCAGATGCTTAAATGACTGAGCCTCGCGGGCGCCCCACATTTCAGTGTAATTTAACAACATAAACTATCTTAATTGATCAATTTAGGACCTCTACTCTGTAGATAAGCCCCAAATTCCTGGACTAAAAGTCAAATCTGCTACATCTATTAGACACAACAGTTTCTTGTTTTTAAGTTGGTTGCTAATATTTAAATCAGAAGCTTTTATATAAAGCCTACATTTCTGCTCTTTTTTTGTACTCACTTATCTTATCTTGGCACCAGTTTACAACTCTATAAAAAACTGAATACAGTAGTAATTAAAGAAACTAAATTATTCTCTTGGCTCAAGTAAATTCATGTGATGTCATTTTTTTCTTGTTTTTCCAATCTATAACAAACCCCAATGTTTCTTCATACCAAAGATTTTAGAATAAGGATCTAAAATGGGAAAACTGATATAGCAAAAGTGCCCATGTATACCCAAGTTCTTAGATCTGAACACGGCTACTTGCCCCCTACTTTATAGAGCCCATTAGTTATTTATATCAGCACCACAAGATTAATCTATTAGTCAAATCTCATATCATCTTTGTGCTTAGAATATGGTAGAAAACCTTTACCTGTGGCTTAAAACAAGCACTGTGATACAATAACACATATTAAGTATTTAACACAGCAACATCAGATAATAAGCACTCAAATGTTTTTAGCTATTAAAGGTAATGTCAATTATGCCCAAAATTATAAAAACAAAATTTAGTGGCAATATTCTGAAGGGCCACAAGATGGAGGTATGACTACACAAAAGTATGTCTTTCTCTACAAAGTCTGAAGTTATACTGTAAAAAGAGAAAATGAAATACTGTATAAAGTTTAAAGTCTAACCATTTATATTTTAAGTGAGTATTAAGTACACCTTTGCACAAAATTTTAACTGCTTGGTTACTTCTTGTGCAGACTGTTTATCTGGAAGGAACCTTAGAAGCCACTGGGTCCATTCCTCTTCTTTTCAGATGATGGAGCTGAAACCCAGATAGATGTACCTATGGTTATACAGCCATTTATCAATAAAGCCAGAACCAGGCCTATGTCTACAAATTTCCATTACAGTTCAAGATCAGCCATACATAGGACTCCCCTCAAAGGAGTCATCTTTACTCAAGGTTATTAAGAGAGAGAAATACCAAAACGGGAACATTTATATAAGGTGTACTCATGATAAAGGGGATTTGTATAAAACTTAAAAAAAAAAGTATTTTAGCAAGGATCTAAGTATGTCCATGGTCCTTTGATAAAAAATTTCAAGGGGCTTAGGGCAGGTAATTTTTTCTTAGCTAGCAGTAATCTGGTTCTAAACTCTTGCCTTCAAGTAAATTACATGAAAGAGTGATTCCTCTAAAGTATAAATTCCTTCAACTTAAAAGTTAAGTCCCCTGAGAATTTATCAAAGCACAGCTTAAATACTAATTGCTCATGAGGCCTTAAACTGTCATCCTGCTGAGATTTCCACCTCATCTGAACTATATTATACTGTTTGTAGCCTTCCAAGGCACAGCACCTCTGTGCTGCTGTAAGCATTTATTTTTATATCTTACCTCTTCTGCTGAACTACAAGACTTAGGGCAGGACCTCAAATATTTCAAGGAACTGATGAATTACTTCCAATAAGTCCAAGAATCTCTAGGCCCTTAATTTAACTGATGGGCTCTCTCTCATCTCATCTAGATTTTAGGGTTTCTCAATCCTAGTACTACTGATATTCTGGGCTGGATAATTCTTTGTGAAGGGCTTTCTGGAGTACTGTAGGATATTTAGCATCATCTCTAGCCTCTACCCACCAAATGCCCCACCCCACTGTGACAACCCAAAATGCCTCCAGACATTACCAGTTAACCAGGGATGGGAAATGTGACCCTGGTTGACTATCACTGTTCTAGAGATTTAGCAGGTATCAAAAAAGTGATGGTGGGTGGATTAGTTCTGCAAGCTGTATGAGTGCAAGTATCAGGTGTGCAAAAATTTCAGCAATTATTTGCTTGGGTACAAGAAGTGCTAAACACACACCAGATATAATCTACTTAAGGTTATAACCTAAAAATAATCAAGTAATTCTTTGAAAAAATTTCCCATGGCCATCCATATGTTCAATTAGAGCTCCTTCCCAGCTATGGCTTTTCCCTTACTACCACCTAAATGTTGCTTTTACTTCCAAGTCTCTGAATCCAAGCACGTATCTTCCAACTGCTTACTAGTTATCTCTACAGGAATCTCACATTCAACACATTGAAAAATGAACTCACCATCCTCCACAGGAAGTTACAACAGCTACCTCTATCCTCTATCTTTATGAATAGTCCCATCACCCATCCAATATAAAAATCTAGTTTTATATGTACTCTTACATCCCATTTTAATCCCTGTTAATTCTGCTCCCCAAATATCTTCATAACCTGTTCCTATACCCCTTCTCTAAGCAGTATGCTTCAGACCATCATTTCAACACAAATTCTAATAGTGTAATGAAGGGGAAAAATACTAGAGTCAAGGAGACAAAGCCATCACAATGCAGTCAGAATAATCTTTGGAAACACAAATCTGATCACTTTACTTCTAATGCTTAAGATCTTTCAATAGCTGCACATAACCTACCAAATGAAATTTGAATAGCACTGCATAAAAAGTCCTCTTCACCTAGCTGTGGCCACTGGTCTAGCCTTCTCTCTCTCTCCCACCTTGTTTTTTGGCCATATAAAACTTCAAAAATTCCAGAACCCACCAAACTTTCTTTCCTTCTTGGTTCACCTCTGTACAATGTTACTTCATTAGTAGACTAAAGATATTAAACCTATAGACACATTAGTAGATTATGGATGCTTTCCTAGAGCTATAGTAAGGATTACATGAGAATTTATTGCCTGGAGGAGATGTACTAGGTAGCTATAAAAAGTAAAAGGGCCATGAGGTGGGAAGGATGGGAGAGCAGGTCTCAAAAGGCAGACACAAAAGCAAAATGAAGAAAGCAGCATAAAAGAGAACAGTTCAAATATGATTCCAAAGTTTTGTTTCTTGGTATCATAAAAAGTTATAAGAGACAAGGGATGGCAAACATGTGACCCACATGCCACAGCAGTCATGGTAGATATTAATAACCAATGACATCACTCTTTTTTTTTTTTGTTTGGCAATCTGAGAACTCATCAAAGCTATCAGCAGATTAAATACTGATTGATTAAATACTATCAACAGATTAAAACAGGCACATGAATTTCAACTTTTGGCTGTTCCTGTTCAGGTTTAAGCTGTTCTTTCTAAAGACAAAGAAACCAAGGCCCAGAGGTAAAAAAAACTATTAGTGACCCTACTGCTAACTATTATTAGTGGCACATTGAACTACAAAATGTGGCTGCTTTTAATTCAATGCTTTTTGTTTTAAAGTGAGTCTCCTTTAGGAAGATAAATTATGCTGGGGAGTCTGGGTGGCTCAGTCTGTTAAGTGTCCGACTCTTGATTTCAGCTGGGGTCAAGATCTCATCAGGGTGCTGAGTTTGAGCCCTGCTTCTGCTTGTCCCTCTCCCTCCCCCTCTGTCCTTCCCCCAACTTGTGTGCATGTTCTCTCTCTCTCTCAAATAAATATATAAGATCTTAAAAAAAAGATAAATTATGCTATGAATAATAACCTACATGGACAGGCAGGGAGGTAATCCAAGTGTATCTTTAAATATACTTCAGTTTTCTGGAAAGAGAAATAAGAAATCTTTAAAATGCTCCTAAGTACAATTCTCCTTGCCTAACCTAGTTTATAACAAGTTCCATCTGTAAAAAATTTTTTTTCATGAGCTGGGTCCTAAACTGGCACCACTCTGACAATATTTACTAATTCAAATGTCTCAACCCCATTTTCTAAAGAACATTAACTTTGGTTGTTTTGCAATTTGAAGTTTAAACACACTCAATATCCAAATTAAAAAGTGGTAAGTTACACAAGTAACAGGTAAGTCACAAACATATACAAATGGCCAGTAAAAGTGGGAAATGTCCAACTTCACTAAGTAATCAAATTAACAGTAACAAAAAAAGGTGGGAGGGAGAAATACAATTCATCATCTAATCAGCAAAGTAAAACTAGAGTTAGGCTATTATGTGAATATGTCCTCAAACCCAACTTGTAAAGAAACTGTTATTTCTACCATTTTACAAATGCTCAATGTATGCCACTCATTCCAGAAGAAAGTAATTTATACCACCAATGGCTGAAATGGCAGCTATAATGTCTTCCTTCATTTCCTTAAGGTTTTTTCAAGTGTCCCTCCCCTTCCCCATCAGCCCTTGAAAAAAAGGGCACTCTCATACACTGTTGGCAGTATGAACTGCTACTATCTTTCTAGAGGTCAACTGGCAACAAATATCAGAGATTTAAAAATACCAGTACCTTCTGATCCAAAAAATTCACTTCTAGGGAATTATCCAAAAGAAATAAGGATGTGTGTCAAGTAGTTTTATAAACAAGCATTCACTGCAGCACTATCGAGGACTGAGAAAAGCCTCTGGACTTAGAAAACAAGGTTTTCCGTTAACAGCTTCAGCAATGATAGAGGCTGAATACAGGTCACACTAGCTCAGGAAAGGCAAATGGATACTCCCAATTATCCCTTCTCCATCATGACAAGGTGACTGGATTACAATATTTTAATCTAAAACCAAGAGTGGCCTCAGAATCCTTCATCACAGAGGTATACAACCAGCCACACACTATCTGTTGGCCCACAAACTGCACATTAACTATTTAGAAACACCATCTAAAATTGGATCCTAAGGAAAGAAATGTTTTACACAAACTTTTTTTTTCAGGGTCTAGCACAGCACTGTCCAAAATACAATTCGAGTCACATAAGTAATTTTAAAATTTCTAGTATCTACATTAACAAGAAGAAACAGATGAAATCATTTCAACATGCAATCAAAATAAAAATTAATTTCACTTTTCAAAAAAGTCTTTTTTTCATACTAAGTCTTTTTTATTTACTTACTTTTGGTAATCTCTACATCCAACATGGGGCTTAACTCACAACCCTGAGATCAAGAGTCACGTGCTCTTCTGAGTCAGCCTGGCTCCCCCATACCAAGTCTTTTTAAAATCCAGTGTGTATTACACTGCAAATCTCAATTCAGATGCTAATTTTCCTTGGAAATATTGATCTATATTCACATTTCACAAACTTTATAGATTCACCTATCCAGGTTGTTTTAAACATACTTGAAAATTGTCCAACAACTGACTTTGAGTATCAGTTTCTAAAATTAAAATTTTAATTAAAATTCAGTTTCTCAGTAACACAAGCCACATTTCAACTGCTCAACAGCCTACTGTAGCTAGTCATTACTGTATTGCACAGGACAGGACTAACATTTTTCCAATAAGTTAGGTAATGAATGTGTATAGGAACTGATGGAAGAGATCAAATCAAGAGAAAGTACTGTTCACTATGGGACAATTACATAGTTTTGTAGTTATAATACATACAATTTTCATTTCTGTGATGAAAAGGAAGTTTCTATTGGTTACACCTGGTATTTTAATGGTTTCTGTACGTTGTCCTTAAAAAAAAAAAAAAGGACAACCATTTAAATAATTGAGAAGTTGTATCTTTTCATATGGCACAAAGCTGGAAGCCATAGCTAATATGTGTACGAGAAAATGAGAAGTCAAAAGGATTTCCACAGGCCAAAATGGAAAACATAAGCAAAGTGAAATTTTTCTTTTTAAAGATTTTATTTATTTATTTGACAGAGAGAGACACAGCAAGAGAGGGAACACAAGCAGGGGGAGTGGGAGAGGAGAAGCAGGCTTCCCGCTGAGCAGGGAGCCCGATGCGGGGCTCGATCCCAGGACTCTGGGATAATGACCTGAGGTGAAGGCAGACGCTTAACAACTGAGCCACCCAGGCACCCCAAGCAAAGTGAAATTTAATGTAGGTATTAGTTTGGTCTGGCAAAAGCACTGGCTTTGAAAGATAATGCTTTATATGGATAACCTTTAAAAATCTTTTTCAACCCCAAAATTCATGATTATTCTTTGTTCAGAACTTTACCAACAGTTGTACACAATTTTTGGAAAAAAAATCACAACACTGATGGCAACACAGCATTAGTCACCAATGCACACATGTGTATTGGTAGCAGATCTACTTTCTAAATTATATAATGATTTTATTTACAGACAGATACAAACATCTGATCTTATGATTTATGGTGTAGTTGTACCTGATCATTTACATATTGAAATAAATATCTTATTATAGTTTACTTCTATTTCTCCCTTATGTTGGTTACACCATTATATTGACTTTCTAAAAAATTGTGGCATGGGTAGGTTATATTTTATGTGAATTCGTCTCAACAAAGCAAGGGAATATTACAAAGTATTTTAAAATACAGTATCTCAATCCACATCCCACAAATGACCGGCTTCATAGGAGGAGTATGAATTGGAGGTTTACAAAAGTTAGTGAATTCTCCTTCAGCCTCACTGCCTGTCCCCTCTACAAAAACAGCAGTACAACCTTAAAAAAACCAAAAAAACCACCTGTTTTACCGAAGTATAGAATATGTATGGTAAAGAGCACAAATCTTGTTCACAGCTCACTGACTTTTTTACATATGTATACATCTATGCAATCGATATCCAAAGTAAAGTTAGAGAATATTTCTAGCACTTCAGAAAACTCTCTTGTGCTCCTTCCCAGTCCATGTGCTGTCAGAGATAACCATACTTCAACATAGATTCTTTTGACTGCAGAATCTCCTATTTTGAACTGCACCATTCTATATATTGTATTATATTATTATCTACTTTCCCATCTTTACTTTGCATGTATTCATATTTTGTTAAGGACTTTTTCTTTTTTTTTAAGTAAGCTCCTCGCCCAGCATAGATCCCAATATGGTGCCGAACTCCCAACCAGATCAAAACCCAAGCTGAGATCCAGAGCCAGAAGCTCAACAGACTGAGCCACTCAGGCGCCGCTAAAGACACTTTTATTAGAACTAATTTATACCTCTTTGCTACAATTCAAAGGTATATGGATTCAGTTTTACTCTCTATCATACTGACTAGTTATATTGCCATCTCAGTCATGGCTGTGACCTCTTGCTTGAAGATCACCTTCCCTAGAGAATAATAGATAAAAATTATCAGCTTACCATCCACAAATTCAACCTACAACATCCCTGGTCCATAAAAACAAGCAGCTTCAGTACAAAGGAAATAACATCTTGTAATATACCCTCAAGTTTCTCGACCATGCATATAAATACATGCAGTAATTAAAAACTGGATATTTACTTACTATGGAGGAAAGGCAAATACATGCCAACACAATGGAATGTCCTACTGCTATTACTAACAAAAACAAAGTATAAATATGAAGAAAAATCAGTTAAAGTAAGTTTGAAAAGTTTGAAAATGATAGGCAATATAGGCAATGACATAAAACATTTAAATAGTAGATTGATTTAGAGTTAGAAGTTCTTCATGTTTCGAATTTTAGGTATTTCTATTCAACTTATAGAGTTAGCTCAATATACAGTAAAACACTTAGCAAATAAAATTTCATACAAAAATATATAATCAGGACCACGGTTTCATTTTCACAGGCCTTTCCAAATCAAGAGTCAGGACTATAATGCTAACCACATTGTGCATGGTGATACAAATCTTTGAACTAAAGGACCTTAGAATCTTTTTAAATAATGTCTATTGCCTTCATTTTTTCTGTGCCTTAAATATAAGACTTAGAAATGGAAAAAGTTTTGAAGTCCCATCTTACCTGGTAGTTCTTCATCTGGGAAGTTAAAGGGACTATTCCTGTGAAATCATCTTAAAAGTTTACCATCAGGAACACAACTTAAGGGGTGCCTGGGTGGCTCAATTGGTTAAGCGGCTGCCTTCGGCTCAGGTCATGATCCCAGGGTCCTGGAATCGAGCCCCACATCTGGCTCCTTGCTCAGCGGGGAGCCTGCTTCTCCCTCTGCCTGCCTGCCCCTCCCCCTGCTTGTGCTTTCTCTCTCTCTCTCTCTCTCTCTCATTCTGTGTCAAATAAATAAATAAATAAATCTTAAAAAAAAAAAAAAAAAAGGAACACAACTTTAAGTTTCCAATCATAAGTGATAGGAACTAGACTTAAAGACTCCTTCATTTCGGGGATAGTTGCTGGCTTGCGGTACAAATTCAGTAACTATAAATTTCCTCTAGATTTGGCCAGTTACTCGTTTCTGGGGATTTGCCACCATCCCCAGAATAATAAATCACCATTGTTACACATAAATCACCATTTTAAGCAAAAAGATAATGCCTCATGAGTGTATTAACTGAAGGTAGATTGTGAATAATACCACTGTTTGACCCCATTTCTATTGCCAAGTTAGGTATCAGAAAGAACATTACACCCTAGCAAGACTGAGCTAGACCAAAGATTTTGGATCTAAACACCCAGAATAATTTCTTGGAAGTCCTCCTTTATAAATCCATGCAGTCTCAACTCGGGAACTATTCAGCCTCATTTTTAGTACTCTAACAGAACAAGATGAGAAGTATCGTGTGCTGATAAGAATAAAAAACGAGGGGCACCTGGGTGCCTAAGTCCATTAAGCGTCTGCCTTTGTCTGGGGTCATGGTCCCAGGGTCCTGAGATCCAGCCCCCCAGGGCTCCCTGCTCAGCAGGGAGTCTGTTTCTCCCTCTCCCCCCTGCTCCTGCTATCAAATAAATAAAACCTTAAAAAAAAAAAAAAAAGAATAAAGAAGTAAGAGAAAGCACCCATGTTCAAGGGAAAAGAAAAATCTCACTAAATTATACTGGATCATAAATAAAATAGCCAAACTTCCTAGATCATGATTTAAGTGCTGCAAATACTTCTCATACCTCAATTAGTATCCTGATCGGAACTTCAGAACTTGATGTTTAATATAGTGCAGGTACTATGAAAATTTCACGATTTCTGAATTTAATGTAAAACACACAATTCAGCATTAGAATCAATTTCCAATATTTAAAGCAAAATCAGAGTAAGGAATCATGTACAGACCTAAGGCCAATTAACCCTTCTTGGACCTCTTCGACTCCAATCACATATACACACCGAGAGCCTTGTTTTAGGCAGCATGAGATTATTTCGAAGACTGACTTTTATTTCATCCTCAAAAGGCTGAACAGTTTGAAATGCTTCACTAACTCAACACATAGTAACAATTCTTTAACTGACTTGCTATAATAGAAAAAAATTCAGCCATCTCAGAAAGCTTTTAACATTGATAAAAGGAGAGCTCCAAAACGGCTAATCTAGGAAATATTTTAAAACACCGTGTTATGTAATTAATATTTTAATAGTATATAATTTAATAGTATGGTGATATCCAAATGGAAGTAGTTGAACCAAAATAATCCCTAATTTTATCCAAAAGGGAAACTGAAAAAATATTAATTTTGCTAATCACCTGAAAAAAGCTTCGTAGTAGTAATCAAGGACCTCCCCCACCCCCACAGCACAGGGGCAGTAGCAAACTACTGGAGCAATAGCTCCACCTATTGATCAACAATACTTCCTTAAACATTTTGGCACCCCAAGACTACAGAGCTCACGCTCTCTCCCCCTCCTCCACTCGCTCTGACCCAACCCAAATCCAGTTGAGTCACTAGCTCTTAATACTCATCTCCATGCTCTTTATTCCAATTCTTTCTCCCTCCAGAAGGTTCTGCAGAACTCCCAAGTGTGAATAAGACTGAAAGGTGTCAAAGACCGCAGGTCCTAAGGTTGAGCATGGATCTGAAGAGGACAACCAGTCCACTCCAGTTGGAGTGGTGGGCCGGGGGTGGCTCAGCCGTCCGCTCCCGGGTAGGAGACCCAAGGCGCCTCACAAGAGCTTTTCCCTGTTCCCCCACTCAGCTGCTAGTCTCCGTTCAACCCACACTCGTCCTCCGGGCCGAAATCCTGGCTTCCCCGGGTCCTGCCTCTGCTGGCCCTTCAGCCCGCCAACAGCCCCGCGCCGAGCATCCGCCCCCTCCGTTGAAGAGAGAGAAGCCCAGAAATCTCCCTCCGCCGGGTCTTCGCCCGGAGTCTCTCCCCGTCTTCGCAGCCCCTCTTCCCCGCCGGCCCGGCCCTGCCCGGCTGCCCTTCCTCACCCTTTCATCTTCCCCGCCTGCTGAGGCCGTTGTTACCACCGATATCAACGCCGTTGTCGTCGCCGCCCTGAGCTCTCCGCGCCCTCAGCTCGGGCCACTCAACCCCCACAAGCCGGCCTCCCCGCCTAGGGCAGGGAGCTGAGCGGGTGACGGAGGCCGCGAGAGTCAAGCGCAGCCCTGCGTCTCCGAAGGGGGCGGGGATGTCTCCCGCCGCCGCGCTGTGCCGCCGCTTCTCCACACGTGCACACCGGGCAATCCACTCCCGCCCGCCGCAGCCGCCAGCCAGACCCGCCGCCGCGCTGTGACCTTTCACCCCGCCCCCTCTGCGCGCCGGCGCGCCGGCCGCCTCGCGCGCAGCCGCACTGCTGGTCTCCGCGCACCCTTCCCCCTCCACTTCAGGACCTCCATTTTCCTACTGGGCTGTGGCCTCTGGCGTCATCTTTCTCCTCCCATCCCTTACGACACTACTTGTGGGGCTTGCCTGGTAGGCCCTGGCGGTAAAATCCGGATTTTTCCACCCCTCCCTCTCTTCTCCAATTTTAGCAAGATCGATCTTCCCCGACCCGGTCTCGTTCTTCCAGTTGGTAGTCTCCAGAATGACCTTCAAACGCTGTCTCTTAATAAGATTTTATAAAGATGGTTCTTCTAAATGTAAAGAAATCTGTGGTAGACTCAAACAAATGAGATGTTTTTGAGACCAACGTAATTAACAATCGGCTGGATAACTTGGCTTCTGTCCAGCACGATCCAAGTTTTGAGATCATGTGATTGCCTGGGATTAAGCCTGGTATTTTACCGGCGGGCCACTGTGGGACAGAACGTCGTCGCCATTTCCGGTCCCTAGACCATAGCATAAACGTCACTTCCTTAGCAATGCACTTTAACCCATTTCACGCACGCCCTCTACATTACACTTTACGACACAATGTTTGTGAAATTTTTGTTTTTTCTCTGATTTAATCTCAAGAAAGTTAATGTTAAAACTATTCGCAAAAATACAGGTCCTCGAAATGCAGCACGCCTGCCTCGGGGCGGTCGGCGGAGCTCGAGGTCACGTGACTGTCTAGGCCCGCCCCCTTCTGCAGCTGAAGACTTCCCCTCCCGCAGTGACAGAGCCTCTGGTCCGTGATCGCTACTGTTTCTGCACCTCGCGCCCCGGTAGGTGAGCGGCGACCGGTAACCGGCGACTGGTGGGAATAGGAGAGGGGGTGGGAAGAGAAGAGAAAGTGTGAACGGCGGCCTCTGTTGTCCGGGGCTTCCTCCCCGCTGTCATCCTGCACTGGCTAGGAAGCTCTTTTTTCCAGTTCTGACCCTCGCTTCCCCAACTGTGGTCGCCCCCGCCACTTAGGGGTGAGACGTCCACCTTTCCCGGGTTTGGGGATGAGTGCGGCCATTATGGTTCTCTATTCGGAGTCTTTGGGGCTTCGGGTAGTGGGTTTGGTTCAGCCATTTCTCAGGGTCCGCAGTAGTCTCCAGGTCTTATTCTCCAAAGCCCATTCTTTTGCAGAGGCCCTGCTCGGTCTTCAGCCTTGGGCTGGGAAGCTGGGAGGTAGGAAAAACCCTGGAGGCAGAGGCGTCTCCGGTGAGACAGGCTTGGGAGAGAATGCCACTGATGTGGCCCTCACTGCGGAGTCACTGTAAAGCTTGCTCCGAATGCGCTTTCTCAGTAATTCGGAGTTTTTAATCTGACCTCCCTGTGTGAGGCGTTCTGTAGATGTTCACAGAATTTGGTTGGGCCTGGAAGGGTAAAAACAGGCCTTTTACCTTTCTCTGATTTTATGGTGCAGGAAGGGAGAAAACAGTTGAAAGAATAAAGATGTATTGGCTTCAAAACAGGAGGTGTTGGTAATGCGACAGTCTCAATTGAATGGGGAGGCGTTGAAAGATGATGGTGTTGCGGTTTCGTGCTCTGCAGGAGACCCAGACTAGCTTATGGAAAAGTGACTGGGTTTCCCCGACAGGGAAGTAATTCTTAAGAAACTGATTGGGCTGGAAATAAATGAAACCAATTTGACCTTAAACTTAGAGGTAAGAAGGTTAAGTCAAGATATCGCTTACTTCATATTTTCTGCCTTTGACATTCTCTTTTGTCCTTTCTACCTGAAATCCTACTGAATTGCTGTTCCCAATCAATTCCTTGACCAGTGGTAAATTTATATTAAGTAGCACTTATATTACTCCTTAGCTTTCCAATTTGTATAACTCCAAGTGATTTCTTCAGATTTTGATGAATAGTGTTTTGTGAAAATACAGAATTATTTTGCTTAGGTTTTTGCCCAGCCCAATGTACTCCCACTTCATATATAATGTAGTAACCAGTGTTTTGACCCTAAACAATGTGCTTTAGGGAAGAGTGTTTTTCAGTTTGGGGTTAAACTCCTTTATTTATACTGCAAACTCAGAAAGTCCCCTGGTTCTTTTAAATTGAAAGACCTTACAGAAATTATGATTTTTAAAATTTAAATTACACTTTTTTAAAATCTGGAAAGTCATATCCTTTGTTAAACCTTGTAGTTTTCTAGCCAACATAATAAAAGAATCCATTAGAAAGACGGCTGAGGGCGCCTGGGTGGCTCAGTTGGTTAAGCGACTGCCTTCGGCTCAGGTCATGATCCTGGAGTCCCGGGATGGAGTCCCGCATCGGGCTCCCTGCTCGGCAGGGAGTCTGCTTCTCCCTCTGACCCTCCTCCCTCTCATGCTCTCTGTCTCTCATTCTCTCTCTCTCAAATAAATAAATAAAATCTTAAAAAAAAAAAAAAAAAAGAAAGACGGCTGAAAAGTGAGGAAGATGGAATTCTTTATCTTTGAGTAGTGGATGTGACTGATTTGTTTTTGTTTTTCTGTATCATCCAAATTCTCTACAATAAACTGATTTTGTTAAGGGGAACAAAAGGTTAAAATTCTAGTGTAATATTAATTTAACAAAATATTTTTATAGTAAGTTCAAAATAGAAAAACTGACCTACTGATGCTCCTTGCTAGAAAACATAACTTTAAAAAATGTTTCTTGCTTTCCCTATGTAATAAATAAGACCACTATCCTGGATTTACAGTTTTAGCTATGGTCCTAGTCTACTGGTATGTTTATGTAGCCATGCCCGCTACCAAAATAAATATAGTTTCATCCATTAGTTTGCTCCAGAGTGATGGTCTCTGATCTCTAGAGGAGAGAAAAACATAAGCAGTGTTGCTTCATTGGCCAGGTGACATTCCACCAAATAAGCCACATTTTTTAAAAGCTCTGGAAGTCCAAACCAGTCCTGTCTGGGTGAGACCAAAGTAGGAAAGAGAAAAACCAGCTAAAGAGCGTTGAATCCTAGAGGGGAAGATGTCAATATGAAAGAGGTTGTGAATGAGTCTGCAGTTTTACTTCACAATTTCCCCAATTTTAGGGAACTCTGAAAGCAGTAGCTTAGACCACTAATGAAATTAGCAGCAGGAATTGGTGACTAAATTGCTATTAAAGTTGAGTGTGAAAAAGAGCTTTAACATTATGCATAATTCATACACAAACAAGTGATTTGAAGCTAGAAAGCCATTTCTGAAACTAGTTTGCCTTTTTTTGTTGTTTTTTTTTAAGATTTTATTTATTTATTTTAGAGATAGAGAGAGCTGGGGTAGGAGCAGAGAGAGAGGGCTAAGCAGAGCCCATGCTTGAGTGTGCAGAGCCCGAGGCTTGGGGCTTGATCCCACAACCCTGAGATCATGACCCTAGCCAAAATCAGGAGTCAGACACTTAACTGACTGAGCCATCCAGGCGCCCCTGAAACTAGCTTTTTATCAGTTTATGAATATTACATGGAAAAACCTTAACATTCATTAGGGAATTGTGCTGTAGTCCCAACAGTAATTGACCCACAAGAGTTTTTGTGTTAAGGACCCTGACACTGCTTACTCTGAGGTCGAAGTCTTTCTTAACATTTCTCTGCCTTTATAGATTATCAGCACCACCAAAAATGCTTTGTCCCCCTATTGGCAGAACTAGCCCCTTAGTCCTATAGCACACACAGTATTTTTTGTTCTTCTATTTTCACTTCTAGCACATTGTATTTGATTACTGTTGGCTGGGCTGTTCCTTAGTAAACCATAAAGCTTCTAGGAGTTCAAGGCTAGTGACTCTACTGTTGTCTTTAGAACCAGGATGCTGAAGTACCTGATGAGTCTTTAGTAAATTTTATTTATTTATTTATTGGATGAATGTTTGACAGTTAGGAAGGTTAAACTAGTTTTAAACCTCTTAAAAATCATAGCTCCTTCTAAAGTTGTGTACTAGGTATTAGTTTTCAAATATAAATTGGTAATAATAACCATCCAAATCATGGATAGACAGAAACGTAGACTTTATTAATGCAGTGATCAACTTATTTTCACAGCGTATATGTTTACTAGTAGGTATGGTTATCATCCAAATATGGAAGAGAAGGGAAGAAGAATGAGTTGTCAAAATGTGGCTCTGATGGGGTGGCTGGGTGATGGACACTGGGGAGGGTATGTGCTACGGTGAGCACTGTGAATTGTGTAAGACTGTTGAATCACAGATCTGTACCTCTGAAACAAATAATACATTATATGTTAAAAAAAAAAGATACTAGGAAGGGAAAAATGAAGGGGGGTTAATCGGAGGGGGAGACGAACCATGAGAGACTATGGACTCTGAGAAACAGAGGGTTCTAGAGGAGAGGGGGTGGGGGGAGGGGTTAGCCTGGTGATGGGTATTAAAGAGGGCACGTATTGAATGGAGCACTGGGTGTTATACGCAAACAATGAATCATGGAACACTACATCAAAAACTAATGATGTAATGTATGGTGATTAACATAACATAATAAAATAAAATTTTAAAAAAATGTGGCTCTGTGTAGGCTACAAGTGATACAGCACTAGAATAAAAATCAGAGGATGAGTGTTCAGCCTTGCCGCTTTAGTTACATGCTTTTTAAAGTAAAGTTGGGAGTGGAGGCTTAGGATTTGATACTTGAGAAATCTTCCTCTCAAGGGTATTGTGAGTTCAAGTGAGATAAACCCTAGGTAATCTATGTGAAAGTATTTTAAAAACTAAGTGGTATTTAAATGTAAAGCAATATACTGTAGACTTTATGAGAATAGATTTCCCAATCATACAGACCTGGGTTCAGGTTCTGGCCCTACCACTTATTTAGGATGTGTGACCTTGGATAGTTTATTTAATCTAAGCTTAACTTTTCTCATATTTAAGTTTATCCCATAGGTGCTATTAAATTATAAATTATATCATGAATACAGGGGGCCTAGTACATACTTTGTAAATTTTTGTTAACTTTACTCATATCTGGTTTGGTTTTATATACTGAAAAAATTTTTTTTTTTTTTTTTTTTTAAACATTTTGTTTTTTTATTTTTTTTTTTTTAAAGATTTTATTTATTTGACAGAGAGAGAGATAGCGAGAGCAGGAACACAAGCAGGGGGAGTGGGAGAGGGAGAAGCAGGCCTCCTGCCGAGCAGGGAGCCCGATGTGGGACTCGATCCCAGGACCCTGGGATCATGACCTGAGCCGAAGGCAGACGCTTAACGACTGAGCCACCCAGGTGCCCCTGAAAAAATTTTTTTAAAGATTTTATTTACTTAAGACACAGAGAGAGCGCGCAAGGGAGCGGAAAGAGCATGAGCTGGGGGGAGGAGCAGAAGCAGGCTCCTAGCTGAGCAGGGAGCCCAATGTGGGGCTGGATCCCAGGGTCCTGGGATCATGACCTGAGCCGAAGGCAGCCACTTAACTGATGGAGCCACCCATGCGCCTCCTATATACTGAATTTTTAAAGGAGACTTAAGGCATCCTCTAAAATTGAGGAACAGGTTTGGGATGTAGAGAAACAAATAGAATTTGTTGAGGTTATTACTAAAAAATAGAAGAACTAGAAAAATGCACTTAGAGCAAAGATTCTAAAACAGATTTATCAATAGAAGCTGAGAAATATCAACATTATTAGTCCCATTATTTTGGCAACTGCAGTGACTTAATATTTTTTATATAAATTTTCCAAAGCTTATGATTATTAATATGTGGAATCAATTTAAGGAGGTAGTTCTTCTCTTTCTAAATTTTTATCTCTATAGTGGGTTATAGAAATGTATTAAAATTGTACAGAGCTATAGAGCAGGGACTTTTGAGTTTATGCTTATGTTTAAAAAATTTGCCTTTTATTTTACATGTCTTTATATCTCATTTTTGTCCTCATATGAAGTAGACAGGGGAATGTAGAGATTATAACAGGGACATGAGCTGCAGTAAAAAATTTTCCCTTCTAAATTCATGATTCACAAAGATTAGTGGTTTTATATTGGAAAATACCAGTAAATTAAACAGTAATTGAAGTATAGTTATCATGAGTTTATGTTTCACTTTAATCCTGAAAAATTTATTACTCATACTCATTTGTTCTAAGGAGAGATTTTATGAGATTATTGAATGTAATGTCAACTTCTGTATTTTGGTGAAATAAATTGTGGTCAGTGTTTTCCATTTAACTTCCTTCTGTAGAAACTTTAAAAGTATTACAATTCTGTTTTTTCCTATTGTGAAATGAAAGTGACTCTGGTTTGTATAAGTATTCCTTTATGCATATAGTATATACATATTGTATGTATAGTAAATACATATGTATACATATATATGTTTTTGTGTGTATGTATTTATAAAGAGAACTGGAATGGATATATATATTCACAGTATAGATTTCTTTTTACTTGAAACTATCAAGGCTGTTTTTAAAATTAGCTAACTACTGTGAATAAAATTATCTATGACTAATTTATTTAAAATTCCCCTTTATATTGTTTGTAGTTAGCTCTATTTAATAAATTTTACAACCATGATTAGACTGTTTTTAAAAATTGGTATTCATAGGTATTTTCAGATGTAACCTGTGCTATTTTTTTGGTATCAAAAAATTTTCAGTTTTGAATCTTAATGCTCTCTATAATACTGTTTTTTGGGTGATAAACCTTTTTTTTTTTTTTTTAAGATTTTATTTATTTATTTGACACAGAGAGAGACAGCAAGAGAGGGAACACAAGCAGGGGGAGTGGGAGAGGGAGAAGCAGGCCTCCCACCGAGCAGGGAGCCCAATGTGGGGCTCGATCCCAGGACCCTGAGATCATGACCCGAGCTGAAGGCAGTCACTTAACTGACTGAGCCACCCAGGCGCCCCAGTGATAAACCTTTTTAAAAATTATGCCTACAACATGTCATGTTTTGTTTCTTTTCTGAAAAATAGTTAAGCATATTTCATTGAAAATAAAATGGATAATGCCTGGTATGATGCAAAAGAGCTCCAAATGTATTTGAGCAATGAAAAACAACCAGACTTTATGTTTTGTTTTAGTTATTTCTTTAATTTTTAAAAAAGGAGTGTTTATTTAAAAGTAAAATGGAGAAGACTAATTAATTTGGAAAATATTTGTAAAATTGAAGAAAGAGCATGATAAAAAAAACACTATGTAGTAGTGATTATATATTCGTATTGGAAAAGTTGGAAGGAAATGTATCAAAATAAGTGATTATCTCTAGGTTAGGAGATTAAAGAAATATTTAGAATTTATTACTCTTCCTTTTGTGTATGTGAATTTCTACAATCAATAGTCATTGCTTTGGGCAGCAAAAATTTTTTTTAATTTGATATGGAGAATTAAGACATTTAAATAATGATTTCTTCTTAATTATCTGAATGTCTTAAGTGAAAATGTTTCAATTTATCCAGATAACTAAATAAATTATTTAATTTTATCACTGCAGATGTATTCTTAGGCTTACATAAGCACAGCAAAATTTTAAAAGCAGAAGTAAATCCCAGCATATAAAGGAATTTAATACATGACAAAGCTCTATTTCAATCCACTGGGATAAAATGGCACATATATAGTAAATGTAACTGACACAACTTACCTGCCTAGAAGAAAATAAAATGGAGCTGTTGCTTTGCAGCATAGGCACAAAATAATTTCAGAGGGATTAAAAGCATAAATGTAAACAATAAAATATTTGAAATACCAATCCCCTGAATTTTCTTTGTACATACAGTCTAGATGTAGTAGTTTCCAATGGCAAAGATAAAGGACAAAAGGCAGATTGGAAAAAAAAGTGTTTGAAATATGTATAACAGCTAAAGAGTTAACATTTGTAAGAATTATTACATATTAAGTAAAAGTCCATACCATAGAAACATAGATAAACATGTGATCAGAACTTCATAGAAGAGAAATCCATTCAACAAACTTAAAAAAAAGACATAAAACCTCACTAGTTGGGGCGCCTGGGTGGCTCAGTCGTTAAGCATCTGCCTTTAGCTGGAGTCATGATCCCTCAGGGTCCTGGGACGGAGCCCCGCATCGGGGTCCTGGGACGGAGCCCCGCATCGGGCTCCCTGCTCATCGGGAAGCCTGTTTCTCCCTCTCCCACTCCCTCTCCCTGCTCAGCGGGAAGCCTGCTTGTGTTCCTGCTCTCTCTGTGTCTCTCTCTGTCAAATAAATAAATAAAATCTTTAAAAAAAAATTAAAAACCTCACTAGTAATCGATATGCTAACAATGAAATATTCTTTTCTGACTAGCAAAAATTAAGTGGTAAACCTACTGCTAGTAGGGATCTGCGGTAAAGGATTTTCTCATAGGATATCAGTGGAGATGTGAATTGTTACAGTCTTTTTAGTAAACAATCAGGCAGTATCTGTTAATATTGAAAATATATATTCTTCCATCCAGCAGTCCCACTCTGTGGCGTCTTTTCCTTAGAAATAAAGACAAGCTGGGACACCTGGGTGGCTCAGTTGGTTAAGTGTCTGCCTTGGGCTCAGGTCATGATCCCGGGGTCCTGGGATTGAGCCCCTTGTCGGGCTCCCTGCTCAATGGGGAGTCTGCTTCTCCCTCTTCCTCTGCCCCTCTGCTCCTGTGCACTCTCTCTCTCAAATAAATAAAACCTTAAAAAAAAGGAAAGAAAGACAGGCAAGCATTTACGTGAATGTTGATTACAGCAGTGTTTTATAATAGCAAAACCTGGGAACAAAGGGAATATCTGTCAATAGGAGTATCATTGTATAGATCATGGCACAGGCATATCATGGAATATCTTTCAAGTTATTAAAAAATAGGAGTTAAATCTATACTGATGAGTTGAAAGGATCTCCATCATGTATCTTAAGTGACAAAGGCAAAGTTAGAGAAATTTATGTAATGAGATCCCATTTTTGTAAAACAGTTGAAAAAACACTTTTGTGTGTGTGTGTGTGCTTAAACAGTTGTTAACATTGGAAGGAGGAAATAAGCAAGAGAAAAAAGAAGGAAAGAAAAAAGAGTACCCGCAATAACATATGCATGTAAAACTGTTTACACGTGTCTATAGAAGATGAATTGCAGGAAAAGATAGTCACCAAAATGTTTGGTAGCCATCTCAGAGTGGTTGGATGGGCATTTCAGGTGATTTTTACTTTCGTCCTTACACTTTTCTAGATTTTTGTGTTTTTATTTTTTATAATGAACATAGTGTTTCTGTAATTACAAAAAACAAAACCATTGACATTAAAAAAAAATAAACATTCTGATAGGGCAAAGAAGGAATTAGTAAGGAGGAAAATACCACTTGAAATTACCAGAAATGGCAATTATCTGAAATATTTTTTGACTCATTTATTCTCATGTCGGAGGGGAAAGTGTATAAATTATCCTGGTAACTCCATAAGTTTGCCTTAATTTTGTATAGGTGGTAACCATTGTGTATTCAGTAAGAAATTGTCATTAAAAATGTGCAGGGAGGGACACCTGGGTCGCTCAGTCGGTTAAGTGTCTGCATTCGGCTCAGGTCATGATCTTAGGGTCCTGGGATCAAGCCCTGCATCAGGCTCCCCGCTGAGCAGGGAGCCTGCTTCTCCCTCTCCCGTTCCCCCTGCTTGTGCTCTTTCTCTCTCTCTCTCTCTCTCTCTGTGTCAAATAACTAAATAAAATCTTAAAAAAAAATGTGCAGGGAAATGCTAGGCATTACCAGATTGGGTTGCAAATATACCTTTTATTTTTGTTGTAGTTATTAAGTTTTCCAGAAATTCTTTATGCCTGGGAGATACAGAGCATATTGCACAAATATGGGGTATATCACCTGACTTAATCATATGACAAAATAATAAGGAAAAGTCCACATTTGAGTTTTAGTTAATTAAAAAAACCCAAAAAACTAGATACATGAGTAACTCTCCTTAGGAAATCTTCAAATAAGAATATCTTTCTTTTTTTTTTTTTTTTTTTTTAAGTAAGCTCTACGGCCATCATGGGCCTTGAACTCATGACTATGAGATCAAGAGTCACACGCTCTACCCACTGAGCCAGCCAGGTGCCCCTCAAATAAGGTCTTTAAAGAGGCAAAATTAAAAGCATTGACAATTATTTAATACTTTATTTCAGTCCTTTTAAGAGACTGAAGTTAATACATCGTTTAAGGCTGTAATAGAAAATGTCAGGGACAGCTGGGTGGCTCAGTTGGTTAAGCGTTTGCCTTCGGCTCAGGTCATGATCCCAGAGTCCTGGGATCAAGTCCCGCAGCAGGCTCCCTGCTCAGTGGGGAGTCTGCTTCTCCCTCTCCCTCTGCTGTTCCCCCTGCTTGTGCTCTCTCTCTCTGACAAATAAATAAATCTTAAAAAAAAAAAAAGGCAGATGCTTTAGAGTTGGATTTGTTGCATGCTTAAAGCATCTGTATTTGTTTCTCATGTTCATCTTCTTTGTTTTCCTCTTTTCATTACCAGTATTATTAACTTGATAGTATATATGTTCTTTATCACAACACATACAAATTTCTTTTTGAAAAGAATTGGGATATATGTAAATAAGTAATTTTCAAGCAGTATTGAGAGGCAACATAGCAAGGAGGTTAAGGGCATAAGTACTGGAAATAGACTGGGTCACATCCTGGCTCTGCTACTTCCTAGCAGTGTGACTTTGGGGGAAGTTGCTTTTATCTTTCTTAATTTTTCTCAGCTTTAAAATAAAGATGATAAGAGTATTTACTTTGTTAAGTGTTGTGAGGATTAAATGAATTATATAAGAAAAGTGATTAGATAACTATTGGCACATAAGATCTATATAAATATTTGCCATTATTATTTAGTTACTATGCTCTTTGTTCAGTTAGGTATATATAGTAATTTTATTACTTGGCTTGTTTTAGCACTCATTGAATCATTCAATAATATTTTTAAACAAGTTGAATGGATAATACATGTACAAATGCAGTAAAAATTATGTACTTATATGTGTGTGTTTTCTCCTTTCTCAATCCTTATTTTTTTTCACAAAGGTAATACCTCTTCACATTGTTCTGGACATTACATTTTTCACTTAGCAATGTTATCTTGGCGATCTTTCCACATTTGTACAGTTAAAGCTACATCATTCTTTTAAATAATAGTCTAGTATTCAATTGTACTAATGTGTCATCATCATCATTTGTAACATTTATTGAGAGTTTACTACTGATCCAGGCACTTTTCTTAATGTTTTAGTTGTATTCATTCATGGAAGCCTCACAGAAACCTTATGAAATAGGTGCTGTATTTGTCCCCATTTCATAAATGAAGCAAATTAGGCATGGGGTGGTTAAATGCCCAGCAATGTCACACAATTCATAATAGGACTCAGGATTTGAATCCAGGGCATCTTTCCAGAGTCTATCTTAATATCGCCGAGTATTACAGTATTACATACTATAAATAGTATGACAAGTTATTTAACTAGTCTCCATAGTAATGGATGTTTACAAACTTTTGCTGCTATAAGGAACAGGCTATAATATTTTGATAATAGGACATTTTGTACACATTAAGGAAATTCCTGGAGATGGAAGAACTGGGTCAAAGGATATGTACATTTTGAAATCTGGTGGGTATGGCCAAATTACTCTCCAATTTAGCAATGAACAAAAGTTCAGATTTGTCCTCAGTATTGTGCTGAAATCTGCCAAATCATTTAGCTTGAGTCTTTGGGAAGCTGAGGAGCTAAATGCCTTGAACATTTCTAGCATCCCTGAATTATGAGTGATCTACCATCTTGTGATAGCATAGGCTACCCATCATATCTACTCAGTGTAGCAATGTCAGTGTAAGAACAAAGTATGACATTTGGACTTCCTGTTACTTTCAAATAATGGTAAGTATTCTCGTTATGATTTGCAGTGTTGCCTATGTGATTTATGCGTTGAAATGCTATAAATTGAAGTTTGAATGTGTACCATTGAAAGAGCAAAATGCTACAATTGTCAATGTATATTATTAAAAGAGTAAAATGCTATGATTGTTAATAATTGTGAAAGTTGCCAATTTTATGTACCAAAACAGTTATGTAAGTGCTTTCAAATAATTAAATAGGGAATCAGATTGCCAATTAATAAGACCATTGAGAATGTGATAGCTAAATGTACGAACAGTTATGTATTTTCTTGTGAAAAATGGGTTTTCAGTAATCGGTAAGTCCTGGTCTTAGGTAATGAAGAATTAGGCAGTGGGCATTGGGGGGGGGGGGGGGGGCTTTATTCAGCTGAGTTACAACATCCACAGATTGTTTTATTTATTTATTTATTTATTTATTTTTAAGATTTTATTTACTTATTTGACAGAGAGAGACACAGCGAGAGAGGGAACACAAGCAGGGGGAGTGGGAGAGGGAGAAGGAGGCTTCCTGCTGAGCAGGGAGCCCGATGCGGGGCTCAATCCCAGGACCCTGGGATCATGACCTGAGCTCAAGGCAGATGCTTAACGACTGAGCCACCCAGGCGCCCCATCCACAGATTGTTTTAAATATACTTCTGCTCAGTGTCCTCTGTCTCATTGGTTTCAAGAAAAGGAAAAAATTATCATTAATTCAAAAAGCAGGCTGACTGACACCAAATTCTTTAATGTGATCCAAAGCAGACACTTAAAATACAGAATCTGCTCAGGTCCCAGCTTAGTGTACCTACAGTGCTCGAATGTACCTACGGTACTTGAATGCAGATTTATAGTACTTGCTATTGTTCAGCAGGGTGTGTGTATGTGAGTGTTTTAAATATGATCTCATCCTCACCCAAAGATACTGTTGGATAACGAGGGTGGGGGAAATACCTATAAAGAGGCAGAGATAAACAGGCTATCAATTCTTTATTGTGAACTATTTCTACTTCAAACTAGAGCAGTATAAAACAGTAGACAATAACTCTCCCTCTACCTTTATCCTCCGAATGAGTCATTGAACCATAGCAACTTTGATATCCAAAATATTAGAGCTTAACCTTCATCTTGGAAGACAAACCTTTCTATACCTCATATTTCAAAAATTCATTCAAGATAGGGTTAAGATTTTCCCAAATCCTCATCCAAGATATTGCCTTAAGTTCTGTTCTGAAAACATAGATGAGTAAGTACTTTAAAGGCATATCTGACTAATGTATTCCTGAGCTGTTAAGTATTCCCAGGACTTGCTGAACTTGACAGTATTGAAGTGTGCTCATACAGCCTTATCAGGAGCCACATAAATTCATTTTAAACAAACAGACAAAAACCTGTTTGGCTGTTTTTGATGGTTCCCCCTGTGATGTTCCTGGGGTTAAGATTCTCTTATGAGTTTCATAAGCCATGTGTCTTTTATAATTATTAGTTGACAAGTAAAAACAAAAATGAATGTGATATATACTATGTAAGCATTTATGCCCTATAGGAGTCATATTACTAATACTTTGTGCTTTTGAAAAAAATAGTTTTATTGAGGTATAATTGACATACACATATTTAAACTGTACAGTTTGATGTTTTGATATATGTATACACCTGTGAAACCATCACTGCAATCAATATAGTGAACATATCATTACCTCCAAAAGGTTTTTTCTCATGCTTCCTTGTGATCCCTTCCTTCCATACCTCCCCACTATGCATTTCTAAGCAACCATTGATCTTTTTCCTGTCACTGTAGGTTAGTTTGCATTTTCTCAAATTTTACCTAAATAGAACCCTTTTTTTTTTTCTGTCTGCCTTTTACTTACCATAATTATTTTGGGATTTTTTCCAGGTTGTTAAGCGTTTCAGTGTTTCTTTTTTTTTTTCATTGCTGAGTATTATTCCATTGTATAACTATACCACGATTTGTTTATCCATTCATCTGTTGATAGATATTAGGGTTGTCTTTCCACTTTTTGGCTGTTATGAATAAAGCTACTATAAACATCCATATAAAAGTCTTTGGACATAAGCTTTCATTTCTTTTTTAAATTGTTTTTATTTTAAGGTATTTTTTAAGAATCTTATTATTTTTAAGTAATCTCTACACCCAGTGTGTGGCTCGAACTAATAACCCCCAGATCACAAGTCTCATGCTCTACCAACTGAGCCAGCCAGGTACCCCCATAAGCTTTCATTTCTTATGGGTAAATACCAAGGAGTAGGACAGCTGGATCATATGTTAGGTGTCTGTTTAACTTTTTAAGAAACTGCCAAATTGTTTTCCCAAATGCTTGTGTCATTTTACATTCCTACCACCAGTATATGATAGTTCTAGTTCTATATCCTTACCAACATTTCCTATGGTCAGTCTTTTTAATTTTAGCCATTCTATTATGTGTGGAGTGGCATTTTATTTTGCTTTTAATTTGCATCTTTCTAGTGATGTTAAGCATCTTTCATGTAGTTATTTACCATCCATATATTTTCTTTGGTGAAGTATATGTTCAAATCCTTTGATCATCATTTTAACTGTGTTTTTTTAATCCAGTTTTGAGAGTTTTAAAATATATTCTAGATATGTCCTTTATTACATTTATGCTTTGCAAATATTTTTGCCCAATCTGGAACTTGGCTTTTTGTTCTAACAATATTTTGAAGAGCAAAAATTTTTAACTTTCATGAAGTACAATTTCTCAATTTTTTCTTGTATGGATTGTGTTTTGAGTATTATATCTAATAAATCTACCTAGTCCAAGATCACAAAGGAAGTTTTACGGTTTTAGGTTTTACATTTAGGTCTACCATCCACTTTCAGTTTATTTTTGTATATGCTACAAGGTATGGATTGAAGTACCTTTTTTTTGCATTTGCATTTAGACTTGTTCTACCACTTATTAAAAAACTAACTTTCCCCACTGAATTGCCTTTGCACTTTTGTCAAAAGTCAGTTGTCCACTTATATCTGTGTTATATAGCCATTTTGAGCTAATCAATGTTTATAGAATTTTAAATAATAATACCAGGCAGAACAATAGAGATTTTATCTATTCTTTGTAGAATAGATGTTCTGTTGGTGTTCAAGCATTCATAATAAGCAAAATAACCATTAAAATTTCAAGATTTTCAACATTTCCCACTCAGCCTTTGCCAGTATTGTCACTGAGCAGTATTTAGTAGTTGTCTACTATGTGTCAGGGTGCTTTACTATGTAATTGGGGTACTCAGTAAATGAAACAGGTACAGTCCCTGTTTCCCTGGCATTTACAGTCTGGCAGTGGAGACAGACATTGAACAGCTCTGTTCACAGATTTTTAATTACAGCAGTAGCAAGTATGACAAAGGAGCAATATTGAAGACCGGGAACACATACCAGGAGGAACTGGAAGTTAATTCCTTAGCAAACCATACTATTGAAAACTTCTTTCTGTAATTAAATCCTTCTCTCCCACAGCCACTTTAGTTCAATAAACCCTAGTTGTTATTAATCATGGAATACTAGGCAAACCATTAGAAATGCAACTTCTTGCCCTCTGAATTGGAAATGTCTGTGAACTTTTGACTAAACTCATCCCTTTAAATCCATGTTGTAAAGTGTTTTCTAATCTATACTAGGCAGCATTCTTTCCCACTTCTGTGCATACTTTATCCTTTAGGTCATATTTTCACTGCAGAGATTTTATGAATTCCTGAGTTGAAGGTGAACCTGTTTATGGTAATGCTTCTTTTAACATTGGGTTAATCTGTCTTTGTACACTTTGTAAACCTTCTATCTCTTCTATTCCATCCATGAAATAAGTGACAGGACAGATCCATTTGAATACATAAATATCACTTTATAATACAAATGTAATAGCATTTTCACTGCAACACTGTTGGTGCTGACTCTACTATGTATATTGTTCTCAGATATGTGTATTGCTTATATTTGGCCAGGTTGGCTGTTCGTGATATGTTTGCTTGGGAAAACAATCCAGAAAATTTCTCCTTAATTAACATTTAGAAGAGTGATACGGTAATTGTAGGCAGTTTTTAAGAGAAGTTTCTTAGTATTTTGAGCAGTGACTTTTTTTTTTAAGTAGTTGAAAATTTTCTAGGTTGATTACTTTTAAAGGGGATAATTCTCAGGGCGGCCTGGGTGGCTCAGTCGTTAAGTGTCTGCCTTCGGCTCAGGTCATGATCCCAGGGTCCTGGGACTGAGCCCCACATCAGGCTCCCTGCTCAGCGGGAAGCCTGCTTCTCCCTCTCCCACTCCCCCTGCTTGTGTTCCCTCTCTCCCTGTCTCTCTCTGTCAAAAAATAAATAAAATCTTTAAAAAAAGGCAGGGGGGGATAATTCTCATACATGACCGCTGACATTTTTTTTAATTGGTATGGTCACTTCAGCCACAGTTTATCTGAGACAACCTATCCAAAAGCCAAACAGCCATTGCAGTGCTCAGAGGCCATGAAGGTTAAGGGTCCTCTCAGAAGAGAATTTGCTAAGGACAGTGCTTGGTACTCTGAACTTGGACTTGCAGACTATTTAACACAAGAAATTTCATTATTATTATTAAATACACTGGGGTTGGGAGAAGACTGTAGGATTTCAAATAAACTAATAACTTCATTTTGTTATTAGATCTTTTTTTTTTAAGATTTATTTATTTATTTATTTGACAGAGAGACAGAGAGAGAGCACAAGTAGGCAGAGCAGCAAGCAGAGAGAGGAAGAAGCAGACTCCCCACTGAGCAAGGAGCCTGATACGGGGCTCTATCCCAGGACCCTGGGATCATGCATGACCTGAGCGGAAGGCAGCCACTTAACTGACTGAGCCACCCAGGTGCCCCTTGTTATTAGATCTTCAAGCTATTTCTCGTTTTTCACTTTTGCAGTGTTAAACACATATGTAAATAAATTCTTATCCACATGTCAAATATATTCCCAGAGGTACAATTTATAATCAGAGGGTTTGAACATTTATTTTAAGGGCCTTGTTGCATATTGCCAAGTTGCTTCCTATATTTCTTAGAAGATAATAAACCCAAATTGATCTTTCCTTGATGGTTATAGGTCATTCTTATGACCCTTAATTCACAATCTCTTTCATTATCTACTTTTTATTTATTCTTGGAGTGTAGCTCTCTAATAATTTGGTATTTTGTTACTTTAAATCTGCAGTGATCTAAAATACTAGGTAATAATTTTTAATTATGCATAAATTGAGTCAAGACAATATGAAGGTCTCTTGAAACTGTAGAAACTTAAAGACAGTCATTTTAGCAGTTTAGAAATCTGTTTTTCTATTTCTTAGTCTTGATTCTAATGATGGTGGACAAGTCTGACCTCCTTCTGTATAAATATTACTGTACTGTATTCAGTTTTAATACCGTATATTATTGTTTCTAGGAAATACATTTTCCCCCCACATTTTAACAACTGTGAAATTAATATCTGTCCTGCAATTTCTGGAGTGTAATAGAAGAGTATGTTACAATTGATGGTATCTTAGGGGCGCCTGGGTGGCTCAGTTGTTGAGCGTCTGCCTTCGGCTCAGGTCATGATCCCAGGGTCCTGGGATCGAGCCCCACGTTGGGCTCCCTGCTTGGCGGGAAGCCTGCTTCTCCCTCTCCCACTCCCCCTGTTTGTGTTCCCTCTCTCGCTGTGTTTCTCTCTGTCAAATAAATAAATAAAATCTTAAAAAAAAAAAAATGGATGGTATCTTAGATTAGATGAAATATGGTATTACTTCTAGGTAGGAGTGTGTGTGTGTGTGTGTGTGTGTGTGTTTAAGAATTGCTCTTTTGAGACATCAGCATGAAGAGTATCCTTATGGATCCTTAATTGGTTGCCTTACCTTGGCTTCCCCCAGTCAGTAAGTTAAAATCAATAAAAGTATACTAGCAAATTGTAAAAGATAAAAATAGCAAAACGTGGGAAGCTGTCTTGGTACCCAGTAAGGATAATTATTTAGGTAAGCTATGGTATCCCTTTAATGAAATATTATACAGTTTAAGATGATACTTATGTGAGAACTCTCACAATATGTGAGAATATATTACAGTATTGATTACAAGTATGTCAAAAATAGTGAAGAAATAAGTCAACATTTAAGTGATGAGACTTACCTCTGAGTATTTTAAAAATTATAAGCATGTTGCTTTTGAAAAAAAATTTTAAAGAAAAGTATGTAATGCTTATTTTCTTTACTATTTATATCATTTGGCTCTCTTGGCTTTTACATCGTAGGTAAGTTAGGGTACAAATAAAGGACTTTCTTCAGGGACTCATTTTTTTCAACCTGAAATTGAGAAAATGTTCTAAAAATTCACAAAAAGTCAAAAGGGGATATTAATGTTAGCTTCACTAGAACTTTTTTTTTTTTTAAAGATTTTATTTATTCATTTGAGACAGATAGAGAGGGAGAGCGTGAGCAGGGGGAGAGGCAGAGGGAGAGGGAGGAGCAGACTCCCCGTTGAGTTGGGAGTCTTGACATGGGGCTTGATCCCAGAACCCAGAGATAATGACCTGAGCCGAAGGTAGACGCTTAACCATCTGAGCCACCCAGGCACCCCTTCACTAGAACTTTTTTACACTCCAGTTTAAGTTTTCTAAGAAGTAAGAAAAATAAGAGGAATTTCTCACTCAGGTACTATTTATGTAACTTCATTGTTCCAAATTTATGACAGCCTATTAACCAGGAAGTTTCCACTACTATTCCCTGTTATTAACAGTAACAAAATTGAGTCTGTTTTCATTAATATTCTTATTTGCTCCAAAGATGGTCATTTTCCACTTAGATATGCCCATTTATTTTGCACTTCAATGACAGTCGTCTCTCTCTCTCCCTCTCTCTCTTTCTTTCTTTGCTATTATAATCAGTTGGTTAGGTTTGTATTATAAAGCTAGGCACTAATAAAATAATGGCATTTGCACTGTTCTTTAAGAATCTTAGTTTTTGGGGACACCTGGGTGGCTCAGTTGGTTAAGCATCCAACTCTTGATTCTGGCTCAGGTCATGATCTTAGGATGGTGGGATCGGGCCCTGCATCAGGCTCCACACTCTGTGAGGAGTCTGCTTCTCTCCCTGTTCTCTCCCTCTACCCCTCCCAACCCCCCAAATAAATAGATAAGTCTTTTTTTAAAAAAAAGAATCTTAGTTTTTTAGGTGATGGATATCTTAGGAGCAGTCAATTCTTGGTGGTTCTACTACTTATTCTTTAGTTTGTGAATGATCTGTCACCTTTTTTTCTTCATCACCCTTTTGCCTACATAATAACCTTTGTAATTCTAATATAGAGTCAGCTACTAATGAAAAACAGGTACCCTTGGTTTTAAAAAAGAAAAGGTAATAGAGCTATTGGGTGAAATAAGGTCTTTTGAATGATTTGTTGTAAAATGCCTACACGTTAAAACCAGACTAAATCTGGGCTTCACCACTCTATAGCTCTGTCGTGAGTAGGTGGCTTAAGTCACAAAACCTATTTCCTAATCAAACACCACCAGTGTCATAAGACTTAAGTGTTAAATGAGATGTGCCCATTTTTTAACATAATGCCTGGAGTGTGATGTGTGCGTGATGAATAGTAGTTAATATTATCTATTTTCATTTTTGGACATTTTTATCAAGTTACTGCTGTGCAAGGTACTTTGCTGTGTGTAGGAAGGGGCCAGAAAATAATAAACATGCTCCTTGAAAGCAGGGATATTCAAGTATATTCATATAATGGCTTATCATTGATCATAGGCTTCTTGCCTATAAATTGATACCATAGAACTTATACAGTAAATACAGTATTTTGGTTTCTTAGCTAAAAACTTTGGACTATCACACTCTATAGTACCATTTTATTTATAAAAATTTGAAGTGAAAGGAATCTAATTGCTTATTTCTAGAAATGCTATAAAAATTGTTTGTGGGCAGGCCTGTCAATAAACCTAGAGCATATGTAGCTGATAGTTTGAATTCTATTCCCCCACTTAATTGTCCACCTAGCTTTTATATTTACTATTTCTTTTACAGGAATGCCTTTATTTTGATAAATGGAGGGGTGTATGTGTGCATGTTCTCAAAAAGTTTTATTCCAGCAGGAATAAATTTTTCCTGATTCCGTTAGTCTGGTTTGCCATCTGTGATTTTTCTGTACTTCTCTACTCTTTGGTTCCCACTTTTGTCTGCACATTTCCTTATTGTCCATCTCAGTAATTTTTGTAAACTATTTAAGTAATGATCTATGGTTGCCTTTATTCTTAACATTTTGGTCTATCCATTCTTATTTATTTATTTATTTAACTTTTTTTTTAAGTAGGCTCCACACCAAGCATGGAGCTCAATGCAGAGCTTGAACTCATGACCCTGAAATTAAGACCTGAGCTGAAATCAAGAGTTGGACGCTTAACTGACTAAGCCACCCAGGCGCACCCATTCTTCTTTTTTTAAATAGCAATATGAAATATATAGAACATAAAAATATTTATTCTTGAAACTCCTTTCTTCTTGGGTTGGTTAATTTAGTAGGCCAGTAAAAGCAACAAGGACCCAGATGCAAAGTGGCCTGTTTGTTTTGATTAGCTCCAACAAAGTCCCAAGTTGGCTGCACGTCCCATGCAGGTGAACACATCCCAAGGGGAAAAAAGTATTTCTCATGGTCTGTATCTTTTAAAAGAGCAAAGAAATTATTTCCACAAGCTTTCCAACAGACTTCGCCTTACCTCTTATTGGTCAGAACATCATTATATGCTCATTTCCAAACCAGTTATTCTCAAAGAAACTAGAATTACCTTGATGGGCTTACCAAAATTGGAGCCAACTTAGGGTTTTGTTGGCAAGATAAAAATAGAAACTAGTTAAGCATAGTCATCTGCTGCATAAACCATTCTAATGGAGTTGCTGGGTGGGTAGATTAAATAAATAGGAACGAGTTTCACAAAATGATGTAGTACTGTACTCTATAAATACAAGGTAATGTTATTAGCTGGAATTCTACTTAATTTTATAACTTTTTGACTAACCATAAGAATATCAAACAGATTTATGATGCCTTTTTCTAAGAAGGTAAACTGTGTACAAAATGAAGTATTAAGTGCCCCAGGATTTTATATGTAAATAATATTGTCCTGGAACCTTGGTATATAGCTCTTACATAACACCTCATACTTGCCCCCCAAGAGCCCCCATTATTTCTGGAATAATGAAATTGCCGTATAGTGCATCAATCAGTAGCAATTTAGAGAGGACCTTGTAAAATGGAAGAAACAGAACTGGGCCTCGGTGTTGTGATTTGCCACTGCAGTGTTCTGTAGCATGGAGGAGAGACTGCTGACTCATTAGATCAGATGGTTGCCTGTGCTAACTTTCTGGATTTTTCCCCTTCTACAGCAGGGTTTTGTTTTGTTTTTAATTTTTTACAAATATGGGTGGAAAACCCTACAATTTGTGACTATAGGAATCTTAGTTGTAAATTGCATTTACTTTTTATCCTCAAAGTAGGAATCAAGTGAGTAAAGGCAAAGTTTATATATAATCATTGAGTTGATTTCTCTGTGAGTCAACTATGTATGCCACATTGTTGTTGTTGTTTTTTTAAAGATTTTATTTATTTATTTAACAGACAGAGACACAGCGAGAGAGGAACACAAACAGGGGGAGTGGGAGAGGGAGAAGCAGGCTTCCCGCCAAGCAGGGAGCCCGATGTGGGGCTCGATCCCAGGGTCCTGGGATTGAGCCCCACATCAGGCTCCCTGCTCTTTGGGAAGCCCGCTTCTTCCTCTCCCACTTACCCCTGCTTGTGTTCCCTCTCTTGCTGTGTCTCTCTCTGTCAAATAAATAAATAAATAAAAGTAGGTATCATGCTTTTTTTTAAATGATGGAAAGCAACAAGAGTAGGTGTATATTGTAATAGGAAGGAGTTATTAAATAGCATATAAAACAATGTAGCATGAAATCATATGTTATTTTGGATATTATGAAGATTTGGGATAAGATTAACTTTCAGTGTAATGTAACTTGCAATATAATTTGCTTATTTCAAGTTAAAATGTTTTGGGATGTTGTTGTCTTATACATCTTTTTTTTTTTTTTTAAAGATTTCATTTATTTATTTGACAGAGAGAGACACAGCGAGAGAGCGAACACAAGCAGGGGGAGTGGGAGAGGGAGAAGCAGGCTTCCCGCAGAGCAGGGAGCCCGATGTAGGGCTCCATCCCAGAACCCTGGGATCATGACCTGAGCTGAAGGCAGACGCTTTATCGACTGAGCCACCCAAGTGCCCTGTCTTACACATCTTTAAAAGCCTATGCTTTTTCACATAGAGGCATAAGCATTAAATAATGAAACAGAAGAGTTTAGTGTGGAGTATTTTTTTTTTTTTAAAGATTTTATTTATTTATTTGACAGGGAGAGACAGCCAGAGAGAGAACACAAGCAGGGTAAGTGGGAGAGAGAGAAGCAGGCTTCCCGCCAAGCAGGGAGCCCGATGCGGGGCTCGATCCCAGGACCCTGGGGTCATGACCTGAGCCGAAGGCAGACGCTTAACGGACTGAGCCACCCAGGCGCCCCTAGTGTGGAGTATTTTTATTTCCACTATTTTCATAGATAACAATGAAGGGTGACTAATGGATACAAAGTAGTAGTATGTTGTACAACCGTGCTTATCAAACTGCCAAATGCTTAGCCCTATTCGGTGATTAAGTCAATATAAGTCTAATGAATAATTTTTATTTTATTTGTGGAAAGGAAGCAATTTCATATTTATCTTTTAAAACAGATATTGTATATTAATAGAGTGCAAAACTTGCTTGGATTAAGAGAATGTACAAGAGCATACAAAGACATTTTTCTGGGGGTGCCTGGGTGTCTCAGTTGGTTAAGTATCCAACTCTTGATTCGGCTTCCGTCATGATCTCAGGGTCTTGAGATGGAGCTCTGCTTCAGGCTCAGTGCTGAACATGGAGCCTGCTTAAGATTCTCTCTCTCCCTCTCTCTGCATGCCTCCCCCGCCCCCCGCTCACTCAGAGAGAGAGAGAGAGAGAGAAAGCGCGTGCATTCTCTCTCTCTCTCTAAAAAAAAGAACTTTCCCTGCTTACAGTAGAAAGCTATAATATCCTGTTCTCTGTCAAGATTGGGAGGAGATAGAGGGGTATTTATTCACTGTTTACTTGTTTTTCCCCTACTGGAGTGCTTTGGTGAAAAAGCTTTAGAAGTACAATGGGAACCCTTATCTCAGTGCTGTGGGAATTGAAAATTTAATGTTCAAAAAGCTTATCACCTTGGAGCAGTCCATGGAAGTTTCTCAAAGTGTTTAAGTGTTAAGAAGCTGGAGCCAAAAACTTCTGGACCTGGAAAACATATTTTCCAACTCTATCAGAAAAAATACTTTAGAAGTTAAATAAAGAGTTAAAAAAACTCTTAATTGGGACTTCTGTTCCTATAACTACTGATGATGGGTTCTAAGTTTTATGTTGAAGGACAAAAAGCAAGTTCTGGAAGAAACTAAGGCTTTGGTTGTATGGGGACCTGACGTCTATGTCAGTTGCTTGACTTAGCCCAAGCATTGTCCTAAGTGCCCTACTTTCTAAAGCCACTTTTGTATTTCTTTCCTCCTTTGCAGAATAACTAGTTACAAGATAACTAAGAAAACAGGCCAAAGATCATTGTGGTTCAAGTGAGAGTCTAAATTTTAGTTATCCAGGGAGTAATTATTCACTTTCTTCATTATTTGAGCATTTTGGGTTCTCTGGAATCAGATGCCAAAAAAGAGTCTATTGTATAAGATGTTGGTTAGGGATCAACACATGTGAAAGGAAGGGGGCAGACGCCTAATTGGGCAGAGAAGTTGAAATCCAATTCAAGCCTGGAAAAGCCTTAGCTGACCCTGTGGGGAGATCTGGAGTGAGTATTACTTGTGAGAGTATCCCACATCTGGTTGACATGGCTGGGTCTTTATACCTCCGCTTTGTTTGGTCACCAGGTGCAGGTGGCCAGCGAAGGATGTGAATGTTGGCCAGGCAGCTCTCTGCATCTGAGGCCAACCCTGAAGGAGTGACAGCTACTGGCTGTCCGCTGACAATACTCCCTGTCCTTTCTTGAAGGAGAATCTGGATGCTGCATCTTCCTGTCTAATTTGATAACACTGTTGCCTGGAGGCAGAGACTATTGTCCTTCCTACCATATAAGATTGTTTAGATGCAAACGATAGAAATCAGCCTAGTTAATTGAGGCAGAGAGTGCAGGGCTTAGGGAGCATGGGCATTTGAGTCAGACTGCTGAGGTTCAAATCCTACCTGTAAAGCTTGCCAATTTTGGGATCTTGGGCAAAGTTACTTAAATCTCCATTGCTTGGGTTTCCCATTTGTAAAATGGAAGTGGTATTAGTGGGTATGAAGTTATTAAGTAACTATTCACTGAGTGCTTATTTTCTTTGCCCAGGCATTGTTTTCTTTGCCCTCATGAAACTTGCATTGTAGGTAGTGACACAGGTAATAAAAAAGTGAATTAAAAAGAAAAATTATATTCTTTCAGGTAGTTGCTATGAAGAAAAGCAGGGTAAGAGCATTGAGGATGACAATGGGAACAGGGGGACTATTTCTGGGAGTGAGGAAACACTTTCCAGGCAGGTGCACAGCAAGCGGAAAGGTTTGAGTTGCTGGAGCCGAGATTAAAATTTAACTGTGTTAAAACATCAAAATGGACAGAACTCCTGGGAATTCCTGCATTTTACATTTTAAAAACTCATGTTTTCATAATTTTCTTACTTTGTCCTGAAAGATGTATTAAGAGCTGTTTTGGGGATGTATTTGCAACCACTTCTCTGCATGTAACACAATGGAGTAGAAAAAGCTAAGTTACACATAATCATTATCATATATTTCTCCTCTTAACATTGACTTTTTAAAAAGTAGAATCATCTTGATTTGCTATAAAAGAATATTAAACAGATGAATGCAGGTTTGTGGATCTGGTGAAAGCATCTCTAAATTTATAGAATTATTATTTAGGCTCTTAATTCTCTTATTAGTTTGATGTCACTGTTTCTATTGTCTGCTGTCTTTGGCATAAATTAAATAATATGTGCCTAAAAATAATACAGTTGAACTATAGAATCATTAGTTTCCGTGGTGGCTAGAATTATTCAGCTGAGTGATAAACCCGCAAGGCAGCTGAATCATGAATAACCCCTTTGATTTCCACTAATCATTGCTCATACATTTGGAAGTTCTCACTGTTGTTTTAAAGGGAACGTATATAAATACTTATTTTAAAAAATTAGAACAGATACCTGTATTGCCTCATGAACTCTCTCCAGAATACCTTCATGAACCCTGGAAGATTTGAATCATCTATGAAGAAGCTCTACTGAATCATGTCTCCTTGTTTATCCTTCAAGACTCTGCTTACCCTGTTCTAAGTCATTCCTGTCCTGCCCAAGTCCAGGTTTGATGCCTTTGCTTTATGCTCTTCCAAATCAGCCTGACAGCTCCTATGAGAGCACATGTGTCACTTATTGTAACTACCTGTTTGCCTTTATATCCCACCAGGCCAGAAGTTCCTTGGGGGAGAGATTGTGTCTTATTACTCCATTATATTTTATATTTTCAACCTGTAACACATAGCACCTGGCACATCTTCGATGCTTAAAATCTATTTAGTTTTAAAAAAGTTACGGTAATATACACTTGATAGCTAAGAAAAAAACGAGCCAAGTGACTAGATTTGGTTCAAGTAACAGGAAGGTAGGAATATACTAGGTACTTTTTGGAAATTAGGCAAGATTAGCTTGTATTAACAGAATACAGTTAGTAGTCATCACCATTACTTTTCTGTTAGGCTTACTTTTAGGCACCATGCAACAACCCCATTAGATTTTACAGATGAAACTGAGGTTCAGAAGTTTGAAAGAATTTGATTTGCCTGAGGATGTAATTTATAAATTCAAACTCAATCTTTCTGACTCAAAAGTCTTGGTCTCTGTTTTAATTAAAAGAAGCAGCCAGGACAGATGAAATGGTACACTTCAGTTCTTACTTGCATAACATTTAGAATGTTATTTTTTATTTTATTTGCTCCCCTTTAAAAGAAACATTGAGGAGCACCTGGGTGGCTCGGTTGGTTGAGCATCTGACTCTTGATTTTGGCTCATGTTGTGATCCTCTGGGTTGGGTCGTGGGATCAGGCTCCACGCTCAGCACAGAGTCTGCTTGTCCCTCTCCCACTGCTCCCCCCCCCCCCCCCCACCCCGCTCATGTGCTCTCTCTCTCTCTCTCAAATAAACAGAATCTTTAAAAATAAATAAATAAAACAAACATTGATATTTTGAAATCCTTCCAGAAAAGAGTAGCCTCAGGAGAGAAAGAGCTGAAAAAATTTTTTGAGAGTTAAAGGCACTACAGAGAATTTCCTTGGGAGAGGGACATCCTCTGTGTGGCTACAGTGGTTGGAAGAAATAGGGCCAGAGGGTAGAAGCAATGGAGAAGTAGATTTATGTGGGATATAAGACACTAAGAGGAGATTTTTTAAAAACAAAATGGCTTTTTCAACATTGAAGCCCTACTTAAATAGTGGTATTACTGATGAAATTCTTGTAAGCATTTTACATTTCACAAGGAACATTCAGCAAATTTGTAATTCAGTCACAACTGTGGGGTAGGTATTAGCATTATTACTTTTCAAATGAAGATACGAAGAGATTTTGATTTGTCCAGATCCTCCTGCAGCATGTCACTGGTAGAACCAGGGTGTCTAAAGTCTGCTGACTCAAAATTTCATGCTATTTCCACTTTAATCGGCAGGTGACCATGTATCATGCATGCTATGTAGGAAATATCCGTATTTGAGGAAGAAGTTAGACTGTGATTATCACGTTGTCTTCTGACTTTGAAAATTTCTTTTTCTGAAGATTAAAATTTGACCTCATTTGTTTGTTCACTATTTCTTTGAAGACTTTGCCCAGCCCATTTCCCAAAGAAATGTTTGTCACTAAACTTTGTTTTTTTCTTGTTATCTAAGTGGTTTCTAGAAAAATTTGTTCTTTTTATATTCCAGTCTTTTGCAGTTCCATAGCTGCTTACTTAACAGTCCCTTTTTCTACATCTTAAGGAAGCTGGAAAATCCTAGTAAACCAATTTCCCCTTTTCTTTACTTCCTCCCTCAACTGCCCTTATTCCAGTTTAATTTTCCTATTGAGAACACAACAATCTTTGTCTCTTTTATTGTGACACTTGTCACTGTGGTATCTGGTTTATTTTTTTCTTTCTAATTCAGTTCCATTGTTTCCAGTGGATATAAGTATACCCTACCCTTTATCAATAAATTACCAGCCTTGATAGTCTCTACCTATCACCGATGCCATGTTTAAGTTCTTGGTACTTTTCTTGACCCTTTGATCATATGCTTCTCACTTGCAAGTTTCCTGTATCTCCATGTGGTTTTCATCTTTGTTTTCACTCATACTTGTTTCTTTAATCACTCAGCTCTTCCTTGTTAGCCTTATCCACCATTCCCCTTCTGAAGCCACAGAGTGTACCAAGCCAGAACTCCACTGTTAATGACTTCATTGCTACACTCTCCTCCCCAATTCTTTCATATCTTGGTTAATGGATTACAAATTGTGCCGCATGGAGTATATGTTTCCGTAGTGATCCTTCAGTGGCTCCAGAAAGACAAAAACAATACTCAGCCCTGCTTGAATTAATCCCCAGATCTCAAGGTTTGTTTTTACTTTTTCTTTCTGTATTCTTTCTGTCTGGACTCAACTTAGTCAGCCTCAAAACTTACTTTCCACTTACCTGTTCCCCTTACCTCATCCATATTGGTTTGCACTTGTCCCACATCTGAATCAAGTTCTCCTCTGTTCCCAGTGTGTTGTCATTTTGGAAGGCAGCTGTGCTCCACCACTATACTACTCATGCCCAGTGTGTTGTGATTTTGAACACTAAAGTCATTTTGCTTTATAGTACATTTGTTTAAAGCCAGTGAAAGCTCCTTTTATTCACAGTCCTTAGTCCCTAAGTTCCCTAAGTTCAACACAGTGCCTTTTCAAGGTAGGAGCTCAATAAACATTTAATAAATTGAATTCCATTGACACTCAAGCCATAAGTTTCCAGAGCTTTTCAACTTCTCATCTTGCCTGCATTCCCTCCCCTACTTTAATCTGTTAGTTGAATTAAACATCATCCTTCTCATAATAGTTCCACCTTGGTTGTTTCCTATTGTTTATAGGCTAAAGTCCACTTGGTATTCATTTCAAGACCCACACATTAGTCTGTCTACCTTTGCATCCTTATTTTTCACTGTTGCCTTAATATAAACCTTTTATTCTGGTCAGACTGGTCTGTTAACTGTTCCTGCAAATTTTGTTTCCATTCTTTTGTTCTTGTTATTTCCCCCACCTGGAATGCCTTTGCTGTCCTCCTTTTCGTAGTTTATGCTAATTCTACCTGACCTTCAAGAAGTCTTCCCTAAACATTCTAATCTTTGTAATTTTAGTAAATAAGTGTGTATTATTTGGTACTCAGTTACATATTGATCTGTTACCCTTACTTTATGGTTGTTTGGGGACATTATTAGCTTTTTATATGCACATGTATTTTTATCTCCCTTATTAAATTGCCAATAATTATTAAGTTAGACCAGCAATCAGAAATAAACTTTCTACTTTGACATCTGCAACCAGTTTTCTGTTTGGACTTGAATAGTTCATTCTTTGGGGTTTTTTTGAGATTGCACGCCCATAAATAAGTTGAACTGAATTTTTTAAACTGCTCTGTGTTCTGCTTTAAAAAAAAAGAAGAAGAAAAAGGAAAATTGCTTCCAAAAAAATTATAGATAGATAATACATTAAAAATTTTTTTATTGTAAGATATAATTTGTCAGAAAAGTTATAAAGGTGGGTAAGATATTGTAAGATACCTGTCAGAAAAATTATAAAGATAGATAATACATTAAAAAATTTTTTTATTGTAAGATATAATTTGTCAGATGGTGAAGAGTAAAGCAGGGAAGGAGAGAGGTATGTTGCAATTTTCAATAGATGGCCAGAGAACCGCCTCAGAGAAGGCAACATTTAGACCTGAAAGAGGGATAGGAGTGGCTATCTGGGAGAAGAATACTCCAGGCAGCGGAACAAGTACAAAGATCCTGGGGCAGAATGTATATGTTTTTGAGAAATGGCAAAGAGTTCAGTATGTGTATCCAGAATGATTAAGGGGAAGAGTAGCTGGAGAGGATCTTAGAGTGGTAATGGCAGGGGGACAAGATGTTATAGGGCTGGATAAGCCATTGGAAAGACTTCATGTTGTTTATTATGCTCCTTGGTATATTCTCTGGAATACTTTGCATAGGAATATGTAATTTTGAATTTTAATAACTGTAGACCATCCAGGAATGAGGTACTTTAACCAAATTTTAAGAATTTTATATTTTACTCTGAAAAAGTGGTAATAGCTCAAGAATAGACCAATGATGAGAGTTGACTACTTATGTCAGTTCTTTTGCTTTCAGGTTTGTAATTATAACTTTTTTTTTTTTAAACCATAGGTAAATTAACATGATGGATTTCTCCAAGCTACCCAAAATACTTGATGAAGATAAAGAAAGCACGTTTGGTTATGTGCATGGGGTCTCAGGACCTGGTAAGTAATATGTAATAATCTCAATAGTAAAGATTCCTAACTTCAATTAATGTCTTTTCAAGGTTTTTTGGGTAAAATACACAGGTTTCTGTTTACCTGTATAAGTTCTATTTGTCCCTAAAAGATTTCATAGTTGCTATAAGAATGTGGTAATACCTCCATCATAAGAGCTTCTCTGGCATTCATTATCTTAATTTGATAATTATTGGGCACTAATTTGTGACATCCTATTTATTATGTAAATGTATAATTGGTGTTCAGAGTTTTAGATAGGTCTTGATTTTTTTTGTTAAATCTGAGGTAAAAAGGCTATATAAAGTTTATAGTTTTTAGTATGTAATACCTTACAGATAATGGGCATTCAGTAAATATATGTTTATGTCATTTGAACTGAAATAATTTTTTTCAGAGCATTTCTCAACAATATCATCCTTGGCTCTTTGTATATTTAAATCTCTCTGAACGTTAATTTCAGATATTGCATAACTAGCTATCTGTGGGAAAGAAGTTTTATGACGTGAGAGCAATAGAAAGCAGTTTAAAAACTTTGTTTATTCTGCCAAAACTTGGAGTATTGCATTTTAAATGATAAATCTCATTCTAGTATTCATTTTATTCCAACTGCAAAATATGATTCACAGTTTTCCATAGGTAAACCTGCTCATTGATTTATAATCCTTAGTGCCATGAATATTTTTCCTTATGTCTTTTTATAAACCTCATGCTGTAGGCTTTTTTGTTTTAATCACAGTAGAGGTGATCACCTTTTTTGGGTGTTTATGCAAATGAAGTCAGTCAATCACAGTGTTTATTTCTCCCTCTGAAGCTTCTATAGCTTAGAACTTGGTGTTTGAACATGAACTCATTGGCAAAAATACATTTCACTGTTTTCAACCTCTTGCCATTCTGAGAAACAGTTTTCCCCTTGATGATCAGAGGGGTCTTTAGGAAAGTCGGGCAACACTCAAGAATTTTTAGGGAAAAGACAAAAAAGAACACCATCAAAAGAGTTTAGGTAAAAATATTTTTCTGAAACTTGTAGTTAACTGCTCCTGGAACCTATTTATTATTCTTAAGTACTTAATAAAATGATAGAGAAATGGCATACTTTGGGGCTTATGAAATATGATTTAAAATTTTAGGGGCACCTGAGTGGCTTAGTCACTTAAGTGTCGAACTCTTGATTTTGGCTCGGGTCATGATCTCAGGGTTGTGAGATTGAGCCCGGAGTCAGGCTCCATGCCGGGTGGGGAGCCTGCTTCAGATTCTCTCTCTTCCGGGCGCCTGGGTGGCTCAGTTGCTTAAGCGACTGCCTTCGGCTCAGGTCATGATCCCGGGGTCCTGGGATCGAGTCCCACATCAGGCTTCCCTTGCTCTGCGAGGAGCCTGCTTCTCCCTCTCCCTCTGCCTGCCACTCTCCCTGCTTGTGCTCGCTCTCTGTCAAGTAAATAAATAAAATCTTAAAAAAAAAAAAAAAGATTCTCTCTCTTCCTCTCCCTTCCCCCCACTTAAAAAATAATAAAATAAAATTTTAGTTGTTTCTTTCATTTCAGTTCATCTTAATTATTCTTACATAGTAGATATAGAGGTAAATATTTATGAAATTAACAAATCTTCATTGTTCTAACCCAAGTTAATTAAATATTAATACTTTAATGGTTTCTACTTGAATATTACCTAATACATAGTTCTAATTAATTGTATCAGAAGGCTAAATATTAAAAATACAGTTATTCCTACACATATCTGAAAATGTACGACTTTCCCTGCCTCCCAGAAAAATAACTTTTACTTACTAGACAACATGATCTAAAAGTAAGTAGAAATTCTGGTTCAGTATTTATAAGAAATAAGGATTCTTAATCAGGACTTCACCCAGTGGTGATGACTGATTATAAACATCCTTATGAAAGGATGAAAGGTCTGTGAAAAAAAAAGTATTATTATTTTTTAAAGATTTATGTTCTAGGTAATCTCTACACCCAACATGGGGCTCGAACTCACAACCCCAAGATCGGGAGTTGCATGCTCTGCCAACTGAGCCAGGTGCCCCTGAAAAAAAATTTTTAGATGCATATGTGAGTTTTTCTAGGAAGAGCTGTCATTAGTTTATCAAAGGGGTCCTTGTCCCAGAAGAGTTTTAAGAACCACTAATATGAAGTGTTAGAAATGAAAATAAAGATGTTATTTTAAATATTATTTCTCAAAGGAATGGTGACAGCACAGCAAACTGATAATTCTGTGGCATTCTACCATGCTACTAGCTAAAGCTCTTGTGCCAGTTTTAGTTTAAAAAATTTTTTATTGTTGGGGCGCCTGGGTGGCTCAGTTGGTTAAGCGACTGCCTTCGGCTCGGGTCATGATCCCAGGGTCCTGGGATCGAGTCCCACATCGGGCTCCCGGCTCAGCGGGGAGCCTGCTTCTCCCTCTGACCCTCTCCTCCCTCATGCTGTTCCTCTCTCGCTCGCTCTCTAATAAATAAATAAATAAAATCTTAAAAAAAAAAAAAAAAAAAAAAAAAATTTTTATTGTTCCCAAATCCATCATTCCATGTTTTATAGCAACTTGTGTTGATCAAAATGTGTCTCAATGCTGCTAGGTAAGAGTTTGCCATATAGAACTTCAGATTTTTTGAAAATAATTTTCATACGTATTATGTAAATGAAATGAATAAGCTTTAGCCTAACAAATTTATTTTGTTTACCTGTATATAGTATGCTAAAAATGCATATTTTTGTGAAACTGTATATATGTTTCTTAGCGGGTATTTTATTTTTCTTAATATGTGAGAGAGATGTATTATTGGATTAATCAGATATTTCAATTATCTGTAACTATTCACAGAATCTTAAGTTGCCAAATATTCATTTGTTCTTTTCAGTGGTTACAGCCTGTGACATGGCAGGTGCAGCCATGTATGAGCTGGTGAGAGTGGGCCACAGTGAGCTGGTTGGAGAGATTATCCGATTGGAGGGTGACATGGCTACTATCCAGGTGTATGAAGAGACTTGTATCCTTTCTTGGTTCAATTTCTTGCCACTTTGTACAAGTCAGAATTTAAGGATTTATGGCAGAGGTGGAAGCAGCAACAACCAATAGTATCAAAAGCATGAAATGTTGGGTGTTGTAAAGAAACCTGACTTACACAGGAATTTCAGAAAAGATACTAGGAATTAATGATCTTATTTTAAGAAATTAGTATTATCTTCTGAACTTTCATTGCTCTTACTATTTTGGTAGTTCACAAACACGGGAAACCAATTACAATTTTTCTTTTCTTTTTTTTTTAATTTTATTTTATTATGTTATATTAATCACCATACATTACATCATTAGTTTTTGATGTAGTGTTCCATGATTCATTGTTTGCGTATAACACCCAGTGCTCCATGCAGTACGTGCCCTCTTTAATACCCATCACCAGGCTAACCCATCCCCCCACCCCCCTCCCCTCTAGAACCCTCAGTTTGTTTCTCAGAGTCCATAGTCTCTCATGGTTCCTCTCCCCCTCCGATTCCCCCCCTTCATTTTTCCCTTCCTGCTATCTTCTTCTTCTTCTTTTTTTTTTTTAACATATAATGTATTATTTGTTTCAGAGGTACAGATCTGTGATTCAACAGTCTTAGACAATTCACAGCGCTCACCATAGCACATACCCTCCCCAATGTCTATCACCCAGCCACCCCATCCCTCCCACCCCCCACCACTCCAGCAACCCTCAGTTTGTTTCCTGAGATTAAGAATTCCTCATATCAGTGAGATCATATGATACATGTCTTTCTCTGATTGACTTATTTCGCTCAGCAAAATGCCCTCCAGTTCCATTTTTCTTAAGAGTGACACATACTGTAGAGGAAAGCATAAACAGAATAACATCGATTTATATGGTTAAAATTCCATTTAAAATAGAAAATTCATAAATAAATCAGTCACTACTCTTTATCCTAATAAATAATGCTGGATGACATGTTACATTATAGCTTTAGCACTAGGGAATCTTTACTACTTGTTTGATTATCATACTTTTGGCTTTTAAACATAGTATTTATTTTCAGTTTTCTATGAAAAAGAGATAACGTGTTAGGCTTTGCGAAGAGGAACCACTTTTTTTTAACTTATATGTTTTACTTAAATTGATGCTCAAGATCAGCATTAATTCTTCTTATTTATTATTATTTTTTAAAAATTTTTATTGAGGGCGCCTGGGTGGCTCAGTCGTTAAGCGTCTGCCTTCAGCTCAGGTCATGGTCCCAGGGTCCTGGGATCGAGTCCCGCATCGGGCTCCCTGCTCTGCGGAAGCCTGCTTCTCCCTCTCCCACTCCCCCTGCTTGTGTTCCTGCTCTCGCTATGTCTCTCTCTGTCAAAAAAATAAATAAAATCTTTAAAAAAAAAAAAAAAAAAAAAAAATTTTTATTGAAGTAGAGTTGACATACAATATTATATTAGTTTCAGGTATATAACGTAGGGATTTGACAATTACATGCTTTATGAAATGCTCACCATGGTAAGTGTAGTTCCCCTCTGTTATTGTAACAGAGTTACAGTTATTACAGTATTATTGACTATATTCCCCATGCTGTACCTTTTTATCCCCATGACTAATTTATTTTATAACTAGAAGTTTGTACCTCTTAATATCCTTCACCTATTTCGCCCATCCACCCAACCTTCTCCCCTCTGGCAACCACTAGGTTGTTCTCTGTATTTAATGAATCTGTCTCTGTTTTTGTTTGTTCATTTGTTTTGTTTTCTAGATTCCACACGTAAGTGAAATTATATGGTATTTGTTTTTCTCTATATTTCTCTGTCTCACTTATTTCACGGACCTTCTAGGTCCACCCATGTTGTCGCGAATGGCAAGATTTCATTGTTTTTTTTGTGGCTGAGTAATATTTTATTGTGTAATATAACGTGTGTATATATATAAAACACAGTATATTCTCTCTATATACATATGCCACAATATTCTATACACACACACACACACACACACACACACACATGCTACATTGTCTTTTTCCATTAATCTATCAGTGGACACTTAGGTTACTTACATATCTTGGCTATTGTAAATAATGTTGCTATAAATATAGGGGCAGCATTAGTTCTTTGGCTATTTAATTAAGCTTTACTTAATACTTTTTGCCATAATAAAATACATTTTTTCAGGTAACTGCTCTCTCTGAGTACTAGGGTGCTAAATCAAAATAAAATCATCTGAAAATTGAAATAAAATTAGAAGTCTTTGTAGCTATGAAATCATGACTAATTAAAAGGATTTTTTAAGGGTTTTTTTCCTAATGTTAGCTTTATCTTTCAATCTTTTATGTGGTTTGAAGACTTAAAATAAAAACAAATGAACACGTATACAGTGACAACCCTCTCCACCATTGTCATCCTATATCTGGCCAATTTTCAAAACACACATGCATGCATGCAGCCATTTTTATTAAATCCTTTTATTGTATATCCTTCTAGTTTGTTAATTGCATATATGAACAAATATAAATATGTTATTTTTCTAACCTTTTTTCCCAAAAGACCACATATTATATGCATTGTTCTACACCTTGCTTTTTTTACTTAAAAATATATGTATTCTGGGGAGGGTATGTGCTCTGGTAAGCGCTGTGAATTGTGCAAGACTGTTGAATCTCAGATCTGTACCTCTGAAACAAATAATGCAATATATGTTAAGAAAGAAAAAAAGAAGAAGAAGAATGTAGCAGGAGGGGAAGAATGAAGGGAGGGAAATCGGAGGGGGAGAAGAACCATGAGAGACGATGGACGCTGAAAAACAAACTGAGGGTTCTAGAGGGGAGGGGGGTGGGAGGATGGGTTAGCCTGGTGATGGGTATTGAGGAGGGCACGTTCTGCATGGAGCACTGGGTGTTATGCACAAACAATGAATCATGGAACACTAAAAAAAAAAATATATATATATATATGTATTATGGAAGATGGATAGGTATGTGATAAAGTATAGGAAAATGTTAATGGTAAGATCTAACTGGTAGATAAAAGAATTCACTGTAAAATTCCTTCAACTTTGCTCTAGGTTTGAAAAGTTTCATATTGGAAATTAAAATACGTTTTGGAGATCTTTCTAGAGCAATTCATTGAAGCCCCCCTTTTTTTTTTTTTACAGCTACATAGAATTCCATCATACGAATATACCATAATTTATTAATCTCTTTAATGATAGAAATTTTGGTTGTGTCTAGTCTATATATATTATAAACAGTGTTATAGTGTAACTATAGTGTGAATTCACGGAAGTTGGATTCTTGGGTCAAGGTTTATGCGTTTTAAATTTTGATAGATTTTACTGAGTTGCTGTCAGTAAAAGTTGTACTGATTTTACTCCTGTCAACAAGTATGTGAGAGCAACATGGTTTCAGTGTGCTTATGTGCAGGTTTTCTTCTTTTCCTTTTCAAAACCACTTCTTAATTCTTAAGATTTTAAGGTTTTGCCCAGGTACTAATATCCTTTCTAGGGGACTGATATTCCTCGGTAGTAAAAAAAAAAAAAAAGAAAACAACAATGTATTGCTTCTGCTTTTAGCTCTGTGGTTCCCAAACTGTGCAGAAGGCACACTGGGCAGCTGCTGCAAACTCATTTGATGTGCCAGGATATTTAAAATTTTTGAGGTTAACACAGGAATATTAGACATGTTGTCAGACATCACGTGAACCAGTAGCTTCAGTTAATAGACACTTTCATTATTCAGCCGCACTATGTTTTTGTCAGTGATGTCATATCTTTGCAAAGCTGAGTGTTTGGTGATTGTTAAGCTAAAAAGCAGGTATCATACAAAAATAAATGTGGAGCAGGCGTTCAGTCTGATTCTAAGATTTGAAAATTTTACAGTGCCCAATAGGCACTTACATCCCATTTGAGGAACTGATGTTATTTAAAAATGAAATTAAAATACTATTTTTTTCCTTAAATCTCTCTATATATTTTTCTCTTAAAGTGACAGTTGTTAGGACATATGTATTTATTAAGTTGGTTGGATAGAACTATTTAATAAATGGAATTATTAAATATATCTTTTGTCATAGGTCACTGTGAAACAGTTACTGAAACACTGAGGATGTTGCAAACTAAGAAAGTTTGAGAATTTCTGTTTTAGCTTCTTAAGTAGCATTTCCTGTTCAGCTGTGGTGTTTCCTTCTTATAGTGTCTCTAAACTTTCATAGTGAGTTTTCCTCAACTACTGTTTCTAGCTGGTGTATCTGTTGGAGATCCTGTACTCCGCACTGGTAAACCCCTCTCAGTAGAGCTCGGGCCTGGCATCATGGGCGCCATTTTTGATGGTATTCAGAGACCTTTGTCAGATATCAGCAGTCAGACTCAAAGTATCTACATTCCCAGAGGAGTAAATGTGTCCGCTCTTAGCAGAGATGTCAAATGGGATTTTACACCTTGCAAAAACCTACGGGTATGTCTTTATAACCAAGGTTTCTAAAGTTGGTGAAAGAATGTGAAATGGATGTTTAGTGAACTATTTTGTACTTTAGTCAAATAAAAATAGACCACAGAAGCATAGTTTAAAATTTTCTTTAAATGTACTAGAAGAATTATAGAACTAATATGTTTTATTGATGAGTGAGGCAAATGATTTAAATAATAGCAGCAGCAAGGATGAATCTACTTGACATTTATTTAAACATTAAACAGCTTGATGCTTATTTGAACATTAAACAGCAAATGCATTTGTTCTCTAGGTTGGTAGTCACATCACTGGTGGAGATATTTATGGAATTGTCAATGAGAACTCACTCATCAAACACAAAATCATGTTACCCCCACGAAACAGAGGAACTGTAACTTACATTGCTCCACCTGGAAATTATGATACCTCAGTAAGTATTGTATAAACTTTATCTCATAGTGTGGCCCTACCTGATAATTGTCCCATTTTAGTGTCCTGTATAGTCATAGAATTGATACTTAATGTGTAGGTTTTAAATCACTCCATAATTTTTTTTTACCTTGATGATTTAATTCGCTTATCTATTATAAAATGATTACCACAATAGGGTTAGTTAACACATCATGTACTTAATTTTTGTGTCTGTGTGGTGAGAACATTTAAGATCTACTCTGTTAGCAACTTTCAAGTATATAACACAAACTGTTAACTACAGTCATCATGTTGTACATTAGATTCCCTTATTCACTTTTTTCAAGTTTTTGTTTAAATTCCTCTTAGTTAACATACAGTGCAATATTAGTTTCCGGTGCAGAATTTAGTGATTTATCAGTTACATATAACATCCAGCGCTCATCACAAGTGGCCTCTTTAATACCCATCATCCACTTAGCCCATCTCCCACCCATCTCCCCTCCAGTAACTCAGTTTGTTCTCTACAGTTAAAAGTCTGTTTTACGGTTGCCTCCCTTTTTTTCTCCCCCTGTGTTCATCTGTTTTTCTTAAATTTCACGTACAAGTGAAATCCCATGGTGTTTGTCTTTCTGTGACTGACTTATTTCACTTTTAGCATAGTACTCTCTAGCTTCATCCACATTGTTGCAGATGGCAAGATTTCATTCTTTTTTTATGGCTAATATTCCATTGTAGATATATACCACCTCTTCTTTATCCATTCATCAGTGGATGGATATTTGGGCTCTTTCCATAATTTGACTATTGTTGATAATGCTGCTATAAACATTGGCATGCATGTACCCCTTTGAATCAGTATTTTTGTATCTTCTGGGTAATTACCTAGTAGTGTAATTGCTGGGTCATAGGGTAGTTCTATTTTTAACTTTTTGAGGAACCACCATACTATTTTCCAGAGTAGCTGCACCAGTTTGCATTCCCACCAACAGTGCAAGAGGGCTCCCCTTTCTCCACATCCTTGCCAACACCTGTTGTTTCCTGTAAATAATTCCTATAATTATTTTTTTAAGATTTTTTTATGATTTTATTTTTAAACTTGGGCTTGGGAATAGAAAAAGCAGAACATATTGAGTTGTTTGGTTTTTTTTTTTAACGGAAAGCAATATGTAGTATAACATTTTCCTACCTTCTTAACTTATGCGACATTACTTAAAGCCCTGATTCTTTAGGCATAGAATAGACTTACTTTGATTTTAACTGTCAATCTATATTTACTTAATAAATTATATGACGGATTATATGAATTCTAACTCTGGATGAGCTACTTAAAACTTAGTCCTTTAATGTTATTGATAGTCATATCATATCAAGTACAGTAGACTCAATAGTCTTTGTGGGTATGAAGATAACTTTATTAAGAAGACCATTGTAACAAATAATGTGTTCCCAACAAAATGTGATAAAAGAATACTTTTCTAATCATTTCACAAGAGTAAGTCTGTTCTCTACAAAATATAGAGAACAAAAGAGTTAAGATTGGGATTCTGGGCAGTCAGCCAGCCTGACTCACTAGCTTAGAGACTCACACACTCCTACATGGAAGAAACACTCTAAGGTAGATAATTCAAATTCACGTATCAACAAAGTTACTGCTTTCTATAGGTCTGTGGACGTTGGGGTTGTTTGTGAATAGTTGAAATCATCCCAGTGTTCATAAATGTTAGAGTATTACCTTTTTGCTTTTGTAAATATTTAATATTTAACTTTATTAAGTATTTCAGGGTTCATAATAGGTAAGTATTTTAATTAAATCAGTGTAAGAGCGTTGTAATAAAGTAAATGAAAGAATACAAAGTAAATTATGAAAGTTTTCATTTCTCCCCCATTTCATTTCTATATCTTTTAAGACTTGTCCCTGTGAATATCCATGTAATTTATTTAACTATTCCTTTGTTACTTGAAATACCTCTTTCTCAAAAACTCCTATTTTTTAATTCTTGAAACAGTAATAAGTACACCTGGTCAAAAAAATGAGAATTGTATATAAAGATTTGCAATAAGAAGTACAAATCTCCTTCTCCACTTCCACATACCACCTCTCCACCTCAAGAGGAATCTGGGATTACTTTGATTTTGGAGGAAGGAATGTTCATAAATTTGACTATACTTAACATCCTGCTGTATTTTTATAGGATGTTGTCTTGGAGCTTGAATTTGAAGGTATAAAGGAAAAGTTTAGCATGGTCCAGGTGTGGCCTGTACGTCAAGTTCGGCCTGTCACTGAGAAGCTGCCGGCTAATCATCCCTTGTTGACTGGCCAGAGGGTCCTTGATGCCCTTTTTCCGTAAGTTTGAGCTGTGTCCTGTGATTTTTCCTCAGAGGATTATATGTGCTTATTGTTTCACTGCTTTATAGATAAAGATTTAATGTGCTAATGCTATAATAAATTTTATCTAGAGAAGTAATAGTGAACTAGATAAATATATTCATATATTGCCAATGCTTATTATAGAGTCAAATCATTGAAAATTTATTGTTTCACAGTTGCAAAAGCAAAGTTTTTTTTCTAAAACTTTCTGAAAAAATAAAATTTCCAGAAGAAAATCTATGCCCAAAGATATAACTATCTTTATTAAGTTATCCTGGATTTAGTTGATTGGTATCACTATAAGTTGGTGGTTTCTAAAATCAGCGGAGCTCTCCATGCTGCCCAGGATTCTTTATTACTTTATAGTCTGCTCTTTGCCATTTTCTTTGACTGCTTAAAACATCTTTAATTCTCAGGCTTCACCATACCCTGCTTTACTTTCAACAAATGACTTCATCATTTAATTCACAGAAAAGACTGAAGCCATGATACAGTAACTCCTTCAACCTTGATCACTGACCCACATACGTCCCACTGACCCTTGAAACCTACTCTCTGAGTTGTTCTCGCTATTTCTCGTGACTTATTAGTCAGCACTTCCTGTTTCCATATCCTTCAGTATCTAGCTTAAGCTTACTAGTTTGTCAATTTTCTGCATATTTGCCGGTATACTAAATTTTCTTGTTCCTTTGTTTTTGTTACACCCACCCAGCAAAATCCCAACTGTGAATCAGTCCAGAAGGGGATACCCTTCTTCCAGATCTACACACAGGCTGCTGAGAAAATCAAATAATCAGTGCAAGTTAGTACCTCACTGCTGGGTCACAGTCCTGCATTTCCCTGTTTACCATTCTCCTCCTCTCCTCAGCAGCTGTTTCAGACATCTGCACCTGCCTCAAGGCCTCAGCTCCATTCTTCCTTCTTTGGCAACAAATGATCATGCTAGAGCCTTCACAGAGAAGTTAGAGGTCATCACATTTGAAACTCCTTCAATTAATGTACACTTCCATCCGTTCCTTCTTCTTTCCTCTTTCTGGAGTATATCCCACCTCATGTCTCCTCTGGGACCTCACTTTAGGTTATCTCCCTTTAGATAAGCTTCAAGGTTATCTTCCCTTTATCTCCCATCTAATGAAAAAATTTCTACCCTCCATCCTTTCCCCTTTCTACCTTCCACTACTTGTCTCCTCATCTTCATAGCCAGACCTCTTGAAAAAATAAATTGGCCATCTCCACTTTTCCCACTCTCACTCTGTTGCCCACCCGGTTGAAACTACTCTCACTAACATCATCATTCACTCCTGTACTGATAATTCAATAAGTTTTAATATTTCCTTAATTGCTACAACTTTGGATATTGCTTTCTACTCCTTCCTCCTTCAAATACCCTCTTTCTTTGTTTTTCCTATTAGCTTCTGTCCACAAGTTCTTATTCTCCATTTCAGTTCCCTTCTCCCTTAATTTTGATATTTCTTAGAGTTTTTTCACTCTCATGACTTAAATATTAAATATTAAAATGATGACTTTCACATCTGTATCTTCCTCCCAGATCTCATGTGAGTTCCAGACTCACATGTTCACTTCTGTTCATACCTCTCCTTTTGAATGCCTTAGAGGTGCCTCAGAGTCAGTATATTCATAGCTCAAATCATCATCTTAATCACCACTCTCTTCCTTGAAACTTGCTCATCTTTTTTTTGTTGCCTCTTTGAGCAGATGTCACTGTCGTCCATCCGGTAAATGCCTAATGTAAAATCTGTGACTTCTCTCAAGGATCATTCTTACCTGCCCACATCTAATTATTGAACAAGTGCTTTTATTCTATTACCTGGATACTTTTTAATCTATGTCTTTCATCCCTACTCCATGGCTTTAATTAAGGATCCTACCCTAATTCCTGCAATAATCACATTTAATCAGACTTCTCTTCAGTCTTACCTTCTTTCTAAGTGATTGTCCATGTTACAAAATGACCCATCTAAAACATATATCTCGTCCTGCACTGTTTTGCTTGAAGCCCCTAACTGCACTTCATTGCTCTTGAAACAAATACTCCTTAACTCCTTACAAAACCATCTGTGATCGGGTTATTGCTTACCTTCCAGTATCATCTCAGCCACTTGACTGCCCAAGCTCCTTATATACCATCTTCCAGGCATCCTGAAGGACTTCTGGTTCCTCAAGCAGTGCTCCCTCTTGCCCCCGGGCCTTTGGGTATGCTGTTTCCTCTGCTTGGAACATTATTTCCCTTTGTCTGGCTAATTTCTGTTTCCTTTCAGGTCTTAGCTACTGTCAGAAGGATCTCCTAACCCCACTCCAATCCAGTGTCAGACTTTGCATCCCTTCCGGTGTTCTCCCATAGCACCTTGGCTATTCTCTATGAAAGCACTTTTCACATTGAATTTGACATTGAACTTCCAAACTGGGTCACACCCAGCCCTGCCTCCCCACCCAAGTTAAAAGTGATTTGAGAGAGGTAAACAAAGCCATGGAATGAATGGACATGCCTTCTTAGTTTATCAAAGTCACTGAAAAGTTTGAAGGAGAAAAAAACTTTAATGCATATTAGTTTTATATTGAAGAAGTCTATTGTTATTATTAAGGCTATAGTGTTTCTGTGAATTTTATAATAAAACACAGTATTGCAAAGAAATTTCCCTTAGCATTACATTTCATTTCTCCTGCCTATACCCGCCTGCTCTACATACACACTTAGCATGTGCGCACACACACGGACACACACCACGACATGCACTTTCCTCTGCCCTTAAGGGTAGTTCACTCTCCTGTGCCACTTTGTAGGGAAAGTTTGAATGTAGCTGCTAAATGGCACTGTAATCACCAGCTGCCTCTTTATTTTACCCCGCTGGAATGTGAGCTCTGTGCGGACAGAAACATGGCTATCTTATTTGCTGGTGTCTCTCCAGTATCTCCAAGCAGTGCCTAGAAAGTACTTTATAAATAGTTACTCAGTGTATAAAAGGGGATTGACAATGACACCTTAACAAAAGTCTTCGTTCATTAACCTTTATGGCAGGATATGATTTTCTTAGGTCTTATTTTTTGCCTCAGAAGACAACTTAGTAAAGTTGTTTAAATTTGTCTTTTAGCTTTAATTCCTAATTGTGCTTTCCTGAACTAATCTATATAAGCATTCTAAAAATCATTAGTACTGTTTTATTTATTTTCAGATTCCTTTTCCCCAGGTACCTTATAGCATATATTCTCACTTTCCAGCTGTTAAAGATGGTAGAAATGGTTAATGACAATAAAAAAAATACACTGTTACAGGTATCAACTGGGAGAGCAATTTTTGTAGCTGTATCTGTATATCTATCTTTGTATTTACAGATGAAAATATTTCAAAGTGCTTTCTTTCCTTAACTTGTATTTCTGTGTCACTTACCTACTTTATTTGTTAGTATTTATTAGCAAATAAAGTAATGCACTTTGTTTTCTTTGCTTAGATGTGTACAGGGAGGAACTACTGCAATCCCGGGGGCTTTTGGCTGTGGAAAGACAGTGATATCACAGTCTCTTTCCAAGTATTCCAACAGTGATGTGATCATCTATGTAGGATGTGGTGAACGAGGAAATGAGATGTCCGAAGTCCTCCGGGACTTCCCAGAGGTCCGTATGTATAAAGCTTCAAATATTATTCTCGAGAAAATACCACTGATCAACTTTCAGTGGCAATTAATAAAGCTTTGTGTTGGATCTGGAGCAATGCTCTCATTTGTCAAGGATCTCTTAAGGAATTTTCTAATTATATTTGTAATTCAATTTGTATATTCAAGGAAAGGAATTTGAATTTTTCAGTCAAATACTTTAAAGTTTCTTTTTGTGGTCTAATGGTTTTCAGTTATTAGGAGAAAGATAAAATAGACAAAATATTTATGGATGGGAACTTTATATCGGTTTTATATGCTCTATTAGGTTGCTAAACTAATACTCCTTTTTCCATAAAATAATGGATTTCATTTATGAAATAAAAGCACAATGGGGCAGGAAGAAAAGTTTGGAGTAATGGGAAATACCACTTGGGGAAAACTGATTATAAGAGGGATTAAGTATGGGAAAATTGTAAAAAGGGGGACTAAAATGTTCTATTTGGAAATTAGAGGATCAAAATAGATTGTTTGCCTTTAGCTCACGATGGAAGTTGATGGTAAGGTGGAATCAATTATGAAGAGGACAGCTTTGGTAGCCAATACCTCCAATATGCCTGTTGCTGCTAGAGAAGCTTCTATTTATACTGGTGAGTATATGAATTAGAATAAAAGCAGTTTACATCTGGGGCACTTGGGTAGTGCAGTTGGTTAAGCATCCAGCTCTTGATTTTGGCTCGGGTCATAATCTCAGGGTCCTAGGATCAAGCCTCGCGTTAGGCTCTGTGCTTGGTGGGGCGTCTGCTTGGGATTTTTCTCCCTCTCCCTATGCCCCTCCCCCCACTTGCTTGCCCTCTGTTTCTCTCTCTCTCTCTCTCTCTAAAATAAATAAATAAATCTTTAAAAAAAAAAAGGAAGTTTACGCCTGTTCTTAAGTTTAAAGCTAGCATGACCATAAAATGACACATCTTCTACACTGTTTTTTTTTTTCATTACATGTTTTACCATTGCTCTAACTCCAAATATACCTGTAGCTCTATAACTTGAAACATCAGTTTTGAATTATTGTATTTTGATGGCTAGATATAAAAGATAAGAAAATCTGTGTGTTTATGTATTACCTCGCATCTTTGCTCCTACTTCTATCCCAGCTTTTGGTACTCTTATTTCTACATTTTCAGGATTTATAATATTCACATTCTGTTGTGTAACCATACATACAATATTTGTATTAGCCTTAAACCTAGAGTAAAATGGAGTCAGTCCCCACAGCAGTCCTTTGGCTACAGTTTCTCCATTTGTTTCGTGGTTGGCTAAAATCTGACTTTTTGAAGTTTCTTCAAGAAAGGCTCAGGGAAACTATATTCCATGGATTCTTTTTTCTTCATAAGTTTGTTTTTTTCCACTGCCTTTAAATTTTCTTCCTTTTTCTCTTTTCTCTTTAAGTAATCACTACACCCAACACGGAGCTCGAACTCATGACCCCAAGATCAAGACTTGCACATTTTTCTGACTGAGCCAGTCAGGTGCCCCTCCACTGCCTTTAAATTTTCTTCCTTTTTCTCTTTTCTCTTTAAGTAATCGCTACACCCAACACAGAGCTCGAACTCATGACCCCAAGATCAAGACTTGCACACTCTTCTGACTGAGCCAGTCAGGTGCCCCTCCACTGCCTTTAAAGTTTAGTAGTAGTTTGGCTGGGTATAAATATTTTGGATCAGTGTTTGTTTCCTTGAGACCTCTTATTCTAACATTAAATTCTAGGGAGAGAGGGGCATCTGGGCAGCGCAGTCAGTTGGCCTCGGATTCTTGGTTTCGACTCAGGTTAATATCTCAGGGTCATGGGATCGAGCCCCACATCGGGCTCCACAGTCAGCGCAGAGTCTGCTTGGGGTTCTCTCTCCCTTTTCCTCTGCTTCTCCTGGTGTGCTCACTCATATGAGCTCTCTCTCTTTCTCTCTCTCCCTTTTTCTCTCTCTCTCTCAAAATAAATAAATCTTTAAAAAAATAATGCCAGATAGAGATCTGAAGCCGACCTGCTTTTTTCCCTTTTATAGATGATTTTTCTTTTTGCTCAAAGAAATTTCTCTTTAAATTTAAAGTTTTATAACTTTATTAGGATATATGCCAGTATTGATAGTTTTGATAAATTTTTCCTGAAACATACTTATTTACCTTTTCAACCTATGAAGATGTCTTTTATTTTTTTGGAAAATTTTCAAGAATTGTTTCTGAAACTTTTTCTCTTCTCTTATGGTTATCTTCTTTTTTTTTTTTTTTTAAGATTTTATTTATTTAGGGGCGCCTGGGTGGCTCAGTCGGTTGGGCGGCTGCCTTTGGCTCAGGTCATGATCCCAGGGTCCTGGGATCGAGCCCCGCATTGGGCTCCCTGCTCAGCAGAGAGCCTGCTTCTCCCTTTCCCTCTGCCTGCCGCTCTGCCTACTTGTGCTCTCTAACTCTCTGTCAAATAAATAAATTTTAAAAAAACAAAAAGACTTTATTTATTTGACAGAGAGAGACACAGCGAGAGAGGGAACACAAGCAGGGGGAGTGGGAGAGGGAGAAGCAGGCTTCCCACGGAGCAGGGAGCCTGATGCGGGGCTCGATCCCAGGACCCTGGGATCATGACCTGAGCCGAAGGCAGACACTTAATGACTGAGCCACCAGGTGCCCTGATAATAGAGTTTTTGTATTTCTTGTTCTCCTTGTTTGGTGATTACTTGTGTGAGAAGGGAAAAGTGACCTATTCATCTACTATTTTAAGAGAGGAAGTCTTCTTTTAAATAGCTGCACAGTATCCCAGCTGTATGGCTATATCATAACTGATTTAACCAGCATCTTTCTGGTAGACACATGGATTATTGATCGTTTTTTTGCTATCACAAACTTTGCATCACTAAAACATCCTTATGTGTGTTTTTTATAGTTTCTTTTCATGTTTTGTGCACATTTCTTTGTACATTTTTGTAAGGTAAATTTGTAGAAGTAAAATTGCCAAGCATACAACTGTTATATAGATTTTAGATTTTGATAGCCCTTCAAAAGGGGTAACAGCGAGCAAGAGTTCTGTTTCTCCACATCTTCACCAGTGCTAGGTTTTGTACCACTTTCTTAGGATAATTATCAAACACATAGACATTTGAAAGAATATTGCATTCTCAGCACCCAGATTTGACAATTAGCATTTTACTATCCCTGCTTTATTAGATACCTGTTCAGTCTGTATTTCTTTCAGTGAGCTAGCATCTTTGCTCTTTGTATTAACCATTTGAAAACTGCTTTCTGTCCACGTTCCTTTTGGATAGGAGTTCTTTTTCATACTGATTTATAAAAGCTCTTTGAAAATGGTCTTTTATCTATCATGAGTTGCCAGTGTTTTCCCAGTTTGTTCATCTTTTGATTTTGTCTAAGGTGTTGTTTTGTTGGTTTTTTTACACTGATAGGCGCTGATATCATTAGGTCTGTGAAACTCCTTTGAAGTTTACTCATATGTATCTGTCTCTTCCACCAAGTCTTTCTAATACATACACACAAGCATTAATGAGCATCGTCACAGAAACTGAAAATGTAGCCATGCTGGTATAAGAGAGGACCTGATCCTATCATCACATTGGAATATGTGATGACAAATGTGTTTTTTTAAGCCTTAATAATGAGAAGTGATATTTTTTTAAGACTTTGATCGTGGAATCATTTTTTAAAAGCCTCAGATATCAGTATTTCTTATTCTGAAAGATGTGATATGATAAATAGTAAATTGCTGAATTTTTGAGTGCTATTTTGTTTTACTTATATATGCCTCTGTTTCTTTACAGGTAAAATAAAGGAATCAGGGCATTAGATTTGGGGGCTCTTACAATGTAGTAACAACTATAACTTTCTAATATGTTGGAGTTGCATAGTACCTTGTACTTTTCAAAGGGCATTTATATGTATCATTTCATCTGATATGTACAGATAGATAGAGCAAGAGTTATTCCATTTTAACAGATTAGGAAACCACACTGGGAAATGAAGCTAGTTTGCTGAGGTTAATGACAGAACAGAAACTAGAACCCGGGACTTCTTTCTGTACGTTAGACTCTTTTTCTAAATGGTTTACCGTAGTGATTTAAAAGAATGGAACCTAATATGCAGAGCAGAATGATCTGGATAATTAAGATATTAGTCAGGTTAATAACATTTGCTACTTTTGAAAAATAATCAAACAAGCTAATTAGTTGGGGGGTTTTGGTATGTGTATGTGTGATATGTAGATAAAAGCTACAGTGGAAATTAATTTCAGACATAATTATCTCAACAAGGAATAGGGAAAAAGTCTTTTCCTACTTTTTAAAATGTGTATTATATTAGAATAGGCTATGGCAGCAAATAAACCCAAACTTGTCATTGCTCAGTATAATAGATGTTTTTTTTAAGTGGTCAGCGTCTATTTTTTATTTTGTCATTCTGGCCTGGGACCCAGGCTGAAAAGTACTCTTTCATTTTCAACTCATGACTTCCAGAGCTCCTGGGAGTCCTCTCTATCTCAGTAAGTCAGAAAGAATAAAGAGCATGAAAGGATGTGTGGCTTGCCTGATGATGAAACTCATTACTTTGACTTTCATTCTATCAGCTGAAGGTCAGTTACATGGTCATATCTAAATATTAAGGAGGCCAGGAAACATAATTCAACTGTGTGCACAAAACAAGAGGGAGAACAGGGCGCCTGGGTGGCTCAGTTGGTTGAGCGACTGCCTTCGGCTCAGGTCATGATCCTGGAGTCCCTGGATCGAGTCCCGCATCGGGCTCCCTGCTCGGCAGGGAGCCTGCTTCTCCCTCTGACCCTCCCCCTTCTCATGTGCTCTCTCTCTCATTCTCTCTGTCTCAAATAAATAAATAAAATCTTAAAAAAAAAAAAAAAAAACAAGAGGGAGAACAGATTTTGGTGAACAGCTATCAGTCTACCTCATGTACTTATTGTTTTAAAGTTTTCTTAAGGGTGACAAAGTAAGGTTTCTACCTTGTAGAATTATAACTTGTGATATTCTTCCCAATTTAGGAATTACGCTGTCAGAATATTTCCGTGACATGGGTTATCATGTCAGTATGATGGCTGACTCTACCTCTAGATGGGCAGAGGCTCTTAGAGAAATCTCTGGCCGCTTAGCTGAAATGCCTGCAGGTAAATCTTTGTATTGCTTATCATGTAAGAAGGCTGATAAGATTTTTAGGACTGGCTTAGACCCTCTCTTAAATTTCTTTTCATTTTTTCAGATAGTGGATATCCTGCATATCTTGGTGCCCGTCTGGCCTCTTTCTATGAGCGAGCAGGCCGGGTGAAATGTCTTGGAAATCCTGAAAGAGAAGGAAGTGTCAGCATTGTAGGAGCGTAAGCACCTCAACTGTTCACTTTTCAAAAGAAAAATTAAAAGTTATTTATTTTATTTTATTTTATTTTATTAAGATTTTATTTATTTATTTGACAGAGAGAGACACAGTGAGAGAGGGAACACAAGCAGGGGGAGTGGGAGAGGGAGAAGCAGGCTTCCCACTGAGCAGGGAGCCCGATGCAGGGCTCGATCCCAGGACCCTGGGATCATGACCTGAGCCAAAGGCAGACACTTAACGACTGAGCCACCCAGGCGCCCCAAAAGTCATTAATTTGAAAGAGAAAAAATTCAGCTTCTTCTGAGGGTAGTGGTTCTTAACCAAGACTGCACTCCAGGGTCACCCAAAGAGCTCCTTACAATGTATATGTTTAGCTTCTCTCTGCATATTCTGGTTATTTGACTTAACTGATTTATTATATTTAAGTCACAATGTCTTAATAACTTAGAAATTTATAGGCATGTTAAGGTAAGATTGTATCAAAGTAAAAACAAAATGAAGATCCATGATCACTACATAAAGCCATACTTTGTTTTTAGAGCTTTTTCTTCCTGTTTCATCTTTTGATTAGAATCACGAAACTGATTATATCTCTAATTTCTAGTACTAGAAGGTATTCAGTAGTTACCATTGTTATTTGCAATGTAGTACTGATCTTTATTAATATTTGTATGTCAGTTTTTCTTAGTTCTAAAGTTTAGTTCTAAAGGTTAGTTCGAGGGGCGCCTGGGTGGCTCAGCCAGTTAAGCGTCTGCCTTTGGCTCAGGTCATGATCCCAGGGTCCTGGGATCGAGCCCCACCTCGGGCTCCCTGCTCAGTGGGGATCCTGCTTCTCCTACTCCCTCTGCTTGTGCTCTCTGGCTCTCTCTCTAATAAATCTTAAAAAAAAAAATGTTAGTTCTAAAGTTATTTACATTAATATTGACTTTCAAACGATTTTTATTTTCATATGCCAGTTACTTAATCTTCTATAATGCCTTTTTTCCCTTTAAATTTAGGGTTTCTCCACCTGGTGGTGATTTTTCTGATCCAGTTACATCTGCTACTCTTGGTATTGTTCAGGTATATCTTTTCCTAGCGTATAGTCAACTTCTGAGCTTTCCCACCCCGGCTCTGCTCTAATGTTATCTAAATCATCGTGAAGTATTTAATCTACTCACTACAGAGTTAAGCAATAGGAAAGTCTGTTTTAGGAACATTCTTGTCACTGAGAGCTTTTAATACTGTCCATTGTTTCTTAGCTCTTTGCCTAAGATTTATAACAAACTTAATTTCTGTAAGTGGAAAATACATCCGGAATAGCAAAGTTTTATTAGTGTGAGAATAATATAGCCTTTAAGTGAGAGTAACCCTAGTTGTAGAAACAAATAGGCCTAAAAATGCATAATGGCAAAAACTCAGTAGAAGTTTCTTTTTTCTCATAGTATGATCCAAAGCAGATGATCTTATCAGAGGATGGCTCTTTTCCACTTACTAGTAATTCAGAGACCAGGGTTCCTACCAGCTTGGGGCTCCACCGTCACCTAGCCTTGTAACCGTCTGCATCTCTGGCTGGCACGAGGGAGACTGTGGAGAAGGCACACCCGCACTGTGAACTCTGAGCTCAGATGCAGTCACCCCACTCATTCTGTTGGCCACACCCAGATGAAAGCAAAGCTGGAAAATGTACTTTCTGCCTACGCAGCTGCTTCCTAGTGACAAGGCAGGAATTGCAGTGGATAGCTGGTCAACTTGGCCATCAAAAGAAGCCTAAATGAAAGATGTATACAAATCAGGGCTGTAGTAAAATGTTGATGTATTCATAACTGTGTGTATTATTCATGGGGAAAAAGAATATTTGCTTATGTTTCTGTCAGTATCTGAGAAAAAAAATGGCAGAGGCTATATTTATAACTCTCAAGGTGTTTAACCTTTGCTAATATTTTGAGTTTCAATTTCAGGGAAAGGGCAAGCGAAGTTAAGAATGCATAAAAATATATGTGAACATTTGGCCTCAGAAAAATGACTGTTGGATCTTATTGGATTGGCCCTTAATCATAGGGAATTGAATTTAGTCAGAATGTTTCAAGGTGTTTAATCAAAGTGAAGAATCTATTCTATCTCCGTAAGCATTTTCTGGTTCCTCTGTTTATATTGCACCATAATAAATCTTCAGAAGAGTCCATTCATTTTTCTTCTATCAGATTTGCCATACTATTAAGGAAATTCAGATACAATTTGAATTTGATTCATAGATAATATCCATCCTGAAACTAAAACGAATATATTTTTTAAATTGTAAGTTGTATTCTATTTCAGTTATATGTGGGATATACTAAAAAGATTGATAATTTGACCAAAATATTATAGAATTGCATATTTAGGACAAATATACTTTAAGACTGTTAAAAAAATTTTTTTTTTTTAAGAAAAATCATTGTATTTGTTTGTTTGTTTTGTTTTTAAATCAGGTGTTCTGGGGCTTAGATAAGAAACTAGCTCAACGTAAGCATTTCCCCTCTGTCAACTGGCTGATCAGCTATAGCAAGTACATGCGTGCCTTGGACGAGTACTATGACAAACACTTCACAGAATTTGTTCCTCTGAGGACCAAAGCTAAAGAGATTCTGCAGGAAGAAGAAGACCTGGCAGAAATTGTGCAACTTGTGGGAAAGGTGAGTGGTTAAGTCCCATGGAGGACGGGTCTGTGAGTTAGAGTGATATGTTGTAAGGACAGATAGAACCTTGGATATACAGATTCTTGCCTAGCAAAATGAGTACTTATTAAATATTTTTTGAACTAATAGAAGTTTAGCTTATCCTTTATCCAGCAGATATTTGAGGGTCCTGTTTGTGTTATGGAAGGTAGAAAGATGATTATTGTTTTGATTACCTATTGTTGAGTAACAAACCCACTTTGAACAGTGTTTTACTGCTCATAGTTTTGGGGTTGCACACCATGGAGAATGAGGTATGCAGGACCTGGAAGCAGACTGTGTTGCACACAGCAACATGGATGGATCTGAAAAAGAGCCAAAGACACATACGTGACTGCTTTACATAGTATAAAATACTAATACAAAATAAAATACACATTTCACATGAATTTTTGCACGTAAAGGGATACACATAAAACACATTTTAATACTTACGGTTGGACACCTGGGTGGCTCAGTTGGTTAAGCAGCTGCCTTCGGCTCAGGCCATGATCCTGGGGTCCCAGGATCGAGTCCCACATCGGGCTCCCTGCTCAGCGGGGAGTCTGCTTCTCCCTCTGACCCTCCCCCCCTCGTGCTCTCTCTCTCAAATAAATAATAATAATAAATATTAAAAAAAAAAAATACTTATGGTTGAAGCAGGGATTAGGGATAAAAGGGATTTAAAAAAACAGGAGAAAGAGGGGCGCCTGGGTGGCCCAGTTGGTTAAGCAACTGCTTTCGGCTCAGGTCATGATCCTGGAGTCCCGGGATCGAGTTCCGCATCGGGCTCCCTGCTCAGTGGGGAGTCTGCTTCTCCCTCTGACCCTCCTCTCTCTCATGCTCTCTGTCTCTCATTCTCTCTCTCGCAAATAAATAAAATCTTAAAAAAAAAAAAACAGGAGAAAGAAAGGAAAGAAGACCTGATCCTTACCTCTAAGGAGCTTAGTTGCACAGAGATGACAAACAACTGCAGTTAGCTTACTGGGCCTGTCCCTTTGCCACAACTTCCAACAAATCTTTACCAGCTAGGCTGTTTAGGGTAATTGCCAAAGTTAAAGCTTTTGAGGCAGGGGTATTTAAAGAAGCTCTAACAGTACTCAGACACAGAAAAAAAATTTGCATTTATAGTTTCTTTTTTTTAAGATTTTATTTTTGAGTAATCTTCACCCCCAACATGGGGCTCGAACTCACAACCCCAAGGTCAAGAGTTACATGCTCCACTGACTAATCCAGCCAGGCACCCCATGCATTTACATAGTTCTAAACACCATATAATGTTCTTTTTTTTTTTTTTAAGATTTTATTTATATATTTGACAGAGAGAAAGCAAGAGAGGGAACACAAGCAGGGGGAGTGGGAGAGGGAAAAGCAGGCTCCCCACTGAGCAGGGAGCCCGATGCGGGGCTCGATCCCAGGGCCCTGGGATCATGACCTGAGCCGAAGGCAGACGCTTAACAACTGAGCCACCCAGGTGCCCCTCTTTTTTAAAAAAGTAACTGTTTATGGAATGTATTGATTTTTTTTTAAAGATTTTACTTACTTATTTGTCAGAAAGAGAGAGAGACAGGGCACAAACAGGGGGAATGGCAGGCAGAGGGAGAAGCAGGCTCCCCGCTGAGCAGAGAGCCAGATGTGGGACTTGGTCCCAGGACCACGGGATCATGACCTGAGCTGAAGGCAGACGCTTAACCAACTGAGCCACCCAGGCATCCCTGTATAGATCTTTTTTGAAACAAACTCAAGATTCATAATTCAAATAGTTAAGCTAGCAAGACAATGTGAAGAAAGTGTTTCAAAAAAAGAACTTTTTTTTATTACGTTCAGTTAGCCAACATCAGTAAAAGAACATTAGTTTATTTGTATACCATGTTCATAGCAGCACTTATACACGATAGCTAAGAGGTAAAAGCAACCCAACTGTCTTTTGATTAATGAATGGATAAACAAAATGTGGCGTGTATATATGTAATGGGATATTATCCAGCCTTAAAAAGGAAGGAAAATTCTAACACATGCTACAACATGGATGAACCTTGAGGACATTATGTTAAGTGATATACAGCAGTCACAAAAAGACAAATACGGGGCGATTCCATCTAAAGTAGTCATATTCATAGAAACAGAAAGTGGAATGGTAGTTACCAGGTTCTGGGAGAGGAGGAAAAGGAGAATTGCTATTTAATGGATATAGAGTTTCAGATTTGCATGATGACCAGTTAAGGAAATCTGTTTCACAACAATGGGAATATAGTGAGCGCTATTGAACTACTTAAAAATGGTTAAGATGAAAAACTTGTTACGTGTTTTTACCACAATAAAAAAAATCAACAAGCAGTTATGAAGTGAATTTGTTAATGATAGATGACTGTGTGTTGATTATATAGTTTTTGCTTGGTTAATTGATTACAATCACTGGCCCCATATTGAAGTAAATTTCTAAAAAAATTTTTTTTCTTCTAGGCTTCTCTAGCCGAAACAGATAAAATCACTCTGGAGGTAGCAAAACTTATCAAAGATGATTTCTTACAACAAAATGGATATACTCCTTATGACAGGTAACCTATCCTGATTTTCTTTTTTTATTTAAAGATTTTCTGTTGAGTTTTGAAGAAAGAGCTGCCTCCACATTAGAAATCCTTTTTTTTCCTCATACAGACAGAACTCTGACTCAATATATAGGTTTATTTTGTATTTTCATAGCAAACATCTAACGATCTAGTATGTCCCCTTATTTTTGATTTTCCTCATTTGTGCAGTTTTGACAACAGTATTTTCACTCATTATCCAGCCCTTTTTTTTTTTTTAAAGGGATTTGCCACTTTTTTTTTTTTTTAAGATTTTATTCATTTATCTGACAGAGTGAGCGAGAGAGCGAGCACAAGCAGGGGGAGTGGGAGAGGGAGAAGCAGGCTTCCCGCTGAGCAGGGAGCCCGATGCAGGGCTCGATCCCAGGACCCTGGGATCATGACCTGAGCCGAAGGCACACACTTAACGACTGAGCCACCCCACGCCCCTATCCAGCCATCTTTAATTAGATTAGATTGTGGCGTAGTGCATGGAGCCTCCTTCAGATGCTTTTCTCACTACGTTTTACAGCTGCGCATGCCACTCCTACTCTTTTCCTAAGTAATTATGTCCTACTTTCCTGCTCCATTTCCCAATAGTCCTAGTCTTCTTTCTTTCTACCATAGTCTCTGTTAGCTGTCCCACTTGTGTCTGCTACTGCTGTGGCTTATTTAAAGTCCCCATTTCGGGGCGCCTGGGTGGCTCAGTCATTAAACGTCTGCCTTCGGCTCAGGTCATGGTCCCAGGGTCCTGGGATCGGGCCCCGCATCAGGCTCCCTGCTCGGCGGGAAGCCTGCTTCTCCCTCTCCCACTCCCCCTGCTTGTGTGCCCTCTCTTGCTGTGCCTCTCTCTCTGTCAAATAAATAAGTAAAATCTTTAAAAAAAAAACAACAAAAAAACTAGCAGACAAAAAAATCCCTATTGTATGATCTTTAAAAAAAATAAAGTCCCCATTTCTTTTAAACTTTGATAAATTGAGCCCTTTGATCGTAGGCTAGCTTTTCTCCCTCAAATCATATTTGGACTGAAGAGGGAACTGAACACATAGGAATATTACCAGAATGTAGGACAAGCAGAAAATATGGCAATAGCCTCAAAAATCTGTATCAGGAACTTAAGAAGCTCTGGCCACCCATACAAAGATAACTCAACCAAAGGAAAATTCTTCAGAAAGTGTAATACAGAATGTGCATGAAATTGTGTATGCAAGTGTGTTTAAATGTATCAGAAAGTTGATAGGCATGCATGTGATCCAAGTTGAATATTAACTTGTGTGTCCTCATTATTAAAAGGTGTGGGTAAGTGAAAATGAACAATTAATGGGGGAAGGGACTACTGTTCACCTTAGGAAATTGCAGTTTTCTGCTTTTCTATTACTCATTAAACCTTAATCCCACTATCACAAGGAGTTTTTGCAATTCATTTATTTTACCGTCTGGGTTACTCCTTTAACTGTACTGTACAAAAACAAACTCTCAGAGAGTTGTTAGATTATAGCAGTACTGTTTGATTGTTCTTCCTCTTTGATTATTTTAGTAGATAAAAATAAACATCACTCTTAAGTAAATAAATATCTCCATCTATCCATCCACCCCATATTTCATCTGTACCAAAAAGCTCTGGTCAAGTAGTTGTTAGTCTTTTCCACTTTTGTTTTCATTCATTATTATCATCCAATAAATATAAGTAGTCTGCATATTTAAATAAAAAAGCTAATGCTCTGGTATTTTATAGATAAAGTATGAACCTGCTTTGGATTTTATTTTTATTATTTTGATTTTCATTTATACCCTAGGTTCTGCCCATTCTACAAGACAGTCGGGATGCTGTCCAACATGATTGCATTTTATGATATGGCCCGGAGAGCTGTCGAAACCACTGCACAGAGTGACAATAAAATCACGTGGTCCATTATCCGTGAGCATATGGGGGAGATTCTCTATAAGCTTTCCTCTATGAAATTCAAGGTATATTTTGCTTCTACCTAACTTTTTATAGTAAGAAATGTTTCTTTTTATTTTTTTAACTCTTTACAAACAACCTATTTATTCACAAACCTGGTGTGTGAAACTTGGGTTTATCATTTCACGCATGCTCAGGTTATGTAAAACCAGAAGAGACCATAAATTTACATTCAAATAGTAATTCTAGAGATAAAAATTATACTGTGTCATGTCTAAAATAAATGCTGACGTGTTTTCCCTTTTGTCTTAACTGCCAGGAAATTTAGAGCTAAAATCATGGCTAAGCAGCAATTACTTTTCCTCAAGTACCTATTACCATCTTACCTCCATGCTCATCTGAAATGACTTATGCTGTTTACTTCTAAGTATCCTGTTACATATCATTTTTTTTCCCTATTACCCATCACTTTTAACTTTCAGGTGGATTCTCTTTTTTTTTGAAGTGCACAACATAAATAGATAATTAAATGAAATTATCAGTAGAAGCTCGAATGTAAAATTGTTTTTAAAGTATTTGATCAATTGGGTTTCTAAGTCATGACATCCAGATATATTTACTAATCACCTATTGAGAAATTGAGAACGGTTCTCTGTGTGTTCTATATATAGTGTTTGTTTACACTGTAGGTTGAAAATAAATCTTTAAAAATAGACACTCACTATATCAAGAATTTTAAAATATTCACACTCTTTGAGTCTTCATTCCAATTCAAAACATATAACCCAAGGAAATAATCAGAGATTTTTTTTTTTAGGTGAAGTATAGTTGACATATTAATCAGATTTTTATATGAACATATAAAATATTGTTTATTAAACTTCTTAAATGTCATTCAAGAGCGAACAGGGTCAACAGTACATTATGGCATATACAATTATAGCAAGCATATTATGAAGACATTAATACTGTTTTTTCAAAGAAAATCCAAAGATATGGGGAAATGCTTATGGTATAATGAGTGAAAAAAATCAAGTTGCAAAAAAATTCCATATGTAATTTGATCCAGATTTTATTTTTAAAAATTACACATTCGTATGGATAAAGAAAATATGATACACACACAAATACCATGGAGTATTACTCAACCATACAAAAGAATGAAATCTTGCCACTTGCAACATGGATGGATCTAGAGAGTATAATGCTAAGTGATAAGTCAGTTAGAGGAAGGCAAATACCGTATGATTTCACTCATGTGGAATTTAAGAAACAAAACAAACGAACAAGGGAAAGAAGAGACAAACCAAAAAACAGACTCTTTAATATATAGAGAACAGTCTGGTAGTTGCCACAGGGGAGATGGGAGGGGCGATGAATGAAATAGGTGAAGAGGATTAAGAGTACACTGTTATTGATTCGCCTGGGTGGTTCAGTCGGTTAAGCTTCTGCCTTCGGCTCAGGTCACGATCCCAGGCTCCTGGGATTGAGTTCCACGTCAGGCTCCTTGCACAACGGGGAGCCTGCTGCTCCCCCTGCTTGTGCTCTCTCTCTCTGACAAATGAATAAATACAATCTTTAAAAAAAAAGAATCACTATATTGTATATCTGAAACTAATACAACACTGTATATTATTGCTGAAAAAAATAAAATTATACATTCATATGAAGAGATAAAAATATCCAATAATAATATAGTGATGATTTCTAGTAGTGTGATTCAAGTTGGTATCTTTTTCCTGTTTACAGCACACTATATCAAATTGACATCCCAAGTTTTTTTTTTAAACTCTTATTTTGTTTTTAAAGATTTATTTATTTATTCGAGAGAGCAAGAGAGCAAGAGCACAAGTGGGGAAGGAGCAGAGAGAGAGAGAGAGAGAATCCTCAAGTGGACTCCTCACTGAGCACGGAGCCAGGCACAGGGCTCAGTTGCAGGGCCCTGAGATCATGACCTGAGCCGAAATCAGGAGTCGGCTGCTTAACCAAATGAGCCACCCAGGCGCCCCCTCAGTTGTTTTTTTATGTCATTAAATATTCTTCTGTAGCATTATTTTGTGGCTGGAGAGTAATATTTTCCTATTGTTAAGTATTTAGGAAATTTCCAGTTGTTGGTATGGACAGCTTTGTTTCTGTAGTTGGTTTTGTGTATTTTCCTATTATAGGTTCCCAGAAGTAGACCGATTTGGTTAGAAAGCTTAAATATTTTAAAGTCTCTTTTATTTATACATAAAGTCTATTTTATACATACTGCTCAGTTAAGTTTTCCATAGAGATTTAAAATGTGTTGCCTTTTAAGATTATTTTAGAAATTTTACTTCCCTGTGCCAATGTGATATTATGAGACCTTGAACAGTAAATTATGTTTTGACTAAATTAATTCCAACTATCATGTACATGCAGTAGAATACATCTAATATGTGATATTGTATAATTTCCCCATATTTTGCATATTGTTGAGGATAAATCCATTGGTCACTGAATACAATTAGCAAGCCAAATACAAAACCAAAATTTTGTCTTTTTTTTTTAAAAATTAAATGCAATTTAGTTAACATATAGTGTATTATTAGTTTCAGGGGAATCAAAATTTTGTCTTCTTTCTCTTAGGTTGGAGTGTTCCTCCTTGCATACATTTCTACTCTTAAAGGAAAATAAGGATAATTTTTGACTCCTGCCTGTGTTTTGCCAGTATACCTCACTTAACCTAATACTCAAAATATGTTCAAAATAAGTAACTTACTACCTGCTCTGAAAATTATTTTCCAAAGGTAAATTGAGTTCTGTACTGTCTTTTCTCAGGATCCAGTGAAAGATGGTGAGGCAAAGATCAAGGCCGACTATGCACAACTTCTTGAAGATATGCAGAATGCATTTCGTAGCCTTGAAGATTAGAACTGTGATTTCTTTCCTTTCCTCAGCAACCTCCTCTCATGTGTATATTTTCCTAAATTTCTCATCTCCAAACCCTTTGCTTCTTTATTGTGCAGCTTTGAGACTAGTGCCTACGTGTGTTATCATTTGTTTCCCTGTTTATCTGGTAGGTCTTATATAAAACAAACATTCCTTTGTTCCAGTGTTTGAAGGGCCTCCATGATCCTTTCTCCGAAGTGGTGAATGTAGTAAATATGATATATAATGGCTACACTACTGTAAACTTGTCTGTAGGGTGACATCCCTACTTGTCCTCGGTTTGCCCTTTCCTCCTCGCCTTTAAATTGTAAACAGGACTACTGCATGTACTCTCTTTGCAATAGATTTGGAATGGAAGGCCAGATTTCTATACATTTTGACAGGTACTTTGTGAAATGACTCTATCTATGTGGTAAGGTTATTTGCAGCTTAGCATTTTGCTGAGTAACTGCTTTGCAGGATATAATTGCCTTTTTCTAAAAACATGAATGATTAATGTTCCAATTATGCATTGCTTTCCCCAGTATAAATCAGGAATGTTTATAGGAAACTGTTGGGAACTCTGCTGTTTTTAAAACAGGCATTTGTGGGACTCAGCACAGTATATGAATCAGTACCCTCCAAAAAAGTGGAAAAGGAGCCAGGTGGTCAAACTTAAACATCATCTTGTTAAAGCATATTTTATTTCACTATGAAAAATTCAGTATCAAGGACTATACTACTACATTACTAAGAAATTCTTTTTAAAATCACATTTAAAACAATCACCGGAACTTGATCCACATCACACCCTTTCCTTTTTCTCAAACGTCTTAGAAGCCTGAGCTTCTAAGAATCATGTGGCGGTGGGATGGGCAGTAAAATGCCACAGAGAAGGTATTCAGTATGGTTAAAGGCTGTTTGCACCATTAAGGACCAGCTGGACTGTAGTGATAATTGGGGCCAGAGTGGCATTACGTTTTTACAAGATAATGATATGTGTCACGTGTTTGCATGTTTGTTTGCTTAGTGAACTTTTGAACAACCAGTTTACCAGTTTACTGGTTCAAAAGATTTCTCAGAATATCTGTAGCAATAGCAGCATAACAGTTTCCATTCTGTTTAATAGGGAGGAAATTAATTCTTATATCTGCTGATGACAGAATCTGGGTCATGTGAGAAGAAAGATAATTTCATCCTGTCTTTTCAGTACATGTTTTAAAATAATAATTTCTGTGTCTGTGTAAGGCACACTACAGAACAGCTCTGAGAGCAACAGTTTCTCTATTAACTCTTTCTGACCAACAGTGCTGGCACCATTGCTTCCTCTTTGGGAAGAGGAAAGGGTATGTGAATATGTCTAACAATCTCAAATACCCAAATGTAATAGCATAAGTAAAGTATTTATTTTATGCCTCAGTATATTATTATTTAATTTTTAGGTAACGTATTTCTTTTGGTCCGTTAAGGAAAGATGCCGTGAGTAGAGAATTCAGCTATAGTTTGTTGAAATCCTTGCAGATTGCATGTTTTTACAGTGGCTTGCTACTCAGGATAGATATTCTTCCACGCAGCTTTTTTTTTTTAACCTTTCCGAATATTGGAAGATAAAAATTATGCAGTGATTTGTTGAGATGCGGACTTAATGGTGCTGCTTTATCAGTTTGCTTCCAATGTGGCCTCCTACCCAGAGGCCCTAAGACCAGTGGAAATGAAAAGGATTTCAAAAATGTTCTATTCCTACCTTAAACTGACCAGCAAACTAGGACTGTGATAGTAATGAATGATATGATGACGAAAGTTTTACCAAGTTTGTTTTTTGTTGTTCTGAATTTACAATGTAATTCCTACTCCCTTTTAAGAATGTTGATGTATGGGTGTGAAGAGGCTAGAGATAGAAGATGCTCTGCTATTCATTGTAAGTGTCCTTCAACCTATATGTTGTAGAATTTCAAATTGGTCACTGATCATATTTCTTTGGTAAGAATGTGTTAAAATTACAACAATCTTTTAAAAAGATGATGCAGTTCTATATTGTGCTATGCCTGGTCCTAAGTGGAGCCAGTTAAACAAGTTTCATATGTATTTTTCCAGTGTTAAATCTCACACATGTACCCTTTGGAAATTTCCTTCCATCCTGAAGAACGAATAGAAGAGGCCATATATATTGCCTCCTTATCCTTGAGATTTCACTATCTTTATGTTAAAAGTTGTGTATAATTGTTAAAATCTATGAAAGAATAAAAAGTGGATTTAAATTAACATTTTTTTCTTCGTATGTGTGTGTGTTTGCTAGAAAACATGCCACCTATTTGTATTTTGACTTACTGTTTTCAGTATAAACTTCAAAATTTTTTGTTTCTCCCTTTCTTTATAGATTATTACTTAAGATCATGAAATTGAATTGGGGCCCTCACGATAGACTGCAAAAAGGCCTATAATCATATACCAGTATGATTTGGAAGTGTAGTACACAGAATCCCGTGCCATCCTGAATATTACTTTAAATTGAAAAAATGAATGGTTTCTAAAAGTGCACTTATAATTAAAGGAGATCAGTGATACTCATTTCTATTTTTGACAAATGAACTAAAGCCTTGTAATTCATGATTTTGCAAGCCAAATCATTTAGGATCCAATGTAGCAACATGTTACTTGGGACATACTTTATTTCTTTAAATGTATTTTAACAACTTCCAAGGGAGTAAAGAGGAGTGTGAAATGAGCCACTCTATATTAGCATATTACTATCAAGTGTCAAGTTTATATAGAGAAATGCTTAAAAATTCATAGGAAAGCTTATTCGTGATACAATGTGTGGGCAATTTTTAGTCCACTTGGTAATATCCCAATATCTTTTAATGTATTGCTACAATATAAGAGCACAGAGAAGGAAAGCAACTTTCCCAAGTGGGCTGTGATAAAATGCCGCAGAAGTTGTTCTACGGGTCTCTTAGTTTGTGTTACCCCAGAAGTTGACTGAGACAAGTAGTTGAGTACAGGGAGTTTATCTGGGATGTGACCTCAGGACACACCAGGAGGGGTGTAAAGAATTCAGACAGAATTGAACGAAGCCAATAAAAATTCACTATCAAATAAGTTAACACTTGGAATTATTAAGCACAGCGCTGCTATGGAGTTCTGGTAGCAACTGAAGAATCACACCTCTGTTATCCCACCTGTGGTGCAAGAGAACTGGAGAACTTTCGTCAGTCACTGACAGCCAGCTCCTGTCAGTCGTCCAGTGAAGGCTTGTTCCCACAAGGACTGGGAGAGTCAATGCCCAGCGCTTGCATACTGGTAGATCGGGCACTGGTGGCCACAGAAAACCCCATAAGAGATGTGGGTGTAGGTAGTTGGGAGGTTGGCCTGGTGTGCAGTGAAAGGGTAGTCATGGCCCAGGAGATTTAGGTGGGACACTACTAGCAACTGCTTCAGACTTCTTAAGGACCCAGGGACAAAAGATCATTCAATCAGGAACTGAAAAGCCATTGTTCTAACAAAATAAGGAAGCACCCTGAAAAAGAATGGACACTCTTTGAACCCAGGTAGCTTAATGCCAGGGAGCATGCTCTTGATCACCACACTACATTCTACCTCTGTATTTGGAAAGAGTTGTGGTTTTTGTTGTTGTTTTTTTTTATTTTATTTATTTGAGAAAGAGATCGCGGGAGAGGGAGAGCACACGCAGGGGGAGTGGCAGAAGCAGGCTCCCCGCTGAACAGGGAGCCTGATGTGGGGCTCGATCCCACGACCCCGGGATCATGACCTGAGCCAAAGGCAGTTGCTTAACCGACTGAGCCACCCAGGCGCCCCTGGAAAGAGTTTATCAAAGAGAAGATGTTCTTTAAAGAGCAAATAGTGCACCTATTATGGTTATAAATAGATGTGGGCTTTAATACTCCTGAAATAAAGCAGCTTCTTAGATTAATGAGAATTTTGGTCATTTATTCCAACCTTCTCATTAACACAGAAGAGGAAGTTGAAGTCCAGAGAAGTTAACTGATTTGCCCTATGTCACACTGCCACTTAATATCAGCATTCAAGCCTCCTGATTTCTAGTGTCTCTTTGTACTAAATCATACTGTATATCTTTTCCTTATGTATGTACTTTTCATACAACCAGGAAGTTGGTTTGAATAAATGTGACATACAAAGATAAACCAGAAGAAAAGTGTAGGGAGGAATGACTGGCTGAACAAGGTAGTCATAGTGTGATGACTCATTTTAAGAAGGAAAATGTAACTGAGCCAGAGTTTAGGGAGGTGAGTCTGGAAATAAATAATCATTTTTATCAAAATTACAAGAAGTCATCAAAATATGGAGGAATAAGAACATAAACAATTCATGACAAATATCTTAAAAGGACTTGTATCCAGCCAGAATTCATAAAGAACGACAAGTCAAAAAAAAAAAAAAAATCTTAATAGATAAATGGGTAAAAGACTTGAACAGGCACCTCACAAAATGGCCCATTGATATATGAAAAAGATGCTTAGCTTCTAGTTACCAGGAAAATGCAAATTAAAATTACAATGTGACAGCATTTCATAACCACTAGAAGGACTAGAATGGAAAGAACAGAATGCCAAGTGTTGGTGAGGGTGTGGAGTGACCAGAACGGTCATACATGCGGGAATATAAATTTGTACAATCAGTTTGGAGAACTATTCTGGTAGTATCTACAAAGTTGAATTAGGAATATCTAATAAGCTAGGAATCCCATTCATAGGTCTATACACAAGAGAAATGAATAAATGTATGTTCACCAAAAGACGTGTGCCAAAATGTTCATAGCAGCGCTATTTGTAATAGCCCCAAACTGAAAACCACCTAAATGGATAGTTTGGAAGAATGGATAAGCAAATTGCCTGTTCACACAATGAAATAGTATATAGAAATGGGAGTTAAGGCAACAACATGCACGACTCTCACAAATACAGTGGTTAGAGAAGCCAAACAAAAGAATACAAACTATATGATTCCATCGATACAGAATTCAAAACTATAACACTAATACATGGTGTTTGAAGTCAGGATAGCAGTCACACGTGGTGGGGAAGGTGATATTACAACAGGAGGCTAGCCTATGGGGGAATTCTGGGGTGTTGATGCTCTGATTCTTGTGGGTCCTGCTTACATGGGTGTGTTCATTTTGTAAGAATTCACACACAGGATTCAAGCACTTTTCTGTACATAGGTCATACTTAATAAGTTTACCAAAAGAAAAAAGGTTACACCGAAGGATTTCTATTTATTTAAAGTAGCTTTGTTGAGCTCTATCCTGGGTGTGGAGCCTACTTAAAAATAAGAAGAAGAAGAAAAAATAAAGTGGTTTTTCACTAAGAAATGTTTAGTGGTGGCTTTGAAATGCTTTTAAGTTCTACCTAATAATAAAATCATGTTTTTGTTTGATTTTTAAGTGGTGATAGATTTGAATTTTTCAATTCAGGAACTCTCAGTTCTCTTTGCAGCCAGTAATTTGGTTTGTCAAGCAGTTGCCCAGGATTTGGGGAATAGTCCATTCTTAGAAGAGTGAAGCTAATGAGACCACACAGACATGCTATATAGCCAGTCACAAACAAGTATGTATTCAGACGTCCATGAATACATATCACAGGCCTCCAAGCAGTAACGGATGACTATATAAAGAAGGTTTGATGTTTTAAATAAGTATATGTGTCTTGATTAGCTGTTTCTGAAACCTCTCTGAACATAAGAAACATATGGGGCTGTATTTATGATAGAGATTCTCAGGCCCACCCTAAATGGACTGAATTAAAATATATTCTAGGGAGAGGGTATAGGAGTCAATTTAACAAACATCCCAGGTAATTCTTAGCATGGGGCAAGTTTTGTGAAACAAGTATCTATTCAATGCTTAGACATGAAAGGTAACAAAGGAGACTTAAGTATTCTCAGAATGTTAACTAGTTGTGCCACAATCTCAGAGTTATCAAATTTTACCGAACCATGTATCCTATTTAAGACATCCCTTGTTACTGACCTTAAACACTGCTGTGCTGATTTACATGTATTCTGACTGATTTAGATTCAGAATGGTCTGACAATAGGACAAAATATTCCGAAATCATGACATTTGAACAGTAGTAATTGCTTTATGTACGGATTTCAAGCAGGATTGTTACAGTATTTACTGAATGGACCAGCAGTTTCTCTTCTGCCCATTTCTTTATATGCAGGCGAATTCAAAAAGGAATCAAAATTGTGTGACATATTTGAATTTTGTCATACACAGGCTTAGTTTGTGAGTATAATTATAAAAGAGTGTAATTTAGTTCCATTTTTTAAAAACAGCATTTGTCTTGGGATTCAAATTCTTTTTTTAAAAATCCATTAAGATAATTTTTTAGTTTGATTTTTCAACCATCATCTGAATAGCTCTTATACTATTATAACTTCCAAAATAGCTAATAACATCTAGCATTTACTAGATGATTTAAAATTGCACTAAAATTTTGGATACCCTGTGTAAAAGCCAAATTGCCTTCAATCATATAAAATCATATTCATGGCCTTTATTTTTAAATTTCATGCTTAATTTTAAAGCCATTATGAAGACCTTTGACACTTGTCCTGAAAACACAATTTAGGACAGTATCTTCTCAAGTGTGGCATTGCAGGTTAGACTCTCTGGAAACATGCTGAGATGGAGATGGGGGTGCAAGTTGTTCCTTCGGAATTGACGAGCAAAGAAGGGGCCAAACAGGGTGTGCATAGTGGAAATCAAAATACAAAGCAGGCCTGACAAAGACTTGGCCACTCCTGTGAGGAAGCTATTGGAGCAAATATTGCCAATCACGGTTGACATGCATCTGGCTGGAATGGCAAGCCCTTATTATTCCTGCCTCCCTTGGACTCCAGGTTGAGGCTGCCCTGTGAGGACATGACCCCAGGTGAGGTGGCATCTGCAGACCTGACCCGGAAGGAGCTAACAGCACAAGGCTGTCTGCCGAACACTCCAGGCAGCCGGGCCAACACGTTGCATGCATGTCTTTCCTTGAAGGGAGATCTGCACAGCACAGCTCTGTGTCCATGAGATGGTTTTCAGAGAAAGACATGAATAGTATACATTTTAATGTATAGAGGTGAACTTTTAGTACTTCATATCCAAGATTTCAAGGATTTGCTTAGGGAGGAAGCCAAACAGTAAATATTAAAAGTGAGCTATTGTTAAAGAAAAATATGAGTATAGAAAGTTATAGACAATAAAAAGACACAACAAAAACCGTGAAGGTGGTCTTCAAAGTAGAAACTGCAGCAAAACTGCCTGTAAGTTAAAAAAAAGCCAGACTGATTGTTTTAGTGCCTGTTAAAATATAAGTGCTTGCCAAATACTTTTAAAAAGGAGCCTAAATGTTGGCTTGATTCCATATAGAAACTCATCATCAAATGCAAAACTCTTCAGGAGGTGACATTCTAAAATAATAAAACATATTTTTCAACATTTGAATCATGTGACTGTTAACCTACTCAAAAAATTAAAATTAAAAATTAAATGAAATAGAATAACTGAACAAGACACCATTTCAAATATATTTTTTTCCCATAGCAGCACCTAGTGATACTACCATGTTTAAACTACTTCCAGGGAAGCTTGAGAGTTCACTCTTACTATGCTCTTTTTAATAACCATAATTAAATAAGTCCCTGTTATTTACAGAGCTGCTCAAGGAAGAAATAGCGCAACGTACTTCTAAAGCTGCTTTGTTTCTTTGAGGTGTCTTTTTGGGCTTCCCAATGGGAATTTTGTGTGCGCCACGTTGCCTGTATTTTATCCCAAATTCAGTGATCAATTTACTTGGACCCCCACTGATTAGATTATAACTTTAGCTACAATTCTTTGCCCATAAAAAAAAAAAGGCCTATTTAGAATCATTAAATTGTATACCTGAAACTAATATAATGCTGTATGTTAATTAACTTGAATAATTTTTTTTTTTAAATGACCTATGTCACTTTACCATATCCTCAAAACCTATGTTCAAGAGAAGATTAAACTAATCCCTAGGAACTTTGTAAACACAAACACAGGCTATACAGTATAAATATTGAGCAGAAAGGGAGAGATGCACCTTGACTTTACAGCAAATTGGGTTGAAGTATAAGTGATATCACTTTAAATGTTATGAACTGAAGATTAAATTATGCTTCATTAAAATAATTTACTCCACACACATGACAGGAACAATGGGCTTGCTTTTTTGAAGAAAGAATTCCTGAACTACAGTGACAATAATATGTTTAACTAAATGTATATATATACACATTTCTCACTAGAGCTTTCAAACACAGCTGTTCTCAATATCAACCCCATTATCAATTGCTCCTGTTCCAGTAGACTCCTTCCCTTTTGTCTAATAGCAGGTGCAAAATATCATAGCCAGTGAGAGCATAAGATCTCAAGTTAGACTGCACGGTTTCAAATCCCAACTCGGCTACATACTAGCTGTGCAACCTTGGACAATTAACCTCTCAGTTTTCTCATCTGTAAAATGGGGATGATAAAAATATCTACCTGTTTTAGTTAGGATTAGGTTTGAGTAACAGAAATCCAAAATAATGTGGTTAAAATAAGGTCAAAGCTTATTTCTTTTACATAAATGTAAGCATCCCAGGACTGGTCAAATGGATGATGACCTTCAGGTACCCAAGTTTGTTTGTTCTCCATCCTCAATACATGTCTTTCATCCTCAAGCCCAAGATGGCCGCTCCAGCTCCTGCGGAAGCCTACAAAGCATATTCCATCCATCAGGAATAAGAAAAACATATCCTTTTCCTTAAGGGCATTTCTGACACATAACTGGCCCGTACTTAGTTACAAGGCCATATCTATCTGCAAAACAAATTGGGAGATGTAACCTTTATTTCAGGAAGCCGTGAACCAAGATCATGTGTTTCTCATGATGGTGATCTCATCATGATCTCAAAGATCAGTGTTTCTCAATGATGGATGCATCATCCCTAGGGATGTTTGGGAAATTTATGAAGATCTTAAAATTTGTCACAGTGAGCATGTGTGCGCGCACCTGTGTGTGTACATGTGCGTGTGTGTATGTGCGTGCACCCTGTGTGTACACGTGCGTGCGTGCGCGCGCGCATGTGTGTACGTGTGTGTCTGTGCAAGCGCCCGTGTGTGTACATGTGCGCGCGTGTGCGCGTGCACCCATGTGTGTACATGTGCATGTGTGTGTGCACGCGCCTGTGTGTACATGTGTATGTGTGCGTGCCTGTGTGTTGCACGTGCGTGTATGCACCCGTGTGTACACGTGTGTGTGCGCGCACCTATGTGGGTACATGTGCTAGTGTGTGCGCACGCACGCCTGTGTGTACATGTGCATGTGTGCGCACCTGTGTGTAAGTGTATGTGCATGCACGCCTGTGTGTACATGTGCGTGTGTGCGTGCGTGCCTGTGTGTGTACACGTGCGTGTGCGCGCACCTGTGTGTACATGTGCTAGTGTGTGCGCCACGCCTGTGTGTACGTGTGTGCGCACCTGTGTGTACATGTGTGTGCACGCACGCCTGTGTGTGCGTGTGTGTGCACGCACCTGTGCGTACACATGCGTGTGAGTGCACGCACCTGTGTGTGTACATGTGCTAGTGTGTGCGCGCCACTCCTGTGTGTACATGTGCATGTGTGTGCGCGCCCGTGTGTACGTGTGCGTGTGCACGCGCGCTTGTGTGTACATGTGTGTGCGTGCGCGCCCGTGTGTATATGTGCGTGTGTGCGCGCGCCCCTGTGTGTACATGTGCGTGAGTATATGCGTGCACCCGTGTGTACACGTGCGTGAGTGCACGCAGCTGTGTGTGTACATGTGCGTGTGTGCGCGCGCGCCCATGTGTACATGTGAGTGTGTGTGAGCGCACCTGTGTGTACATGTGCGTGTGTGTGTGCGCGGGTGCCCATATGTGTACGTGTGTGAGTGCGCACATGTTTTGAATGGGGACTTCTTTGCCAGTGACATTTAGTGGGCAGGACCAAAGACACTAGATGTTTTGAAATGTGAAGGAGTGCAAAGTCACCCTGTCTCCTGCATGAATCTCACATATTCCAGCAGACATTCACATAGGTTAAGCACTTGTTTATAATTATCTGTTCCTACATTAATAAAAGTTCTGAATTTTAATATCAAATTTATTCTCCACGATTGGTACTTTTTTGTGTCTTGTTTTGAAAATCCTGGCATTCATGAAGATACTCTCTAATATTATCTTCTGGAAGTTAAATTACTTGTCTTTCACGTTTAGGTGTGGTGGACGGTAGAAGAATCCAATTTCATTTTTCCACATGAATGTTCTATATTTGCAGAACCAGTTACTGTAAAGCCCGTCCTTTCCCATGGCTATGCAGTATCACCTCTGTCATAAATCAAGAGCTCACATAAGTGAGGAATTTCTGGGTTGCCTATCATTTTTCATTGCTTGTATTAGTCTGTCTTTGTACTATTACTACTCTGTTTTTATTACTGCAGTTTTATAATAAATTTTGATATATAATAGGACAAATCTTACCACTTTGCTGTTCTCATTTTGGCTGTTCTTTGCAATTCTAGAACAAGATTGTAATTTTAATTAGACTTACACTTAATCTAAATTTTTTAAAAAGATTTTATTTATTTGAGAGAGTGACAGCGCCAGTGGGGGGAGGAGCAGAGGGGGAGGGAGAGGAACAAGCAGACTCTGCACTGAGCATGGGAGCCCAACGCGGGCCTCAATCTCAGGACCCTGAGATTATGACCTGAGCCAAAACCAAGAGTCGGACTCTTAACGGACTGAGCCACCCAGGAGCCCCTATATTTAATCTAAATTTGAGGGATATTTGATATTTTAAAATATTGAATATTCCAATTTATGAACATGCTACATCATCCCATTTATTTTTTCTTTAAAGTTTCTTAATATCTACTTAAAAAAATTTTTTAAAGAAGTCCAGTACAATTCTTGTTAGATTTATTCTTAAGCATTTAATATTTATACAGGCAATGCATGTATTTAGCTCTTTAAAAATACTTTTTTTTCAGACAGACATAAGGAACAGGGACTTGAACAAATATTTATTTATATACCTATGTTCATAGCACCATTATTCACAAGCCCAAAAAGCTGGAAGTAGCTCAAGTGTCCATTGGATGAATGGATAAATAAAACATGGTATGTAAATCTTCTGACAAAGCAGGAAAGAATATCCAATGGAAAAAAAGACAGTCTCTTAAACAAATGGTGTTGGGAAAATTAGAGAGCCACAGGCAGAAGAATGAAATTAGACCATTTCCTTACACCATATACAAAAATAGACTCAGAATGGATGAAAGACCTAAATGTGAGACAGGAATCCATCAAAATCCTAGAGGAGAGGGGCGCCTGGGTGGCTCAGTCGGTAAGCGTTTGCCTTTGGCTCAGGTCATGATCCCGGGGTTCTGGGATCGAGCCCCGCACCGGGCTCCCTGCTCCACGGGAAGCCTGCTTCTCTCTCTCCCACACCCCCGCTTGTGTTCCTGCTCTCGCTCTCTCTCTCTGTCAAATAAATAAATAAAATCTTAAAAAAAAAAAAAAAATCCTAGAGGAAAACACAGGCAGCGACATCTTCGACCTCGGCCGCAGCAACTTCTTGCTAGACACATCTCCAAAGGCAAGGGAAGCAAGGGCAAAAATGAACTATTGGGACTTCATCAAGATAAAAAGCTGCACAGCAAAGGAAACCAAAAGACAACTGACAGAATGGGAGAAGATATTTGCAAATGACATATCAGATAAAGGACTAGTATCTAAAATCTATAAAGAACTTATCAAACTCAACACCCAAAGAATAGTCCAATCAAGAAATGGGCAGAACACATGAACAGACATTTCTCCAAAGAAGACATACAAATATTAATAACCATAATTAATTACAACAATGTGAATGTACTTAATGCCACTAAATTGTATACTTAGAAATAGTACTAATAAAAAAATAAAAAAATAAAAATAGTTAAAATGTTAAGGGGTATCTGGCTGGCTCATTTGGTAGAATATCTGACCCTTGATCTCAGGGCTGTGAGTTCAGTCCCGTTTTGGGTGTAGAGCTTACATTAAAAACAAAAAGTAAAAAAATAGCTAAAATGTTAAGTTTTATGTTATGTGTATTTTTACCACAACAAAATTTTTTTTTTAAGATTTTATTTATTTATTTGACAGAGAGAGAGCACAAGCAAGGGGAGTGGCAGGCCGAGGCAGAGGCAGAAGCAGGCTCCCCACAGAGTAGGGGGAGCCTGATGTGGGACTCGATCCCAGGACCCTGGGATCATGACCTGAGCCAAAGGCAGTCACTTAACCAACTGAGCCACCCGGGCACCCTACCACAACAAAATTTTAAAAATGAAAAAAACAAAAACAAAAAACAAAAAAAAAACCCCAAAACCCTAGCATAGGTATACTTCACAAAAGCAACTATTTTTTTTGTTTATACTTCTGGAAATTTCCCATATACACAAATACATACTTAAAAACCCTCAGAAGGGTAAGACACATGTTATTATATATCTGGTTTCTTTTTTACTTAATAATACATGTTGGAGAGCTAACCATTTGTCTGCATAAACTTCTATGTCATTGTTTATAAAGGCCAGGTAATGTTATGTTGCATGGCTATGTCATTGTTTTGTTTTGTTTTTTTTTTACTTATTTCTTATTTTAATTTTAAGTTAAACTTTCTTTAAGATAACTGTAGATTTACATGCACTTGTAAGAAATAATGCAGAAATAACATGTACCCTTTATTCAGTTCCCCGCCAGTGGTAACATCTTGCAAAACTGTAGTATAATATCATAAGCAGGATAATAGCATTGATACAATTCAGCAGTCTCATTCAGATTTCCCCAGGTTGCTTTCTTTTGGGGTGTGTGTGTGTGTGTGTATTTAATTCTCTGCAATTTGATCACATATGTAGGTTTGGGTATCTACCACTAGTCAAGATACGAAGAGTTCCAACACTACAAGGATTCCTGCTATTGACATTTTGTAACCACACCTCCTTCCCTCCTACCATCCCTTTGCTCTCCAACTCATCCCTAACCCCATATAACCACAAGACTTAATTCTTACAAAATTTTTATCATGAAAAATTTCAAATATACAGAAAAGTGGAGATAATGGTATAATAAACCTCAGGGGTGCCTGGCTGGCTCAGGTAATAGAACACTGGATCTCATGGTCATGAGTTCGAGCCCCATGTTGGGGATGGAGATTACAAAAAAATAAAGTTAAAAACAACAACGACAACAAAAAGACTCAAGATGCCAGTTAACTAGCTTGAACAATTATTTATATTTTGCCACATTTTATTTATTATTTTTGCTGAACTATTTTGAAACAAACCATACCTGTCATGAAATTTCTCCGCTAAATATTTCAAAATCCATCTCCAAAACGTAAGGGCTTTTCTTTCTTCTTCTTCTTCTTCTTTTTTTTTTACATAACCACAATAACTGACAATTACATAACCCCATAACCACAATTATCATGCTTAACAAAAATAATTTCTTAATATTAGCTAATACACAGATGGTATTTACATTTCCCCAATTGTTTTTAAATAAATTCTTAGGATTTTTTTTTCAAATCAGAACACAGATAAGATCCAGACATCACATTTGGTTCTTATGCCTCTTAAGTTTTTTTAAATCTAGAGTGGACCTCCTTTTTATTCATGTCATTGATTTGTCTTGACCCCATATTCTGGATCTAATTGCTTCCTCATGGATTCGTTTATTTTCTTCCTTCATCCACTTCCTTTATGCATGTCAGTATATATGGTATCTTTTTAAATAAACTTCTTTTATTAAAGTATACAAACAGAAAAGTACAGCTTGAGTTTTCACCAAATGACCATTCATAAGTAAATAACAACCAGACATACAATTAGATCATTAGGGGCACCCACAAGACCATCCAAGCCACCAACCCACCTCGGAGGTAACCACAATACTGAGGTCTAAAGACACGGCACCTACATTTGAATTTTTTATGAATGGAATTATTAGAATGTTTCCCTTTTATCTGATTTCTTTCATTCTGAATTCTATTTGTGAGAAGCATCTGTGTTTTTGCAGGTAGCAATTATTTTATTGTTATTTTCTTTTCATCCATCTATATATTCAATTGTGTTGCTATACCATTATTTATCAGTTTTGCTGATGATAAATATTTGAGTTGGTCCAATTTGGGGGCTACTGCAAATAATATTGCTGCGAGTATTATTTTATATGTCTATTGGTATACATTTGAACACACATTTTGGGCATAGCTCAAGGAGTGAAAGCCCTATGACATAGGGTATGCTTATATTAAAACTTCAGTAGATATTGACAGTTCTCCAAGAGATTCTACCAATATACTCTCCTAACAGCAAATGAGAATTCTAGTTCTCTACATTCCATCAACACTTGGTATTGTCAATCTCTGTAATCTAATCCATCTGTGGGTGGGTGGTGGCATTTTATTGTTTTAATTTGTCTTTTTCTTATGTTTAATGAGATTGAGGGCAATTCCTATGTTTACTGGATATATGAAATACCTGTTCAAATATTTTACCTATTTAAAATTGAGTTGTCTTGCTTTTTCTTACTGACTTGTAGTTGTTTTAGGTTGTGGATGCAAGTCCTATGATGACTATATGTGTTTAAACAAATCCTGTGTGTGTGAGTGAGTGTGTATTAAAACTGATCATGGGTTTACATGTTGTCAGCCAATCTTGACTTTAGCATTCTTATATTTCACCTAATGATCTTAGCAGACATTGATGATTATTGCCTTGATTGAGACTGCCCAATAGAACTTTCAGTTAAGAGAAATGTTCTAAATCTGTGCTGTCAGTATGATAGTTAATCAATTGAGCATTGAAATGTAATAGTGTGACTGAGGAATTGAATTCTAATATCAATTAATTTAAATTTATTTATTTTTAAGATTTTATTTATTTATTTATTTAGAGAGCGTAAGCAGGGGGAGGAGCAAAGGGAGAGGGAGAGAGAGAATCTCAAGGAGGCTCAGAGCCTGATTTGGGGCTCAATCCCATGACACTGAGATCACGACCTGAGCCAAAATCAGGAGTCAGATGCTTAACGGACTGAGCCACCAGGCACCCCTTAATTAATTTAAATTTAAATAGCAAATTGTGGTCAGTGGTTACTATATTGGAGAGTACAAGTTTAGGTTCATTATTTCATGCTTGTGGTATCCAATTTTATCATCCCTTCTATACTTGTTAGCTGAGATTCTTCTAGAAAAAAGGACATCCAGGATGGCTTTATATTAAATTCACAGCTTGAAGTTTTATATTCACGAGTGTGCATATGGTCTGCAAAGCAGAATAATGGTTGGTTTATAATTACAAACTTTCAGGTATGTGCTCCCCAACTACCTTCTAGTTTCTTGTAGGTGAGAATATGGGATGGGTTTTCTTCAAGGTCACTCCCTGCTTTGTGGGAAGATGGTTCCTGTTAGAGTCTCCACACTGGGATTTTGTCTTCTGTCATTCTCCTCACTGGGCCTTGAAAACTAAACCTTAAGAGTTTGGCCAGGTTCAGGGCAAAAGCATCTTCATTACTTGACTCATTTTTCTGTGTTCCTTAGACATTGGCCTGATAACTCTATCTTGTCAGGTCTCTGATGATTTACAGAAGACTTCTGAAAATATTTTATAAAGTATTTTTAGTTATTTCTAGTGGGAAGTTTTGTCCAATGATGTGGTCCACCCTATTTCCAAAACTAGAAATGGAACTCTATTGTGTATTCTTTAAACCTCACAACAACTCTAAGGAGTTACTATTATTCCTCTTTTTTTCCCAGGTAAGCAGATGAGGCACATAGAAGAAACTTGCACACAATCACACAGCTAGTGGACATTGGAGCCAGAATTTAAATCCACTTTTATTTTACTCAAACCTTTTCCTTTAAACACCCAACTACTTACTTAGATTGGTTATCTAGATTGGTTATTTAGATTGAAGACTTTCAGTGGCTTTTATGAAAAGTAATTTAACTTTTTAATTTTGCTTTTTTAAAGTATTAGATAACAATGAACCCAGATGCTAAATAAAAAGGTGTTTAAATATTAAAATCCAGTTTTATTTTTAACATATTAACGGCTACTACCAAAAAAGTTCTGGAGTTAAAATATGTACCTGAAGTAAATGGTGAGGTGTTAGGATAAAAGAAAAAAGAGCACAAATAAAAATATTATTTGTAGTTGTCCCAGCTGGTAAACTGGCCCTAGCTCCTTTACCAGACCAACTGAGGGTTGGCAGCCAAGAACTCACAGCACATTTATACTGAAACTTGCCCTCAACCAACAGGAGGTAGCACATCTGGCAATGTCTAGAAGGTTAAGGACTCTGTATCTGTGCTCCCCGGGCCCCCACACCCAGTGGTCACAAGCCAATATGAGGGTATCAAAGACCACTCCTCTTGCCTCAAGGAGACACAAGTCTGTGATAACACTCATTCTCTAGAGCTCCCTGTGGGATCAGGCTAAACACCTCTCATCAGTGTCTCCTCTTCTTTCCTGCTTTCCTCACTCCCTTATGCATTTCTTCAGAGCAGCACTCCCCTCAGGAAATCACTCACATGATTCTTCTCACACTTGGACTTCCAGGGAACTGAACTCAATACATTACCTTCCATTTCCTCCTTCTGCTCCATTTTCTCTTCCATAGAAATTCTCACTGAGTGGAAATGACTATGTACTCTGATTTTTCCAGCCATGTTGAATATGGTCAGACAAGCATCTTGTTCTGAGAAGTTTTCACTAAAAGAAGGTCTTGAAATTGTAGCCTTCGGGGCTCAGTCAGTTAAGCATCTGCCTTTGGCTCAGGTCATGATCTCAGGGTCCTGGATCGAGTCCCACATCGGACTCTCTGCTCAGTGGGGGAGTCTGCTTCTCCCTCTCACTCTTACTCTCCCTCTGTCTCTCAAATAAATAAATAAAATCTTTAAAGAAAAAAAGATATTGTAGGCTTCATTTCAAGGGAATTGAGAATTCAAGTCCACATCTTTTTCTGCTATGTCCTTCTTCTGTTCTAGGATCTGACTCACACATAGATGCCATTTTCCAAGGGATTGTACTTACTTTTAAACACACCATTGTGTGTTCCAAGGTAAGTTACCCACTGGTATTAGTAGTCTCTGCTTCCAACAAACATAGCTACACAAAAAATACTACCTATTTTACAATTTGTATGTATTTATCATTAAGTTCTAATCACAATGAGCACAGTTTCTATTCTTATCTTTAGTAGGCAGAATTAACACTTAGCCATGAATTATAACTGCTAAATTGCAAATGAGCTCACTAGAGATTTTTTTAAAATGATACTCCTGTGGCCTGTTAGATTCAATAAAATGGATAATGTAGTTTCTAAATATATCTAATTTTCAGGAAGAATGTTATATGAAAGAAAATATTGTCTCAATATGTTTGATGATCTCTAAATTTAATTACACTATCAATAGTGTAAAACATTTGCTTATATCTTTGTAAAAGCAAAGTGTTCCTATGTAAAATAGCAATGCTAAGGTTGCAAAGTTGTAGATGTGGTTAAGGCACAGGGATAGGAGAGGGTGAGAGGGATGGCAGGTCAAATTCAGGTATGTTTATTTATTTAACATCGTAAGTTATAGTGCTACATTAGATAATTAATATAAGGCATCCCATTTCAGAAATTGGCTCCAGGTGGATTTAAATAATTCACAGTTTAATGAAATGCAATCTAGAGACCCAATACCTTTAGCAAATGACGTAGCCAGTCTCTCAGTTTGCACTTCTCTCTTTTACCCCAACACTAGCTTCTACTTCACATGTATTCTTCACTTTGACCAGTCTCTAAAGTTGTTCGTCCAGTGGATCTCTTCCTACTATCCCAGGAAATGTTATCCTTTCTTGGTCTTTAAACTTCTTTTGGCTCTCTGTTAAACTTCTCTATTGGCTTTTCCCTATTAGGTTAAAAATATATTCCAGCCATTTGCATCTTACAAAAACCATTCAAATCAAAACAAATACTTTCTGTCCATCTAACATTCAATAAGCAACACTTAAATAAAAGGATCCTTATTTTTGTTAACTTTCAGTTACTTAAAAATCCCATGAAATAAATCATGCATACAAAAGAACATATAATATTTACATGGACAATTTAACAATATAAATATGTATGTATCCATTACTCAGATTAAGAAATAGAACATTTAAGTAACATAGAAACCCTCCATGTCCCTCCATCAATTGCATCCATCTCCCTTCCCTTAAAGATAAACATTACCCTGACATTTGTGTTAATCAGTTCCCTCTTTTAATTTATAGATTTGTTGGGCGCCTGGGTGGCTCAATCAGTTAGGCATCTGCCATTGGCTCAGGTCATGATCCCGGGGTCCGGGGAATGAGTACTGAGTTGGGCTCCCTGCTCTGCCGGGAGTCTGCTTCTCCCTCTGCCCCTCCTCCCACTCATTCTTTCAATTTCTCCCTCTCTCTCAAATAAATAAATGAAGTCTTTTAAAAATTTTATAGATTTGCCACCTACATATGTATCTCTAAATAATATATTCCTTAGTTAAAAAAAAAAAAGGAAAGAACAGCTGAGCAGCAAGTGAGTAGCAAGCAGCAATCTTTCTGTAGGAGGAAGGGTGACACTGACACTATCAGATAATGGTTCTAGGAGAAAATCGACTCAACAGAGCCTATGGGTCATGACTTGGCGTCAGGTTCCCTGAGCATTTATAGAAATCCTTTCTAGGGAGGTCAGTGGGCGAGGGCCTCCCAGCATCCTGGCAAGCATAAGGTTCACCATAGTTTGGGCCCTTGGACCAGATACTAGACATTTAGCAAAAGTATGGCTAGAGAGGGGCTCCTGGGTGGCTCAGCTGGCTTCGGCTCGGGTCATGATCCCAGGGTCCCGGGATCAAGCCCCGCATTGGGCTCCCTGCTCAGTGGGGAGTCTGCTTCTCCCCCTCCCCTGCCCCCGCTTGTGCTCTCTCTCTCACACACACTCTCTCTCTCCAAATAAGTGAATAAAATCTTTAAAAAAAGAAGAAAAAGCATGGCCAGAGAGAGTGGAGGGCTCTGTTTTCTGCTTCCAAACCTCCCCTGGCTACTTGCAGCCCTCAAGAGAAAGTCAAAGCAGAAACCTGTAAAGTGAAGCAGCAGAGCATGGAGGCAGAATAGCTACTTTACAAACTAAGTACAGGAAAGAATCTGAGCATGGCCTGTGGGGGGATTCTGTCCTCAGCTACAGGAGAAGGAGAAAGAGAAAAAGAGGAGGAGGAAGGCGGTGGCCGATGACAATAAGGATCCTAGGGAAGCCAGTGCCCACCGGTTTGTCTCGAGCTGCACTGCCCCAGTAGGAACTGGTTGCCTTCCACCTCTGCTCCCCAGCTGCCATCCTGGGATCTGCCTTTAGGCTTCTCTTGGGGATTCTCTTTATCCTTCTTCTGGTTCCATTTCCAGTTTTTTTGTATCCCACATTTTGTCTTTACTGGTTTCTCAGTGTGCAGTTTCTCCAGGAGCTTCTTTCTCAGGTAGGGTGGTAAATGTTTTGACACATTATACATCTTAAAATCACACAGTTGCCAGCAGTCTGGAGGTGCAGAGACGACCTAGAAACATAACTGCTTCTCAAACAACTTTGACAGTAGTCCTCCTTATTTTAGCGAACATTCTACTCCTCCTCCCCTTCTTATTTATCACTAGTTCCTGGGGTACTCTGGTGTTGCCAATTTCCAAGCCTTTTCAGGATTCTGAGGTATAAGTTAGGTTGGTCCTCAGTTTTCCCCAATATCAGTTGAGGACTTGGCTTTCTCAGTTTTATAAATCAGTTACCCCTTGTTCCACTGCTTTCTAGCTTATGAAATTTCCTTGCTCTTGTCCTCTCCTGTTCTCCCTATCCACAATTCCTCTTATTGGGGTTTTGGTGGGTTTCGGGAAGGAACAAAATTAGATATATATGTATAAGATACATTGACTCACCATTTATGGGTTAGCAGTTCTAGAAAAAAAATGATAAAAATTAAGAATGGTCTTATGAGAGACTATGGATTCTGAGAAACAAACTGAGGGTCCTAGAGGGGAGGAGGGTGGGGGGATGGGTTAGCCTGGTGATGGGTATTAAAGAGGGCACATAGTGAATGGAGCACTGGGTGTTATACACAAACAATGAATCATGGAACACTACATCAAAAACTAATGATGTAATGTATGGTGATTAACATAACATAACAAAATAGAATTTAAAAAAAAGAATTAAAAAAAACTTTTTTGGCTTTTTGATAAACCAAATTTATAATGGTAAATAATACCAATCTTATAACCACAGGGTAATGAGCCCTTGATATATAGAAATAAACCTTGAATTCAAAAAAAATAAATAAGAACAGTCTTTTCCAAGGAACTGTACTAAAGTCAGTCATACTAAACATTTAAAAAAAATTGAAAGAGTGAAATTTGTAAACTTCTTAAAATTCTAATAATAAAATCTAAGGGAGAGAGTTGTAATTCAGGAAAATTTCACTTAGTAAAGGGGCAAAAACTAATGTACGTTCTTTTTTCACTTTGTTTTTGGCCTGGCCAATGGAGCTCAATGAGAAGGAATGAAGAGGTGGTCCCAGGACCCTATGTGCTCCTGGCAATACCCATAGCTATCTCGTTAACACTCGTATCTTCACTACAACTAGCTGCCTCAAAGACATCGTGATGGTTAATTTTATGTGTCAATATGACTGGATCACAAGGTGCCCAGATATCTGGCAAAACATTACTTCTGGGTGTGTCTGTGTGAGGATGTTTGAGAATGAGACTAGCATTTGAATCTGTATACTGAGTAAAGCAGTTTGCCCTCCTTAATGTGGGTGGGCAGCATCCAATCTGTTGAGGGTCTGAATAGAACAAAAGTCAGAGGAAGGGAAAATTTGCTTTCTCTGCTGGAATGCTTGAGCTGAGATACCAGGCTTCTGCTCTTGGACTGGGATGATTCTGTTGGCTCTCATAGTCTCAGAACTGTACTGCCAACTTTCCTGGATCTCCAGCCCGCAGAAAGCAGATTGTGTAGTTGGTTATGTATATATATAAAATGGATTCTGTTTCTCTGGAGATTGATATAGCCATCAAGACTAACCTGGTTATGCCCTATAATTTTATTTATGTCAGTCAGTACAAGACATCCAAGGCTTCCAGCTCCCTCTACCCCCAAACTCTCACCACCATGCAGCTCTATCCATCCTCTTGCCCTCTCCCCCATCCCCTGAATCTCCAACTCTCAAATTCCTTCTTAGTGTGCTGTGGAATTCAAGATCAAACATTAACAAAATCCCCTATATTCTAAATGCTCAGAGGTTTTTTCCACCCACCCCCCGAAAATCCTCTAGAACTTCTCTTCACTTTGCTGTGACTGAAACGTAGCTTTCCCCTGAGGACACTGCTTTCCCTGCGGTCCTCTCAAGTGGCAGTTGTTTTTTCTCCCACACTGTCACACCGCTGGTGGGAGCTTCACCCCCAGAAGGCCCTCCGTGATCTCCGTGATCGTGCCTTCCGGGAGTCATGCCCTGTACAGTCGCCTCCCACAGTGAGTCAGCCTTGACCCTTTAACCCAATGGGAGGTGGTGTATGTGACAGTGCGTAACTCCTACTGCAACTTCCGGCTTGGTCTTTTGCATCAACATGCTCTGAGGAAAGGCACTGCCGTACTATGAGGGCTCAAAGCAGCCTCTTGGAGAGGCCCATGCGAAGAGGAACTGAGGCCCCAAAGCAACAGTCAGCACCGGGTTGCTGGTCATGTAAATGAGACACCTTGAGGGTGGATCCTCCAGTTTCAACCAGACCTTTTGATGACTGGGGCCCACATGGCTAATGAGGGCAACCTCATGAGAGGCTGAACTGCCCAAGTGAGCTGCTCCTAAATCCTTGACCCACAGAAACCATGAGAGATAATGAATGATTATTGCTGTTTTCGGCCACTTGGGTTTTAGGTGATGTGTCCTGCAGCATAGTAAGTAACTGGAACATGTCTGGGCCCAGAGAAAGCGATTGCCTTTTCTCCTGTTACTTCCAGACTCCTCTCCTTCACTCTTCCCTAAAACCCTAGCTTTGAATTTCGTGTGAGAAAACAATGCCCCATGGGGCACCTGGGTGGCTCAGTCAGTTGAGCATCTGCCTTCAGCTCAGGGGCCTGGGATTGAGTCCCACATCGGGCTCCTTGCTCAGAGGGGATCCTGCTTCTCCCTCTCCCTCCACCTGCCACTCCTCCTGCTTGTGCTCTCACTCCCTCTCTCTGTCAAATAAATAAATAAAATTGGGGCACCTGGGTGGGTCAGTTGGTTGGGCGACTGCCTTCAGCTCAGGTCGTGGTCCTGGAGTCCCGTGGGGTGTCTGCTCCCCCTCGGCGGGGAGTCTGCTTCTCCCTCTGACCCTCCCCCCTCTCATGCTCTCTCTCTCTCAAATAAATAAATAAAATCTTCAAAAAATAAATAAATAAATAAAATCTTAAAAAAAGAAACAAGAAAACAATGCCCCAGACTACCTGTCTTTATTATAATTGTGGACCAACTCATTCATGTTCCTTTTTTTATTGAAGATTTTTGTCCCTTGCTTGTGGTCACTTTCCTCTATGCAGCTGTTTTTATACTTGGTGTTTTAGTCCATTTGGGTTGTTATAACAAAATACCATAGACCAGGTGGCTTATAAACAACAGAAGAGAAGTTCACTTCTCACAGTTCTGGAGGCTGGGACGTCCAGGATCAAGGTGCCAGCAGAGTCGTGCTTTGGTGACACCCTCTTCCTGGTTCTTAGCTGGCACCTTCTCTCTGTGTCCTTACACGTAGGAGGGGCAAGGAGCTCTCTGGAGTCTCTTTTATAAGAGCACTAATTCCATTCATGAGAGCAGAGCCTCCCAAACACCCCACCTCCCAAAGGTCCCACCTCCTGCTACCAACACCTTTGGGGGTTAGGATTGATTCAACATACAAATTTTGGGGGGACACGTTCAGACCATAGCACTTTGTGATTTCAATATCCACTAAGATTATATCTCCAATCCCTGTTTTTTTAATTCCTTGACCTCACCCCCATCATTTTGTCTACTCTAGGCAGCCACCCACTCAGGCTCATATCAGAGAACTTACCATTATAACCGCAGCTTGTCCATAACCTCAATTACAAGCACCATATCTTATTTTTCCAACTCATCACCTCTGATTATTTTTTTTTTTAAAAAAATAATGTTCTGGGGCATCTGGGTGGCTCAGTCGGTTAAGCGTCTGCCTTTGGCTCAGGTCATGATCTCAGGGTCCTGGGATCCAGCCCCGCATCGGGATCCCTGCTCAGATCCCTGCTCAGCTCCCTGCTCAGCAGGGAGTTTGCTTCTCCTTCTGCCCCTCACCCCCGCTTGTGCACGTGCTCTCTCTCTCTCTCTGTCTCAAGTAAATAAATAAAATCTTTACAAAAAATGACTGTTCTTATCCATTGTGAGGAGTATCGGGTGTTGTATGAAGTGTTGAATCACCATATTGTACACTTGAAACTAATATTACACTGTATGTTAACTAACTGGAATTTAAATAAAAACTTAAAAAAATTAATGTACTTATCCAAATTTTTATGAATTTTGCCAGGTGAGAAACAGGATGAGCTTCTTCTTGTCACATTGTTTACATAGAGCTGACAACTCTTAATTGTAGCTATTACCAGCCATCCTTCAACCCCAACTAGATTTACCAGCTTTTAATCCTGGTATTATTCACTTTTCTTTCACAGTCCTATAACCTTACTTTACCTCTTACCTAGTTGGGATTCCAAGGGCAATCATTACTGCCACACACGCACGAACACTCATTTCCCTTGCTCCCCTCTTGCTTTAGCATATTCACCTGGTAAAAGTCAACTCTAATTAAATCCAGCTCAGCCTTTTCTGTGCTTGCCCTAGTGCAACTGCAGAAAAACACACACCTGTGCAGGCTGGTTTCACTTTATTTTGACAGGTTATAATAGTTTTTAATTTTATGAAATAAGGAAAGTTGAAAAATAGTATAAAGACTTCCCATATACCCTTGACTCACATTCCCCAATTATTAACATTTCTGTGTTTGCTTTGTTTGATTAACCTCTCTCTCTCTGCGCATAATTTTTTTTCTGAATATTTGAGAGTGAGTTAAACCTAAATACATGACTTAAACATAAATAAGTATACAGCAGTATATTCCTCCAAACAAGGACATTCTCACCGTAGTATAATTATCAAAAATGGAAATTAATATTGAACAAATACTATCACCTAATCTGTAGACTTTATTCAAAGTTTTCCAGTTGTCCCAATAATGTCTTTTATAGCAAAAAAAAAAGAAAGAAAGAAAAAAAATTCTGGTTCAGGATCCAATCCAAGATCATACACTGCAGTTAGTTGCCACATGTCTTTCATCTTCTTTAATATGGAGCAATAGTACAATCTTTCTATGGCTTTTAGGAGCTTGATATTTCTGAGGAATTCAAGTCAATTATTTGTAGAATATCCCTCAATTTAAATTTGTCTGATGTTTTCTCCTGATTAGATTCATAGCATGCATTTTTGATACCATATGTAGTTTTGTTCTTTAACAATATATTTTGTAGATCTTTCCATAATCAGTACTTAAGGAATTTCCTTATTCTTTTTTTTTTTTTTTGGCCATTATTTCCTCAAATATTCTGTCTCTTTCTCTCTCTCCTCTCCTTCTGAGACTTTCATTATAGGTATGTTGGTCCATTTGATGGTGCCACAGATCTCTTAGATTCTGCTCATTTTTTCTTCAGTCTTTTTTTTCTCTTTCTGCTCCTCAGAATTGATAACTTCAATTGACCTGTCTTTAAGTTTGCTGACTCTTTCTTCTGTTGGCTCAAATCTGCTACTGAATCCCTCTAGTGAATTTTTCATTTCTGTGATTGTACTTTTCAACTCCAGATGTCCTATGTGGTCCCTTTTATAATTTCTTTATTGATAGTCTCTATTGGGTGAAACATCATTCTCATAGTTTCCATGTTTGTACATGGTTTCCTTTAGCTCTTTGAGCATATATAAAATAGTTGATTTAAAGTTTTGTCTGTTCAGTGTCTGGGCTTTATTAGGGACAGTTTTAATGAATTTTTCCTATATATGGGCCATGCTTTCTTGTTTCTTCTTACAAAAGTCTTGTAATTTTTTTGTTGAGAACTGGACATTTTGAATATTATAATGTGGCAACTCTGGGAAATCAGATTGTCCCCCCTCCCCAGAGTTTGTTGTTGTTGCTTGTTCTAGTACTTCTTGTTTTTTTTTTTTTTTTATTGTGATAAAATATACATAAGATAAAGTTTACCATTTATCCATTTTAAGTGGCAGTAAGTCCATTCATGTTGCTGTGCAGTCATCACCACTGTCCCCCTTCAGAACTTCCTCATCTTCCCAAACTGAAACTCCACACCCCTTAAACAATAGCTCCCCATTCTGCCCTTCTTCCAGCCACTTGAAACCACCATTCTACTTTCTGGCTCTATAAATTTGACTACTCATAAGTTGAACTAATTTTGTAAATTTATGCTCTTTGTTATGTGTGGCCACAGAAATCTATTCTGTTAGCTTAGTGATCAGCTAGTGATTTGACAGAGATTTTTAAACTCCAAAAACCAAAGGAAGGAAGGAAGGAAGGAAAGAAAGAAAGAGAAAGAGACAAAGAAAGAGAAAGAGAAAGAAAGAGAGAAAGAGAAAGAAGGAAAGAAAGAAAGAAATGAGGAAGAAAGAAAGAAAAGAAAGGAAGAAAAAGAAAGAGAGAAAGAAGAGAATAAAGAAAGAGAAAGAAAGGAATAAAGAGAGAAAGAGAGAAAGAAAGAAGGAAAGAAAGGAAGAAAGAAAAAAGAAAGAAAGAAAGAAATGAGGAAGAAAGAAAGAAAAGAGAAAGGAAGAAAGAGAAAGAAAGAAAAAGAAAGAGAAAGGAAGGAATAAAGAGAAAGAAGGAAAGAAAGCAAGAAGAAAGAAAGCAAGAAGAAAGAAAGAAAGAAAGAAAGAAAGAAAGAAAGAAAGAAAGAAAGAAAGAAAGAAAGAAAGAAAGAAAAGATCCATAGTCTTTGCAGGCCATGTTTGGTCATGCCTACAACATTCATTCTGGCAGTTTACAACTCTGCCTTTGCTTTGCCTTCCTGCTGTGCAGAGCCTCAAGGCAAGAGTTTAGGGCCTTCTGAGGTCGTTTCTGTGCATGCTTCTGTGCGTATGTGTGACTTTCTAGATCCCCTGGAATTTCGAGGAGCTTTTCAAAGCCCTTATTCCCTAGCCTTTCCTCCCAAACTTTTCAGATAGCCCATTGTTTGCCTCAACTGTTTTCCTTTGCTCTAAGTTGCAGGGGCTAATTCATTTGCCTGCAAATGTTTGCTACCAGCCCTCCCCCGCCTTTTTTTTCTTAAAGATTTATTTATTTGACAGAGAGAGACACAGCGAGAGAGGGAACACAAGCAGGGGGAGTGGGAGAGGGAGAAGCAGGCTTCCCGCGGAGCAGGGAGCCTGATGCGGGGCTTGATCCCAGGACTCTGGGATCATGACCTGAGCAGAAGGCAGACGCTTAACGACTGAGCCACCCAGGCGCCCCAGCCCTCCCCTTTTAAGTATCTGTCCCACCCCTGGGAGAGTTGTGAGTTAGCTGAAATAAAGGCAAATCATTGAGCTGTCCTTCAGGGAGCCACTAGACAGGTCAAAGCAAGCAACCCCAATTCTTTAATAAGTTCTGTGCTACCCCTTCCAAGGCTAGGAACTTGAACCAGGAATGTGGGCTCTTGTGGAGTGGGGGATGGTACCAGAGTAGAATAAAATGTCACAGAGCTCTCTTACTGAGACTCAGCTGGTTTTTGTTTTGTTTTGTTTTTGTTTTTGTTTTTTGTGAGAGGGGGAGAGGCAGGGGGAAGAGAAGAGGGAGAGAAGAGAACGAATCTTAAGCAGGCTCCATGCCCAGCACAGAGCCCAAAGAGGGGCTTGATCTCACAACCCTGAGATCAGGACCTGAGGCAAAATGAAGAGTCGGACCCTTAACCGCTTAACCATTTGAACCACCCAGGCACTCCTGTCCTTTCTATGGTTAGGTGCCTTAATAAATCGTATGTAGAAGGTGGGAGGAACAAAGTGCAGCGAAAACTGATTGACAGAGAAGCAGCCGTGACTCCCATTAGCCAGCATAGGTGGATATTCGGTCCTTTTTGTGGTTTGAGCCATGTCCACATTTTTGTCTCTGTTGACATGACTATGGACTGGACTTGTTTTGGTCTTGCTCGGTCATGGTCGCAGAGTAGCTCTTTTAAAACACAGGTGTTGTGTGTAATTTTTTATGTTCCACAGACCACTGTGGCCTGCTAGGAGTACCCTGCCATCTCCTGGCGGTCAGGGACTGCTGGGAAGCAATCCCAAAAAACTTGCACACACTCAACTCTTCGCATCTATTCACTGGCCTGCACTGGTGCCCATATATTCTTTCATGATACTGAGGATGATGAGCCACGTTCCTATTCTAGGCCAGCCCATCCACTTGCATCGTAGATCCTACCCCTTTCCCAGTCAAGGTCTTCCCTCCAGCAGCCCTCTCTACCTCTCCAGCATCAGAAATTTTACCTCTCTGTTGGATCATTCCCATGAGTATTCAAATATGCTGTTATTGTTCCCATCTTAGAAAAAACAAATAAAAATTTGAAAACGACGCAAAAGAAAAAAACCCTCCTTTGACCCTAAATCTCCCCTCTGCTACCACCCAATTTCACTGCCTCATTTAGAGCAAGACTCTTCCAAGTAGTGTTCATACATACTACCTTCTACTCCCTTCCCTTTTCTCTTGAATCTGCTCTCAATCCAAAGTTGTTCTTGTTAAGGTCACTAATGATCTCCAGATTGCTAAATAGACAGCGATACAGAACTATTCTCGGTTGTCATCCTACTTGACCTGTTAGCAGTATCAGACATCTTCGATTTTTTCATCCTCCTTGAAATACTTTATTTGGCATCAGGGTGAGGTCTTTTATCTCACTGGCTATTCCTTCTCAGAGTCTTTGCTGTTTCCTCTTCATCTTCTCAACTTCTAAATCTCTATTTTAAAACTATGTCATCCTTGGGTGCATGGGTGGCTCAGTTGGTTATGTGTCTGCCCTTTGGCTCAGGTCATGATCCCAGAGTCCTGGGATTGAGTCCGGCATCAGGCTCCCTGCTCAGCCTGCTTCTCCCTCTCCCTCTGCCTGCCGCTCCCCCTGCTTATGCTCTCTCTCTCTCTCTCTGTGTGTCAAATAAATAAATAAAATCTTAAAAAAAATATTATGTCATCCTTTTAAAATTGGATCTAAAACCTAAATGGTGATTCACCTAGCCCAACCTCAGGATCGTTATTAGATTTTCATTATTTTCCTCCTTTACAAATATTTTAAACCATTTAGTGGGGTGTCACTGTGAAGGGTTTTAAAATCTGAGCAGGGTAAGCAGGGTGTACATGCAGAATGCAGTGACCACGATGCCAGGGCAAGGGGTGTTAGGGTGGGATGGATGAAGAGGGAGTCTGTGCAGGGGGGTATTTAATATTGCACATTGAAGGAGATATGGCAACAAATGGTAGCATGTGATTTGGGGCTAGATTCTTTTACGACAAAGGATATTAATTGGACAATTGGTGGAATTTTAATATGGTGTGAGAATTAGAAGGTAGTAATATAATGTTAATTTCCCAATTTTGTTGGTCATATTATGATCGTTGGGAAGAAATATTCACCTAAGTATTCAGAGTTGATAAGGCACACTGTTGATAGTTTACTTTCTTTCTTTCTTTTTTTTTTTTTTAAGATTTTATTTATTACCTATTTGACAGAGACAGCGAGAGAGAGAACACAAGCAGGGGAAGTGGGAGAGGGAGAAGCAGGCCTCCCGCCGAGCAGGGAGCCCAACACGGGGCTCAATCCCAGGACCCCGGGACCATGAGCCGAGCCGAAGGCAGACCCTCAACGACTGAGCCACCCAGGTGCCCCAATAGTTTACTTTCAAATTGCTCAGGGAAAAGTTATTGTAACGTATTTGCAACTTTTCTGTACGTGTGAAATTGTTTCAAAATTTAAAAAAATTTAAATAGTTTTAAAATACTTTACATATAACCACATTCATCTTGTACCATTAAAAAATATTGGCAATATTAAATTCTTTCAATCCAAAGTAGAGTTCTTGACATGACTTCAATTCGAAAAATAGGTATTTTTTGATTCAGTCTATTCTTATATACAACATTGAAGGAAAACAACTTATGCTAAGTTTTGCAGGACAAAGACAAGAGTATATCCCTTCTTGATTATCTTATTAGGTAATTATTCTTTAACATGTAATACATTTAAAAAAATATATGCAGTATCTGACTTCTTGTGAAAGTGGATTTGACTTTTTCTCTCTCTTCAACTTTTATGATTATTTTCAAACATACAGAAATAGAAAAAGAATAACCGAATAGTGGTATACCCTCCACATAGATGGAATAATTGTTAACATTTTGCTATTTTGCTCTCTCTTTCTCCTTATCTATTGTCTTAGTTTAATTAGGCTGTTAGAACAAAAAATACCATAAGTTAGGTGGCTGAAACAACAAACATTTCTCACGGTTCTGGAGTCTGGGAAGTCCAGGCTTGAGACACCTGCAGATTCTGTGTCTCGTGAGAACCCACATCCTGTTCATAGACTGCAGTATTCTTACAGTGTCCACATATGGTGGAAGGGGATTATGTGTCAACATATGAATCTGAGGAGGACACATTCAGCCTATGGTGTCTATATTTGTTGAAGGATTTGAAATCAAGTTGCAGGCATCATGACATGTCACTCTTAAATACCTGAGCACGAATTTTCTGGTAATAAAGACATTCTCCAACATAACCACAAAGTATTAATTATTCATAATGAATATCAATAACTTTATCCACAAATTGTTACTTCTTCCATAACACTAACTTTCATATATATTTCATATTCAAGCTTCCTCAATTGCTCCAGAATGTCGTTTATAGCTGTTTTTTGGGAGGGAGGGAACCAGGATCTGCAACACTCAATAGCTTTTAATCAGTAACTTCAAGCCCTTATTTGAAGGAACAAGACTGCCACGCAATTCACTTTTTTGCACATTGGAGCGGAGTATGTATTGTGAGAAAGAGAGGGTGAGGGGGTGCTTTATGAGGAGTGACTTGTGCCCGGAAGCCATTTCACCACAGGCACAGGAGTTTGAGGTTGGGAGGTAGGTAAGGACTCGGGCTCATCTCGATCCCCAGTAAAGGCTGGCCTCCAGGCTAACAAATTAACATTACATCCTTACGAGTTAGCCAAAGGCAACTGCCGCCAGAGGGCGCAGGGCGCGCCGGCAGGACCCCAGGTGGCCCTCGGCGGTCTGGCGGCGGGGGCGCGCAGGGCCCAGAGTCCCGAGCGCACGCCGGGGAGGGGGGGTGGGGGTGGGGGTGGGGTGGGCGCGGGGCGCGCGCCGGGCAGCCCCCTCCCCGCGCGGGGCGCGCGTGCGCGGTTCCGCGGCGGCGGAGGGAGCCGCGATGGAGGGCGCTTTGACTGTCCGCCAGGTAAGCGGCGCCTCGCTTGGGGCAGCTTCCCTAGCGGTGGCTGGACCGGCAGTTTTCTTCACGATAGTCGTTTGAACCCGCTCAGGTTATGATAATTAATTCGTCCCTTCTCTTGTCTTGGTGCTCTTTGGAGTAATTTGGAAAGTTGTTACCGAGGAAACGGTTTCCTGTGCTTCCTGCGAGCCTTCCCCTCTGGGCGACGGTGGAACGTCTGCTCCTCTATGGGCGTGGAGAGCTGGAATTTGGTCCCGAAAAGTCCTAGTCCAGATGTCTCAGCCTCAGGCCCCACTGACTGAGGCCCCTTGGTCGCGATTCTGACCCGACATCACGTCGATCCGGTCTCACCCGCTTCCCCTAACTATCAGCTCTTGAATAAAGGACCCAGAACTGGAGTTTAAATCACTGTGCTGTCAACCAAGCTTTTGGTTTCAACCAGTTTTGTTATTTGTTTACTGCCTTATTTGATAAAAGGAAGAACTTGCTGATTCATCTTCAGGGTGAAAGCCTACTTTTGTTGCAGGAGTACCTGCATTTCTGAACACGATACTCATTACTTTTACATTGGTTGTGTGTATAGATTTTACTTTTAGAGAATTGCAATCAGTGCGATACCTTTTATTTGAGAGGCATTTTACAGTTTACAAAATGGCAGAGGCATTCAAATAATTGTTGAATGAACAAATGAATGTACTATTTCAATTGATTCTTAAAACATTACAATGAAATAGGCGTGATAGATATTAATGAATCCAGTGAGTTATTTTTTCACCCCTGTCCCTGGCACTGGGTGTTGAGATGAGATGGTGAGCAACAGAGACATAATCCCTGCTCTCAATGAGTTTATAGTCTAGACCAGAGAGAGTTTTTACCCCTACTGCAGAGTGAAGAAAATAGATTTAGAGAGAATGCCTGCCAAGATCACACAATTAATAAGTTAAAGAGGTAGGATTCTGTTGCAGGCGAGAATGCCAGAATGAACCTCCCCCCAAAGAATTTGATTTGGGTATAGAATGATGCCACACACACACACACACACCATGAGTGTATGAAAAGGCTTATTACTTCTGTATAATGTCTTACTAAATACCTACATAATGAAAAGGGAAGAGCAGGACAGGCTTCTCAAGCAGACCCTAAATGACTTAAAAGGGCAAGGAAAGGAAGCTAGATCTGGGTTTTTATTGAGGTTAAAATTGGGGTCAGGGAGAGGGTTCCTGTGTGTGGACTGGGGCTTGCTTGGTTTGACTCACCCACACCAAAGGTAAGATCGCCCAGGCTTTCTTACCAGTTTCCCCATTTGAGGGACAGAAGAGGAAGAGGAGGGGCTTAATAGCTGTCAGCAGGCAAACGTAAAAAAATGGAATCAAACTCCTTACTATAATTCAACCTGCATGTTCGGTTAATGACTGAAATGTACTATTTTTCATTTAGTTTTTGACCTCTTGTAAGTAAGCCATCATGGCTGTCTATGAGGCCTGCAGCCTGCACCTAGTAGGAAGGTGAAAGTTACATTGAATGCCTTGTTCAAGAGCCCCTCGGTGTATTTTGAGAAATAAAATGAGTGCCTTGGTCACTGTTAGTAATGTCTGGAACTCTAACAGGGATAGGAGTGTCTTGGTGAGGCCTTTTATTATGGCTTTCGTGTATGTACAGACATGTGTGATCTTGATTTATATTTTGAATATCTGTGAAACAAGAGATTTCCAGAGTTCTTTACCCCAAAGGGTGCAGCTCTTAGTGCCCCAAGAGTCTGTAAAAACGTGCAGATGAAGCCAGTTGTTGGCCCAAGCATCCAGTAAGATGACTGTGGGAAGTTCAGCCAGTTGTGCTGACCTTTGGGTCCTTACCTTTATCAAGGACATCTTGGTGAAAAGCAGTAGATATCCGGTGAGCTCCATTGTGTGTAATGGTGGTGATGCTGTCCACTGAATAGAAAGTTTGTACATTGAACTTCAAATGGGAGTTTGAAGTGTACAAACTCTGATTGCAGTTCACTCAGTTGAACTCAAGTTACTCCTCAGGTTTTCAAGGGATTCAGAAGAGTGGTGACCTCTTCCAGCACCATGACATCTGACAAAAGAATGAGGACAGGGGAGAGCATGTCCTCCTGCAAGTGAGATATGCCATGGGGCCCAGATTTGGTTTTATCCTGTGGCAAGGCCTTGGTAGTTATGCTGAGCTGCAAGGTGTTGCTTCTAGCATGAACAGCTGGAGATGGAGGATCACAGGCACAGGGCTTGTAGATCCTCTTTTTCCAGGAGAGTCCATTATGCTGTCAGGAGCTGCCGCTCTAATGGCATAGAGTGTGGGACTAGGGAGTTAGTTTCTTGCATCGGAAGCCTATGGACAACTTACAGACACTATGGGTGGTCCAGAGACTCCAGGAGTCATGGAAAGAAGCTGCTAAAGTCTCTGTGGTGAAGGATTCTTTGTGTGTATGTGTGTGTGTGTTTGGGGTGGGGGGGGCGGGAGGGAATAGCACTAATGGGAGTGTCTGTTATATTACAATTTTGACAAATTTTAGAATCATTTTTGGGAGGGGTCCTCATTTAGCATGACTCATTTGCAAGTAACAGTGTAGATAGGCTTAAGTGAAATTTGTAAACGAGGAATATATTTCTCTAGACCCCCCAAATGCCTAATAAATGTTGAGCTTGTTTTAATGTTGTGGGTGCCGAGAGGGATTTCTTGACATTGTTAGGGGTGGAGAGGCCCTTGGTTTACCAAATAATTTTCAGGAATTTAACTAAGGTAGCAGTCCTTACGCTGTGTTTGGGCAGTGGTCCATCCCCTTTTCGTGAACTCCTTTGTGCATATTTGTATGTTCTGACTGGGTATGTCAGAAGAATGTCTTCAGAGGATGATGTAATCAATGTAATGTCATACCTGTGCTCCTGGAGAAAAATGGATACAATTACGATATTGCCTGTAAAGTTTGCATGTGATGGCAAGCCTTTTGAGGTATCCTCTGAATAGATAGGTAAAGGTATATCGTGTCCCACTAGAGGTGAAGGAAAAATGTGACTGAGAGGTTATTGAAAGAGACATTGAATAGAATATTAGCCAAATTTAGAATATCAAGTGTTTACCAGTTTCTGATTGGATAGAGTCAATAATTTCCATAGTATTGGGGACAGGGGCCTTCATGGGTAGGAGCACAGCATCAAGGACCCAGTAATCAACTGTGAGGCACCATTCATTTCTCCAACTTTAACAGGCCACACTAGGCTGTTAAATGGAGAAGCAGTAGGGATAATCACTCTTTCACTAATTAGGTCTTATATAATAAATCCCAATCCTCGAAGGCCCTGTTTTATGTTATATTGAGTTGTATTTACTATTTTACCTAGGGGTTCGCGGGTAGTCCATGGGGTCCCGCTTTTTAAAAGGCCATTTGTAAGCTCGGGTCATGATCTCAGGGTCTTGGGATTGAGTCCTGCTGGGGCTCCCTGCTCAGCAGGGATCCTGCTTCTCCCTTTCTCTCTGCCCCTCCCCCTGCTCATGCTCTCTCTCTGTGTCTTTATTTTCTTATTTTTCTATGTTTTAAGATTTTATTTATTTGACAGAGAGAGACACAGCGAGAGAGGGAACACAAGCAGGGGGAGTGGGAGAGGGAGAAGCAGGCTTCCCGCAGAGCAGGGAGCCCGATGCGGGGCTCGATCCCAGGACCCTGGGATCATGACCTGAGCTGAAGGCAGACGCTTAACGACTGAGCCACCCAGGCGCCCCTCTCTCTGTGTCTTTAAAAAAAATAAAATAAAAACCCTGAGCTTAAGTTGAGTTTGAATTACCCCTTCGCTATGCCACATGGGTGCGCTGGGTGGTTTTCTCTGTAACCCCGGAGGATTAGGATTTTTGTTACAACAGAGGCATAGAGGGCAGCAGCAACAGGGCAAGCAGGAACAGCAGAGGTATTTAAGGGGCCCGGCGAGCTCATTGTTCTCACAATGGCTGCTCCCTTCCCTCCTCCCGACTCGTTTCTCTCTTTTTTTAAAACTCCATAATGACTCTTTCACGAGTGACCACCCACTGGGCCCATATCTTGCACAGGGTATACTCTTTCCCCGAATGCTCCATAGATTGGGGGTCAATGCCTGATTCATTTATTTTTAACTCCATTGTTCGTATAAATCAGAGTGAATTTACCAACTTCCCAGAAGTGGTTAGTAAGGTTGCTTCCACTCTCTTAGTATTGCAAACATTGTTGACTCCATGTACACAGGGCTTTACTTTATACCCATTTTAGGGTATAAAGATTACTCTCCAAAGAGGTTGAACTAATTGTCACTCCCATTACATGGTATTTTTTGCTGTTTAATGTTCCTCTAGCTGACTATGAACTTCTGGAGGCTAAGGACTTTGTTTTATTCAGTTTTTAATACCCAGTGCCAGTTAAACTACCTAACAAGTAGTAGTAGTTGGAGAATATTTGTCACATGTGTAAATATATGAACTGTAGAAGAAAAAACATAAATTACTGTTTTCTAAAACCTTAAATATTGTTTTCAAGTTAATTTATTTAGCTTGAACATTAACTCTTTTCATTTTAAAATGAGCATTTCCCAGTAAGTAATTTAAATTATTGATACTTGTTTCCAGGTAATAAATGAAGGGGAGTCAAGCTTTGCCACTGAGCCACAGGAAGAGTTAGAGGAGACTCCCAGTCCAGTTGTGGATGAGAATAATATAGTTTCAGCAAAAAAACAGGGGCCAAATTTACATAACTGGAGTAGTGACTGGAGCTTTTGGGTAATATTTTTCCTTTCTTATAACTTCATTTTAATCTTAAATGCAAAGTTTCTTTAAGTTTATAGCAATTTATATAATATTTATAATATTGTCTTATTCGCTTCTAGATTTCAGATATTTAAGTTTTAGTCCAGAGTCCAGGACATTTCTGATTATGCTCTCCTTTGGCCACTAGAATGCACTGTTGTCTGGTTTGTTGGAGTGGAATTGTCTGCTTCAGTTTCCCTGGAAGAAAAACTACACCACAGAATTGGATTCCACTTACACTGTTGTTCACTGTATTGGCAAGACTAACGTTATGCAGAAACCATATTTCTAAATATTACTGAGAAATCAGCTATTTTACATAATTTTTATTTAAAGAATTAGTTTCGGTACCTAAAAGGAAGTTTAACAATGTTTTGACCTGTAGTGTATAATAATTATAAGATAGGTTTTAAAGTTAAGAGTTTCACATTCTGTTTGCACTGTACTTACTTGGTTGCATAACCTGAATATGGTTCAGGTTTCCCCCACTGTAAAATGAGACTCCTGCTTGTTGATTAGGTGCACAGAGTCTTTTGGTAAGAACAGCATTTCTATTGCTATATGAATGCTAGCATTTATTATCTTAAAGGGCTTGTTCTAAATCTAGCAGTTCCTATGAGAGTTAGGAGATATTTGACAGAATCTGGTATAATGCAACTATAAGTGAAATTTATATAAGATTATAAGGCATTTATAGTTCCAATATTAATTTATTAGAAAGCTGATCTCTTGATGATTAGGTATACTTGGTAGCAGAATTTCTTATAATTTTAGAGTAGCTTAAAAAAGACATGATATTAACGGTTATAAAGATTAGTACAAGTACCATTATTCTGTTTATAATTAGTAGCTCAGTTTTTGAATATTATTGAATCTTAACATGAATAACAGTTTCTTAATTCCTATTAAGAAACTCAACGTAAGTTTTTAAAAACCATATCCTGAGGAAAATGTTTAATTGCTAAGAAATATACCAAATAACTACACATCCTGAAAATTATGTCATCTATATTGATTATATTATTTTTGGTTACATTCAGAGAAAGTTTATGACTATTATAGTGTTTTGGCCCTTCTGCACTATGATTTTTGTAGCTTTCTTATAGATTGGAAAACCTTTATAGTTCCAAGAGCTATCTACAGGGCTGAAAAGTCACTCCACAGTGACTTTTTTATTCTTGGCAGACTTAAAGCAAGAAGAAGGGTAAAACAAGAAAAGGAACAAGCAGGGGAATGAGGATTTAGTAATAGGAGAGAGGAAAAAAAGAGGTATGTGTTCTAGAGCTTTGCTACTCAAAGTGTAGAATGTGGGACCAACAGACTTGGCATCACCTGTCAGCTGATTAGAAATGCAGAGTCTTGGGGCGCCTGGGTGGCTCAGTTGGTTAAGCGACTGCCTTCGGCTCAGGTCATGATCCTGGAGTCCCTGGATTGAGTCCCGCATCGGGCTCCCTGCTCGGCAGGGAGTCTGCTTCTCCCTCTGACCCTCCCCCCTCTCATGTTCTCTCTCTCATTCTCTCTCTCTCAAATAAATAAATAAAATCTTTAAAAAAAAAAAGAAATGCAGAGTCTTGGGCCCAACCTCAGACCTACTGAATTAGAATCTTTATTTCACGAGAATTCCAGGAGATTTGTATGCGCATTCAAGTTTGAGAAGCACTTGTTTAGACCGTTGAAGGTCTACTTTGGCTCAGTTTAGGTCTCTGTGCTGATTATAAGCACTTTATTTTGAGGAATTTTTTTTTTTGAGGAATTTTTATATGAATTCACATTGAATAGATTTATTTATTTATTTATTTATTTTTTTTTTTAAAGATTTTATTCATTTATTTGACAGAAGAGAGAGAGAGCTAGCGAGAGCAGGAACACAAGCAGGGGGAGTGGGAGGAGGAGAAGCAGGCTTCCTGCTGAGCGGGGAGCCTGATGCGGGGCTCGATCCCAGCACCCTCGATCCCAGGACCCTGGGATCATGACCTGAGCCGAAGGCAGATGCTTAATGACTGAGCCACCCAGGTGCCCCCACATGGAATAGATTTAAAGACAAATACAACATCTTAAAAGTTTTACTGACTTTTTCAGAGGTCACTTACCCAGAAACTGCACTATCAGAACTGAGAAGAAAACAAAAACAAAAAGAGCCTGAATAGCTAAACCAAAGGTCATGCTGATGTATCTTATGGAGGAGAATTCCTCAATTACTCATTTGGAATATCTTTAATATATTTTTGACATATTTTTTATAAGCCTAAATTAGTTGGTTCCCATTTTGTCATTGAATAGGGTATTGGAGATAGGGGAATTACTTGGTGATAACACATGGACAACAGGAAGAAATGACATCAGAAGGACAAAAAGTGTAGCAACGTGGACCTCTTAATGTGGAGGCCAAAGGTCTATGCGGATTAGTTGGTTCTGATATAATACGGTTATTGGTAGAAGTGATGGTTAAGAAGTCTGCTTCAGAAGCAGAAGTCTCCATCTGCTTCTACTACTGACACCACCCTGTTGGTGTTTTCACATTCTCCTGGCAGTAAATGAATTGAATGAGTGTAGTAAGATGGCTGTATTCGCTGAGGGATCCAAGATCAACACAAGAAAGACCAGTATCAGAGCAGGAAAATATTCATGAGGCACATGACCTGGTAGTTAAGCAAAGAATTGAAAAAGCATCAGAGCCATTTCACTGGAATACCCAAGGAATCTGGATTTGTGCCTTCACACTTATGGAAGGTTTCTGCCAAAAGGAATTGATAACTTTTTAAAGTTTTGGTATTTAAAGAGTTAAGCTCCAAGGACCTGAAAAACTCACTGGTGTAGAATAACTCATATATTCTGGCTTGGCTAATAACTCAGTTGTTCCACAGTAGTGAATTTAGAGGGCAGCATGAGATCATTGAATGAATTGGAGATTGGGAACAGAAAATCTGGCATAGGGGCACCTGGGTGGCTCAGTCATTAAGCATCTGCCTTTGGCTCAGGTCATGATCCCGGGGTCCTGAGATTGAGCCCCGCATCGGGCTCCCTGCTCCACGGGAAGCCTGCTTCTCCCTCTCCCACTCGCCCTGCTTGTGTTCCCTCTCTCACTGTGTCTCTCTGTCAAATAAATAAATAAAATCTTAAAAAAAAAAAAAAGAAAAAAGAAAATCTGGCATAGAGTGTACACTCTGTCCCTGGTAATTTCACTGTGTGGTGCTCTTGAGTATGTTGTTTAACCTGTCAGGTGCCTCACTTATAAAATGAGAGATTGGGCCATGGTATTGCAACATTGGTGTGTCTTGAATCAATATGAGAAAAAAGGTGGAGGGGGTGTTTGGCTAGCAAGTGCTCATAATTTACATTCCTGGTAGCTGCGTATCAGTCATAAAAAACTCTGGGCAAATACAGTGGGAATATGTTACATGGGGAACACCTTTCCTTAAGAGTGGTAAAAAGAGTTGAAAAGTGCTGGATAAGAGGACCTCCTATTTGTAATATTGGAAAATATATTTTGATGATTCCCCATAAATAAAAAAATTGTGAAAACTTGACAAAAGGATACAAGACAGTGAAACAGAGTTCACTGAAAGTTTTTTGTTGTTGTTGAGGTTGGTATCTTTTTAGACGTTATCCATTTAATCTTGTGCTGCTTAACAGATTGGCTAGTGAGTGTCTTTCTAACAGTAGGACTTAGTTTTTTAAGTTCTATTTATTTATTTAATTCCAGGGCAGTTAACAGCTGACAGTAGGACTTTTAATTTATTATTATTTTTTTTATTTAAATTTTTTTATTGTTATGTTAATCCCCATACATTACATCATTAGTTTTAGATATAGTGTTCCATGATTCATTGTTTGTGCATAACACCCAGTGCTCCATGCAGAACGTGCCCTCCTCAATACCCATCACCAGGCTAACCCATCCTCCCAACCCCCTCCCCTCTAGAACCCTCAGTTTGTTTTTCAGAGTCCATTGTCTCTCATGGTTCTTCTCCCCCTCCGATTTCCCCCCCTTCATTCTTCCCCTCCTGCTACATTCTTCTTCTTCTTTTTTTTCTTTCTTAACATATATTGCATTATTTGTTTCAGAGGTACAGATCTGAGATTCAACAGTCTTGCACAATTCACAGCGCTTACCAGAGCACATACCCTCCCCATCCCTCCCACCCCACCCCCCACTCCAGCAACCCTCAGTTTGTTTCCTGAGATTAAGAATTCCTCATATCAGTGAGGTCATATGATACATGTCTTTCTTTGTTTGACTTATTTCGCTCAGCATAATACCCTCCAGTTCCATCCACGTCGTTGCAAATGGCAAGATCTTATTTCTTTTGATGACTGCATAATATTAGTAGGACTTTTAATTTAAACGAGTTTGATTAGAGCGCTTGGGTGGCTCAGTCAGTTAAGTGTCTGCCTTTGGCTCAGGTCATGATCCCAGGATCCTGGGATTGAGTCTCACACCGGGCTCCCTGATCAGTGGGGAGTCTGCTTCTCCCTGTCTGCTGCTCCCCCTGCTTGTGCGCGCTCTCTCTCTCTGTCAAATAAATAAATAAAATCTTAAAAAAAAAAGGAGTTTGATTAAATCACCATAGACCTGATAGTGAGACCAACAGCAGCGGATTTTCTATTTCAATCCTGTAATATAGAAATAGGAATCTTAATTGTTACATTTGTTTTCTTTTTTATTTAAAAATTAAAATATTTAATCCTAGTATGTGGGAAATGAGTTTTATTAGTAACTTTTAAGTCCCAATGTAGCAAAAATTATGTGAAGGGAAAAAAAACTTTGAAATAAACTTAATGGCAAATAAATATTTATGCTTTTTTGGTCCTTAACTGTTAGTAAAAATACATAGCAGAAGCGACTAACAATAAAACCAAACCCCAAAAAACCCGCAAAACAAAACCTCTTTTTTTTTCCTGACTAAAATAATGCTATATTCCAGGTGGATTACTGTCCCACAGGAAAAGCATATAGAGATTTGCAGCAGACACATTTATTTAATGTAACTTCTCTTAGTGATGTAGGGCTAGTAAGTATTGAGAGTAGAAAAAAGCCTTTGAGATTTTCTGTTGCCTATGTTTAGAAAATGACATACTGGGGTGCCTGGGTGGCTCAGTTGTTTAAGCACCTGACTCTTGATTTCAGCTCAGGTCATGATCTCAGAGTTGTGAGGTCAAGCCCCACATTGGGCTCTGCACTCGGCATGGAGCCTGGATAAGAGTCTCTCTCTCTCTTTCCCTCTGTCCCCCCTCCCACCCCTCTACTTGCACACTCTCTCAAAAAATAAAATAAAAATAAAAAATATTTTTGTTCTAAAACATTTTTTTAAAGATTTTATTTATTTATTTGAGAGAGAGAGAGAGTGCATGGTGGGGGGAGTGAGGAGCAAAGGGAGAGGGAGAAGCAGACTCACTGCTGAGCAGGGAGCCCAGTGTGGGACTCATGACTTGAGCCAAAGGCAGACGCCTAACTGACTAAGCCCCCCAGGTGCCCCTGTTCTAAAACAAGAATAAAACAAGTCTAGATTTTGAACCATTGTATATGTACAAATAATAAATACTATACTTATGTTTTGTTAGAAAAATATTTAGAATTGAATTTTTCTAGATCATAATCAAGTTTTTTCTGATTATAAAGAAATCAGAAATATTGACTCTGTACTTTATCGTTGACTTATAGCATGATCATAGTCATGTTATTCACAAGTAAGCTTTTCTACTTATAAGTGGGGGATAAAACTTGTCACAAACCTGATTTAGAGGTAGGTACGTCATGAAGATTAATTAATGTTGCACTGTTAAATAACAATAAAAACAAAAACCCAAGAGGATTAATTAGTATGTTTGTAACATACTTTGGCAACTTTGAAGAGGTGTTTTCTGTAATCACATATTCGTCTTCCCCAATGTATCTTGGATTTATTCAAGCTAAAAAGGTTATTCTAGACTTTCACTTTGGTAACTGAGAGAAAAGAATAAATTTATTTTCCAATTTTTGTTGGATTTGAAAATCATATTTTATCCAATTAAAATTTAATTATAGATGGATTTTGTTTGAAAACCTAGATATCTTAATACTTTTAGGTTTAGTTATAAGGGAATAGGAGCTAGCATTTCTGGCAATATGGAACGAGGACCGTTTAACTAAAAAGCTCTGCCGCTACAAAGTACCTGGAAATGCTGGATGAAATGTTACAAACATGTTTTTAAAATGAATGTTTGGGCTCACAAAATAGCAAGGGAAATACCTAAGGGCTAAAAAAGAAGAGGGAATTGATTACCAGAGTTGTAAGCCCAGGAGCCAATGCTGAGGCAGCCCTGAGGAGTTTATTTGTCTCAGTAACGAAAGCTTTAATGGCCACACTGGGATCAGAGATGATGCCTTGGACTTGTAGGAATAAGATTGGTCGCTTTGACAGCTTCCTTACTTTATAAGGAACTCCTTATAAAGCCATGACTCTTGAAGAGTTAGACATTCTGTGAAAGGTAGACTAGGAAAGAAATTCACCTACACCTGCCCATTTGAAGACAAGGAAGCCTACCTGCCTAACTTGTGCTTGGAGTGGTGGAGGAGGGAAATCTTCCTGAGAGTACACAACTCTGTCAATCTCTCATGATGTTTTGGGACCTGAATTTAATATTTTATGAGTGAGCAGAAGGAGATTCAATAAATAGCATATTAGACCCTCAAAACTTCAGATAAAACTACCAGATAAAAACTATAAAACTGGGGCACCTGGGTGGCTCAGTTGGTTGGGCATCAGCCTTCGGTTTGGGTTATGATCTCGGGGTCCTGGGATTGAGCCCCACGTCAGGCTCCCTGCTCAGCGGGGAGCCTGCTTCTCCCTCTGCCACTCCCCCTGGTTGTACTCTCTCTCTGCCAAATAAATAAAATCTTTAAAAAAAACTATACAACCATCATTTGATATTATTAAAGACTTATTAGAAGGAATTAAGCACGTGATAAATGGATAAGACATTCTTTTTTCTTTTTTTAATTTAGGGAGAAAGAATGAGCAGGGGGAGGGGCAGAGGGAGAGACTCTCAAGCAGATTCTGTGCTGCACACAGAGCCCAATGTGGGACTTGATCTCATGACCTAATCTGAAACCAAGAGTCAGACACTTAACTGACTGAGCCACGCAGGCACCCCTGGATAAGCCATTCTTAAAGACACCAGGCAGATTTGGGAAACAACCAAATACAGTTTCTAGATAAAAAATATGGTCATTGAAATAATAATTTAAAAATTCAGTGGACATGGGATATAGCAGCTAAAGAGAAAAATCAGTAAACTAGTATATGAGGAAATTGTTACACTGTGCCACTGAGAGGTGACAATAGAAAAATTTGAAAGAGAATGGCTTAAGTGATAAGAAGAAAAGAAGAGGAGTCCAATATGAATCTAATAGAAGTTTCAGAAGATCAGCATAAAGGCAATATTCAAAAAGATATGCCTGAAAATTTTCTACTCTTGATGAAAGACCAGAATCAGGAAGTACAGTGAGTCTCTCACAGGATAAATGAAAAGAATATATGAGCAGAGACATTATTATCAAACAAGTGGCAAAGGTAGATATACATGAATTAAGATAGTAATAGCTTTTAAAAAAAAGTTTATTTATTTTTTTAGTAATTTCTACGCCCAGCATGGGGCTTGAACTCACGACTCTTGAGAGTCACATGCTCTTCTGACTGAGCCAGCTGGGTGCCCCAGGAATAGTAATTTAGTAATTCATTTGAGTGTCTTCTGTGCACCAGGCTGTTCTAAATGTCTCTGCTATTCTAGAGCTGATTGGGAGATGAATAGTGTACACATAAGCAAATGTGTAATATATTTTTTGTTGTTTCAAGTTTTTATTTAAATTCTAGTTAACATAGAGTATAGTATTGCTTTCAGGGTAATTTAGTGATTCATCACTTACATACAACACCCAGTGCTCATCACAACAAGTGCCCTCCTTAATACCTATCACCCACTTAGCCCATCCACTGCCCACCTCCCCTCCAGCAACCCTCAGTTTATTCTCTATAGTTTATATAGCTAATAGTCTCTTATGGTTTGCCTCCCTCTCTCTTTCTCTTTTTTTGCAGATGTGTAATATTATGTCAGGTAGTGATAGAAGACAATAGAGGAATGTAAGGAATAGAGAGTCACATGGAAGGGAGTAGCATTTTCAGTTAGGATGGTCTGGAAAAGCTTTTCTGAGGAGGTGGCATTTGAGAGAGCCCTATATCGGGGACAAGGAAAGAACACAGATGAATCACGTGAAGACAGGGAAAGGGGAGTGGTGTTCTGTGGAAAGGCAAGAGGAAGGAATAAGATTGGCCTGTTTGACAGCTTACTGATGGGGTCAGATGTGGTGAATGAGGAAGAAGAAAAAGGTCAAGGATAATGATTCCTAGGTTTCTGATCAGTGCACCTAGGTGCATGGAAACATCACTTAGGGGAAGAGAAAGACAGGAGAGAAGTAGTTTTGGGGGTTGGGGAAATCAAGTGGGATGCATATTTGATATGCAAGTAGAAAAGTCTAGTAGGCTATTGGATTTATGACTTGAATCTCAGGAGAGAGATTGAAGCGGGGAGTAAATTTGGGAGACTTTGAGTATGGATGGTATTTAAAGACAGATTTATAAAGATTGGATGAGATCATCTAGGGAAAAAGTATGGATAAAGAAAAGAAGTGGACTCTCCAATGTTTAGAACCTCTCTCCAATGTTTAGGTGGTAGAGCAGGAACTAGCAAAAGAAACTGAGATTTGGCTAATGAGATAAAATCTTAGGAAGTGTGGCATGGACAGAGTGACCTATTGTGATAGAGTAAGGTGAGGCCTGAAAATTGACTATTGGATTTGCAAAGTAAAAGCTACTAGTGACATTAAAAAGTATAGTTTGGGGGCACCTGGGTAGCTCAGTCGGTTAAGCATCTGCGTTCGAGTCAGGCCATGATCCCAGGGTCCTGGGATGGAGTCCTGGGTCAGTCTCCCTGCCCAGAGGGCAGTCTGCTTCTCTTTCTCCCTCTGCCCTTCCCCTCTGCCCCTCCCCTCCTCTCTCTCTCTCTCTCAAATAAATAAATAAAATCTTTAAACATGTATACTTCTTTAAAGATGACAACATCAACATGGAAAAATATTTTGGAAAAGTAACATGACTACTAAGAAATTATCAATAAATTAACATATTTAATAAATGACAGAGAATATGGAAAATAACTGAAATAGTAATAGTGTTATTGGGTTATTAATTAAGACTTCATCTTAAGTATATGCTTTCTATTATCTAGGATAATGAGAAATTCTAAAGATTTTATTTATTGAGAGAGAGAGAGAGCACAAGTGGGGGGTGAGGGGCAGAGGGAGAGGGAGAAGCAGGCTCCCCACTGAGCAGGGAGCCTGACTGGGGGCTCAATGCCCCCGAGATCATGACCTGAGCTGAAGGCAGACACTCAACCGACTGAGCCAGCTAGGCTCCCCAACGATGAGAAATTTTAAGTAGCACATACAAACCAAATCTAAAATAATACAAAAATTCTAGCTCAGCATTCTCTATCTGCCTTTCCAAAAAACCGTTTATTAGATATGAGATGTGAATTTAAAAGCCATGACATTGTTCCTATGAGCCACATCCAAGAGTGAGTTTCTATTACATTAGTCACATTTTGCTCAATAATTAAATAATTTTACTTGCGTTATTTCTCTGGTGATGATGTTATTGACAAGGAGTAGTAAAATAACCTAAAGATAGGTAGTTGGAGGGAGAACAAAGAAGAATGTGAAGATACAAATGGCCAACAGACACATGAAAAAATGCTCAACATTACTCAGCATCAGGGAAATTCAAATCAAAATTGCAATGAGATACCTCACACCAGTCAGAATGGCTAAAATTAACAAGTCAGGAAATGAGAGATGTTGGCGAGGATGTGGAGAAAGGGGAACACTCCTACACTGTTGGTGGGAATGCAAGCAGCGCAGCCACTCTGGAAAACGGTATGGAGGTTCCTCAAAAAGTTGAAAATAGGGGCACCTGGGTGGCTCAGTTGGTTGAGCGACTGCCTTCGGCTCAGGTCATGATCCTGGAGTCCCTGGATCGAGTCCCGCATCGGGCTCCCTGCTCAGCAGGGAGTCTGCTTCTCCCTCTGACCCTCCTCCCTCTCATGCTCTCTGTCTCTCATTCTCTCTCAAATAAATAAATAAAATCTTTATAAAAAAAAAAAAAAAAAAAGTTGAAAATAGAGCTACCTTATGATCCTGCAATTGCACTACTAGGTTTTTATCTAAAGGATACAAACATAGCAATTCAGAGGGGCACCTGCACTCCGATGTTTATAGCAGCAATGTCCACGATAGCCAAACTATGGAAAGAGCCAAGATGTCCATCGACAGATGAATGGATAAAGAAGATGTGGGGTATATATATACAATGGAATAATACTCAGCCATCAAAAAATTGAAATCTTGCCATTTGCAACAATGTGGATGGAACTAGAGGGTATTATGCTAAGTGAAATAAGTCAATCAGAGAAAGACAATTATATGATCTCACTCATATGTGGAATTTAAGGAACGAAACAGAGGATCATAGGGGAAGGGAGGAAAAAATAAAACAAGATGAAGTCAGAGAGGGAGACAAACCATAAGAGACTCTTAATCAAACAGGGTTGCTGAGGAGAGGGGGTGGGGGGATGGGGTAACTGGGTGACGGACATTAAGAAGGGCATGTGATGTAATGAGCATTGGATATTATGTAAGACTGATGAATTACTGAACTCTACTTCTCAAACTAATGATATACTATATGTTAATTAATTGAATTTAAATTAAAAAAATTAAAAAAGAATGTGGAGAATGACCTCTGAATCAGCATTAAAAGCACTTCAAACATTTCTGCCTCCTATGTAGAATTAACACATTTATTCTAACCCTACAGACTCTCTCTTTTTATTTTTTTTCCTACTTTTAGTTTGAGATAATTTTAGACTCACATGCCATTGTAAGAAATGATGGAGATAGGGCCACCTGAGTGGCTCAGTTGGTTAAGCTTTTGCCTTTGGCTCAGGTCATGATCCCAGAGTCCTGGGACTGAGCCCCGTGTGTTCCAGCTCCCTGCTCAGTGGGGAGCCTGCCTCTTTCTCTCCCTCTGCCCCTCCCACTGCTTGTGCTTGTTCTCTCTCTCTCAAATAAATAAAATATTTTTTAAAAAAAGACATGATACAGATAACCTGTACTCTTTAAACAACTTTCCCCCAATGATAACATCTTACAAAAGTATAGTACAATATCACATTGACACACATTAATATCACATTGATAAGGAACATTTTCATCACAGCAAGAATCCTTTTTATAGACACAGCCTTTTTATAGTGCCCCTTCCCCCTACTCAACCCTTGTCAACCACTAATCTGTTCTCCATTTTTATAATTATGTCATTTCAAGAATATTATATAAATGGTATCATACAGTATGTAACCTTTTCAATTTTCACTCATAATTCCCTGGCAATCCATCTATTTTGTTTTGTGTACCAAGAGTTCATTCCTTTTTAAAGTTTATGTATGTATGAATGTATATATGTGTGTGTGTGTGTGTATATATATATATATATATATTTTTTTTTTTTTTTTAAAGTAGTCTCTATACCCAGTGTGGGGCTTGAACTCATGACCCAGAGATCACGAGTCACACATTTTTCTGACTGAGCCACCCAGCACCCCAGTTCATTCCTTTTTAATGCTGAGTAGTATTCAGTAGTATTCCAAGGTATGGAAGTACCACAGTTTTAACCGTATATCCATTGAAGACTATCTGGGCTACCTCCAGTCTGGGGTTATGGTGAATAAAACTGCTGTAGATATTCATGTACAGGTTTTTGTGTGAACATAAGTTTTCATCTCTAGGGGTAAATGCCCAGGAATACAATTGCTGGGTCATTGATAGTTGCATATTTAGTTTTTAAGAAATCGCCAATCTGTTTTCCAGAGTGGCTGTACCATTTTATGTTCCCACCACAATGTATGGGTGATCCAGTTTCTCCATATTCTTGCCGCCTTGCTGAGTGTTTTTATCATGAAAGGAGCCCTTCCATGTAAATTTTAGAATAATCTTGTGTCAGATGTTTTTTAGGATACCATTTTAATTCCTTTTGATATTTCCACTTCTGGTGCTCTTTATTTCTTCTTGTGGATTTGAGTTACCATACTGTAACATTTCTTTGCAGCCTGAAGGACTTCCTTTTGAATTTCTTTAAAGAAGGTCTGCTGTCTGCATTGTTTATGATGAGGAGTCAGCCATTAATTGTACTGGTTTTTTACCTGTATGTACGAGTCATTTTTCTCCTGCTGTTTTCTTATTCTCCTTTGTCTTTCAATAATTTAACTATGATATAGTTCTTTAATTTTTTTAATTTAAAAAAAAATTTTAATTTTTTGTTATTTTTAATTTTTATCTATTTTTTATTATATATGTATATGTTTTAAGATTTATTTATTTTAGAGAGAGAGAGAGCATGCATGAGTTGGGTAGGGGCACAGGGAGAGAGAGAGAATTTCAAGCAGACTCCCTGCTGAGTGCAGAGCCCATCTCGGGGCTCCATCTCACAACCCTGAGATCATGACCTGAACTGAAATCAGGAGTCAGACACGTAACCAACTGAGACACACAGGCACCCTAGAATCTCTTTCCTTTATCTTACTTGGTTAATTGAGCTTCTTTGATCTATCGATTAATGTTTTTCCTCAGATTTTGAAAGTTTTAACCATTGTTTCTTTAAATGTTTTTCTGCCTCCCTTTTCCTTCTGTTATTCCCATTTCTTGTATTTGAATCAATTAATGTCGTCTCACAGGTTTCTGAGTCTGTTCATTTTCTAGTCTTTTTTTATCTCTATTCTTCAAATTAGATAATTTTTGCTAATCTATCTTTAAGTTCACTGATTCTTTCCCTGCCATATTGAATTTTTTGTTGAGCCCCTCGGAGCCCCTCTGTGAATTTTTTATTTCAGTGGAATGTAGTTTTCAACTCCAGAATGTCCTTTTTTTTCCTTAAAAGAATTTAAAAAATGTATTTGTTGAGATTCTCTACTTGTTGAATCATTATTGTCATATTTTCCTTTAATTCTTTTTTTTTTTAAGATTTTATTTGTTTATTTGAGAGAGAGAGACAGCATGAGCAGGAGGGGCAGAGGGAGAGGGAGAGAGAGAATCCCAAGCAGACTCCATGCTGAGCATGAGCCTGATGTGGGGCTTGATCCCAGGACCCTGAGATCATGACCTGAGCCGAAACCAAGAGTTGCATGCTTAACCAACTGTGCCACCCAGGTGCCCCTTCCTTTAATTCTTTAAGCATGGTTGTCTTCAGTTGTTTAATATATTTATAATAACTGCTTTGATGTTTTTGTCTGCTAAATGTAGTATCTGGGGACCTTGAAAGACTCTATTGCCTGCTTCTCTTTTTTTAGTATGAGTCACATTTTTCTTTTTCTTTGCATGTTTCATAATTTTTGTTAAGAATTGTACAATTTAGATGATGTATTGTAGCAACTATGGATTCTGGTCACATCCTTTCTACCCCTAAAGCTTGTCATTGATGATTTTTGTTTGTTTAGTAACGTGCCTGGAGTAAATCTGAGAAATCTATTTGTCTGGTCTCTACTCAGCTTATTGTTGTTGTTGTTGTCATTGTTTTTATTTTTAAGGCTGACTTCCCAGTGGTCACCCCTTATGTTAGCCAGTGATTGGTCAGAAATTGTGCTCAGGTGCATAGTGCCAGTGCCATTTTTCCCTTCTGAGAGATCTGTGTATTGGGGAATGCATTCAATGTTCAGGACATTTTCAAGTTTGTCTCAATTTTTATGTTTTCCCTCAGGAAACTTCTTATGTCTCTAGCCAGGAATCTGTGGATAGTTTGGGAATTCTCTAGTCTCTGCTACACATGCATGCAGCTTCTGTTTAGCCAGGAATACATGGGAAGTTTATCAGGCCCATTTATGGCTCTCTCTCCTCCAAGATCTCTTTGTTAAGTCCCCTGCTAATCTGCCAGTGTGCTTGTTTCTTGCCCCAATTGAGACTGCAACCTCACACTCTCGTGGATAACTTCAGAATTTTCCCTTTTACTGCTGGGCGTAGCTTTTCTGCTCTCCGCGCTGAATCAACTCAGCCACCTCTGTCAGCAGAGCTGCTAGTTTTCATGGCCTGTAGAACTGTCACGTCGGCTTAGTCGGTGGGGGAGGAAGAGTAATGAGAGCTGGCCAAGGAAGCAGTGCCACAGACTTCTGCGGCTCCTAAGTTCAGTAGATTTTCATGAACAAATACTTCTCAGTTTATTGTATACCTTTGGTCAGTTTCCAGTAGTTTGAGATGATGTTTTTGAGGTTTTTTTCCCAGCTGTATATTTGTTTTTGCAGAGAGAATTTGCTGAACTCCTTACTCCAGTATGCTGGGAGCTTCCTTTGCTTCCTTTTGGTGGTTTTTGAAATGTTTATGTATGTGGTTTTTCTTATAAAAACATACAAAATATTGCATAAAAAGCATGTTATTTTACAGCCCATTTTAAATTTATTTTCTAAGACACTACATTTCACTTAATCTAATGAAGATTATAAGTAAATGGAAATTTAATCTTTTTATTGTTGCAGATTTCAAGTTCCACCTATAAAGACAGGAATGAGGAATACAAAAGACAGTTCACTCATTTACCTGATACAGAGAAGCTGATAGCAGGTAAAAAAGACAGGAAGTTGTAAAAAACCATTTTACTACCTCATTATCAAAATAGAACTGACGAGTGACAATATTTGTAGAAAATTTAAGCCTTTGTGCTAGACAGAAAATATTTTTCAAGATAAGCTTCATATTAGATAATGTAAAACCAAGTTGTAATTTGGGGTGGAGTGACTTCTTTCTCTTTTTTTTTTTTTTTAAGATTTTATATATTTACTTGACAGAGAGAGAGATAGCGAGAGCAGGAACACAAGCAGGGGGAGTGGGAGAGGGAGAAGCAGGCTTCCCGCGGAGCAGGGAGCCCAATGCGGGGCTCGATCCCAGGACTCTGGGATCATGACCGGAGCCGAAGGCAGCCGCTTAACGGACTGAGCCACCCAGGCGCCCCGGGAGGAGTGATTTCTGAGATAAAAATATTAAGTACTCCCATGGGTCCTGCCCCTGTACTTTAATAAAAACCACCATTTTGCACCAAAAAAAAAAAAAAAGTACTAGCTAAGAAAATAGAACTAAAAGAAAATTATTGTCACAATTTCTTCTGGTGCTTGTTTTATATGGTTTTGTAGGAAAAATTTTAAATTTGATGTTCAATATATATTACCTTTCCCTGGAAAAAGGTACTCCTTAACAGATTGTAGAGCAGTTTTATAAAATTTCCTAGGGCTATGTTATTTTCGTGTAATCTTTCATTTCTTTAAAAGTTTATTTATTTATTCTTTTCATAATCTCTATACCCAGTGTGGGGCTTGAATTCATGACCTTGAGATCAAGAGTCACATGCTCTTCCACCTGAGCTGGCCAGGTGCCCCTCATGTAATCTCTCAGATAGATTTTGTTTGCAATAGACTTTAAGAGGAAAAATTTAGCCATTTTCCTTATAAAAGTGCTTAATTTTTGATATAAGCTTAATATAGATTCTTTGTAATCAAAATATAGAACTCAATTTTAATTTTAGTGTATATTTCATTTAAACCATTTATTCATAGAAATTTCTGATTTCTGGTACTGTTGGGCAATATACAATAAAATGTAACTGAATTTCTAGTAGTTCAGCTCAGTACCAAAATATCATTATAATGACTTAAAACAATTTCTAAGAACATTTGAAAGTAATGCATTCTCATGACAAAATATTCAAACACTGTATAACGGCATATAATGAGAAGTGAGTGGTCCTTCTGACCAAGACCACTGCAACATTCTTCCTGGGCTATATAACCACTTTTAGTGATTTCTTACGTATATTTCCAGAAATTTTCTGTAGGTATTTCAAGAGGCATATACGTATATTCCTAACAGAATTTAAATGGGAACATACTGTGCTTACTCTTTGAACCTTGTTTTGAGCTCTTTTTATTAGCATTACTTAAGGATCCACTTCATTCTTTTAATGCCTGCCTGGTATTCAATTAAATGAACTTTGTACCATAATTTATTTAACAAATCCTTTATTGATGGACATTTTGATTGCTTCTTGTCTTTTACTATTTCTGATAATGTTGCACTGAAACTTTTACATTTGTTTTGGCACATATGTGCACACATATTGTAGGATAAAAAATTTTATGAAGTGGAATTGTGGCAAAAAGGTAAGGAGCATTTAAAAAGTTTATTATTGCCAAGTTACCCTCCAAAAAGGCTGTACCAATTTGCATTTTCATTAACAGTGTATGTAAGTACCTGTTTTGCCACACCTCAGGACCTTTGCTTTAGTAAAATTTGGTAGGTAGAAATGGTACTTAATCATTGTTTAAATATGCATTTCTTTAATTATAAAGGAGATTGAACATCTATTCATATGTCTATAAACCATTTGTATTTCTTTTCCTGTGAACATTTCTCTTCAAAAACTTTGCCCATTTTTCTGGTGGTTGTTTGTCTTTTTCTTAATTTGTAGTAGCTTGTTAGATGTTTAAAAAATTAGATCTTTTTTCATGTGTGTTGCAAATGTTTCTTGCCAGTTTGTCACTTGAAATTAAATACTTTTCATGGAAACCTTTATAAAATTTATCATACTTGTCATTGCCATCTTGAAAGAATCTGATGATACAGTGATATATACTCATTATAAAACATTAAAGCTATACAGAAAAATATAAAGAAAAAAATTGAAAATTATCAGTAATCCTAACACCTACATATAATTTTGGTTAAAATTGTTTGGATAACTTTCTAGGTATTTTTCAGTGTGTAAATTCGCTTTCAAAAATTTACATTTTATAGTTTTCTCTCACTGATATAATAAACCTGTTCATTGTATAAAATTTGGAAAATGCAGACTTTTACAAAGTAAAAAACTAAAACCATGTATAATTTTACCAAGCTACAGACTGAGAGAAAATAGTTGATAATCCCATATCTGATTTAAAAAAAACCCTTGTCTTTAGAATAAAGCTATTCTTTTTTTTTTTTTAAAGATTTTATTTATTTATTTGACAGAGAGAGACAGCGAGAGAGGGAACACAAGCAGGGGGAGTGGGAGAGGGAGAAGCAGGCTCCCCGCAGAGCAGGGAGCCCGATGCGGGACTCGATCCCAGGACCCTGGGATCATGACCTGAGCCAAAGGCAGTCGCTTAACCGACTGAGCCACCCAGGCGCCCAGAATACCCTGGGATCATGACCTGAGCCAAAGGCAGTCGCTTAACTGACTGAGCCACCCAGGCGCCCAGAATAAAGCTATTCTTGAAAGTCAATAAGAAAAACACAACCCACTTTAAAAAACAGGTAAATAGGCACTTTACCAAAGATATATATGGATGACAAATAAGCATATAAAAAATGCTCAACATCAATTATTATAGGGAAATGCACCTTAAAGTACAAGTAAACTACATGCTAATGAGAATTGCTAAAATTAAAAACAACAACAAAACAACTGACAACACCAAATGATGATGAGGATACAAAGCTATAGGACTCTCATCCATTAGTGGTGGGAATGCAAACTGGTGCAGCTGCTTTGGATGGCAAGTTGGCAGTTTCTTGTAAAGTCAAACATACACCTAATCATATGACCTACTAATCCTAGTTATTTTCTCAAGTGAACTGTAAACTTATGTTCACAAAAGTCCTGTACATGATTGTTTGTAACATCTTTATTAACAATTGGGAATAACCAAGATGTCATTCAACTGGTGAATGAATAAACAAACTATGGTACATCTATACAATGGTATACTATTTAGCGGTAAGAAGGAACAAGCTATTAATATGCACAGCAACATGGATGAATCTTCAATACATTTTCCTTTTTTTTTTGTCCATATGATTCCTTTATTATCCTTTTACTTTTTATTGGATCTGTAATGATGGCCCCTTTCATTTATTTTTTTCATTTTTTAAAATTTAAATTCAATTAATTAACATATAATGTATTATTGGTTTCTGAGGTAGAGGTCAGTGATTGAAAAAAGCAAAACTGCAAAGGTTACATATTTTATGATTCCATTTATATGACATTCTAAAAATGCAAATATATAAGGATGGAAGACAGATCTGTGGGCACTGGGAGGGGAGAGTGGTTTCACAAGGGAATTTTTACAGTGATTCTATATGGTACTATGGTGGTAGTTACATAATTGCATGTTAAATCTGTACAGAGGTAACTTTATTGTATAAAAATTAAATCAATCAGGATATCAGGAGATCCCAGGTTGCAATGCCATTGGTAAAAAAAGAATCTAACTGTATTACAAATGAGTGACATAATTGCACTCAAGGGTGGATTAGCATATATACATCTATTCCCTACCTGTGTCTGTTGCTAGGGACTAGAAACAGTGATATCCCAGTATCAGTGAGCATGTCCAGGACCCAGATATTGGTCTCTAAATACCATTCCCCAATGAAAGGAATGAGAGCTCTGGGGCTGGGACAATGAAAATACAAGATGAGTGACTGTGGAGTATCATACAGTCTTACAGTGCCAGAAAGTAACGAAGTGCTTAAAAAAAAAAAAAAAAAGGAGCCAACTTGAAAGAACTCCCAGTGGTCAAAGACAGAATAATTTGAGCAATAAAATAATGACAATATTGGATTATAACCTGAAGAATAAAATAAATATCCATGAGTCTATATTGATATAAATGCTTGAAGGCTTAATAGGTTCTTATTCTCTGTGCATATAATAATGATGATGAAGAGGATCTCTAAAAGATTTTAACCAATCCATGTATATTTATACAACTGATTTCACCAGTGTGACCCCATGTGTAGCATCCAATATACTGATAAACAAGCCACTAATTTCACTAATGAAAACCCTTTTCTAATGTGTCTATGCTGATTAGCCAAACATTTGTTGTTAAACAGTAATAAAGGTAACAGAAGGGCTTATAGTAGCCCCTGAAGGAGTGTAGTCCTAATTAAATTGTTAGCTGACCTATCCCAAGGGTGAATTCCTGATTAGGACAACCTACTATACCTAGAATATTTCTAAACATCTGCTTTAGCTGGAGTCTGCCTTTTCACTTCTAATGTTCATTTGTGCCTTCTTTTTTTCTTGCTTAATCTTGGCCAAAGAAAATGTTATGTTGGGGAAATATAATTAAAAAGAAAATATCCTACCCATCCTGAAAACTCCACAAAAGTAGAAAAGAAAGAAAACAGTTTTTATTATTGAATAAGCATTCAACTGGAATGGGATGTGCATCACGGGTAATCTGTAAAAGAGATTGTGAAGAAAGACGGAAAGAAATCTCGCCCTTTTAAATAACCAAACAGATGCAACCCTTTACACATGTTCTAAAGATAAATGATAACTAGTCCTCAAGTAAGAGGACTTTATAGTACTATTTATCACATACATTTCATCATAAATTCACCTGATAATTGGGGCTACTCTCTGTGTTAGCTAACTGACTTTATGCAAAGGAAAAATAAACTCATATCTTTATGACAGGAGTTAGTTTTGCAACTTGTATCAAGATGCCGGCCGATGGTGAGCTCCTACCCTATCACAGAAACTGGGAGATAAGGGTACTATCTCTCTTGATGTTTACATTTCAAAGAGATGGCTACTAGGTCCTTGAGAAAACATTCCTGGGTTCTAAAACCGGCAAGGGCTTATTTTGCTTTTAAAAAGATTCACATAGGGGCACCTGGGTGGCTCAGTCGTTAAGCGTCTGCCTTCGGCTCAGGTCACGATCCCAGGAGGGTCCTGGGATCGAGTCCCTCATCAGGCTCCCTGCTTGGCAGGAAGCCTGCTTCTCCCTTTCCCACTCCCCCTGCTTGTGTTCCCTCTCTCCCTGTGTCTCTCTCTGTCAAATAAAATCTTTAAAAAAATAAATAAAAATAAAAAATAAAAAGATTCACGTATATCTCAAAGCAGCAAGAAAAAAAGAATTTACAAATTTTCTACAGAAAATAATCAAAGAAGTGAAGAGGGAGTCTTTTTTTCCCATTTTGCACCAGGGAAAATTAATTTTTTTCTTTTTCAATTTGTATTTACCTTTACAGTTGTCTCAAATAAAAAGCAAACAACACAAAAAATGTAAAGTATAAAAAAGGAGAATGGTTGGGGAACTGGGTGGCTCAGTTGGTTGGGTGTCCAACTCTTGATTTCAGCTCAGGTCATGGTCTCGGGGTTGTGGGATCAAGCCCCACCTCAGGCTCCACACCCAGTGTGGAGATTCTCTTTCTTCTCCCTCTGCCTCTCCCCGCTTGCTCTCTCTCTAAAAAATAAAAAAAATAAATAAATAAGGAGAATGATTTCTTTTATAACTTAAATATTAAATCTGAAAGCAATCCTAAAAATGTTGTTCCGGAGAGTATTTTTTAAAGCAATGTTAGCATTATTGGGCTCCCAAAGATGATTGCTGCTAGAAAAGAATACTTTGGGATGTGTGTTTCCTGACATGATTGTTTAAAAACCCATTCTTTTAATTCACTGTTATCTCCTTTATGGATAGATGATGTCTAAATTCTTTGATAAAACTGTAAATAGGACATCTTGTTTATTTATTGTGCAATCTTACTCTAGAAGTATATGGTGCTGATTCACTCCATCTGTATTTCCATAACATATTTCCACTGTAACCTTTGTTATGTTATAGTTAATAAAATAAATCTTTAAGAATTAGAATTGAAACAATTGAATAATTGTTTCAAAATTGATTATGTAATAGCTAGTTAGTTGATGTTAACACACACATCAAAGTGATCTATATTGCTTGGTTAATTTACTTAATTTTATTCTAACTTTCTAGTCACTAATTATAAAGTTATAAAATCCATAAAACGATTTTTGATAAACATTTCCTTATTCCATTCTAGAGGAATCAGATTGTTATTTGACTCAAATTAGGTAGAATATTGCCTTCTGAAATGATAATTACATGTTTACTTAACAGTAGAGAAATTGGGAGTAAAAAAAAAAGGAAAATCTGGCTTAAAATTTTTTTTTCATTTCCTGCATGGACCATATTGCTAGAAAGCCATTTTATAAAAAAAATTTATTGAGGTATAAGTTTATTCCAATAAAATATATCTGTTTTGGGACTCCAACCCTCCCTTTAAAAAAAAAAAAAGATTTATTTATCCATCCTAGAGGTGGGGGCGAGGAGCAGAGGAAGAGGGAGAGAGAGAATCTTCTTGCTGAGTGTGGAGCAGGACATGGGGTTCCATCCCACCACCCTGAGACTATGACCTGAGCCGAAATCAAGAGTCAGACGCTTAACTGACTGAGCCAGCCAGGTGCCCCAGGGAAACCCTTTTTTAAACCACTGAAAAAAGTCCATCAATCTATATCAAATAGCCTTCAGTTAAAATAATCCGGTTGGTTGCTATGGCTTTGAACATAGTTTAATGTAAAATAGTGCCCTGGTTCTCATGGTGCGGTCCACAGGCTAGCGATGTTGGTGTTACCTGGGATCATGTTAGACTTGAAACTCTCTACCCTGCTCCAGACTTGTTTAATCAGAAACTCTGGGAGGGGCCTAGAAATCTGTGTTTTAATAAGTCTGCCAAGTATTTCTTTTTTTTTAAAAGATTTTATTTATTTATTTGAGAGAGAGAGAGAGAGCACATGAGGTGGGGGAGGGTCAGAGGGAGAAGCAGACTCCCTGCTGAGCAGGGAGCCCCATGCGGGACTCGATCCCGGGACTCCAGGATCATGACCTGAGCCGAAGGCAGTCGCTTAACCAACTGAGCCACCCAGGCGCCCACTGCCAAGTATTTCTGATCTGAAATGCGAGAAGCACTAAATTAATAAAATGTTTCAGTGGCTTAGATAAAAATTTCAGGACACCCCAAGGTGACCTTGAGCCCAATCCCTGTTTTAGAGATGCATACTAGTAATGAGTAACTTAATCTACTTAATTATTTACTAGGATTTTTGTTTGGGGCATCTCAGTTTTGTTTTGCTGAAGGAAACATTTTGAAAGACTGAATTACTTTGCTCAATTTTTAGTATTTGCTTACAAATTTAGCATGATTAAATTTAAGTATTTTTAGGTTTATACCTCAACGATGTTTTCCTAAATTGCTAATCACTTTATATAGTTTTTAAATTTATCAGTTAAACTACATCTCCTCACAGTGATGAGGGAGCATAAGGCAAGCTGAAGACAAAGCATAAGCTGACACCCTGCAACCTCCCTCCTCCCCCCACTCCTGGGTGGAACATGTGTGACATTTTTCCAGGATTCTCCCAACTGTCTTTTTTTCTTTTTTTAAGATTTTATTATTTATTTGACAGATAGAGAGAGAAAAAGCACAAGCAGGGGGAGCAGCAGAGGGAGAAGCAGGCTCCCCGCTGTCCCAACTGTCTTAATGTTAATATCTTGCTAGGAGGGAAAACAACCTTAACTTGACAATGTGATGGCCTCTGGTATCTTGTAGGTATCTTGTAGATCGGTCCTCTTTAGCATATGAAAGTTCTTTTGAAACCTCCCTTTTCCTTACTTCCCCCAACTCCTGAGTATATTGTCAGCCACCCCTGACACCCAGTACAGCAGCTCTTTCTGCCCACTGGGTCTTGTCCCTGTGCTTTCATAAACCACCATTTTGTACCAAAGATGTCTCAAGAATTCTTTCTTGGTTGTGGGCTCTAGAACTCACCCCACCGAACCTCACCTATATTCCCAAACCCCATCAACAGTAGCCCTTTATATCTTGAATTATTGATAATTTAGCCATACTATTTACATTAGCCAAAGAGCCAATCTAAATCATGGTATTAACTTAAGTTAGTGGCATTTACCAGAACTGGATTTTAGTGCTGAGGCAGAGAGGATCAACTTTGAAACTAACTTAAAATGTGTAAAATTTTTGGAGTAATTATTGTCCCTTTCCTCACCCTTTTCCAGTGTCTACCTAATCACCAATCTCCCATCAGTGCTACCTCTTAAATATCTCTGAATCTAACTACTTCTTTCCCTTAATACTGTCATTTCTTGGTCTGAGCCACCATCAATTTTCCCCTGGACTTCCAATTCATTTATATGAATCCATTCTCACAGTGTGAAAAAAGTAGTCTTTAATAATATACATCTGGGGGCACCTGGGTGGCTCAGTCATTAAGCATCTGCCGTCGGCTCAGGTCATGATCCCAGGGTCCTGGGATCGAGCCCCGCATCGGGCTCCCTGCTCTGCAGGAAGCCTGCTTCTCCCTCTCCCACTCCCCCTGCTTGTGTTCCCTCTCTGGCTGGGTCTCTCTGTCAAATAAATAAATAAAATCTTAAAAAATATATATATATACATCTGATCATGCCCCTTCCACTTAAAACTCATCAATGGCAAACAAAACAAAACAAAACAACTCATCAATGGCTTCTTGTAAAGTTCACAGTCTACCATAGCCTGTGAACCTTACATATCTAGTTTCTCCAGCTTCTCTAGCCCAGAGTTCTTTGTATAGTTGCTTAAATGTGCTTTTTTTTCTACCACGGGGCTTTGCACATGCTCTTTCCTCATGGTCCAGCTGACCATTTATTGACCTTTAGTTCTCAGTTTAAAGACTACTTTTTCTGGAGAACTTTTTCTGATATACTCTTTCCCTGCCCAGTCCCCTCATACCTGTGTCCTCTTTGTTATAGTCTCTCAGACTTTCTCTACACTTTGATCATTATACTTATTTTTGTATTTGTTTGTTTATTGTATTCCTTCCCTTCTAGAATGTTCTATGAGGGCAAGGTCCATGTTTGGTAACGCTAGTTTCCAGCAAAATATCTGGTGTATGGTGCCCAAAGTATCTGAATGAGTGAGTGATTGAATGAACAAACTAATGAACAAAGAGTGATGACTTTTCATGTGTTAAAGTAGGATAAGATTATAAAGTTGCCAGATTTTTGTGAATAAATTGTTCCTTATTCTTGTGTATCTAGATTATGCTTGTGCTCTTCAGAGGGACATTTTGCTTCAGGGACGTCTCTATCTTTCAGAAAACTGGCTGTGTTTCTATAGCAACATCTTCAGATGGGAAACTACAGTAAGACGTATTTGGATTTGATTTGTTGATACAAATAATTGCGTAGATAGAAATATATACAGTCCTCCTAAAAACAATATACTTTAGATTCCAAAGTAAATTTATGTATATTTGTATATAATACTTGTATATACATGTAATCGATATATATACAATATGTATATTGTAGAAGTGTGTGATCTATTTTCTTAATACATCGAGCTCCATTTGTACATATTTAATACAGTTGGAGAAAGAGATTTCAGGTTGAAAAAAGCTTGAACATACATCCATTTGACTGCCAAAATCATGTCTTATGTGACAGACTGTCTGAATTTTGTTTGTGTGTGTATGTGTTAATATGGAACACGAACACCCACATGTCTTTTCACACTCTATCCTAAACTTAGAGATAAGAGCTGTGGAGGAAATTATTGATGGGGGAGAATGTCTGACTGCTTACCCTGTTTTTCTCAGAGAATGCAAGCATTTGCTTATTATTATTAATTCCTTCAGGTTTTTCAACAGAATATTCTGGATTAGATTGATGTAATACTTGGTATTTTGTGCTGTACATGTTTCTGAAAAATCCATTTAATAATTTTTCATTCTTTTGTGTGCTTAGATTTGTATTGCATTAAAGAGCATAACCTTCATGACTAAGGAGAAAACTGCTCGACTCATCCCAAATGCTATCCAGATTGTTACAGAGGGTGAAAAGGTGAAAGACTTTTCTACCTTTGCTTTGTTATATAATGTGGAGAAAATCTGCATCATACTGATTCATCAGTGTTGGTAATTCTTCTTGGAGTTAGGAATTTGTAACAGAGATATATTGTATTTAATACTAGATTTCTGTATAAATACTTATTTCTAATTAAATGACTGCTAACATTTTTTTTAACATGTAATCATGTAATCTGTTTTTTTTTTTTTTTAATTAAATCTGCTAACATTTTTTGTGCTTTATAGTTCACAGAGAACTTTCTCCCATATTTTTCACTTCTTCTGTAAGAGGTAGGTAGGGTAAGCTTTGGTAAAACATCATTATTTCTGAATACCCTAATAAACCCATGATATTGTTTAGTCAATGATACTTGCACAGTAGCAACTAATAAAAACAAATGGTTCTGGTGAACAGAGATTTGGACAGCATATAAGTAAACACATTATCACTATAATACTTTTTTTTAGGATGGCAGTTACTACAATATCTGCCATTTTTTAGTGGGGATATATGAAGAATCTTTCTGAACCCACCTGGAAGATTGATTAGGGCTCTGTGTGTGACATTAGAAGCATAATGCTGACAAAGAAAAGGAAAGAAGGAAGGAAAAGAAGGCAAGTATGGAAGGGAATGAGAGGGAAGGGAGGAAGGAGATAGGAAGCACAGAAGGAATGAAGGGAAGCAGTGAAAGAAAAAAAGGAGAAAGGAAAGAGAAGCAGGGGAGAGAAACATTATTATAACATTGAATCATTGTAATGATACTTTTAAATCTTGTAGTTTCTTTCAAATGTACTTTACATTTTATTTTTATTTTTAAATAATCTTATCCTTACAGAATGCTTCCCAGTACAGTACAAAAAACTTTCTCCTCTGAACTATTTGAGAGTAAGTTGTCACTCTGAAGCCTCATCACTCCAGATACCGCTCCAGATATTCTAGTGTGTATTTCCAACAAAGACATTCTCCTGCATAAGCACAACCTAACCATCAAAATCAAGAAGTTAACATTGAGCATTACCGCAGTTCAGTCCTCAGACCTTCCTCAATTCCCCCATTATTCCAATAATATCCTTTATAGCAAATAGACATAGTTTAGAAATACATAATTACATTTAGTTGTCATGCTCTTTAATATCCTTATTCTGGAATAGTCCCTTAGTCTTTTTTTGACTTTTGTGCCCTTGACATTTTTAAAGATTACGGGTAAGTTATTTTGTAAGATATCCCTCAGTTGTGTTTGTCTGATATTTCCTTGTAATTAAACTTGGGTTATGCAATTTTGGCAGAAATGACATGAAAGTGATGCTCTGTTCTTTCCATTGCATCCCATCAGATGACCCATGATTTCAATTTCTACCATTACTGGTGATACTCACTTGGATCACCTGATTAAGATGATGTTTGCAAGACTTTACTGTAAAGTTAGTTCATTTTCCTTTGTAATAATACTTTGTGGCAAGCTACTTTGAAACTATGTAAATATATGATTACTTATCAGACTTTAAATTTATGCATTCACTTACTTTAATCAGTATGCCCTCATAGTTTTATTCAATGAGTTCCAATCCATTACTATCATTATTTATTTATATATTTATTTATTTATTTTAAAGATTTTATTTATTTATTTGTCAGAGAGAGAGAGAGAGAGAGAGCACATTTGTGCACAAGCAGGCTCCTTGCAAGGAGCCCGATGTGGGACTTGATGCGGGGCTTGATCTTAGGACCCCAGGATCATGACTTGAGCTGAAGGCAGACGCTTAACTGACTGAGTCACCCAGGCGTCCCATCATTATTTATTTTGATGCTCAAATTGTCCCAAATTTGGCCAATGTGAGGCTGTCAGTGTCCTTCTGACTATTCTCAGCACTATTTGAGCATTTCCTTGATTTTTGGCATATTACAGGCTTTCCCTGCGTCACCCCTGGAATCAGTCATTTCTCCAAAGAGTTCTGATTTCTTTTAAGGGGAGACTGATATTAGAAGCCAGTGTGTTCATTGCTATTGGGGTGTCACTATTTCCAAGCCCTCTAAGTGGTCAGAATAAGGGTATATGTAATATATATATAATTATATAATACATACACATATATACCCACTTGCACATCAATGTCTGTCTACTTACCTGTCATAAACCATGAATTTACCCTAATATCTCTAATTCCTATCAAAGACCACAGAGTTCATTTTTGTTTTCTCCCTTTCCTATTTGTAACTCCCTTCCCTGACTGTGAGAAACCAGGTTCCTATTATCCTCAGTATATTTACCTACTTGATCAGTTGGCCTCTACGTAACCAATCTTCCTCTCCTTTGCCACTCCTTCCCCACATGGATGCCCCCTCTTTCCTTAAAAAAAGATTTATTTATTTATTTATTTGAGAAAGAGAGTCTTAAGTAGACTCTGTGCTGAGCACAGAGCCTGACATGGGACTTGATCTCATGACCTTGACATCATGACCTGAGCTGAAACCAAGAGTCAGATGCTCAGTCACCTGTGCCCCCGAGGCGCCCCACCCCCCCTTATGGATGCCCTTTTACCTGACTTGGTTTCTGACACTTCATGTCAGGCTGCTGCCCATCCCGTCACGACACAGATGCTCTCACCATGTGAAAGCTTTCCTCACTCTGCTTAAGCTGATATCCCATACTAAACACCTTTCCTGCCTTTACTTTACCCTGTGCCAGGTCACTCATCTAAAAGGATGCCCTCCATTCCCTGCTTGTGCTTAATATTCTATGACAGTTTGTCACTGTGTGTGGTTGCCCCCCTCACCCTTTCAGGCTTTGACTCCCCAGCACAAAATCACCCTCATGGACTCCATCACACTATGTCACCCTCACCCGCTCTAGCTCTAACATGCTTTTGTAGGCTGCCACCATTTGTGGTCACATTCTTCACCATGCTTGGGTTCTGATACCCATGCCAGGCTACCCCTTTACACTGTCACCCTCTGTAAGCTCTGACTCATGCCCCTTACCCTGTTCTTGTTCTAACACCATGTTCCATGGAGGCCCTTCTTACCTACTTGGGATCTGACACTCCACATATGTTAATCCTACGTGACAACCTCCTCGACTTTTCTGGTTTTGACGTTGTTTTGGGCTACTGCAGCTCCTTCTCCCTACCCTCACCTCTAGTGTGGATGCCTACTTTCTCTGTTCCACCAACAGCTTTATGGCTGAACTGTTCAGGAAGGGAAGAAGAGCTAAAAATCATATTCTTAATTTTACAATCAATACATGAATATATTGCATTCCGTAACAAAATCATCAAACAATTCTTAAACTAACATCTTCCTTCCATGCCTATAATCCCTAATCCCATTGCTTTTCTAGATGCAAACACTATTATCAGTTTGGTATGTATCTTTTCAGACTTTTTCCTTTGTGTGTTTATAGACACACACACACACACGTATATATATCTTTGTGTGTCTATATGTATATACACACACGTGTCTATATACATATATGTATATGTCTATATGTATATAGACACACAAGTATGTGTGTATACACATATATGTGTATATATATATATATATACACACACACATATAGTTTTGATTTGTTTTTGAAGTAAATGCTATTTTATACATGTTGTTTTTCAGTTCTTTCTTAAGAAGAACTTAATAGGGGCGCCTGGGTGGCTCAGTCATTAAGCATCTGCCTTCGGCTCAGGTCATGATCCCAGGGTCCTGGGATCGAGCCCCGCATCGGGCTCCCTGCTCCGCAGGAAGCCTGCTTCTCCCTCTCCCACTCCCCCTGCTTGTGTTCCCTCTCTCGCTGTCTCTTTCTTTGTCAAAAAATAAATAAAAATCTTTAATAAAAAAAAGAACTTAATATCTCTTGGAGTCACAGCTTAGCACATCTAGATGGAGCTATTTCTGTTTATTCATATGCTGTATAATATTTCATCGAATGAATTTACCATGGTTCATTTCCAATATTTTGTTATTATTAACACTGCTGCAGTGAACAGCCTGACCATGCCTTCTTAAGCCCAATGTGTGACTGTTTCTCACAGTATATATAGTATATACTGTATATAGTGACATTTCAGGGTCAAGCATTTTAATTTTAATAATGATAACAACTTAACATTTGCTGAACATACTTGTTCTAACACTGTTTTAAGTTCTTTATAGATATTTTCTCATTTAATTCTCACAAAAATTTGTTACTATAATTATTCCCGTTTTTCTCAGATGAGGAAACTAAGGAAAAGAAAAGTGACCCAAAGTCATAGAACTAAGTGGTAGATTGTATACAAGAGTGGATAGAATTGATAAGTAATTTAGTTTAAGAAGTGGGGACTAGATAGACTAGGAGATTTTACTTATCTATATATCTGAACGAAAGGTTGTAAGATTATTATAATATAAGAAAGCAAAACAGTTTGGTCTAAGAAAAGGAAATGGAGGATAGTAATTAGTCATCATTAGGCCAGATGTTATATATATAATTCCATTTGGAAAATCTCTTCGATATATCCTTGTTATGAAAAGTTTTGCTTTACGGAGAGTATTACATAGCAACATTTCAATTTATTAATTGGAAAATAGCACTTTAAAATCTTTCTATGAAAAGCGTAAATATCCAAAATAATATTTGTTTGACATTTTATTTAGCAAATCAAACATATAACTGAGCTTTCTCATCCCTAAAAATAACTACTCAATCATGAAAAGTCACTAACTATGGGGTCGGAAGAGATGATACACTGAGAGACTGTATTTAGTGCTGTCACTTGTCAGATTTTCTCATAAAAGCCTATTTTAAAACGTGACTTTGCAAAATCAGTTAAATGCAGAGGAAGAGATAGGGCTAAAAGCAAACATAGAATTATAGATTGAAACATGCTATTTTTTTTCCATAGCATTCAAAGCAAAGTTAAATTTTAACATGGGTGTTTTATATCTATAATTAGTAGAAATTAAGCATTTCTGGATTTTTTTAGAAGACTATGAAAGATGATATGATTTGAAATTAAGATCCTTAAAATAAATTGATCTCTGAAATCCACTTGAATTTTTTAAAGATTTATTCATTTATTTATTTTTAGAGAGAGAGTGCGTGCATGAGTAGGGGGAGGGTCAGAAAGAATCTTCAAGCAGATTCCCTGCTGAGCACGGAGCCCCAAGCGGGCTCCATCTCATGACCCATGAGATCATGACCTGAGCCCAAACCAAGAGTCGGTCATTTAAGTGACTGAGCCACCTAGGTGCCCCCGCTTATATTTCTTTTATTCTTTATGTATACTTGGCTCAGATGGTCACCAAATCAAGTCTCTTTGGAAAGTTCAGAATAAATAAAATTTTAATTTTTTTCATAAGTTTTTAAGATGATTGCAATAAATTATATGCACATAAATATTTACCTATTTAAGCTTCTTTTCTGAGTAAATATTGATAAAATTGTATTTGCTGTAAGATAAAGTTTTTAAAGATTTTATTTATTTATTTTATTTGAGAGAGAGAGAGCATGTGAGTGTATGTTGAGGGGGGCGGAGGGAGAAGGAGAGAATCTAAGCAGGCTCCACAATGTGGGGTTCTATCTCACAACCCTGAGATCAGACTTAACAGGCTGAGCCACCCAGGTGCCCCTGTAAGATAGTTTTTAAAGACACCTTGTTCATGCACCAATTACCTGTTTTTCTTTTATTGTAGCAAAGAGCGAAACAAAAATAATATATGAAGTAGGGAATGGTGTCCTACTAGTTTGCTTTAACCATAGCAAGTGCCAACAGATCTTCATGATAGATACTCTCCCCCACCCCGACTTTTTTTTTAATGACACTAAAATTATCTTACTATTTTTCTTTGCAGTTTTTCTTTACATCTTTTGGTGCCAGAGAGAGAAGTTACCTCAGTATCTTTAGGTTGTGGCAGAATGTACTATTAGAAAAGGTAAGTGTTCATACCAGAGGCAGGTGCTTCTTATAATATCAAGCTCCCAGTGTTTGTGAGTTGAATTTTTCTGGAGTTTTTTTTTTTCTGGAGTTAATTTTGACTAGATTATTCAAATTCTAAGATGAAACTTGAAGCAAAACAGAATCCATAGTTATGTTAAGATGTTAATTTTACAGTAAGTCTCGACCCCTTTATCTGCAGGGAATATGGTCCAAGACCCATAGTGGATGCCTGAAACTGCAAATAGTACTGAACTCAATATAGATGCTATGTTTTTTCCTATACATCCATACCTATGATAAATTTAATTTATAAATGAGGCACAGTAAAAGATTAATAAAAATAACTAATAATAAAATAGAATAATTATAACAATATATTGTAATAAAACTTATGTGAACGTGGTATCTCTCTCTCTCAAAATATCTTATTGTACTATACTCATCTTCTTCTTGTGATGATATGAGATGGTAAAATGACTGCATGATGAAATGAAGTGAGGTGAATGACAGGCATTGTGACATATTGTTAGGCTACTTACCGACATTCTGATGGTATGTCAGAAGGAGGACAGTCTGCTTCCTGACTGTAGTTGACTGTGGGAACTGAAACTGGGGAAAGTGAACCTATGGATAAGGGGGGACTACTGCAATTCCCAGGGTAACCACCAAGAAAATAACTTTAAAAATATGGTAAAAGAAACATCAAGGGAGTTAAAATGTTACACTAGAACTATCTATTTAACATATAAGAAGGCAGTAATGGAAGATGTAGATACATAGAAAACAAATAGCAAAATGGCAGACATTACATTAAATCATTAAACATAAATAGATTAAGCACTTCAATCAGAAGGCAGAGGTAGGCAGAAAGAATGAAAAAAAACAAAAACACATGATCCAACTATATGCTGTCTATATGAAACAGGTTAGATTTAAAGATACAAACAGATGGAAAAAGTATACCATACAAATAGTAACCAAAAGACAGCTGAAGTGACTGCAGTAGTATCAGACAAAATAGACTTTAAGACAAAGGTTAATAGAGGCAAGGAATGATATTTTATAATAATAAAAGGGTCAATCCATCTGGAATTTATAACAATTATAAACGTATATGCACCTAATAACAGAGCCCTAAATTACATGAAACAAAACTAGCAGAACTGAAGGGGGAAATAGATAATTCAACAATAATAGCTGGAGATTTCAATACCCCACTTTCAATGATGGATGGAACAACCACAGAGATCAACAAGGAGATAGAAGGTTTGAACAAAACTATAAACTAGAACTAAAAGACATCTATGGGACACTCAAAGCAGAATATACATCTTTCTCAAGTACACATGGAACAATCTCCAGACAGACCATATGCTAGGTCATAAAAGAAACCTTAATAAATTCAAGAGGATTGAAATAATACAATGGACTACAGTGAATGACATTAGAAATCAGTAACAGAAATTTGGGAAATTCATAAAAAGTGGATATTAAACAAAACATTCCTGAATAACCAATGAGTGAAAGAAGAAATCACAAGAGAAGTTAGAACATACTTCGAGTTAAATGAAAACAGAAACACAACATACCAAAACTCATGAGGTGCAGTTAAAGCAATGCTTAGAGGGGATTTTATAACTATAAATACCCATATTAAGAAAAGGAATGATCTCAAATCAATAACCTAACTTTCCACCTTAAGAAATTAGGGCAAGGGAAACAAACTAAACTTAAAGCAAATAGGAACAAGGATATGCTAAAGATTGGAAGAGAATGAATGAAATAGAGAATAGAAAGACAAGCAACAGAACAAAAAGTTCTTTCTTTGAAAAGATCAATAAAATTTAACTAGACTGACCAGGAAAAAAAGCTTAAAATTATTAAATTCAGAAGTGAAACTGACAACATTACTACTGACCTTACAAAATGAAAAGGGTTCATACTATGGACATCGTATGCCAACAAATTAGTTAACCTAAGTGAAATGGACAATTGTGACTAAAAAGTCATAAACCATTGCAACTGACTCAAGTAGGAATAAAAAATCTGAATAAACCTATAACAAGGAAAGAGATTGAATTAGCAATAAAAAATCTATCCACAAAGAAAAACTCAGGCCCAGATGGCTTCATTGGTGAATTCTGCCAAGTGTTTACTGTAGAATTAACATCAATCCTTCACAAAGTATTTCAAAAAATAGAAGAGGAGAGAACACTTTGCAACTCAGTCTATGAGGCCAATATTACTTTGATAACCAAGTCCAGACAAAGAACATCACAAGAAACCTACAGGACAATATTTATGTTCACTGTGTCTGTGTTCATTTTGTTTATGAATATAGACATAAAAGTCCTCAACAAAACCAAACCAATTTAGCAAATCAAATCTAGCAACATATAAAAACAATTATATGCCATGACTAGGTAGGATTTATACAAGGTTGACTGAACATATGAAAATCAGTCAATGTAATACACTATATTAGTAGAATAAAGGACAAAAACCACATGATCATCTCAGTCAATACAGAAAAAACATGTGACAATATCCAACATCCTTTCATGATAAAAACAAAAACAAAAAGTGGGACTACCAGGGAATTTCTTTGACTTGATAAAGCTCACAGCTAACATAATGGCAAGAGACTAATGCTTCCCCACCTTAGGTCGGGAACAAGACAAGGATGTCCTTTCTTGCCATTTCTATTCAATATTGTATTGAAGGTTCTAGCTGGGGAAAATAGGCAAGAAAAAGAAGTAAAAGACATCCAGATTAAAAATGAAGAAATATAACTATCTCCACTGGCAGGTGATATGGTTTTATATATGTAAAATTCTAAGAAAGTCTGTAGAAACCCATTAGAACTAATAAGTTCAGCAAGTTGCAGAATATATGATCAAAATACAAAAATCAATTATATTTTATACACTCAAAATGAACAAAAATTAAATAGTTCACTTACAATAACATCAAAAATAATAAAATACTTGGGAATAAATTTAACAAAGGAACTTTAAGATGAACACTGAAAGCTACTAAATATTGTTAAAAGAAATTAAAGAAGACAAGTGAAAAAAAATCTCATGCTCATGGATCAGAAGACTTGATATTGTTAAGATGGCAATACTCCCCAGATTGATCTGCAGATCCCTATCAAAATCCCAACTGGAATTTTTTTTTTTTTTAAGAAATTGAAAAGCAGATCCTAAAATTCATGTGGAAATGCAAGGTACCCAGAATAGTCAAAACAGTCTTGAAAAAGAAGAACAAAATTGGATTAATTAGTCTGTTAGGGCTGCCATAACAAAATACTAGAGACTGGATGGCTTAAACAACATAAATTTATTTTCTCATGCTTCTGGAGGCTGAAAGTCCCAGATCATGGAATAGGCAGGGTGAGTATCTGGTGAGACCCCCTCTTGTTGGCTTGCAGCCTTTTCACTGTGTCCTCACATGGCTTTCCCTCTGTTCATGCACACTCTTGGTATCTCTTCCTCTTATATGAATACCAGTCCTATTAGGGTAGGGCTCCACCCTCACAACTCTGTCTTAACTCAGGCTGCAATAACAAAATGCTGAAGACTGGGAGGCTTAAACTACAGAAATTTATTTCCTCATAGTTCTAGAGGCTGGAAGTTTGCGATGGGGATGGCAGCTTTGGTTGGGTTCTGGTGAGAACACTTCCTGGCCTTCTCATTGTGTTCTGACACAGCCGGGAAGGAAAGAGAGAGCCAGAGCCAGAGCAAGCAGACTCTGGTGTCTTCTTATAAGGGCATTAATCCCATCATGAGAGTCCCACCCGCATTTACCTCATCTAAAGCTAATTATCTCCCAAAGAACCCATCTCCAAACACCATCACATTGGGAGTTAGGGTTTCTTTCTGTCTTTCTTTTTTTTTGGAGTTAGAGTTTCAACATACGAATTTTGAGGGGACACAGTTCAGTCCGTAGCAACCTCATTAACCTTAATTTTCTCCTTAAGTTTCCTATATCCAATTATAGTCACATTGGGGGTTTAGGGCTTCACCTATCAACTTTAGGGGGATGCAATTCATTCCATAACATTGGAGAACTTGCACTTTTTGTTTTGATGTTTACAACAAAGCTGCAATAATCAAGGCAGTAGGTTTACTGGTGTGTCTAGACATATACATTAATGGAATAGAATTGAGAGTCCAGAAATAAAATCTTACACTTATCAGCCCTAATTTGATTTTTGACAAGAGTGCCAAAACAGTTCCACAGGGAAAGAAGTCTTTTCACCAAATGGCACTGGAATAACTAGATAACACATACAAAAGAATGAATTTTGATTCCTACTTCAGACCATATACAGGAATTAATTCAAGATGAATCATAGACCTAAATGTAAGACCTTAAAGTATAAAACTCTCAGAAGAAACTGTAGTTATAAATCTTCATGACTTTTGGATTAGACAGTGGTTTCTTAGATATGACACCAAAAGCTCAAATGACAAAAGAAAAAAAACAGATAAATTGGACTTATCAAAATTAAAAACTTTTATGCTTGAAGGTGTCCATCAAGAAAATGAGAAGACAACTCATGGACTGGGAAAAATATTTGCAAGTTCTATATCTCATCAGGTATTTATATCCAGAACATATAAAGAACTCTTACAACTCTACAAGAAAAAGACAAATAACCCATTAAGAAAATACACAAAGGAGTCAAATAGTCATTTCTCCAAAGAAGATATACAAATGACCAATAAGTGCATGCAAAGATGTGCAATGTCATTAGCCATTAGGGAAACATAAAACCATAACGAGATACCACTTCACATTCCCTGGGATGGCTGAAATAAAAAAGACATTAACAAATGTTGAGGATATGGAGTAACTGGATCTCTCATACATTCTGGTGGGGTTGTAAAATTTTGAAAACTTTGAAGAACAGTTTGTCAGTTTCTCAAAATGTTAAACATAGTTAACTGCCTGACCCGGCAATTCCACTCCTAGGTTTTTATGCAGGAGAATTTAAAGTGCATGTTCACACAGAAACTTGCACTTGAAGGTTCTTAGCATTATTCATAAAGCCAAAAAGTGGAAACATCCTAAATGTTCATCAACTGATGATTGATGAGCAAAACGTGTATTCACACAATGGAGTATTATTCATCAATAAAAAGGAGTGAAGTACCAATACATGTTACAACATAGATGAACCTTGAAGCATTATGGTATGTGAAAAAAGCCTATCCCCAAAGAACATATATTATATGATTCTGCTTTTATGAAATGTCCAGAATAGGCAAATTCATAGAAGTAGAAAGTAAATTTGTTTCCAGGAGGAGGGAGGAATGAAAAGTTGACAGCTAATGGATTTGGGTATCTTTTGGGTGGATGAAATGTTCTAAAACTTGTGATAGTTGTACACCTTAGGATATGCGAAAAACTTCTGAATTGTACACTTAAAGTGAATTTTGTAGTATGTGAATTATAGCTCAATAAACCTGTTAAATCTGTTATTCAAAAAAAAAATGGTTGGGGGGTGGAGTACAGATTTCCGGCTGATAAGAAAGGCTCCTTTGCTGCTGGAGCGCAAACATGGCAGGCCAGAACTTTACCTCCTCTCCTCCCCACTCTCCAGCTAAGACCCTCACTGGAGTGGACAAATTGTGGCCTCCGTGGCTCTTAGGGTTGAATGGTTTTCCAACCTTAGGGCAGCTGCTGTGGTCAGGGACTTCCAAACAGTGCCCCACTGGGATGCTTTCACTTCCCCGAGTGCTGGGGACAAGAAGTGGCCTGGAAGTCCCCAGATGGAGGAGAGAGGTGGGGGTGGGGGAGTTTGCTAAGCCTAGCCCCTCCTCCCTCCATAAGGGAATAGACAAGGCTGGCAGTGAAGCACCATGTCCAAGCTTGTTCTACTCTCGTGAGTCTTTCTTGGTATTTGGGCACCCTGGCTCCTCGGAGCCCCACGTTCAGATGCATTGTTACAGTTGCAGTGGGCTGCTCTTACTGGCATGGGCTGGAAACTCCAGTGTTGCCCAAGGGACCTGGTTAATGCTACCCTCCAAAGCCAAGTTTTTTGAGTGCTCTGGAAATCCCCCAGGTGCATTCCCTCATTCTAACAAGGAGCCAAAGACGGCTACTGGGCTACTGCATTTAGTTATGCACCTGATCTGAGTGTCCTCCCCAAATCCCATTTGCGCTTATCACAGGTGAGAAAGTTGGTATACATCCTTATGAAAACAAGTAACTCCAGGGAAGTGACAAAGTTCAGGTTTACTGATGAGCCAAGGAAGAAACTGAGATCTGAACTTTAATGAAAATATTTAAAAAGCTCTTTGGTTTTTTTTAAAGGTTTTATTTATTTGTTAGAGAGAGAGAGAGCGCGCTTGCATGAACGGGGGGAGGGGCAGAGGGAGAGGGAGAAGCAGGCTTCCTGCTGAGCAGGGAGCCTGATGTGGGGCTGGATGTGGGGCTTGATGCCAGGACCCCAGGACCATGAGCAGAACTGAAGACAGGTGCTTAACCGACTGAGCCACCCAGGTGCCCCAACCTTCTAATTTTTTAAAGTGATAAAGCCACATTGGTTAGATTTCCTGATTTTTTGTAATACTATTAAAAAAAGGCAAAATCTATAAAATACACAACATAACTACAGAGTTCTATAAAACAACACAAGTCATTTGAATAATACGTCTTATATATATTAAAAATATTTTAAGAGAATTTAAGTTAAGAATATTATATTCATGTTCACTTGTAATTGGGAATCTGAGAGTAAGAGTAAAGATGTCTTACTTAGCTTACTTCTTACATGAGAAGGCCTTAAAAACAAAGCACATTAATCTAGAAAAAAGATTAAGGTATATACAACAAAATGATTTTAAAATTGTGTGTATGTGTATGTGTGTTTTATTGATTTCTCCAATAAAAAAAAATCCACAAAAAGGGAAAAAAAACGGAGACAAATATGGTGCCTTTGAAAAAGAACAATTTTTTTTAAAGATTTTATTTATTTATTTGAGAAAGAGAGAGAGCATGAGCAGAGAGAGGGAGAAGCAGACTCCATGCTGAGCAAGGAGCCCAATGCGGGACTCGATCCCAGGACCCCGGGATCATGACCTGAGCCGAGGCAGACATTTAACCAACTGAGCCACCCAGGGTGCCCCAAGAAAGAATGCTTTTATTTTTATTTTTTCTTAAGATTATTTATTTGACAGAGAGAGAGAGAGAGAGAGAACTCACAAGCAGGGGAGTGGCAGAGGGAGAGGGAGAAGCAGGTTCCCCACAAAGCAGGGAGCCTGAAGTGGGGCTTGACCCCAGGACCCTGAGATCATGACCTGAGCCGAAGGCAGATGCTTAACTGACTGAGCCACCCAGGCTCCCCAGGAATGCTTTTAAAAGTACATTTTTTTTCGGGGTGTCTGGGTGGCTCATTCAGTTAAGTGTCTGCCTTTGGCTTGGGTCATTGTCCTGGGGTCCTGGGATCAAACCCTGAGTGGGGTTCCCTGCTCAGCAGGGAGTCTGCTTCTCACTCTCCCTCTGCCACCACCCTGTCATGTTCTCTCTCTCTCTCTCAAATGAATAAATAAAATCTTTTTCAAAAAATAAAAGTACATCTTTTTCATTCATAAGGTTCCTCTGATGCATGGCTTCAGAAAGAACAGTTTATTTCAGATATTTGGCTTAGTTTAACATAAATCCTCAATGTTTAGACATGTGTTTAAACTGTCAGTATGCTTATTCGTGCAGTAATTTATATCATTTCAGCTTAGTTCACAACCTTTGAGCTTAGCACCCTTTTTCTAGATAGCTCATTGAGTATCTGGGATTTGTGCGACCAAAAGACAGTGGCCACTGCATTCTTTGATACAAACAATTGATGGTTTCTGTCTTTTGTAAATAATTGTGCAACCATGGTTTAAGATAAGACTCTATAGAGGCCCTTCCCCACCCTCAGCTATTTTGTTTAGTTTAAAGCTCTTACCCCTTCCACGCTCTATATCAGAGCCAAGCATTCCTGCCAACTGTTTTTGTAAGGTCCACAAAGTAGGAATGGTTTTATTTTTTATTTTATTTTTATTTATTATTATTATTTTTTTAGGGGAGTGAGGAGCAGAGGTAGAGGGAGAGAAAATCTTAAGCAGGCCCCGTTCCCAGCGCAGAGCCCAGTGTGGGGCTTGCTCTCACGACCCTGAGATTATGACCTGAGCTGAAATCAAGAGTTAAGACACTTAATGGGCTGAGCCACCCAGGGCCACTGGCTTTACATTTTTAAACGGTTTTTCAAAAAATAAAAGGAATATTTCATGACAGAATAGTATTTCATGACAAATTCAGATTTCACTGTTCATTAATATAATTTGACCGACACATAGCCATGCCCGTTTGTTTATTATAGGGCTGCTTTCACACTGCAGCAGCAGAGTTGAGTAGTCCCACCAGAGACCGATTTGTCCGCAAAGCCTAAAGTATTTGCTATATGGCCTTCCACAGAAAGTTTTTGACCTCTGAACAATACTACAGCCAAATTTATCTTTTTAAAAAATGTATACCTACTAATATTAGCTTCCTGCTTCATACCCATTTCCCTTGGAATAAAAATCTAAAATTTTTTATAAGGTCTGCACGATCTGGTGGCAGCCCACCACTCCAGCTTCATCTCAGTACATCTTCCCTGTTCTTAAATGTTCTGCCTTTTTTTCCCCCCCTGCACTAGATCTTCAGACATGGTCTTTGTGCCTGCTTCTTTCCCACCCCTTAGTTTGAAGTGATACTCATTAATAAAACTAAGTCAGATCCATTCCTTCACCTTTCTGTAACATCTTGCACTTTTCCTTTGTAACATTCATTACACTTGTAATTCTTGTTTTATTTCTGTTCTCCTCGCTTGACTATAAACATCTTGAAGATAAGGATAATGTCTGTCTTGTTCATTGTTTTATGTCCAGTGACAAGTGCAGTGTTTACTGCATAGCTGTTTTGGCATACATCTTGATTTACCCACTATCATCTAGCACTCTGTCAATAGTGCCCTTTATTCTCAAAAGTGGACAGTAATTTATAGGGTTGTATTATAAATAGCTGATGCTCAGTAAATACTTTTTGACTCAATTTAGTAAAACCTCAATGATTTAGACTCCCGATAATCATTACATTTAAGTAACAACACTTTTTCACTTCTCTGCTCAAGGAAAAGGCAAATGATGGGGAGAAAACACAGGCATTTAGTTACAGAAACAACATTCAAGGTATGCCCTAAGTTGAATGTTCATTTAACTCAATTTCTTAAACCTCTTTGTGCCATGAGAACAAATGATTATCTTGAAACACTAAAGAATCCTCAGCTGCCAAAAGAATGTTATTTTCTGTATACTTGAGTTATTAAGAAAACAAGATGTAGGGACGCCTGGGTGGCTCAGTTTGTTAAGCGTCTGCCTTCAGCTCAGGTCATAATCCTGGGGTCCTGGGATCCAGTGCCCCGTTGGGCTCCTTGCTCAGCAGGGAGCCTGCTTCTCCCTCTGCCTGCCTCTCCCCCTGCTTGTGTTCTCTCTCTCTCTCTCTCTGTGATGAATAAATAAAATCTTAAAGAGAAAAAAGAAAACAAGATGTGTATATATAAGGTTATTACTTTTAACCGGCTTAAAACTTAAAAGACTTTTGTTTAAAGCTCAAATCTTAATATTAATCCTTTCATGTTCCTCGTGATATTATCATATAATTGGATTTAGGATTTTTGATACAATACAGGCAGGATGAATCAAAATGTTCTTTTTGCACTGTTTTTCTCTCAGATAATAGTGGTCTCTCTTGCCAGTACATAGGGGCTGCTATGAAGCTAGCTCTTCATGCAAATTTAAGAATACATTTGAGAGTGATTATTATTATTTTTTTCTTGAGAGAGAGGGAGAGGGAGAGCGAGTAGGGAGAGGGGCAGAGGGAGAGGGAGAGAGAATCCAAGCAGGCTCCATGTTCAGAATGGAGTCCGAAGTGGGACTCTACCAGAATGGAGTCCGAAGTGGGACTCAATCTCTGAGATCAAGACCTGAATCAAAATCAAGAGTTGGACCTTAACTAAGCCACCCAGGTGCCCCGAGAGAGTGATTATTTAAATCCAGGGCCTCTGAGAGCAGAAATCTGCACACATTTTAAATTGTAAGGGTTAAAGAGACAGAATGGCTTTCAGACTTAGTCCCTAAGGGCAGAAGGAGATGCATGTGTCAGAATTAGGGATGAGGTGATGAGAGGCACTCTTCAGATGTGTACAGACCCCTCCCTCTCCAAATTATGATATCTCTCATTCCAGCTTCTATTTTGGGAATTGCTAATAGGAGAATGACAAAAAGGGGTCCTGTTCCTGAGGTGCGTTGGGGGAAAAATGGTTTAAAAACAGTTGATTGAATGTGTTAGTATATATAAAGAAGGAATATGTCAGTCTGAAGGGGGTTTGGCTGGACTTAGGCCAAGAACTTAGGACTTAGGACAGAAAGGTAGAGTCACAGAGGTAGATTGTTATCATTAGACAATGTACAGAGATGAATCATCAGGCCACACCAACATCACAGTTGGTCCTTGAAAACTGTCCACCTTTGCTCTGATTCCATGCTTATCATGCAAATTTCTGATTACTAATACGTGACTGCCAACGTGTTGAGGCACCCTGTGTGGCAGAAGGAAAGATTTTGGATGATTAGAAAGGTCTGTTCCCCTATAGTGCATTAGCATATTTACCACTGAGTGAGTATATGAGGTCTGGGAGTGTGGCTTGTTACAGTCAGCCACTCTGAGTGCAACTCCAGGGCGCTGACAATGCGGAGGCCATTCTCCAAAAAGTGGTCAGTTTATGAAGTTAATGTCAAATTCTGAAACCTTTTGGAAGAGTGGCATCCCGCCTTCTGCAGACTCCTCAGCCTTATCAAATCCCCTTATTCTTTCTTGGGCCTCTCCCCAATGATCACTTCTTTTGGAATTACTTGGAAATCTAGAAGTTTTCTAGTAGTGCTATAAATCTAGTAAGTGCAACATTCAAACCTACCTGGGAAAAAATAAATGTAAAATTGCTAACTATTTTAGTCACATTTTCTATATAATAGCCTGGTAATGGAGAAGTATTTGTATTCTTATATTGTTCCCTCTTTTTTACCTTTTTGATTAGTAGAACTCCTCCACCTCTTTTCCCTTGGTCAGTGAAGTGTGCCTCCTTCTACCTGGTCCCCCAAGCCAGAAACCTGGATGTATCCTTGTTCCTTACCTCTTCTTTTCCAACCATGTCGTGTTTTTCATGAAGGCCCTCATCGTGTCTAGCTTGAACCGTTACAAAAGTCTCCTAATGATCTCTTTTTAACACTGTAATCTGTCCTTTAGATTGTTACCAAAGCGATAATAGTTTTAAAAGAGTATCTTTCAAAAACACAGTTTTGAACTTTTTACTTTTCTATGTGAAACTAGTAGGTGACTTTTTATATTTTCACAGTGTAGACCCCATATTCTTCAGCATGGCATACAAGGTCCTCATGCTCTGGCTGCTTCCCCCTTCCCACTGACTCTTTTCCTCCTCCCTTCCCCTTCTCTCCCCACCACCAATGCTAGTCATGGTGAACTGGTTTGCCAGGCTGTTTCACTCCTTGGCACATTTGTACTTGCCATGTATGTGGTCCTTGTACTTGATCTGTCACTATATACTCCCTCCATTTTGAGCACCTTCTTCCCTTGATTTCCATGACAGCATTCCTTCTGGACTTGCCTCTTACCTCCCTGGTATTTCCCTCATTTTTTTTTGTTGTTGTTGTTGGCCACTCCTCTTCTACTCAGCCTTTGTGTACCAGGCTTTCTTGGGGCTAAGTCTTAGGTTCTCTTTTCCCCCTTAAGCCTACTAAATTTACTATATACTCATGGTTTGCTATAGGGATTTTTGTATTTAGCAAAGGTATATAAAATCACTTCCAGTATAGCTAATGTATATTTTTCTCATAGCAATTTGGTTACCATAGTAGAGTAAGGATATCTATCTACAGTTTCAGCCTGTGAGAACTACCATAATATGTCAAAAGCATTAATTTTTAGACAGTGGACTCTAGCCCCCATGTGTGCTCTCTACAGTTTGAGGGAGTAGTATTCTCCATTGTCGCTCTGGTCTTTCATTCTGCTATTGCATACAATAATTAGGTTTTAACAACCCCCCCAAATGATATCGTCGCAGTTCATTGAGTAGCATTTGATGTTGTCCACACATCTTACTAAATTAAATGGAATAACTAGGTAGAAATTGGGGCAAGCTGTGATTTTTCATTTAGAAGAAAATTTTTCTTCAGGGAAATAAATTGGAATTGGTAGATGAGACTCTCTGTAGTGTTTATTACAGTCCAGGTCCCTGCCAGGAAATTATTCTGAAGAAAGTAAGAAATATTTTTAAAGGAAAGAACTATTGAGTAATAAAGATACAAACTTTTCAGTGATGAATGATGTGCTGAGTGCTTATTGGAATTGCTCAAACTGAATAGCTTGCTCTTCCTGTTATTTCCTGGCGTTCCATTTATAATACTCAAGAGATAACAATCTTTGATAGTTGTAAAGGGTTAATACACAAGTCTGATGGGGCTGCTACATCCATACTGAAGAAGTGGCATATGAAGAAGTAATAATGACATCGTCAGAGTTGAATAGAAAGTGTTAGCATGGAGAAAAAAATTAACCCTTAATATATTTAGTCTCTAAAATGAGATTGGAATAATATTGCGATAGGCATCTTACATAATTGAGCACAAGTAGATATTTTCATTGACATTTTATTGTTCCTAATCTTGTGTGGAAAAGAAGAAATTGAGAACTGTCCCTTTAATAAAATCCTGTTTACCTATCTTCTTTTAGTAGGAGTGGCTTAGGAACCTGTAGAGTGAGGTATAACTACCACTTCTGCATTCTGACCTGCAACCTTGGAAAGAGTGCTGATTCTACAGACCAGGAAGTGACAAATAATGTGCTTTAAACTCAGTAGAACATGTCTTTCATAAGGAAAAGCCTCTCATAACGAAATGAGAAGATTAAAGCAGTGATTTCACATAGTTGTCATTAAGTATTTGGAACTCTGATGCAGATAAAGACTGCAGAATACTTAGGATACAAAGCTTTCTGGGCCAGAAATTGATCTTCTGACTTTTGAGTCTTATCTGATTGCTACTTGGTTCATCTTTATTTTGTTAAAGTACTCTCTACAGGCTGAACCTGGGAGACCCTCCATTGTTTGCAGGTAGGTGGTCAGCCTTTGTTGAAAATTGAGGTTGTTTTCTAAAACAACCTAATTCAGAGAATTATTATTCAGAGAATCATGAATATCAGTCTGGGTATATGTTTTAATGTTTAAATATTCAGTATGACTACAAATAACCACATTTTTTGTGACTTCTGACCAACTTTGTAAAGTTATTTTTAACAAATTAGTAGATCTGTAAGATGGTGAATTTAAAAAAAGATGATAAAAAAAAGATAGTGAACTAAATGAGTTCTATTTTGTTTTCCATTAATTTATATATATGTACATACTTTATACCTTTTATATAAAATACTATATATACTTTTATATTTTTATATTTGTATATATAAATATATACTTTATATATAAGAGTTCATATATATATAAACTAATAGATAAAAAAGTATATTACTCTATTTACTGTTAACTTCCTGATAGTATTTGATAATATATTTTAAACATTTATTTATTTATGTAGTCAAATAAAATTGTGTTTTTGTTGTTAATATTTTATGTCTAAGTTTCATATTTTTCACTCTTAGGAAGCTGTCTGAATATTTATCATTGGTTTATCCACTTCCTTTAGTCTGTTTTTGGAATACTTTGATATTTATTATTCCAGAGAAGTTTTTATAAAAGGTTAATCTTCCACAAGTATATTGAAATATTTCTTGTTTCTCTTTATAAAGTTAACCGTCCATTTATGACACTAAAAGTATTTCAAAGATAGTGTCTTTGAAAGATTGAGTTATTAGTATGAGCTAATTGCTATTCACAAATGTCTTTTTTGGTGTGGGAGTCAGAAATGTGTGGGGGTACCTTTAGGATCAAGGACAGTGGCTCCTTAACTTTCTCTGCCACTAGTGATCCTTTTTATTTTTCTTTTATGGACACTAATCTTCAAGACTTTGCCCACCAAACAAGTGGTGTATACTAAAAAATAAAATGTTAGAACATTATTGTTCATTAGACACACATTATTTACAATGAGAGTTTCTTATCAGCCTTAGATAACTATTCTAGGCTAATGTAATTCAGACCCAAAGAGCCCTGACATTTTACTTAGTTTGAATAACTTTATTGTAGGTAACTGTTTGGATATTTTTGATTTTTTTTTTTTTAAAGATTTATTTATTTATTTGACAGAGAGAGAGACAGCGAGAGAGGGAACACAAGCAGGGGGAGTGGGAGAGGGAGAAGCAGGCCTCCCGCCGAGCAGGGAGCCTGATGCGGGGCTCGATCCCAGGACCCTGAGATCATGACCCGAGCCGAAGGCAGACGCTTAACGACTGAGCCACCCAGGCGCCCCTGATATATAAGGTTTTTAAAATGGTTGAAATATTCAGATAAATCATGAATTAAGAGGATGGTTCTGAATTGATGATTAGAACTCTGAATGTTGATCCAGTGGTCATAATAGACTGGTTGGATTGTAGAATTTAAATTGCAGATTGGTGATTGCCAGATACCGTGAACAAACTATTGTACGCAAAGACCATTTTAAACATCTTACTTCCCATTTACAGTAGTTACTATGTTACACACTTTAAAATCAGCATTTTATCTACTCCCCCTATCAACCCGGTCAGATAAGTTTTGTGGACCTGTTTTTTACAGATACAGAAAACTGACATCTAGAAAGGTCAAATAACGACCAAAGTTACACATTTAGAATCTGCACAACAGGTCATTTTGACTTCAGAATTCATGTTTTGAATCACTATGTTATCCTATCCTATATTTTCCAATACTTGGTGTAATTTTTCTGTCATTTTAGAGCTTGACCAGACAGGAATTCTGGCAGCTGCTCCAGCAGAACTATGGCAGTGAGCTAGGCTTAAATGCTGAAGAGATGGAAAACTTGTCTCTGTCCATCGAGGATAATGTGCAGCCAAGGTAGAGCAAAATGTTTTGAAATTTCACGATTTATTAATCATTAATTCAAGCAGAATTATTTTAGACTTTACTAATTTAGAATTTCTATTAATTCATCCTTGGGTAGAATTTGCCTCTTTGTTCGCTGTAGTGGAATGCAGTGAAAGGTGAGGACAGGGAGTAGTTTGCTAAACTGGTAAGCAAATACAGGACATATAAGGAAATGTTAGTTTTGTAACTGTGCTATCTAGGATTTGCTTAAAGTGTGGTTTTAGTAAAGCTTTTTTTAAGGATCTGGAGAAGTACCCAGTGACATCTCTGATCGTATGGATAACAATAAAATAAATTAGCTGGTAGTTATTTTGAAGAATACAAAGATAATCTGATGTTTCCTCGAGGAAACCCTAAAGTAGTGCTTGACATGTAGTTGGCACTCGATGAATATTGAATGCATTAATGAAAGGAACTGATAGTACTATGGGGAATGCAAATAATTATAATATAAGGTTGAAAATGATAAAGGCCCAAAGGAGCAATAGATAATGTAATAAAGAGATTCAGAGGTGAGAGATCGTTTTTGACTGATTGTGATTCATTGGGAAGAATGGACATTTTTATTAACCTGTACAAGTAAAAGTGCGTTTTGTCCAACGGTAATTGAGGTCATAGCAATAAGAACAATTAGGGATAATACATCAAATTCTATAGTAGACATTACAAGTGAAAGAAGCAAGTGAAAGGAGCAAGTCCCTGAAGACCACATATTGTATGATTCCATTTATATGAAATGGAATCCAGAATGAGTGTATCCATAGAGACAGAAGGTAGATTAGTAGTGGCCAGAGGCTGGGAGGAAGGGAGAATGGGGAGTGATTGCTAATGGGTACAGGATTTCTTTTTGGGGATGAACGTGTTCTAAAACTATGTAGTGGTGATCATGACTGTGCAACTCTATAACCACTGTATTGTACACTGTATTGGGGTGAATTTTATGGTATGTGAATTATATCTTAATAAAACTCTTACTTAAAAATTCTATAGCAAATAAATCTTAAAATAGAAATCTTTCAGAAGTCTCACTGTGTACATAATTTTTCCTTTATTTAGGTAGCCTTCTAGTTATGCTGATCCTCTTTATACTCAGCACCAACATTTTAGTCTTTTTTATGTGGTTACACATACATATTTTATTAGTTTTCTGTAAAGTTAAAAATTTCCATTGTACTGCTCTTCTTGTAAAGTTTCCTAGTCTCTCTTAGGTATTGGAGCTGGGTAGAAAAGCAATTGACATAATGCAGAGAGCCTTGGATTACGGTGGAGAAGATCTGGATACTAGTCTGGACTTGGCCACCAAGTAACTGCACAACCTCAAGCAAATCTCTTAGCCTTTCTGATCCTCACTTTTCTCATCTCTGAAATGAGATGAGCTCCAAGGTCCCTGCCACCTCGAGGCGTTTCTAGTCTTTGAAGAAGGGAATGAATATTTTTGACGAGTTGCTTTGTATACTCTAAGGTCCAGCTTTTTGAAGTCACCAGAGAAGCTGCTGTTTTCTTCTGGTGATTGAGTGCTTTCTCAGAGAATATGTGGCCAGATCCTCATTCCCTCTCTTCCTTTTCTCTTTTTTCCCATTACCGACAGAAGCGTATGTCTCAAACTTTTATTTCCTCAGCTCTTCCCATCTTCTTTGTCTTCATTTTCATTCTCTCCATCACTCTCTCCCTCCTCCTTTTTCCTTTCTGTATTTCTCCACAGCTCACCCCCATCCTTAAAATCCTCACATGCAGACACTCAGCTGCTGAGCTAGTCTCAAGGCCATTTTTCTTGTTGGGTCCCCTTAGCCCTGCCATTCTGCCTGGCCAAGAGTGACTTGGTGGCAGACCTAAGTATTATTTGGGTGGGGTAGAATAGGGGTGTTCCTTCCTTAGGATAACATGGCTAAAGATGATAGCCTGCTACTTTATTTTTAAAAAGCTTTAAGTCTCTATGTAGCAAAGATTACATAGGAATAATTGCTTAGTAAGTTTGAGACCTGGACATTAGATCAGTTGTACTCCTTTTATTTTTCATAGATTTTCCTTTCTTTATGTTCCTCCCTGAGAGAGGAAAAGTAGGTCTCAGGACATTTGTTATAGTCATGTTCCTATGACCATATGAAAGCTGTTCCTTAAACTTTGTTCTTAGGAAGGAGAAGAGCAAAAAGGCGGGCATGGACTGATTGATGGGGTCTGTGCTCAGATATCAGGAGCTCCCCCTCCTGGGAGGGACTCACCACCTCAGCTGGAACTGAATCAGAAGGAAGGAGATCTGAAACTGCCTCCTGGTGTTGACTGGCATCCAACAAACATCTACCCTGCACCTTTCAAAGCTGTGTGGTGGTCTATAACTGAAATTTAAACAAACTATAATATTCATTGTATTAGTTGTTACAGCCACTTGTACATGGTTAATTTTTTAATGGTTTCTAAAATTTATAAAATCTCATGTGAGCATATTTTGTTTTCTGAAATGAAGTCAACTTGCATGTGATTTAAGAAGATGGCCTTGTTATAAGTAGGGCTTATTTGTTACATTACAAAAACCCGTTTGTTGTCAAAATGCTTTATAATAGCAAAGGACCTCAGTGGGGAGACTAAATCACTCATTGGTATGGAATTGACCTTGATTATATTTCTATAATGATGTGTTTCTTACAGACGTCCAGGAAGAAGTAGCTTGGATGACTGTGGGGAGAGAGATGAAAAATTTTCCAAGTCTATCAGTTTTACCCAAGAATCAGTTAATCGGGTTTCAGAAGCAGAGTCAATTGATGGAAATCCACCAAAAGGGGTTAGTGCATGGTATCCCTTTTAAAATATATCTGATGCTGCTATGTGTTCATCATAATGCAAGATCAAATAAAAATACACTGTACAAAATGTTTAAAAATTTAAGATGTCAGGCTGTCCCTTTACCTTAGGAGAAAGATTTTAATTCTGTAAGTAGCAGAGGTTATATGGGAATAATATGTGGTTTTGTTCAGACCTGGATATGGAGCAGAACTACCAGACAGTTTCCTGAGCATTAGTCTATAAGGGGGTTGGACGTCATTAAAGATATAATAATATAGAGGAATTCATAGTTAGCAGAATTTTTCTCAGATTAAGTGGTATGTGTGGTAGAAAGAATCTGTTTTGAATGGGGAGATGAGAACCCTGCGCTGCATGCTTGAGTAACAACGGGTGCTTCTTAAGTTGACTATGAAAGCGGGCACATCCGGCTAATTCATAGTTACTTAGTTTCTTCCTTTATTTTTTCAAGTATCATTATAAGCCCATTGCTTTTTTTTTTTTTTTTAATTTCAATGAGTTTCTATCATCTGAGTCGTCATATTTATTTTTTTAAATACTCGGTTTGTCTCCTCTGCCAACAGGAGCCACTTCAGGTTGGCTTCTTTGTTTTTTAGAAATGATCAATAATCTTTGATGGCTTCCTTTCTTTCTAGCACAACTATGTGTCCCAGGCACACTTTGTACACTTACTGTCCCAGACTTAGTATCAGCCATTTTCCTAATGGGCCATAGTTCTTAGTGAAGAGTGGCATTTGGAGACCACCTTCTGAGTCCGGAGAGGGCTCCTGCTGCAGAGCTTTCGTTCTGCTGACTGGGATGCAGGTCTGGGCCACAGCTGAACTTCTTGGTGTAAAGCAGAGCCTTGCTTTCAGATCCAACCTCTGCCACTTGCTGCCTGAATGCCCTTAAAGAAGTTAACCTAATTACTTAACATTTCTATGCTTTCGTTTTCTCAGCTATAAGATGAAGACAATAATACCCCATAGGGGTTTTAAATAAGGATTAAATGAATTAATATATGTGAAAGTGCTTTGAACGATCCCTAACACACATTAAGTATTCAATAACCATAAGCTATTATAATTGAAGGTGAATCTGCATGTAGCTAGCAAGGGACCTTTTCTACCTTCTCCCATGGAGCTCCCAGCATCTGTGAATAAGTGTTGGGAAAACACTGAAATAGAATATGTAAAGGCCACCAAGTTATCAACTTGTTTCAGGCAACTGTCATACATCTATCCCAGTCTGATTTTGTATTGTGGATTTCTTACAAAACTATCCATCTAGAGACCCTTAGGAACTTACTATTGGTACAAGGGAGGTGATTCTGGATGCCAATCTCTGTATATGTTCTCATGGAGAAAACCAAACCACTCAATTTTAGGGAGGTACCAGGACAGGAGATCTCTTGCAATTTCCTCATCCTTTTACAAAAGCCTGACTTTGAGGACTGGATTCTCAAAACTACTAATCTTGAGTCTTTCTTACTACTGCCCTGTGACATCATCTTCTGTACCTGCTCTTACAATAGTTAATCCATTGGTTCTTGCTTCTAGTTTTATCCCTAAAGGATATCATATTTCCTTTAGGGAAAGGAAATGGAATATAGAGGAAGACTTTAATGTTTTAAGAGTGATCATATGTTCATTGATGTTTAGTATAGAGATTTTCGGGTTATGGAATACAAGTAATAGAGAAGTTCACTCCTTTTTTTTTGCATTCAAGAACAGTATAGTGAGGTTCTCAGATGTCAACAAATATCATATGTCACTTACTTTGTTTCATTTTTACTTCCAAGAAAGTTGGAAATAACAAAAAGTGAAAAATAACATTTTTTTAAACATTTTTAAATGGAATTATAACTTTCTTAGTTAAAAAATTAATATTCTTTGGAAAAATTCAGGAAATACAGAAAAGAATGCAAAGAAATAAAAGTTGTCCAGATGCCAACCACTCAAAGATAGTGACTGTTACTTTTCCTAAAAGTATCTGTCCCTATTCTTTATAATAGGAACCATATCTTAATTATAAACAACAGGAGAAATATGTGTGGAAACTTACTCTACTTAGCATTTGCTAAAGAGGTTCTGAGTCAGCTAAGTAAGCATGTTGCTTTGTAGTGTGAAACTCCAAAATAAATCAAATCTCAATTTTAGCAGTAATCTCTGCTTGAAGAATCAGTCCTCTGACTAGGGAGTATAATCCTTTCATAAATTGTGTCTTGGGTCCCAGTTGTTATTCTGCTTTCTGAGTGGCCAATAGAAACTTGTCTCCTCCTTGGAGCTTCTGCCTTTCAGTGCTGCTCAAAGATCTCACGGGGCAGGAAATGTAAGAATTAGAAATATGCTCTTTCATCTGCTTACAGACAGATAATGCAAGAAGGTACTTTGCTGTATTGTTTATATTTTTACACTGTTCTATTAAACCTAATTATAATACAGTTCTACTTGAATACTAACATAGCAATAGCATTCATACTTTAATGCCTAACATTAAATTTATTATAGAAATGACGTATCTTGATTAAATCATCCCCAGAAAGTATGGATAGAATGATATATTGAATATCTTTTAATGCCCAATTTCTTAGTCCCTTAACAGCAAAGCCAACTGTGTTCTTACAAGTTTGCTATGAAATTAATGTTTCCTGTTAATCCAGTCTCCTCTACTGTACTCTTACGTGACTCTTACCTATTTTCTTTCCCTTTCCCCTGTAGTTACTGGTCTTGAGAATGGGGGAGTTCTCTTCCTTGAGATGATGGGGCAGGTATTGTCTGGGGACACTAATCGGGTTTGATTCCTCTCCCTTTCCCATCCCAAAGAACCTGCTGTTCCATTATTTTTGTCCCCTGCTCCCCTTTCCCTTCTGCTTAAGCGATTCACATGATGCTAACTGTGAGTTCTTTTTATATGATGTTCTTCATAAATTTATTGTTCATTACTGTGTAAGAAGATGACTTTAGGATTTATTGTAAGATAATATATTATTATTTATCAATATTTTATGGACTGTATTAGAAATGTGATGTAAACATAACAAACATATTTTTCAAAGAGCTGTATTTCAAACCATCTTTATTATTAAAGATCCCTCCTTAAAATCTAAGCCAATAATATGTTTTTTTAACTGGATTGTTTGCCTTTTAGGGGTCAGGGAAAGAGGAACCCCAAAGTGAAAAACAGATGAAAAAGAGTCCTTTACTAACTTCAGAAAAGAGGTTAAGTAGAATGCCATCAAAATCACTGGACTTGAATAAAAATGAGTATCTTTCTCTGGACAAAAGCAGCACCTCAGATTCTGTTGATGAAGGTAAAGAATTTCTTATAAATTTTAATAAGATTTCAGTTGTGTCTTTTAATGTTTATCTTTGTATTGGGTGAATGCAGATTGAGAATTTAGTTGCATTAGACACATTCTCACTCTATAAAGAACCAAAAGAAAGGTGGAAGTTAATAAAAAATAGCGGAAAGAAGCTGCTAGGTCTAACCCATCTCCACTTTTCAGAAGCTTGGAATTTGAAGATCTCCATGAATGGAAAGGCAAATCTGAATAAAAATCTTAATAGTGTTATAGACACCATAATTTACTTTCTTTTAACTACCAAAAAAAAAAAAGAAAGAAAGAAAGAAAAAAAAGAAAAAAGGAAGGAAAAAAGAGAGAGAGAGATACGAAAGTAGAAAATTGCTTAAAGGAAACTTTATAAGAAATCATGTTCTCTCTACCTTCTCTAAGTTAATACCTGGGGCTTGTCATACTTATTAAGTGGGCATTTTAAGGAATCTTTTTTTTTTTTTAACTGTAAGATTGTTGACATCTGAAACAGTGAAGTGGGGAAACATGGGGAAAGATACCGAAGAGTGACTACTTTCCAATTTCAGGAAAGGGAGCAATGCCAGTGGATTTTGCTCTTTGTGCTTTCTGTCCAGCAATGCTCATGATATTAGCAATGGGGACATTATAGTGATTTGGATCTGTGGGATATGATTGTATTCGCTAGTCCAGTTACTGTTCAGATTAGACCTGGTGTGGGAGCCCCTGAAGCCTTTTTTTTTTTTTTAAAGATTTTATTTATTTATTTATTAGAGAGCGAGAGAGAGAGAGAAACAGCATGAGAGGGGAGAGGGTCAGAGGGAGAAGCAGACTCCCTGCTGAGCTGGGAGCCCGATGTGGGACTCGATCCCAGGACTCCGGGATCATGACCTGAGCCTAAGGCAGTTGCTTAACCAACTGAGCCACCCAGGCGCCCCTGAAGCCTTTTATTATAGTGAAAACCAAATCCATGAAAGCCAAAACTAAATCCAAGTCAAATCTAAAATCAAATACAAATCTAAAAGCAAACCAAGACCAAATCTATGAAAACCAAATCTAAATCAGCTTTGGTTTGGGAACACTGTAGCAGGTATCTTTAATGAAAACTAAATCCATTGCTCTTGAATACATAAATAAAAATTCAGTAGTTCCTAAAAATCACAGAATGCACTAAGAAGACAGTTGTTGAATTCTTTTGAAAAGATAGTTGAGAGTAAGTTCTTTTAAAAGGATTGAGCTCCATGAATGACTAGACTCTCTTAGTGTCCTTACCATTCATGCTTTGGTATGCAGCAGTATGAATTAGTAATCTTGCCTGGCTGAACCTCTGACTTTAGGAAGGTCTGCTCTGGCACCCAGTGGCCACGCAGGTAAGTGACACCAAAACAGGGATTTCTTTTCCTCCTCTTTCTTACCTGCTTTTTTATAAGAATGGTTCTTAAGAAGAAGTTTCCTTATTGATCCTATCAAATTAACATTAATGATAAGCTTCATAAAGGGTAATATTAAATCTCATGTGAGCTGCATTCATATCTAGAAATAAAGAATAGCAGTAGTGTAGTTGCTATATTGCATGGGAGCCCTGATCCCATTTCCTCCCTTGCTGGTGTCCCTTAAAGACTGGCTTTACAGCATTAAGACCTTACATACAGTATCCAGCCTTCTTTTGTGGAGGTTTTCTTTAAGGTGCACGGGATGACTTTTCTCTTATTAGATTATCATTACATAACGAATCAAGTACTTCCATTGCTTTCGCTAAGCAGATTTCAAAATCTCAGGCTTATCAGACCTATTATGTGCATTGAATTAATGAATCTATTTTTTAGTTTTTGGAAGTTGTGGGGTTGTGAAGACACTTGAAGTCAGTGAACTGGGGAAAATAAGAAAGGTCAAAAGAAGCAAACCGTCCCAGGAAATTTGTGTGTGGATTTAGAGGGTGTTAGGTAGGTGGCAGATTATTTTAAACCCAACATGATTTTATTTAAAATGATAGTATTTTGATCTACCATTATGAGCACTCAGTGAGAAAATGAGAGGATTTTCTTTTTTCCTCTTTTCTGCCACCTATAGATTGTAATCTTTGGGAGGGGGGCACTGGACCATTTTGAAGTAGAGACTCCCTCTAGACTCGTGTATCCCTGAGAGGAATCAGCAAAGCAGCGTATCATGAAATATCTCACAGAGGGACCGGAAGCAGCTAGTTCAGTCCCTTTGATGCAGAGTTTAACTGAAGCCTGTGTAGGGAAAGTTAGCCTAGAATCTGCTTTGACTGGCTTCTTTTTTTAATGTTCTTATTCTTTGGTAGGCAGTTTAGAACCCATCAAGATTGAAGGGTGCCTCTTTGGGGATATTTCTGTACTTCCAGAAATGGGTTCCGGGCCGCCAGCTCCTGAACAAAATGCTGAGCATTGTGTTTTAATCTGTTAAACCATGTACGAACTTAAAAATTTGATATGTAATACTTCACAGAATAAGCTGTAGAACCTTGTTTATCTAGAGTGTTGTTGCTGACAAGCTTTCTTCAGCTTATTAACTACATGCCCAGTTTTGGGGAGGAGTTCAGAGCATATGAGAAGGTGCTAGGTGTTTCCTGGCAGATGAAGATGAGTTGACACAGTGTATTCACATCTACAAGTATAAGGAAATTATGGCCATGTTTTCGGCCACAATAATATTTCTCTTGCTGTTAGGATTTACTTCTTTCACCTGCCCTGCTCTATCATGTCATGGATAGTCTGTGAAACCTCTGCCCCAGGAGGTAGAGCCTTGAGTGGAAACTGACAAACTGTCTGATGGCATGAGACACCTGGGCTGTGTCATGACAGAGTTAAATTTAATTTTATATAGCTGGGATTAGAATGTGTGACAGGATTCCCTAACCAAAGTCACTTATGTTGAGAATGGAAGCTAAGTCAGGCAAAGATTAGGCTGGGGGAGGGGCACATAAGAATAGCAAAATTGAGGGGCGCCTGGGTGGCTCAGTCGTTAAGCGTCTGCCTTCAGCTCAGGTCATGATCCCAGGGTCCTGGGATCGAGCCTCACATAGAGCTCCCTGCTCCACGGGAAGCCTGCTTCTCCCTCTCCCACTCCCCCTGCTTGTGTTCCCTCTCTCGCTGTGTCTCTCTCTGTCAAATAAATAAATAAAATCTTAAAAAAAAAAAAAAAAAAAGAATAGCAAAATTGAAATCCATGACCTATAGCTGACAGAACAAGATGAATGGGAAAGCCAAGCAAAGAAAAACAGGAATCAAATATCAGGTGATGCTTATTAATTACTAAAGGTGAGGACAAGTAGACCTCTTGAGAAAGCTTAGCAAAAGCCATGTCTAGCACATCAGGGAAGCAGCCGTGAGACTAAACCAGGTAACCCTGACATAGTTACCTGAGTCAGGTTTTTGAACAACACTCTCAATTGAACTTGATTTTTCAGATGCAAAGAAAACCCTCAATCTGAGTCAAGAAGACAGCAGGTCACCAGTTTTTGGAAGATAGAAGATATAACAAATTGTGTGTCCTTAGTTAGTCAAACTCCAATCATCTACTGTTCTTGCATACCTACCTAGTACATTTTTCATGAACCCTCAAAACACTGTCAGCATATGTTTTATTCCTTCATGCCCATGTCCTTCTCATATTTATTTATCTGTCTCACTTTTCCCATCATTTCCACTGGCCAAAAACTGATAGATTTGAATATTTTCAATTCAAGAAATATTTCTTCTTTATTGGAAATAGTAACCTGCTACCAGGTTGAGTGGTGTCCCTTTCCCCACTTGAAATACCACTTGCTAGCTTCATATGTTACAGCAGTATTATTGGTGATGTTACCTGTACAGGAGGCTTTAAAGTACTGTGAATGTCATAAATAATAATCCCAGGTGGAAATAGTTTATTTCATGTCCTTACTTCTTTGAATTAATTTACATACAAAAGGTACTAATAATTTCCAATGGTAGTACCATGAATTCTATTCTATCAGTCATAATACAGAACAATTTAATAATGGAGTTTAAGTGAAATGTGAAAATATATTAAAATGTTTATATGAGTGTAATTTTCTTTCCTTCATAAATGTGAACAAGAAACTTTTTTTTTTTTTAAATCTTTTTTTTTTTTTTTTTTTTTTTTTAAGATTTTATTTATTTGAGAGAGAGAGAATGAGAGACAGAGAGCATGAGAGGGAGGAGGGTCAGAGGGAGAAGCAGACTCCCCGCCGAGCAGGGAGCCCGATGCGGGACTCGATCCTGGGACTCCAGGATCATGACCTGAGCCGAAGGCAGTCGCTTAACCAACTGAGCCACCCAGGCGCCCAAGAAACTTACTTTTGAAGAATTACAGTTCGAGAACTCCTTAGAGAAATGACTGCTTCTAGGGCTGAGGTGGGGAATACACAAAATGAAGCTGGAGTATTTTGTAGGGCCAGAAATAAAGAAATGCTTAAAAAAAAAAAAAAAGGAATATCAAGAGGGCATAGGAGTCAACCTGAAAGAGCTCCTAATGGCCAAAGTAAAAAAATTTGATCAACAAAATAAATAATGATAGCACTGGATTATAACCTAAAGTATAAAATAACTATTCATGAGTCCATACTGATATAAATGATCAAATAAATACGTAAATGGGGGAGAAAGCACAAGTTTCAAATAATATACATAGATACTCCCCCTTCCAGGAGGTGGAGCTTAATTCTCCTTCCCTTGAGTGTGGGCTGAACTTAGTGACTCATTTCTAACAAACAGAACATGGAAAGATGAACATGGTGATGTTTACAGTGGAAGAACCTGCCAGACGCCACCTTAACCAAGTGATCATGGTTACCATTATCATAAATCACGTTGATAGCCCAGATCCCCTGAGTCTGATGAGAAGGGCACTTCACCTTTGCAGGCATTCTTCCCCAAATCCACAACCCCAGTCTAATGGTGAAAAAAACAGACAAACCCAAATTGAGGGACATTTTACAAAAATACCTGACCAGTGTTCTTCAAGTGTATAAGGCCATTAAAAAAACAAGGAAAGAATGAGGGACTGTTATAATATAATTGGAGGAGACGAGGGAGATAAACAACTAAATGCAATGTGGCATTTTGGATTGGATCCTTGTACAGAAAAAGGACATTACTGGGAAAGAGTGGGAATAACACCCAGCTTCATTAATTATAAATTAAAAATTATTCCAAAATAAAAAGCTAAAAAATATGGTTGTACAATGAAAGTCCTATAAATAAAAATTGATCCTAATATAGCATCTTCAGTAGTTATTCAAAAATAGTTAACACTTACATGCCAAGTACATAATGTATACAGGTGTTTAAAATTGACATGGTTTCTACTCACATGGAACTTAGACTCTTATGCAGGAGAGAGGCAATAAACAAGTCAATAAGCCAATAAAGATATAATTACAAATAGAGATAAGATCTGTGAGGGAAATGAGCAGGATCAATAGAATCACCTATACTTGTCTGCTTTCTTTGTGAATATATGAATTATTTTTACAATGAACATATATTCTATTTCAGAAAAAGCTATTTCTCAAGCCTAATTGGGAAGTTATCTCACAAAACCTTAGCACATTACCTAGTTTCAGTGATTTATTTCTATACCAAAGGAGCCATTATTTGAAATTGCCATGCCTAGCTTTTGCCTACATATAGTATTGTTGCAGGGAAAAGGTAAATCAATATCTGCCTGATAGCCCTAAGTTTTTTGCACCTGTAGCAAAATAGACACAAATCATTTAATGAGGGAGAAAAATCAATAGTTGGGATGAAGGCAGAGCTAGAAGAATTTTTCTGATTCTTAGACTACTGCCTTTACCTGACCAGACTGCTTCCCAATGGCTTAATATTGACAGATGCTCTACACAGATAATTCTTAGAGCATAATATCTGTAATATGGGGAGCTTTTGTCACAGTTTTTATTCTGTATTGATGGAGCATAATCTTGGAGATAATAAATAATCCCAGTCCTGAAATCATTAAAATTTCATATTGGTTGCTTTACTCTATTTCCTTTACCAGGCTCTTATTCCTGGCTGTCTTTTTCCTTCTCTTCTCTTTTTTAACCTTTTCCTTTCGTTTCGTTTCCTTCCCTTTCCCTTTCCCTTTCTCTTTTCCTTTCCCTTCCATTCCCATTCCATTCCATTCTTCTAAATTAAACTCCTGGCAGTATAAAATAGAGGTTAAGTTTGTGTGCCCTAGAGCTGCAGTGAATTCAAGTTCCATTTCAGTCACTCACTAGTTATGGAGCTTTGGCAATTCTGTTCCTCAGTTTTCCTCATCTATATGATGAGATGATGATGATACCACCCATCTCCCCGGATTGCTGTGAGGATAAGATGAATGGATACTTGTAAGATGCTTAGTATAATGCCTGACTTACAGTAAGTACCCTATAAGCATGGGCTATTTTATATAATGTTTCCAGGGAACATGGGGAGAGGTGAGCAGATATTGTTTCTTTATTTGCTACCAGTAGTTTTCAACATCATTATCATTATCAGGTTCCCAGAAAAATGTGATATTCCATTATTTAGCTTTGAAGAATACTTTTCAGAAGGATTTCTTAGTTCTTTCGTGTGGTATTGAGAATAGGTTGTGAATACGATGATACTTATCTTGGGGCAGTCAGCTTTAAATCAGGCTGGAAGCATTATTCAGCCGACTGAGTTAGTGCAGCAGATGTTAGAGCCGTTCATTATTTAATATTTACTGAATGTATGAGCATTCAGAAATAGGACCTGCTAATTGCTGTGGTAGATACACTCCTATGTGTACGAGTATTAACCTTGTCACTTATGAAATACTCTTGAGAGATATATTGTGGAAGTTTAATATCATTCAAGTTAGATATTTTTGTATCTTTTGGGTTTTGATGACTGAAATATTGATCATGTATAGTTTAATTAGATATATATTATGTATACTTACATACAGTACCTATGTATATAATGCCAATTTAGAGTTTTAATAGTGTTTTGGAATGTGCTGATAATTGTAATCACATTTAAAAACCATTTTGTGCCAAAACAAACAAAACAAAATCTTGAAATTACCATTCCTTGGTTTCTTCCCTTTCAGTCCTGTGGTTTGTTTGTTTGTTTGTTTCCCCAGAAAATATTCCTGAGAAAGATCTTCATGGAAGACTTTATATCAACCGTGTTTTTCATATCAGTGCTGAGAGAATGTTTGAATTGCTCTTCACCAGTTCACGCTTTATGCAGAGATTTGCCAATTCTAGAAATATAATCGGTTGGTCTTGTGTTTATCTAATGATAAATATGGGAGAATTTTATTATCCTTTAAGAGTTGAGCCTGTATAAATTGATTTATGTTGTCAGGCGGAAAATTAATCTTTGATTTTATTTTGGTGATATGTAAACTGGTATTTAAGCATTTTGGTTAAATTTACATGTAAACATTGACTAATTGTTCAGTTAGTCAGATCCTACCTACAATTCAGTTCAAACTCTTTGAAACTAAAACTCCGTTTATTTATTAACGTAGCAGTTCAGTTGGGTTGAACCTTATTTAAAAGGATTCCGTTGTGGACCAGTTGGGTTCTAGGAGGGTATACATTGATACGGTCACTTTGCAAAATGGTTTGGCAGTAAGCTGAACGTAAAAATTCTCTCTGATTCAGCAGTTCCACTAGTAGGTATGTATCCTTCAGAAATGGATACATGTGTACTCTGAATGACATGTACTGTAGTGTTCATGGCAGCATATTTATAATGGTCCCAAAGCAAAACAGCCCAAATATCCACCAGTTACTAGAATGGATAAACAAATTGTGTATGTTCACACAGAAGACTACTGTATAGCAATGAAAAAAAGCAAATTGCTGTTACTTATAACAATATCAGTAAATCTCACAGATTTAATGTTAAGCAAAAGAAGGCAGACACAAAAGAGTACATACTATGATTTCTTGATATAAAGTTCAAAACAGGCAAGACTAATTTATGGACACAGAATCAGCATAGTATTTACTGTGTGGAGAGTTGGGTGGGTAAAGAGTGGGAGGGAACTTCTGGGATGTTGGTAAAGTCTATCTTGATCTGGGTAGTGGTACACATGTGTGTTTTCTTTGTGTAAATTCATGGAGCTATACACTTCAGATTGCAGTATCTATGGTATATCTCAATGAAAATACAAAAAAAAAAAAAAAAGATTCCAGTTAGGAAATTAGTTATACTCATAAAAAGGATTTCATTGATTCTGTGCTGAAAGTTCTATTTTGGTAAACATCTCAAATAAGCTTATAGTTCGTTTGAAACTGAATTTATCCTAAATATTCCAATATATTTTATAAACTTTGGGAGCACATGGTTTAGCTTGCTATAATTTTATATAGCAAACAGTAGCAGCAGAGATTCATATAAGTTGAGTCATTTGATATAGTCAAAGAGAAAGTTATTCTACAGTCAATTTATTATTTTTATTTTTTATTTTTTTTTAAGATTTTATTTTTATTTTTCGACAGAGACAGAGAGACAGTGAGAGAGGGAATGCAAGCAGGGGGAGTGGGAGAAGCAGGCTTCCTGCCGAGCCGGGTGCCTGATGTGGGACTCGAGGGATCATGACCCGAGCCGAAGGCAGACACGTATCGACTGAGCCACCCAGGCGCCATCTACAGTCAATTTAAATAGTTCATAATTGAGCCACTTTATTAACCATTAAATATTATTGCTTTATGTGAAACTTCTATGTAAACATAACTACATATTCATAGAATATATCATTGATACAGATTCTAGGTACAAAAAATACTTTTTTCTTAGTATTCAGAGAGTATAGCAAAGTGATTTCTCATTGATAGCTATTGAGTCCTGTGATTATGTTAAGAACTTTATGTTTAAAAAAATCAGTTTTTCTGTTCTTCTAGATTTAAGAATGTGGAATATCTGAGGGATATAAATTTTTCTCTTCCCTCAGTAGCTTATGTTTAACTATATCTCTTCTGAATCTATTTTGTATTTTCTTGCTATTCGTGTCTATCTGGAGAACTTGATATTTCAGAAGAGTTGAATATGTTATTTTTCTTAATTTTCTAAGATGATACCTGTTGATATTACACTGCCATTGTTATGGCTGAAAAGGCCCATGAGGGACTAGCATGGTATTCCATGCTGGTACGAAATTAAGTTTTTTTTTTTTAAATAGATTTTACTTATTTATTTGAGAGAGAGGGAGAGCAAGGGGAGGGGCCAAGGGGAAGGGAGAGAGAGAATCTTAAGCAGACTCCACACTGAGCACAGAGCCCAACTTGGTGCTTGATCCCAGGACCCTGAGATCATGACCTGAGCTGAAATTAAGAGTAGGAGCCACCCAGGCGCCCCTGAAGTTTATTCTTTGACTCACAACTGTATTAGGTGTCTGATATCATATCTAGCTTCAATATGGGTGACTATATTTGCTATCTGATGTTATAAGTGGCTTTTGGAAGCAAAGGCTTCTGGCTAATTACAAGTATAAGCAGTAATAGGAATGTTGCTATCTAGACCTAGAATTAGCCAGAAGGTTTGCTCCCAAAGAGATAATCTGTTTATGATTACACACCATTCTGCTATCTTCTGAACTTGCTACCTGGTAATCAAAGTTCAGTTTCTTGAGAATGGGTTTCCAAGGCTTCTTTTTATTATTTTTATTTTTTTAAAAGATTATTTATTTATTTGAGCAAGGGAGAGAGAGAGCACAAGCAGGGGCAGCAGCAGAGGGAGAGGGAGAAGCAGGCTCCCTGGTGAACAGGGAGTCCAATATGGGGCTCAATCCTAGGCCCCTGGGATTGACCTGAGCCAAAGGCAGACACTTAACCAAATGAGCCACATAGGTACCCCACAAAGCCTTCTTTTTAATAATATTAAGAAATATTTCTTTTTAACAGAAAGATTTGTGTATAGTCAATTGTTTGTGGATTTAATCTAATTTCAGCACGAAGATGGTACTATTGGATTTTTTTTTTAATTACAGAGCTTTTAAATAGGTATTCATTTAAATTTTTGTTTCCAGATGTGTGAGTCTACTTTTATAATTCAAAACTAAGTGTTAAGTCTTCCTGTTCACCTTTTTAATTTTGAAAATTGTAAACCTTCAGAAAAGTTGCATGAGTAGTATAATAAAACCCATATGACATTCCCAAAATTCACCAATATTTTTTGTGGCAAAATGTACATAACATAAAATATACCATTTGAACCATTTTTAAGTGTTCAATTCAGTGGCATTAAGAACATTCCTGTTGTGCAACCATCACCACCATCCATCTCCAGAACTGTTTCATCTTCCCAAACTGCAGCTCTGCCTATTAAATCATAATTCTCCATTCCCCCTACTCCCAACTGCTGATGATCACCATTCTACTTTGTGTCTTTATGAATTTGACTGCTTTAGATACCTCATATAAGTGGAACCACACAATATTTGTCCCTTTGTGTCTGGCTTCTTTCTTTCTTTTTTTTTTTTTTTTTTAAGATTTTATTTATTTATTTGAGAGAGAGTGAGAGAGAGAGCACAAACAGGGACAGAGGGGGAGGGAGAAGCAGACTCCCCACTGAGCAGGGAGCCCAAAGCGGGGCTTGATCCCAGAATTCTGGGATCATGACCTGAGCCAAAGGCAGCCGCTTAACCAACTGGGCCACCCAGGTGTCCATGTCTGGCTTATTTCACTTAGCATGTCTTTAAGGTTTATCTGTGTTGTAGCATGTATCAGAATTTCATTCCTTTTTAAGGCTGAATACTATTCAATTGCATGTATATTGCACATTTTGCTTATCCATTCATACATTGATGGAGTTTTCAGTTGTTTCTACTTTTTAGTTATTGTGAATAATGCTGCTGTGAACACTGATATACAAATCTCTGTTTGTGTCCCTGCTTTCAATTCCTTTGGGTATATACCTAGAAGTGGAATTACTGGATCATAGGTAATTCTATGTTAGCTTTTTGAGGAACGGCCATACTGTTTCCCATAGTGGCTGCATCATTTTACATTCTGCCCAGCAATGTATAATTACTCCACATCCTTGCCAGCACTTGTGATTTTCAGTCTTTGTAATAACAGCCATCCTAATGGGTGTGAAGACTCACTAATTTAAAAACTTTATTATATCAAAGGATTTGCAGAATATTCTGCAGTTCCTGCCTTTTTATTACCTTAACTCAGTGTATCAAAATGGCACATGTGTCCTTTGTATATTGTTGCCATTTTTTCTTATATTTTCATCCCCAATTTTTTCTATCATGATGAGCTTTACTTAGGTATTAGGGGGCTTGATTATTCTAAAATATTGTTAATTATATGATGTTATGGTATTCAGTAGGATTGTTGGCAACATTGGTGACAATACAAGTGGAAGACATACTTTTAACCTTGTTAATAGTTGCTTTGTTAAATAGTATGCAGTTTTAACAATAGAATTCAATGATATCTTAAAATTCTGTTGCTAATTAATAATGGATTATTTGTATAATTTATAATTTTTTTGAAACAGACTGACATATGATCAAACAATTTTTTGAAAATTATTTATTTATTTATTTATTTATTTATTTTTAAAGATTTTATTTATTCATTTGAGACACAGAGATACAGAGAGAGAGAGAGAAAGCATGAGCAGGGAGAGAGGCAGAGGCAGAGGGAGAAGCAGGCTCCTCGCTGAGCCAGGAGCCCGATGTGGGGCTCGATCCCAGGACCCTGGGATCATGACCTGAGCTGAAGGCAGACGCTTAACCATCTGAGCCACCCAGGCGCCCCTGAAAATTATTTTAAAGTAAGTTTTGTATCTTCTTTCATATACAACTAAAAAAATTATTTTTTACAGCAAATTCTGTATGGTAGGGGTGCCTGGCTGCTCAGTCAGAAGAGCATGCAACTCTTGATCTTGGGGTCATGAGTTCAAGCCCCATGTTGGGTGTAGAGGTCATAAATAAATAAATAAATAAATAAATAAAATAATATATATATTACAAAATTTTGCGTGGTAGATTCTATAGTTTGTGATGCTGCCTTTTTAGTTTAAAGATTTTTCCAGATATTCAAAAGGCAGCTTTGGGGTCCCTCAAAAAATCTGGAGACCTAGCTGTATGAAAGAAGTTGAGTAAAATTGGCTATATCATAAAGCTTGCTTCATTTTTTTTGATGATGGGTAATGGGTTAGATAAAGACTTCTATATTTTAGGATGCTGACAAATAGCAGTCAAACATACTAATTGTCTAAATCCATGAGTGCTAACAGCATTAGGTGATTTAGTCAGATCTTTGAAAAGAGTTCGTGATGCTGTTACCTATATATTCCTAGTCTTTGGCTTGCTAAATGATCTTCGCTGTATGGTGCTGTGTTCTAAAAATATATATATGTTCAAAGTATGTTTTTACTCACTGTGTTATTATTGTTTTTTTAAATAAAGATTTTATTTATTAGAGAGAGAGAGAGAGAGAGAGCGCGCACAAGTTGGGGGGGCAGAGGGAGAGGGAGAAGAAGCAGACTCCCTGCTGAGCATGAGCGATCCCAGGCCCCTGAGATCATGACCTGAGCCAAAGGCAAATGCTTAACCAACTGAGCCACTCAGGCACCCCTCACTGTGTTATTATTAAGCAAATAACAGGATTTTAACCAAGATCTTGCCATAAATACAAAGAGATTTTCTTATAGCTTTCTTAATTATAGAAATGTTATATAGTTATTTATATTCCATAGCCCCCTCCTTGATTAAAGATTTTTTCAGATAAGCCATTAACACATGATTTCTCATTACATGATTTCTTATTAATGTGATTTTTCCACAAGTTAGGATCAAGGGCTTATTTTTGCATAATGGCAAATGTCTTTCAAGGTTTTGTCCTCAATAATGGGAATGTTAAAGAGTTGTTTTGTTTGTGTTTGATAAGGCAGGTGCCATTACTTCTCTTCCCAGGTATTGGGAACTTCAAAATGAAGACTAGAGATGAAACAACTTTTAATTTTCTTTTCTAAAGAGAAAAAGTGTATTTCTAGACCACAATTAGAAGTAAATGGATCAAAGATGGGGAATATGTCACATACAAGAATAGTGCCTTACGTTTAATTTTATTTTCCTTTAGTGTTAACACAGTCATAATGAAGTTAGGACTGGCCAAAAAGAAAATTTAAATAATTAAAAACTACTTCATTCCATTAATCATCAGGAAAATGCAAATCAAAACCACAATGAGGTATCACCCCACACCTGTCAGAATGGCTAGAATCAGAAACACAGGAAATAACAAGTGTTGGCAAGGATGTGGAGAAAAAGGAACCTTTGTACACTGTCGGTGGGAATGCACATTAGTGCAGTCACTGTGGATAACAGTATGGAGTTTCCCGAAAAAAATTAAAAATAGAATTACCATATGATCCAGTATTTCCATTACTGGATATTTACCCAAAGAAAATGAAAATACTAATTCAAAAAGATATATGCACCCCCATGTTGCAGCATCATTTACAATAGCAAAGATATGGAAGCAACCCAGGTGTCCATCAATTGATGAATGGATAAAGAATGGTATGTGTGTGTGTGTATAGATATATATAATGGAATATTACCCAGCCATAAAAAAGGAATGAGATTTTGCCATTTCCAACAACATGGATGGACAAGGAGGGGTATAATGCAAAGTAAAATAAGGCAGAGAAAAACAAATACCATATGATTTCACTCATATGCGGAATTTAAGAAAACAAAAGAAAAAACAAAGAACAAAAGAGACAAAAACCAGACCTAAATACAGAGAACAAGCTGGTGGTTGCCAGAGGGAAGGTGGGTGGGGGGATGGGCAAAATATGTGAAGGGTATAAAGAGTACATTTATCATAGGTAAAGTATAGAATTGTTGAATCATTATATTGTACACCTGAAACTAATATAACACTGTATGTTAATTATACTTAAAAAAAAATACCTCTGGTTCCATTTTAAGTTGTACTCTTCAGATTTTTAGAACCAACTCTCTTTTTATGTTTGCTGTGAGTAGATGTAGTGTCCACCCCTTGGAAAGTAGAACCTGGAGGTGATCAACTGAGAACCATGACCTACACTATAGTCCTTAATAATCCACTTACTGGAAAGTGCACTGCTGCCACAGAAAAGCAGGTATGTCTACCCTGCCAGTATTCCAAAATAATCATATGTGTGGGAAAAGAGAGGATGCTTGTCATAGTCACCAGTTTACAAGACAATTTTAAGAAACAAGCGGCAAGAAAAAAAAAAGGGAGGAGAAACTGTCAGATTAAAAAGAGATTTAAGAGGCATATCAACCAAATCAACACAATCCTAATTCAAACAAACCAACTAAAAATGTATTTATGAGATTTAAGGAATTACTAACTTTTACATGTAATAATGGTATTGTAGCTATATTTTAAAGAAAAGAGTATCTTTTAAAGAGATACAATAAAGAAATTACAAAGAGATACACTGGCATATTTATGAATAAAATCATACTGATGTCTGGGGTATCCTTTAAAGTTAATCTAGCCAGGCAGAGCATGGTGGTGGAGGGAGGGAATGTGGGGATGGGGTACAGATGAAGCAGGACTGAGCAAGAGTTAATGTTGTTGAAGCCAGTTGATGAGTTTATGAGGGTTCGCTAGACTTCATTTCTACTCTTGTGTGTGTTTGAATTTTTTCATAATAAATGGTTAAAATAGAACACTACTAGAATCTGATATACAGGATCATGTCAAGAGTTAGGGCCAGGGACGCCTGGGTGGCTCAGTCGGTTAAGCGTCTGCCTTCGGCTCAGGTCATGATCCCAGGGTCCTGGGATCGAGTCCCGCATCGGGCTCCCTGCTCCGCGGGGAGCCTGCTTCTCCCTCTGCCTCTGTCCCTCTCTCTGTCTCTCATGAATAAATAAATAAAAAAAAAAATCTTTAAAAAAAAAAAAAAAAGAGTTAGGGCCAAATAACTAGAGGGCTGCAGTATGGGAAAAGATTATAAGATAGTCAGTGCTGTACTCAGTGGCCAGCATGGCACTGTCTTTATAGTGGGGTTTGTGTTTGACCAAATTGTATTGAAGTAGAGTGTATCTGTTCTGGTGGCTCAGTTGGTTAAGCGTCTGCCTTCAGCTGAGGTCATGATCTCAGGGTCTTGGGATTGAGCCCCACGTTGGGCTCCCTGCTCATTCGGGAGCCTGCTTCTCCCTCTCCTTCTGCCCCTCCCCCTGCTTGTGCTCTCTCTCAAATAAATAAATAAAATCTTAAAAAAAAGAAAAAAGAAAATATCTTAATGTCTGAACTAGTTATGTGATTGTGGCTTTTGTCCAGTATTAAAAGGACTTAAATTTTTTTCAAAAGATTTTCTTTCTTTTTTTTTTTTTTAAGATTTTATTTATTTATTTGATAGAGAGACACTGTGAGAGAGGGAACACAAACAGGGGGAGTGGGAGAGGGAGAAGCAGGCTTCCTGCGGAGCAGAGAGCCCGATGCGGGGCTCAATCCCAGGACCCCGGGATCATGACCTGAGCCAAAGGCAGACGCTTAACAACTGAGCCACCCAGGCACCCCTTCAAAAGATTTTCAAACATTTAAGAAAAGTTTGGTATTTTGATATTGGGGTCTTTGATAACTTTGAAAAGGTACGGTTAAAATGAGGAAGGATTGGCCAGCAACCACTCCATATCCTGTTTAGGGAAAGCAATGTTTTCTTTGGTTGTCCTTTTCCTTCACTTTTTTGGTGAAGGGTGATTGTTAAATTTTTAAGAATTTTGGGGTGGATCCCTGCTTCCTTCAATTGGATATTGAATTGTTCCCCTATCAGCAACATTTAAAATTCTTTATAAACTAATCACATACACAAGAGACTATATGGTTTCTCTCTCCTCCTCAAACCTAAAAGAAAGAAAAAAATAATTGTACAATGAAATGACAGAGAGGCAGCAAATACTATTTCTGTAGGTCCCATCTTCTCAATTCATAGATGGCACAGCCAACATGGAGGCTCTTCTGGTTTGTATGTAGGCTTCTCATGTCTTTTATAATTTTTGAGAAGGAATTCTAGTTATATATATTCTAAATTGGCAATGAATTTAATATATTAAACTTGTACCTGCAAAAAAATTTTTAATCTTATTTTGGCAGACACTCTATAAAGAAAGTCGGGAAGCACAATTTTATTTGGTAGATTCAGAAGTACTGACACATGATGTTCCCTACCATGATTACTTCTATACCCTGAACAGATACCATATCATCCGATCCTCAAAACAGAAATGCCGGCTGAGGTGAGCTATGGTAAATGAGTGTTTTAGTCAGCCTAGGTGAGATTATATTCTGGAACACAGCAATCCTAAAATCTTAGTAGCCTTACACAACCAAGCCTTATTCTTGCTCAATTTACACATCCACCATTGATCAGCAGAGGGATGGGGTTCCTCAGTCAAGGCCCATTGCTGATGGGTGCTTTGACATCCTGGAGCAACCCAATCCAGAATATGTGTCATTTCAGTTGCTACAGGAAGAAGAGAGAGTTATAGAACTGTGTTCACAGTCCAGTGACCAGAACTAGTCGCAGGACTCTATTTAATGTCAAGGTGGCTGTGAGTTCTTGAGGAGCACATGGTGAGCACATTGCTGCAATGGGAAATAAGAAATGGTGGTGCATCAAAGATAGTGATGGGCCACCATGTGCTTTGCCTGGTCTTGGCGAATGTAGTTACTTTCACCTAATTTTTGACCACTAGAGATTGTTTTATAAAAGGCATTTAGAAAATTTAGAATTTATTTTGAGCCTTTATTGCTATTTAAATAAAGAAAATCCAGGGCTAGAGAAAGAAAAGAATAAAATGCCAAGTACTTAGAAGGAAAATTTCATGAAGTTATTAGCAGCATACAGCAATTTTTTAAGAAATCATCATTAGTGAACAAATTTTCTTTTATAATCTAATGACTTTGAGTCTTTTCGGCTTTCCACTGAATATCATCTTACACTTAATTGCAATGTTAATAGAGCTAAATTCTTTCCTTTAAATAAATATTCTTCTTTCCTCATTTTATTAGAGTTTCCACAGATTTGAAATACAGAAAACAACCATGGACCATTATCAAATCTCTAATTGAAAAGAATTCCTGGAGTTCCTTGGAGGACTATTTCAAACAGCTTGGTTTGTAAATTTCTTGATTTATCTATTTTTGTAAAGATAGTATTTATTAACAAAACAGATTGATTCTTCATTTGGATTCATAGCTGGAACTAGTAGATGATAATTGGATTGACTCCACTGAATGGTTCTAACTATACCCCACTGGGAATTTGAAAACTTCTAATTTTTTTTTTAAAGACCGAGAGAGAGACAGCGAGAGAGGGAACACAAGCAGGGGGAGTGGGAGAGGAAGAAGCAGGCTTCCCACTGAGCAGGGAGCCCGATGCGGGGCTTGATCCCAGGACCCTGGGATCATGACCTGAGCCGAAGGCAGACGCTTAACAACTGAGCCACCCAGGCACCCCAGAAAACTTAATTTTCATTGGTCTAACAAACACTTACGTTTATTATATGCCAGATGTGTCCTGTGTGCTTTATAAATATTAGCCCCTAACAACCCTGTGGAGTAGGTATTATTTTTTTTTCCATTTTACTAAAGAATAAATATTGAAAGAGAGAGAGAAGTTAAGTGACTTGTCCAAATCACACAGTTAGGAGCTATCACAGCCTCTTCAAGGAGCCAAGGAATCTGACTGCAGTGAGAGACTGCTTAACTTGATCACAAATACACACTTGTGCTCCTTGGTGCACCCCCCTTCTCCTGCAATCCTTATGAATGCAGCTTCCCTGGGTTTATGCAGGCCCACTTAGCAATGGTAGATATCATGTACGTGTATGGATTTGGTGACAGTGGGTACTAGACTGGGGAAGTGATGTAGTTGTTCTGTTTGAATATTCCTTAAAATAAAACATGAGAAAAAAATATATATATACATGAATATAATTAATTCTGGTTAAAAGCTCAGGGTAAATTAAGTCTTCATCATCTAATTTGTTGACTATTTTCCTTGCTCTTCTCTCTTGGCTATTCTTTATTAAACTCCTAATCAGGAGCAAAGAAAATGAAATTCAAAAATTAGTTTGGCCACTGGATAATGAGCTTCTAATAAAAAATCTGGTGAAGGAAAGGTCGAAACAAATGACAAAAATGAGGTTTTTAGGTTGTTTGCAGATTTTCCTTACCAATACTTATTTTTTGCAAACCCTTATTGAAAAGTAGAACTATTATATGCTGCTACTTCCTTTGATATTGACAGTCAACTACCACAATCTATCTTGGAAATCTTTCTAATGATCAATATAAGTGGCTAGCCTGTTGTTTTCATAACTGAAATCTTTATGTTAATATTTAATATAGCACATGGTGAATTTGCTCTGATGATCCCATCATTTATTAATACAGATAATTCTTCCTAGAATAGTGAAGCCTCATTATATGATCATTTGCCATCCAAAACTTTTTATTAAGAGTAAGGTTTGAATCTAGGCCATAAGAACCTAAGTAATAGTTAAAGAAAGTTACCAAGGCTTAAACAAAAACAAAAACAACCTAAAAACAAAACCCCTCCTGCCCCTATATCTTATAATTGAAGTTTCTCCACTATCTAAAGATTTTTTTTTCCTTCTTAGAATCAGACTTGTTAATGGAAGAATCTATGTTAAATCAGTCCATTGAGGACCCAGGAAAACTTAGCAGCTTGCGAAGGAGAAGGCGAACATTCAACCGAACAGCAGAAACAGTTCCTAAACTTTCCTCTCAGTGTTCTTCTGGAGATGGGGGCTTAGATGCCAAAGGGGATATTTCAGGTAGCTGTTATCTGGTAAACAGAGATGGAAGATTTTAGTTTACTTACATGAAGGAGAATATGTGTCTTGTTTATGGACACATCAGTTAGGAGGTCTCCCTTTTTCCTCTCCTTTTCTGATAATGTTTATCAAACTCTGAGTTCCTTAAAAATAACTAATGTATAAGTGTAAAGAAGCAGTCACAAAATGGCAGGCATATGGCCAGTTGATGTATTTTATTGGGCCCACGTAATATTTTAAAAATTGGACATTTTTATATAAAAACTCCAATCTGACAGCTTTGGACTCAAATCCCTTCACAGCAACAATCAGTCAGAGCTTAGTAGTAGCTACTCCAATAGACAGAGCATGTGCTCCCCAAGTCACCAGTCCCTACCACTGTCCCCTGCTGCTGGATGCTTCACTCGTGAATTTCTGACCTCGCATTTACAGACATTTGGTTTCTACCCTTGAAAGTACTAAACTGATTATATGCTTTTAATCCTTATGTACTCTCAGGTCTAGCCCAACAACTTGCAAAGAAGAATTTGACTTTTACTATCCACACTCTCAATTTTGAAGACACCTTGCCTCTACTGTTACTCCCTCCCTCTCAGAACTATAAAAGTCTTCCTTCTCATCCCTCTACGTTATCAAATCCTCTTCTAAGGCTTATATCTTAGTGTGAATGTTTGTCTGTGATGTAAGCTTAATAATGCTTTAGTTTTGGAATTTAAAAGTTTGGGCAGCAGAGAACAGGTGAGGATAATTTAAAAAAAATTTTTTTTTAAAGATTTTTTATTTATTTGACAGAGAGAGACACAGTGAGAGAGGGAACACAAGCAGGGGGAGTGGGAGAGGGAGAAGCAGGCTTCCCGCGGAGCAGGGAGCCTGATGCGGGGCTCGATCCCAGGACCCTGGGATCATGACCTGAGCCGAAGGCAGATGCTTAATGACTGAGCCACCGAGGCGCCCCTAAAAAAAATTTTTTAAGGAGAGAATCGCTGTACATAAACCCAGCTCAAATATTATTTGCAGAGATGGAACTTAGCTAGAGATCATACATGATGCATTGAATTGCTTATTTTAGAGTAAATTAAATTGCAATGTAGGCCGAATTTGCAGGACTGGTACAGGTTTTCTTTTTGTAGATTTGTTTCTAATTACTCCAGATATTAGAAATCAAAATGGGTGCAGGGAATTTACCCTACATCAAGTTGTCTTTACAAATCATGTAAAAATTTTCTTCTCCAGTTCAAGTGGAATTAAATTTTAACCAGTGTTTTTTAATCACAGTCCTGTTCTAATATATTTGTGTGTGTGTGATCTGCAGGAAAGAAAAAGGAAATGGGAAGCTATAACATTGCCCTTATTGTGGTGATGAGTATTTTGTAAGTATTTGTTTTGAATGCTTATTTTGCTTGTGTCTTCACTTATCTTTTAATAAGTTCCAAAAGGATTTGGATGCATTTGTATGTTGTGTAGAAATTGCCACTATTTGACTAATTTTGGTCTACAAAAACATTAATTTTATATGCTTCCGTATGATAGTTTTTGGTTTTCAGGAGAATTATTAAATTTGAGGGAATGCCAAGTACACATTCAATAAATGTTTTTTCATTAATTAATTAAGTAGGCTTCGCACATGGAGCCCAACACAAGATTTGAACTCATGACGCTGAGATCAAGACCTGAGCTGAGATCAAGCATCAGACGCTTAACTGACTGAGCCACCTAGGCGCCCCTAAATGTTTTATTTGTTAAATTAATCTGACTTATTTCTACCATCACAGGTTTTTATTGGAAGTTCCCTAAACTTAAAGAGAATATTTATCTAGGGGCGCCTGGGTAGCTCAGTCGTTGGGCGTCTGCTTTTGGCTCAGGTCATGATCCCAGGATCCTGGGATTGGGCCCCGTGTCGGGCTCCCTGCTTGGCGGGAAGGCTGCTTCTCCCTCTCCCACTCCCCCTGCTTGTGTTCCCTCTCTCACTGTGTCTCTCTGTGTCAAATAAATAAATAAATAAAAAATCTTTAAAAAAAAAAAAAGAGAATATTTATCTATGTAGGCTGATGAAATTCCCAATAGTGTCATTTTGCTCTATTTGATTAGACCAGTGATCTTTATCCTTTAGGATCACTTTCTAAAATGCAGATTTCTAGGCCCCAGACCCAGAGATTGAGTCAGTAGGTCTTGAGCAGGGATCAAGAACCTCAGAGTATTCTATAGGAATCTACTCAGGCAGACATATTTAGACGACTATTATCTACGTGGCTGTATTTGAGTATTGAGGTAGTCAATTAGATTTAATTGAATTGGTTCTGACTGGGTGATACATTTTTTGGAATGAAGTTCTCATATCAGCTACTTTTTCTAATTATAGATTTCAGAATGTAGAAAATGTTTGATATACCTTTGAGTTTTACAAAAGATTTTCATATTCTGCTTAAGTTGGTTTGCTATGACAATTTTGCTTAAGTTGGTTTGCTATGACAATTTTGAATATTAAATATCAGTGATCTTTTATAGTACTATGTACTATGTACTTTTATAGTACTATAGTACTATGCAGAAAATTTATAGTCAGATGTTGAAATGTTGATCTACATACCATTTTAGTGCCACAGTTATATCATAGATTTGATTTTCTTGCTCCTACCTTAGTTTTCATTTTTTTAAAAAAATCCTCTTCTGGGCAGGTAAAGATGAATACTGCATATTTTTAAGGGCAAGCCAATATTTTAACAGAAAAAATAAGAGAGATATGATGCCACCTGTATATTTGCATATATGTGTAATAAGAAATATATCCATTCAATTGAAAGGCTGCTATGAGAACCAATAGAGTAAGTCCATTTAGCATGTAACATTTTATATATGATACCATTCATGTATATTTGGGATTTTATACTTCCTTTGTCTACATTGAACTAGAAGAAATTTTTCTGAATAGTAATTTAAAAAATTTGTTTTGGCTTTCCATGGGAGTAAGGTGCCTGTTCATCCATGTAAGATCAAGTCCATATTGATCTTCATTTCCTTTTTGAAGTGCAGCATTATGGGGTGTATAATTGCTTAAGCTGAAGGCACCCAAAAATAGATCTTGAAAGCTTACCTGGTAGATTTCTAAGCTGGTGGTCACACATCAGCACTGGCTGGGATTCCTCCCAGAGAGTAGAGATATCAGGGACAATCCCAACCGGCTTTCTTTGAGGACATTACTGTCACTCTAGTTACCTTTCAACTTTTTCCTGTCTATTTAATACCTAAATGTAATTATTTCATACAATAAAATAGGAGTAACTGCTTTAAATAATAACAGTTGGAAACTAGTCTAGACGACATACATTTTTAGAGTTTTTGCGTGTATGTTCTACATGAGCTGTGCTTTGGGCCTGGATAAGAGTGGATTAACAGGTATGATTTGCTCTGCCTAGTTTGCTGTTGCTAGTTCTGTTGAATGTGACGCTGTTTCTGAAGCTGTCGAAGATAGAATATGCTGCTCAGTCCTTTTACCGTCTCCACCTCCAAGAAGAGAAATCTTTACAGTAAGTCTTTCCCCTAACCTGTTATTATTTCAATAATTCTTTAGTTGTAGAAAACTTATTCTAGTTTAGAGATTTGGATCTGCTAACTGTTCTGTAGTCATAAACTTTTTTTGTTTAATTTTTTGTTTCGTTTGCAAATTTATAGGACATGAATGATTTTTAGAAATGAAAGATTAGAAGCTATTCCCCTGATTTTTAAGATTTTTTTTTTTTTCTTTCAGTTTAGCTTCTGATATGGTGTCAAGAGTGGAAAATATTCAAAAGAAAAAGGATCAGGCCCATAGTCTAAAAGGAGTGCTCCAAGACTCCATCGTGATGCTTGAACAGGTAGGCAACTCTGTACCATAGGACTCAGTACTTTCATAGCAGTATGAACCAGTTGCTCTTCTGGTTGTGTGAGAATATTCACGATACCATTATTTGAAGAAACTCCCCTCCTAGAGGCGACTACCCTTGCCAGTTTTTGTATTATGCTTTTTATGTGTACAGTCACTTGTATTTTTTTTCAGAATGGAAGCATACACTGTTCCATACCCTCATTTTATAAGTAGTAATATATTTTGAAGATGATTCCTTATCAGCATGTACATTTGACTCTTGAATAATGGTGGGGTTAGGGCTGCTGACCCCTGCGCAGTCGAAAATTGTGTATAACTTTTGACTCCCCAGGAACTTAACTACAAATAGCCGACTGTTGAGCAGAAGCCTTACTGATAACACAGTCAAGTAACACATATTTTGTATGTTATATGTATTATATACTATATTTTTACAGTAAAGTTAAGCTAGAGAAGAGGAAGTGTTAAGAAAATCATAAGAGAAAACACATGTACAGTGCTGTCCTGTAAAAAATCTGTGTACAAGGGGTCCCATGCCGTTCAAACCCATGTTGTTCAAAGGTCAACTGTATACATCTACCTCATTCTTTTTATTGATACTCCTATATAAAAATTTATGCTTAATATTAACTCTTTTTATAGAAATGGTAGATACTGTATACACTGTTGATTATTTTATCTATTAACCAATATCTTGGAGATGCTTCCATATTAGTATATAAAGGACTTCCTTTTCTTTTTTTTTTTTTTTTAAAGATTTTATTTATTTATTTGACAGAGAGAGACACAGCGAGAGAGGGAACACAAGCCAGGGGGAGTGGGAGAGGGAGAAGCAGGCTTCCCGCTGAGCAGGGAGCCCGATGCGGGGCTCGATCCCAAGACCCTGGGATCATGACCTGAGCCGAAGGCAGAGGCTTAACCACTGAGCCACCCAGGCGCCCAGGACTTCCTTTTCTTTTAATGACTGCATAGAATTCAACTGTATAAATGTGGTATAATTATTTTACCAGTTCTCCATTGAAGAATGAACATTTAGGTTATTTTGATGTTTTGCTATAAACATTTATCTCTTGAACATGGTATCATCAATATGTGCTGCTCAGTTCCATGAACCAAAACTTAGAATTCCCTTAAAAAATAAAGATTACTATTTCCATTATGATATAGTATATGCATACTTTTCAAGATTGAAAACTAGAGAGTGGTAGAAGAGAAGAAAACCTATAGTTCTAGCATTCAGGCAGTCACTGTTAATATTTTGTTTCCTCCCATCCTTTTCTGCTATGCATTGGTTTGTTTTTTAGAAGATCCATTTATTGAGCATTTCTCAGGATATCATGTGGGGCATTAAACTACCTACCTTCAACTAGGCATTTTTCAGTTGCACAGTATCTACAGCTCCTGGTGACATTCTCCACCCCCCCACCCCCCTCAGCAAGAGTGGGTCATATTTGCACTTTTCCTCCTCAGCCTCCTATTTCTCTCAAGGAGAAAAGAGAGTTTTCCTCTCCTTCTATAACCAAATCTACAGATCTCCAATCGCTGCACCCCGTCCTCTTGTCCATGCCTGTCAGAGCATTGCTCTGCCTGTCAGTAGAGTCCCACCAGGTGTTAGTGGGAGATTCCATCCGTCACCCTCCAGCATCTGCTTTCAGTCTCCCTCAATCAGCTGGATCTTTCCCATCTGCACATAGCCCTGCTCTAGTCTCTCCTACATTAAAGCACCCACACCATCCACATCCTTCTCTGTCTGCCCATCTCTCTTGCTTCCTTTCACGGTCTGGCTCTTTCAGAGTTGTCTGCTGTGGCTGTCACTACTTTGTCCTTCATAAGCCATTCACTTTTTAAAGGTTTTATTTTCACCAAAGTGACTCCTTCACATGGTTAACTTTTCTACAAGGTTTGTTCAGAAAAACAGCAGTCCCACTATATACTTTGCCAAACACAACAATCCTTAACTCTTTTAGTTTCTTTTTGTGTTTACCTCATATTTATAAACAACAAGCATGTATTGATACTTCTTGATTTTTCAGTTTTAGACATGATCTTTCAACCTCCTATTATGGAAGACAAAGGTTTTCTTTTCTTTCTTCTCCTCTTTTCTGATTCCCCCATCCTCCCAAGGAAGTTACAATTTTGGTTAGTTCAGTATCCAGTGTTTGCTTTGTTTTGACTAAGTTTGCTATTCTGAGCTGAGCCATGGAATAAACCATGACTCCTTTTTCTTTTCTGTGCTTTTTCTTATCCCTGAAATTGTCTTATGACAGTTAATTAGTTTATTGTATTATTTATAAGTATCTCATCTCCTAAAGCTCTGTTGTAGGCGTCTCCTCTCCTAACCTTTGTTCACCTCAGGTCTTCTACGAGTGGAGCCTTCTGACTGGCTCCAGTCAGGCCCAGGGGCCCTCTCTGCAGGTGCACAGCTCTGGTCCCGGGGATTCCTGTTGAATACCTCCTCTGTTTCCTATATCCAGAATGGTTTACTCCTTTCTTTGAATGAAACATATCCTTTAGTAGCTTCCTAAGAAAGAGAACGTGGACGTAATATTTTAAGACTTCACTAGTGTGAAAAGTTTTTATTCTATTCTTCCCCTTGATTAATAGTTTGGCTGGGGGTAGAATTCTAGCTTGGAAACAATATTCCTTCAGAGCATTTCTCCATTGTTTTTCAGCTTCCAGTGTTGCTATTAAGAATTCTGAGGCTGTTAGCATCCCTCATTCTTCAGTCTGGAAACTCATGCCCTTTAGTTCTGGGAAATACTGAGTTACACAGTTAATGATCTCCTCCCCTCCACTCTCTCTCTTCTGACTTTCTACGGCTCCTGTAATTCAGATGTCCGCCTTCCTTTGGACAGGCTGTCTAATCTTATTTTTCCTTTCCAGCTTCCATGTCTTTGCCTTTTTGTTCTGTTTCCTCAGAGTTCCTCAACTTAATCTTCCTTCACATTCTTATGTCTTTCACTTTTTGCTAACAAGTTTTTAATTTCAAAGACCTATTACTTTTTTGAATTTTCTTTTTTTTTTTTTAATGGCACTGTGATCTTTTAAAATGACTATATATCTTCATCTCTCTGATCATATTACTGATGGTTAAAAATTTTTCCCCTTCTTGCCTACTCACTTTCCATCAAGATCCTTTCCCTGTTTTGGTTTTTGTCCTTAGAGTAAGAGGATTTCATTAGATGTCTGTAGTCCTTGGTTGTCTGCTTGTGTGGATCAGAAGCTCTTAAGCTCTTAAGGTGGGTTGGGTTGGTGTACCCTGAACTTCTCTGTAGATCTGGCAGGGCTATTGGTTGAGAAATCCTGGTATCACTATCTTTAGGTCTTTCCTCTTAGATTGGTCAGTTCCCATAGAGGAGCATCTGAAGGATTAAGGGCTGGCTGCCAGCATTTTAGAAGCAGAGTGAAAGTAGAGGGATGGAGGAGGGCAGGGCATAGGGGGATGGTCTCAACACTTTTTTGTATAATCCTCATTTTTAGTCCCTTTCTCTTTATTCCGACTTCCAGAGATTCCTGTCAATTCCTGAGGCTTTTGAGGATTCTTCAGGGTAAATGTGGTTGGTTCTCAGCTTTCTCCACAGTTAGTTTAGGATTCCACTTTTTTTGGTCTGCTAAGTCATCCATCTGCTTTCTAGTTTCCGATATTGTGTTGCTGCTTTTGCTGTTTCTGTTCTCCCTGTCCTCCTGGATTTATGCCTTAAAAAATCCCTTTATTGTGCTTTTAGTGGGGTTTCAGGAGGGAGCAAAATTAGATGCCTATATTTAAGCCACTTATTTGCTCTTCACCTCACTCCTGCCTTGTTTTCTTCCCTCATATCTCCCAATGATATTGCTCAAGCTAAGGTCCCCAGTGACCTCTGGCTTTTAAAATTAATATACCTTTTTTTAGTTTACATCTTACAGTGTGAGCATTTGACAAGAGCTGACCACTCCTTTCTTGAAGCGTATCTAATCTTTCCTTCTTTAAAACCATAAAAAACCCAGCCTTATTGTGATATAAATGACATACTATAAAATTCACCTTTGAAAGAATTCCTAGCATATTCACAGAGTTGTACAACCATCACCACTGCCTAAATCTAGAGCATTTTTATCACCCCCAAATGAAACCCTGTTCCCATTAGCAGTCTCTCAGCTCCTACAATCACTAATCTACTTTTTATTTCTATAGGTTTGCGCATTCTGGACATTTCATATAAATGGAATCATATACTATATGGTCTTTGTGACTTGTACCTAGCATAAAGTAAAACTGCTTTTTGCTGGTTAAAACCATCTCCTCTCCCTGGCCTAGTACTCCAGGCTTTCTCCTCTACTTCCGTTTAGGTGGTCTCATCCACTCCCCTTACTTGTGCTACACATGTCATTGATTCCCAAACCCATCTCTCTTACCGGACCTCTTCCCTGAGCTCCAGGCCCACGCAGTCATCTGCTGACTTGGCATATTCACCTGGATGCTAAGAGGCCACCACTAATTGATCATGCCCAAGACAGAATTCAGTTTTCATCCTGAGCCAGACTGATTCTCCTCTAGCTGACGTATTTCAGAAAATGACACTGTCATCCTCCAGTCAAAAACTTAATGCCTTGTGGAAGTATATATTTATATATGTGATGACTTGTTTTAGTTCTGTATCCCTCAGTAGTCTGTAAACTCCATGAAGGCAGGGATAGTGCCTATTTGGTTTACCATTGTATACCCAGTGCTTGGCTTAGTACAGACCCAGCATGTAATAGATAAACAATTAACATTTACTGAATGAATGAACAAATGAATGAATATAAAAAAGCATAAAACATAATTCTTGCTCTCAAGTCGCCTATAATTTTATTAGAGAAATCAGATGTCCATGTGTATTGTTAAAAACTATAAAAAAGTATAAAGTGTCAAGTAAGTAGTAATACTTTGGGAGTTTAAAGGCAGGATGATTAGGGAAGGTGACACGGAGAGGGTGGGGATGAGTAAGTTTTAAATGGCTGAAGACAGGCGTGAGCATAATAGCAAGCAGAGGCCTGGAGGGAGAACTTGAGTTGTTTAGGGGATAGTGGAGAGGCCAGTGCAACTTGAGAAACCATTTAAGAAAACCACCTGCTGGGAGGCAGAATGCACAGCAGGAGAGTGGGGAAAAGTGCAGGACCACAGTGGACAGTCATACCGACGCAAACCCTGAGCAGCCATGTGTTTTATAAATTCAGTCTTTTATTTGGGCATCAGTATAAACAAAACTATATTGAATATAAACTTTTGGCATAAAAATAAGAAAAAATGTAAACAAACTGATTTTGAAAATTAATTTTGTTTGCAGTTAAAGAGCTCACTCATTATGCTTCAGAGAACTTTTGATCTACTAAATAAGAACAAGACTGGCATGACTGTCGAAAGCTAGTGATCTCAAGGTCTGAAAATGTAGAGACACTTGGAACTAAAAGAAAACATCTTAAAGAAAACCAGAGGATGAAGGATTTTAATTGTCACAGGAACATTTCCACATTTTCTCATTATTGGTACTTCTAATATGAACATTCTTTTTAATAACATTAATTTGATAACTAGTTTCTGATGGCCTTACAATCCATTCTTTCACTTCTTATACATAATTCTAAGCAGTGAATTTCTCTAGTGAAGCATGAAGTATGTTGTGGATTTGAATTTCTGATACAAAAAGAAAATGAGATACTCTGAACTGATTTTTACAGTGAGGTTTGAAGTTTGATGCTTTATCTGTTAGCACAGAATCAGTAGGTGTCCCATAGGCTGCTTTCCCAGTTGAGATACATTCAAGAGGCTAAAGAAGACAACAGAAGAATAAACCTCTTTATCATTACTACTTTTGAAGGACCAATTTTCAGGCATATAACATTTCTAAGTTTGTGTACTGTAAATATTACAATTTCTTCACTTATTTAGCATGCAAATTCAATAGTCCAACCTTTTGAGTCTGCAAGTTGGTAATTATTATCTGAAACGTTCTTGAGCCATGTTGTATTTTTCTGAAGAAATGGTTGTTTCTTCTTCAGGTAGCTATCAGAGGTGAGATTATCTTGCCCCTTCATTTATCAAATGACAGAAGAGTCAGTTCTGGAAAAGGAAACATATAGGATACCAACACTCAAAATGAAGAACCATGCTCTGATTTTAAGAACCAGAGGATTATGTTAAAATCTGGGCATTTAGTGACAGATCAGATGAATACTTGAACTAAGCTTGGCTTCAGCTTAGCACTCTTTTATGGTGGAAGTGAAACACCTGGTTGAAAATAATTTGTGGATTACTTTTCAGTAGCTACATATGTCTTCATTTATTCATTCATGTGTGCGGCTTGTTTCAGCTGGTAAGTTATAACCAGACACAAACTTTAGCTCTTCAATAAAAACTTTTGGGGGCACTATGTCCCAATACTAGGGCACTGACTGAAGTTTGAAATCAGACAGAAGCTTTGGCTCTTTCATGAAAAGTTTTTAGGCATATATGTCTCAATACAAGTGATGTCTTTGGAACAAGAGAAAGACAGTGCTTAATAACTGGTATATATTCTTACTGTTTGGACAATGCTTGCCTTTAGTTAAATGTTTCTTTCTTTCCCCAGAGCCACAGGAGATAGCTAAAGTCATTTTTGAGATTAAGTACAGGGAAAATGGATTTCTCTGGGTGATTCCCAACAAACCTACCTTGGGGTACCAGTGTACTTACCTGGGGATTTTTTGATTTATGAAGTGTGGCTGTGAGTGAGTCACTGGATTATAAACTTGAAGACTTTGTTCTCTGTTAAATTCACAAAAAAGATCAGTGGCAAACAATATTTTTGTGGTGTTTCTGTAAAACTTGTACTTCATAAATATACCTCAAAGAAAATTACCAAAGTTGCTTTATAGATTAAGACTAAACATGTATGTATGCAGAACTTAATTGCATTTGAGCCCGTTACGTAAATTGAATATCAATAAAACCCAAAATGTCTTGAGTTGTAGTTTTTTTTTTTTCTGTTAAAAAACCCCCCAAAACACAAATAACTAGAAACCTGCTATAGTGAAAACGTGTATATGGGCCTACACTCTTTAAAAAATTTTGTGCAAAAATAAAACTCAAAGAGGACTCATTTCATTTCAAATATGCAGACTGTTTCATTTCAAATATGCAGACTGTTGGAACAAAAGTACTAGTCGGCCTGCCGGTCGAATGTAGAATCTGCTCGCCAGAAATCATGAAAATGAACAAGCTTTATAAATGAACAGATCAGGGACAGCGATGGGCCTCTAAGGGAAGGCTGGAGAATTTGGGGGCGGTACCTCGGTAACAATTTGCGGTGGAGATCTCCACCTAAGCTTGTGGCCGGCGTCCGAATGAAGACTGGCCGACCCACGGGTCTCCGGTGCTTAGGAAATCCTCCGGGTTCCCGGGTTTCCCGTCTTTCCATCGGCACCTCCCCCCGGCCCAGGGCTCTGGGGTTGCCCCGCCCACGTACCGCCCGCAGCCACCGGCGGGGCCGCACCGGCGCCGGGCGGGGCGGAGATGCCGGCCCAGCCCTAGGCCCCGCCGCCGGCACCCACTCCCAGGTGCCGGTCCTCAGGTCCTCGCTTTCTCCCGGCGCCAGGGCCTCGGGCCGGGGGTGGGGCCTGACCGGCGGGCTCCGCCGGGCGCCGGGCGGTGCACGTGCGGGCGGGCTGGGATCCCCGGCGCCGGGGGCGGGGCACCCGGAAGCGCGCGCGGACTTGCCACGCCGAGCCGCCGGGCAGGAGAGCGGCGGGGAGGCGGGCTCGCTGCCCGGGCCGCGGCCGCCTATGCTCACAGGTGGGCGGCGGCGGAGGCGCGGCGGAGCGGAGCCGGGGTCTCCGGTACTCCAGCCGTCATACAGAGAGCCCAGCGGAGCAGAGCTCGGAAGACGCGTCCGCGTCTCGGGAGGAATCTACCCTTCTCCCCTCCACCTGGGCCTCTTTGGCTGCAGCCGCACCTCGGCCCCGGAGCGCAGGTAACTTCCCTTCCAAGGTCATTCTTTGGGTGGGGCGGCGCTCGCGGCCCGCCCACGTCCTCACGGTCGGCGGGGGCGGGAGAGGTGCGCCCTGCGCGGAGCTGGAGACGCGGGGCTGGACGGCGACCCCGAGCGCTGCACGGGCGTCTGGTGGCCTCACCAGAGCCGGGTGCGGGCGCCGGCCCCGGCGGCACACGCTTTTCTCCGCCCGCAGCCCAGAGGGCGAGTTTCCACCTGCACCCGGGCTTTGGGCGGGGACCGCTCGGCCCTCCCCATCCTGCACCGGCAGGTGAGCGCAGCCGCCCGCGCCCCGGCTGTCTGGGCCCGTGTGGTCGGCTGTCACCATGGGAACCGCTGGTACCCAGACGGCGCCAGCCCTGGTGGGAAGGGGCGGTGAAGGCGGCTGGGAGCCCCTAGAGCTCCCTGTCTGGCCGAGCCGAGCAAGAAAAGCCTGATGAAAATGAGACTCCCCCTCCCCCTCTTTCCTCTCCTGTTTGATTTCTCAGGCGTTGGCGGATAACCAGAGCCGTGGATGTGTTTACAAGATGTGAGTCGTGTTCTTTTCACCTTTACCTACTGAGTGCTTCTTACACCTCGTGGTGACAGGTGGAAATCGTGACACAGAAGGGCAGTATGAAGCCAGTGAAGAAAAACAAAGCGGAAGAACCTGAATTGGAGCCCCTGTGCTGCTGCGAGTACATCGATCGAAATGGGGAAAAGAACCACGTGGCCGCTTGTTTGTGTGATTGCCAGGATCTCGATGAAGGGTGTGATAGGTAAGGGCAGAGCCTTTCTTGAAGTTGACCCCACTGGCTCTTTTGAGAACTACCATGCTTACTTTAAGCTTAGCCATCCAGAACACTAGAATTTGCTCTTGATGCTATTCCCAAGGATCTAAAATTGAGAGTTGTCTTCTGTGTCAGGTGTGAGGATTTTATGAAGGTGAATTACTCAGTAGTGCACAACTGTGCAGCTATCTATTCCTCTCAGTTTAGTAGGGCATTATTATTTTTCACTTCAAGGGAGAAGATGAGGGAGAGAACAGGCAAATAAAGGGATAGTGGCAAGTTAAATGTATAAAAAATAAAGTGCAGACCAGCAGAATCTGTACATTTAAAGTGAACACATTGGTACCAGGACATTCCTACATTCTCAGTGTTCTCAGTATCTAGAGATCGACTACTTGAGGCTGGACTGCACCTGGCCACAAAGGGTTGAAAGATCATGTTCTTGCTGTTGGCATTAGTCTCACCCCTTGTCCCTGGGGAGGAAATCCAGCCAGGGGGCATGTCCCTGCGCCGGACTGGCTGTTTTCAGCATGGGCAGCAACACTGTCTTGACTGATAATCATTGTATTTGGCTTTTATTTTCACCGTTATCCCAAGTCTTGGAAATTACTATCCAAAAAGATGATTTTTAACATCAGAGAAAAAATTTTGTACCAAACAGTAATAACGAGGTTTTAATCCATTTTCTAAATAATTATATACCTAAAATTGTTGCCCTATGGAAAGCACAATGTGGGAGGAGAATAAGAATGTTGGAAACTTGCTTATCCCATTAATGATTACTTCCGGTTAAAAAAAGTCACTGTAGTGGCACGTTGCTGACTTAGAGCTTGGTGCATTCATCTAGACATGAAGAGCGTCTTGGGACCACTGTAGTTTACTACCAGATACCTGAAGGCCCTATAGACCTTTTGTAATTCTTCCTTGATAGTGTCTTTGGTCTTTTTTACAGGTATTTTTAAATGGACTTAGTGTAAAATCCATACGGAGAAAATGGAGCACTCTGCTTTAATGAATGGAAAAATGATGCTGTTTCCATAACCTCCATCACTCGAGACCACAGCTCTTCCATTAACCTTCTAACTCTTTCTGTCTGCTAGCCCTTGAGACCTGGGCCGTCCCTGAGCTCTCTCGCCTGCTCCTGCCATACCCTTCCCTGGAGATAGGCTCCCAGTCTTCCCTCTGTCCTGCTGCTCTGTGTGACTCCCATGTACTTACCTCCTCTCATGTCCAAGTTGTTGCCTTTTCTAAATTGTTTGTCTACAATCAAGAATTCTTGTTCCTTGTCTTGCTAGCCTAAGTGTGCAAACATGTCAACAAATACCGTGCGTCCACGAAGCTCAGTCATTTCGCTCTGACTAGTTTGCTCTCCACTCTTCCTCATGCAGCCCCCTGGCCCTGCTAGACTGGTGACTCCCCGGGCACAGGACGGGTTCGTGCTGTGCACGTGCCGCTCCACTGGAACGCCTCCCTGCCTCCCCCCCGCCACATGCTGGCCTGCCGTCGAGGTGGGGCGCAGATCCCACCTTTTTCACAGCGATCCCTCTCACGACTCCACCCAGCAGTGTCCACTCTCCTTTGAGCACACCTTACGGAGTTTGGCCACAATAGTTCACCGGGCGATTTTGCTGCTTTGTCTCTTCTCTGATCTTTCCCGAATTCCCATGTTGTCTTCATAACTAGATTATGAAATTTTTTGGGGGGATCTTAAGTCTCTATACTCACCCAAGTCTGAACAGTACTTGTACAGAGTATGTGTGTATTCCTGTGTTTGCTTCGTGGAGAAATAGTGTTAACTGTTAGATTTCCAAACATTATCTTCTCTTTTGTATTAAGTAAATGCTGTGTGATCCGAAGAGCTCGTGTTTAGTGGTACGGAAGTAGAGTACTTGGCATTTAGCCTCTTTCATCATTTCTCCTGCTGTTTAGCCTACAGTGGTCCGTGGTTTTGAATTTAGCAAACCCATGTGAAGTGCCTTCTCTTTGTGCTCTTCTGACTAGATGGATGACATGTAAATCCGTGCAGCCAGAGACTTGCGAAAGAATCATGGATACTATTTCTGATCGCCTCCGAATTCCTTGGCTTAGGGGAGCCAAAAAAGTTAACATTAGCATCGTCCCCCCACTCATCCTCCTGCCCGTCTTCCTCCGCGTGGCTTCCTGGCACTTCCTCCTGGGGGGGCTGGTTTTGAGCTCCCTTCCTGGGCTGCTGCTGTGGTACTACTACCTCACCCACAGGAGGAAAGGACACACTCTGTTCTTCCTGAGCCTCGGACTCTTCTCTCTGGGCTACATGTACTATGTGTTCCTGCAGGAAGTGGTCCCCAGAGGGCGCGTGGGGCCCACTCAGCTGGCTCTCCTTACCTGCGGGTTATTTCTGATACTCTTAGCCCTGTACAGAGCCAAGAAGAATCCAGGCTACCTCAGAAATCCAGCAAGCAAGGACAAATCTGTCAGCAGTAGCCAAGTTGAATGCCTGAGCAGAGACGGGCTGGAGAAGACCAGAGGGCTCCCCGGCGCGGGATCGTCGGGCAGTCTCAGCAACCGCACGCCGAAGGACGATCTTAAGGGCTCTTGCAGGGTGTTGGCCGGAAGCCCTGCCAAGGCGAAGGAGGACTGGTGTGCCAAGTGTCAGCTGGTGCGGCCGGCCCGGGCGTGGCATTGCCGGCTCTGCGGCGTCTGCGTCCGGAGAATGGATCATCACTGTGTCTGGTATGCTGGAAAGATTTGGAGGCTTGCAAAGTGTGAAGTCCCCTAAGACCCTGGCCCTGTTTGATCTTCCTTTGTGCCATCCTAAAATTTCACTCCTTCCCAGCTTTACACCTTGCAGATATTCGTGGGCTGGTATGATGTTCCCACTTAGTCATCCGCTTTCCCAGTTCCACAGATGTAGTTCCTTCAGTCATTTCCCGAAGGGCTTTGTTGTTGTTGTTGTTGTTGTTGCTATTTTGCTGTTCTCTTCCGAGCCGCCCCTCAATGACTTTCTCCTTTGTAAAAGAGAAGTATTTGCAGGTGAGTGACGTTTTTTAAAAAAGAATTGGATCAGAACCAATCTAGGTATATTTCCCTGGGCGGTGCCTTTTGAACACGGAGCTCAAGAAAGTGTTCCCGTACTTGTAGGGGACTTTGTCCCCTTGCCGTACACCCTTCATCGTTTTGATTTCTCCTAGCCTACATTGTTGAGGTAACGCCCTGCCAGGTAACTCCCTATTTTGTTATTTGCTATTCGCAGAGAAATGGGCTTTTTTAGTGCCTGCCACCTGGCCAGTGCCTAATGAGGACACGGAAGGCCCCTGCCATGTGAAGCGCAACTTTGAAAGATAATGTTGCTGCTTCACGGAGTAAATCTAAAAGGGGGTAGCGTTTATTCAGATGTGAATGCTGTAAGTAGCATGTTTGCTACTCTCTAGCTCTTAGCTCTCAAGGCACTTGTGGTGAGTGAAGTATGCTTTTTATGGCTAGGATTCCGGTCATGTAGCATACCTTCTTCCCCACATGGGAGGGGATGTAGGGGACGGAGAGGGTGCAGGAGGCCAGGAGGGCCTTGGAGTGGACCTCAAGCACAGGGATACCTCTTTCCTGGAGCTTTCTTTAGGAATAAACAGATATTTTCACTTTTAGATTTTAACTTCTGAGAGTCTTCATCATGTATTCTTGTGTGCGTGCGTGTGCGTGTGCGTGTGTGTGTGTGTGTGTATATGTGGTGGCCCATTTACAAGAGTTGGTTTGCAGAGGGCCTGATAGCTCTGAATAAAAAGCTCTCTGCCCACTGGGGCCTCTTGGTGTGCGGTGGGCTGGAGAGATGCCTGTACATTCCGCCTGACAAATGGCCACGAGACAGAGCTTTCTCCCTGACAAGTAGTCTGCGTGTTATCGAGTTGTTCTCCACCCCACAACACATTTCTAACCTCTTGGGATCTTTGTATTAATATATGTATTTAACATATATTTTCCCATAGTGTGTAATACTTTCGGTTTTTTAAGTTTTCCTAACTGATACCAGCCTTTCCTTATTGTGGTAGTTACAATATTAACCCTCTTCATGGTTGGGTAATAGACTCGTTATGATTGAGAAAGATTTGTTAGCTGGGTTCTGCTTTTTACTTAGCTTTTCCTAATGATATGATTTCACTTTGGAAGGAGTGGAAAGTATAAGACTACACCTCTCAGTGGGCAAGTTTTTAATTCCCTAAAGTTGAAAAATAAGAGAACTTACTTTTTAATAACTGAAATTCACATGATCCCTGTTTTGAAACTTTTGCGTTTATTATGTGAGTTATATGGAGAACGTCTTTTTCCTTTTTCATTGAACTATAGCGGATCTGCAGTGTTATGTTAAGTTCAGGTGCACAGCACAGTCGTTGAGCATTTATATTCATGATGCATTGATCATCAGCATGATAACTTTAGCTCCCGTCTGTACCAAGAACTTTAAAAAATGTTTGCTTTTTCTTCCCCCTCTGCTGTTTTGAGGATAAATAGCTGTGTTGGAGAATCAAATCATCAAGCATTTATACTTGCCCTTTCGATCTTCCTGCTCACCTCGGTGTACGGGATAACATTGACTTTGGACACCATTTGTAGAGATAGAAGTGTCTTCACAGCTCTCTTCTATTGTCCTGGAGTCTATGCAGATTACAGGTGAGATGTGACTACCAGAGCACGAGGCCCAGAGACGAGGGAGTGGGCGTTGCTATTAATGCAAGGGGCCGTGCTTTGCTGCTAGGTTAGGAGTTTTCAACCAAAACATAGGACAGGTTATTGGATGCTGGGTATCTTTGAAATGGCCAACAAATTGTGTGTTTTTCTAGGGTGATGGCAAAAGGATCCTTGACCCTTACAGAGTGAGGAACTAGTACCCTGCAAATAGGCCCGGGTCACTCGCATGACCACTGGCATGCCCCCCGGTAGCAATGGTGAACCAAGAGCTGTCAACTGAGAGTCCCAGGGGATGTGTGGGGTCTGTTTTGTCGTAAATGATCATGGCAAGTCACTTGATTGCGGCTTTCTCGTGCTCTTTAGCCCTATCTTGATTGATTGCTTCTGACCCTTTTGTGGAGCTCTCACAATTTCTATAACATTTACTTTTTAACTTCCACTGGTTTGTCCTGTTCTACTTTTTAAAAAAATCACCACTCATGATTACTGTGGTATCTAGGTCAAAATTTCCTTTGTTAGGTTGGGGCACATTTATATATTGTGAAGATCTCCATGCCTTGTCAGAAGCTGGGGTTTTGCAGCTTTGGGCCCAGCGAGCCCCTCCCCAGATTGCTGTGGGCCCCCTGCCTGGTTTCTTTGTGCCCTCCTCCTCTCCTTTTCCTCTGATGCGGATGCTGTTTGGTATCTCTGGCCAACCCCTCCCCCACTCCCCCAGTCTGAGCTAGGACAGCGCTGCCCCCAGGGTCCTTTTCTTTCTTCTCACTCTGTTCTCAGAACAATCCCTGCTTTACCCACCTAGCGCCCCTGTGAAGGTATTTGCTTATTAGTCTGTGGACAGATCTTCCATTGCCATCATAGATCTAGATATTTGTGGGCATTATTAGAACACACTGGTCCTCCTCCTCCTCGGGGTAAGTTCCTTTTATTTTTCTATATTGAGAGTGTTAGTAGGTTGTGAAATTCTGCAGTCACACTGCGCATGATAAATGTCCTAACAGCAGAGCACGTCTGTATGTCACTAAGCATGAATTTTGTGGACTTTGTGTGGGCCACTGATGTGGAATGAGGAACACAGTCCGCCATTGGTACCCCCCGTCCGTATAGGTGCTTCACGTCACCCTGTTGAGCCCTGGTGTTCCTCATCTTTATGGTGGGGTAATCATCTCTGAGTCCCTTTCAGCTTAACAAGTGAAGATTCAGGATGGGTTCATTTCCAGCTAACTCATTTGCAAATGTTTGAAAATAATCATTTGGCGGACATTAGTCAGCCTCTCCTCCTGTCTTCGTAAGGAGCTGAAAGGAGCTTTCTTGTCCTGTGTGATTCGGTTTGGCTGGAAGAAGCTGGACCGGAAATGTGACGGTGCTCCTACATAGAAGTAAAGGACTCGCGTCTCCCTTGTGTTCACCAACATTGTACTGAAAAGAGTGGAGACGAACAGCTTTAGCACCGTTCCAGCTTCCTGGGGGACGTTTATAGCACGTCATGGTGCCTTCGTTTTCCCCTCGGTTAAGAATAATTTAGGAATTGTTCATTCATCTGATAGCTTTTGAATGCTGTTATGTCAGGCACTGTGTTGTTTGTGTGGGGGATACCGAGTGCAAAAATGTCCTTGCTATTCTAATATAACATCCTAGGAAAAGAGGCAGCAAGAATGACAGCATAAAACAGGACATGAGTAGTCAGAGGTTAAGCATTTTGGTGTTCTGAGGGTAGAAAAGCATCTTCCAACTGGGATAGTTGGGGAAGGCCCCAGAGTCCTTGGTGATGGGTGCTGTGTGTGTCAGACGTGAGGATGGTGCCGGCTTTGTGACTGAAACGGTCGGCATCCTGACCCGCCCTTTGTCCTCCCAGCTCCGCCCTGTCCTTCACCTGCGTGTGGTACTCCGTGATCATCACGGCGGGCATGGCGTACATCTTCCTCATCCAGCTGATCAACATCAGTTACAACGTCACCGAGCGGGAAGTCCAGCAGGCCCTGCGTCAGAAGACGGGGCGCCGGCTCCTCTGCGGGCTCATCGTGGACACGGGCCAGTACAACCGGGGCTTCCTGCGGAACTGGCACCAGTTCTCCACCCTGGGCACCGCCCCCTGCCACCACCCCGCCGAGGACATTGTCTGAAGTGCCTTCTGTGTGGCTCTGTGAGGGGTAGCTCTCCCCTCTGCGCCCTCCCAGTGTACCCGTCGGCGTCCGTGCAGGATGTTCGCTTTTATCCCCCGTTTCTTAAAGGCTGTCTAGGGCCATGCTCAGGTTTAGACACAGGACTGGGAAGAAATGATTTTTTCTGACTTCACCTTAAGAGATTTTTATATCGAAGCAGTAAAAGTAGAGTCATTCTTTTCCAGTCACCTTGTTCACTAACTCAGTCACCAGGAGCGGGAGAGGATGCAGATTGCTAATGCACAGCTTGATAGAAGCCATTCCCATCCATTAGCAGGGGAGAAAGAGTTTGGATTAGGATCGTTTCCAGTCCCTCTTTCAATTCCTGATAGCCATGTGACCCTTCGTTGAGTCACTTCCCCGAGTCTCAGGTTCATTCGTAAAGTGGGGTGCCGCCGCCTGCCCTGGCTACCTCACGGTCGTGAGGGTCGTGCGAGGGACCAGGCATGTGGAAAGCACTGGAAAATGACGGAAGCACCCAAGAGGGATGAATTATTATTAGGAAAACTCAAAGACCGAGAAAAATGTTTGCAGGTCAGAATATGGAAGCCAAAACTATCCGAGGAATCCATTTTCAGCATTTCAGAGTGAAAGAAAGATCCTGAAATACCACATCGTACCACATTGTACAGTTATGGTAATTTCTCTTTCTGAAGTATTAGACATTAGCTACTCAAACAGAAGATGATTGGATGGATTCACAGTGTCATCTGATCCTGAAGGGACAGTCAATAACAGTTCTATTTATCGGTAGTGTAAGATACAGTGGTCATGAGTTTAGGTGGTGAGTCCTTACATTTATCTCATTTCTTCTATATTTATTGTTTGGATTTACTCTGAATAACTCCAAACTCTAACAGGCATTACTGTTTTTTTCCTCTTTCCATGTTTCACCTGGGAAGGTGCTAGCACACTTTTGATGAGGCTGGAAGAGGAGAACAGACACTCCTGTGGGGGAACAGTTTACACCCTTTCCTGGGTAGGGTGACTGGTCAATATCAAGGGCTCGATTTTTTTTTTTTTTTCATGTAAGTAATGCAAACACTGTCAGTTACAGTACTCGGTTGCAAAAACCAGTTTTCTGGCATTTATATTCTGGCATGAACTCTGAGGAGTTGATGGACATCTTCCTACTTGCACATTACTTCTCATTCACCTTGCCCTAGACAAAATATCTCACTTGGAGAGAAAAAACAGGGTATTTATGGTGTCCACTAATTAATGGATTATGGTTCTTCCCTAGCTCTTCCTAAAATCTTTTTTATCATATCTTGAAACTGAAAATGTATAAAAGATTAAATATTTATAGAGAATGGGTCTGTTCTGCCAAGGAGTTAGGATGAGGCAATTTCGGATGGGGGAAAATACCCTCTTGAAATATTTAGTTTTTTACATGTGCTTATTTTGCAGTCCCAAAGAAAATTCATGAGTCCTTAAGTTTGCTTTGGTTTATAGCTTAATATCGGGGAAATATTGCCAGTTTTTTCAGTCTGTCTGTGCATGCTGTTGTCGTAAGAAGTTCATAAATGTTGAGAGGAAATACTGGTACTTCCTGCGACTCTGCCCTCTGCAGCTAGCACCATCCCTAGTCCTGCCGGGAAACAAAGCTGTCCTCAAGACAGTCAGCACCTCCTTATAGAGGCTTGTCGCTGCTCTCCCCAGAGATAGATTGTTTAACCAGTGAGAGGCTCTCTATTCCACTGGGATGAGCCAAAGAGCAAGTCTGGGGTGTTAGTCTGTGGTTTCTACAGTGATGCCCTGGCTCTGGCCCAGAGTCAGGCATTCATTTGGAATTAACATTGGATCTGAGAGAACTAATTCCTTCCTGCTAGGTTTGAGATAAGAGAGAGAGGAATAATGTCAAGGACAGCACATGCGGCCAGAGCTCTCTAGTTGTAGTCTCTTGAATGCCAGATGTATAGCCAACTCTAATCGTCTAACAGTTGATAACAGAATTCATAGAAACAATAGTATAGTCGGTAATTTTAGCCTCTTGCCAAATCTTTAACAACCATCAAAATATGACATGATAAAGATGAGTAGTACCCGAGACCGCAGTCATGTGGGAGAATTAGGAACGACTGCCATTTTTATAATAACACAGCCCTAATGTTTTCTCTACATGGGGCGTCTCAGGTTCCCTCACCTGCATAAGGACTCCTTGAATATTACTCCGGCTGGTTGGGATGAAGTTGCTTGTCTTAAGTTCCTTGAGATCATGATTGGCATTTTACAGGAGAAAGCTCAAACTTTTGAAAAAGTTCTGTGGTTTTATGGGGATAAAAGCCTACTGAAGTATTTGTACCACAAGGAGCAGCAAACAAGGGGCTCTTTGTGAGCAGGGTTTCTGAAGGCCCCGGGACACCCTAAGTCTTAAGTCTACGCTCCTCGATTCTTACACCTTTTTATGACCTGGAACTATTTGAGGGATTTTGTCCTTTTAAAGGACAAAGCCTCCAGGAACGAATGAGTCCCAGAGAAACCTGTGGTGGCGGCGGCGGCCATGGGAGAATTGCTCTGCAGTCCTATAAACCAGCAGTTTGTTGGCCAGAGAGGCAAGTCCTCCCCCAGCACAACTCCCTTTTCTCCACCCCCCTCCCGCCCCTGCCCCTCCATCCTCAGCCTGTTAATAAACATACTGATATGGAGCTTTAGCAAACCATCTACTATATTCTGACCACTTACATTATGGTCATGCCATCGTGTGCTATTCCTGAGGAAGGGAAATGGGCCCATTCGCAAGATTTAAGGGAAAAATAGTTAAGGATCAGGATTGCATGAAAGGAGAAACGTCCTTTAGTATTTAAAATGCTTTTTTAATGATACCCAAAGAGTACTTCGTGGTTCTAGCTGGGCCCACCTGAAATGAACTGACCGTGAACAAGTCTTAAGTGAGTTTTAGGGACACTGTTGGTCATCTCACCTCAGCCACCTGTGTCTGCTTAGGATACATTCAAGTAGTGTTGTCCTTTGCTGAATGAAGTAATTGTTGTCATCCACTGTGCCACCTGCCTAGCAGAAAGACTGCTACGAACTTTCTCTTATGCAATAGTCCTTGGTACTTCTAATATTTTTAGTAAGAGAAAATTTTCTATACTAGAATCTTCCACTGCCAGAAAACACAATACCAGTAAGGTTCACTAGAATACTGACCCATCTGCTTCGTAGACTATATTTCCTTTGGGTAGGACATTAGCTTTTTATTACAAAACTCAACTACCATAAGCAAAAATATGACATCTAGAAGCACAGTTTTAACCAGGATGTTTAACAGTGTTTTGTGAAATTTAAGGGTCTCTTTAAACTTGGTAAGTGGGTTTATAGGACTTCATTTTAGCCATATGTAGGTACCCTGCATTTGAAAAAAGAAAATTTCCTCAAGTAAGGGAGGATAGAGACTTTCGTTGGGGCACCTGTGTGGAATCTGGTTTTCTCAGCAGCAGCGCAGCAAGTATGGCATTTTATGTTAAACACTGCCAAGGTGTGATGCAGGGGAAGGAGGAGAGCTATGCTTAACTCTAATAAAGTCCCCTGGGTTCCTGTGGGTGTTTGCTGTGATTAACGGAAACTTTCTGCGCAATCAGCTACCTGTAATCTTGTTGCTAATGGGCTGTTAGCCCACTCGCGTCGGCACCCCGTGCTTCTCTATAATGGCGGCAGTAGCCACAGACTGAGTGGTTCATGGAGACAAATCTCTCAGAGGCTGCAGCTAATTCCAGCTCTTTCTGAGTTGGGCTTTTGACTTACTGCTACTCTAGCCTTCCTGGTGGCACCTTCTCTCCTAGAAAATTCATACTTTAAAGGCAAAGCTTTAAAACCAGAGCCAGTCGACTCCAGTTACCGATGCAGCACACACCCTGGATTTATTCCCGTGGCACCACTGACACGATGCCATGTTCTAGAACGGGGAAGCTCAGTCTGCTCTGATCCTGTGGTCTGGGTGGATTCGATGATTTGCGTTGTTAGGACTTTTGAACCTTTTCACCTGATTACATTTCTGGGTCTGATGTTAGGCTAAAGGAAATCCAGGAATATTTAATGTTCGCTATTTAATGCAACTGGCCCAGCAACATTAAAGGGGATTCCTGACGCCAACTCCGGAGGCTGCGGGCTAGACGTTTTGCACTGTTTTTATACATGTATTCATATCCTTTTTATCACCTCAGACTCAGACACAAGGCCTTTTAAATGGAGATTTAAAAAACTACTGCCATTTATGTAAAATAATGTACCGTGACCAAGTTGCTTTAAATGGAAAATAAAGTGCTTTCTTTAAGGGAAATAGTTGGTGTTTATTGGTGTGTCTCCTGAACTCTTTTGCCTTAAGAGAAGCCTGTGTTAGAGCTGGGCCGCTCCACTGGCTACCGAGGTGTCCCCGTCCTGCGGACCTAAGTTATCCCTGGCCCTAAACACTCCGTTTCCTGGTGGTTACTTTGTCTAGTTTTATAGGCCAGGGATACTGCTGCTTTGGGCATTTTGTTAGCAGTACTGTTTCTAATCATGTCTTTCTTTAGGATAGCCCAGCAAGAGCTACAGATCATTTACTAAGGGATTTTCCTGTGGGTCTTTAGGAGGTTCCATAAGTAGGTAAAAAGTCCTCACTGGCCCAGTCAGAATATGGGCTGCCAAAGACTCAATGGCTAATTGATGCTTGAGGTGAAGTAAAAATAAAGGAAAGCTTAAGAGAGGAAACTTAAGCTTTATGGGATTTAAGACTAAGTGGCTTAGTCTTAAAAAGAGTTTTTAGATGACAACTGTATAATCATATTAAAGGAAAAGACATGTGAGGACAGGGACACTGTAGAAGGAATAAAGTTCAATTTAGGGTGTTCTGTCATTTCTGAGTAAATCCTCACACATGTTCCACAGGAAAAGGATGTAAGTCATTGTGCAGGTGGTGGAGCTGGATATCCCTTCTAGGAAGTAAGGACAACAACAATTTATTGAACACATATTCAACTTTATCTTACCAACTCGAATTTTCAACCTAGCAACTACTAGCAGTTACCTCGGCTGCAAGGGACTTTCTTGTTCTACCGGTGCACTTGTCTATTACTTAGATTTGTTTGTTATAACGAACATGTATTTTGTAATGAAAATGTTTTTTCTAGCAGGTAATTCAGACAATTCACAGAAGAGCATTTTGTCAGTCTCTATAGTCATCTGCATCTTAAAGATGAAATCGTTCTTTGAATTCATCTCGATATGTGGATCAAACCGAGCGGAGGACTAGAAGAGAGACGGAGTGTATTATTTAGAAGCTGCAGTTGGAAGCATGCACAGACGTTTTAACGAATTGCTGGACTGCCCCTGAGAGAGCCCTTAGCTTCTGGAATTCCCTCCATGCCTGTCAGCATGCACTGAAGAGAAGGATCTTTGGTGCCACAGTTGCCCTGCAATGAGACAGTCGCTGCCCTTTGCAGCAGCTGACTGGGTCCCATTTGGGATGCGGCTTCCCAGCAGGGTGGGCACAAAGGAGGGCGTCTGGCAGAGGGCCTCTTGCCAACGCTACGGTACTAGGTCACGGACCACCTGTGACTCCTTTTCTGCGTACTCACTGCCTTTAATTTCTATTAAGTTACATTTGTCAACAACTCATATGTTAAACTATAGGGACACATTTTCTTTCAGAGACTGAGGCAAGCAAACACTTGTCCTCTTTAAAGTTTCTGATGCTAAAAATATATAGGATGCATTTGAATAGTTGAGCTTTACACTGTTCTTTGAATGATCCTGCTGTGATAAATTCTTTAGTGAACTAATTAGCAATCCAACAGAAATCAAAGAAGGAAGTAAAAATTCCCCAGAGAGGCCCTTTGATCCAAGAAGTGCCCGGCAGGCCACAGAGCAGGTGTCTGCGTGAGCATGCGGATGCCCGGCCCGCACGTGGCACCCGCTCTCTCAGCGCCGGTGTCCGCCGCCGCCGCACCCGGGCCTGGGGCTCAGCGCAGCGCGAGCGGCTGGAAGTCTGGGAGAATTTCAGCCACCTTCCGGCGGAGTTGCTCTCGCCTTTCTTCTTTTATTTTTTCCTCTTTCATAAATTTTACAAACTTCTTCCATGTCTCAAAGGTGATCCAGAGAGTCCTCCTTTAAACGGAAAAGGAAGAAAAGTTAAACACGATGGAAAAGTTGACTTTCCATCTGAAGTACATTAAAAACTGTAGAAGAAGAATTCTTTGAATACAGTGTTAAAAGATATGGAGATCAAAATTGGAAATGGGACAGTGAGAAATGCTAATGAAGAAAATACAGCGGCGAAACAGGATGGAGGGACTGATAGGTCATTTTTATTTTCCATCAGGTGATCAGGGAAACCCTCCGTGAGGTGACATTTGGGCAGAGCACCCAGGGGCCTCTGAACACGCAGGCCATGAGACACCCCCAGGTGATCTGATCACAGCCTGTGTCTTGTGCTCAAGACAGGATCAGTGGACCAAAGGCTCCAGCAGCCAAAGCCCTCAAGGCAAAGATGCTGGAGAAGCAAATGGAGCACCACAGTTACAGGCACGGAGGCCCAGGTACTTGGACGTCCAGACCGACCTCACTGTAGTGCACTTCGCAGATACTGCCTGTTTTATAAACTGAAGGTGTGCAGCAACCCTGCACTGAGCGAGTCTTTCGGCACCACTTTTCCCAATAGTGTCTGCTTACTTCGTGTTTCCATGTTGCATTTTGGTAATTCTCGCAGTATTTCAAACATTCTCATTATCATGGTATTTGTTACGGTGATCTGGGATCAGTGACGAACCATGCCCATATGAGACAGCAAACTTAACTGATAAATGTGTGTGTTCTGACTGCTTGACTAGCCATTCCATCTCTCTCCCTCTCCTCAGGCTTCCATATTCCCTGAGACACAATGATACTGAAATTAGGTGAGTTAATAATCCTGCACTGGCTTCCGTGTGTTCAAGTGAAAGGAAGAGTCACATGTCTCTCACTTTAAATCAAAAGCTAGGAATGATTAAGCTTAGTGAGGAAGGCATGTCAAAAGCTAAGACAGGCCAAAAGCTAGGCATCTTTTGCCAAAAAGCCAAACTGTGAATGCAAAGGAAAAGTTCCTGAAGGAAATTAAAAGTGCTAGTCCAGTGAACACACAAATACTAAGAAAGCGAAACAGCCTTATTGCCGATATGGAGAAAGTCTGAATAGTCTGGAAAGAAGATCAAACCAGCGATGACATTCTCTTCAGCCAAAGCCTAATCCAGAGCAAGGCCCTAACTCTCTTCAATTCTAGGAAGGCTGAGAGATGAAGCAGCTGCAGAAAAGTTGGAAGCTAGCAGAGGTGGTTCATGAGGTTTAAGGAAATAACCATCTCCGTAACATAAAAGTGAAGGGGAAGCAGCAGGTTCTCCAGAAGATCCAGCCAAGATAATTCATGATGGTGGCTGCACTGAACAACAGGTTTTCACTGTAGATGAAACAGTCTTATTGTGGAAGATGATGCCATCTAAGACTTTCTTAGAAGTCAGTGCCTGGCTTCAAAGCTTCAAAGGACAGTCTGACTCTCTTGTTAGGGGCTAAGGCAGCTGGTGACTTGAAGTTGAAGCCAGTGCTCCTTGACCATTCCAAAAATCAGGGCCCTTAAGAATTCTGCTAAATCCACTCTGCCTGTGCTCTATAAATGGGACAATAAAGCCTGGATGACAGCACATTTGTTTACAACATGGTTTACTATCTTAAGCTCACTGTTGAGACCTATTGCTCAGAAAAAAAAAAAAGATTCCTTGCAAAATAGGACTGCTCACTGACTATGCACTTGGTCACCCAGGAGCTCTGATGGAGATGGACAAGGAGACTGTTTTCATGCCTGCTAGCACAACATCTATTCCACAGCCCATGGATCAAGGAGTCATTTTGACTTTCAAGTCTTTATCATTTAAGAAATACATTTCTTAGGGCTATACCTCTCTATATAGTGATTCTTCTGATGCATCTGGGCAAAGTAAATTGAAAACCTTCTGGAAAGGATTCACCATTCTAGATGTCATTAAGAACATTCATGATTCTCAGGAAGAGGTCAAAATATCAACATTCACAGGAGTGTAGAAGAAGTCAATTCCAGCCCTCATGGGTTGAGGGGTTCCAGACTGGAATGGAGGAAGTAAGTGCAGATGTAGGGGAAACAGCAAGAGAACTAGAATTAGAAGTGGAGCCTGAAGATGGGACTGAACGACTACAATCTCATGATACAACTTTAATGGACAAATGGTTGCTTCTTATGGCCGAGCAAAGAACGTGGTTTCTTGAGATGGGATCTACTCCTGGTGAAGATTGTTGAAATGACAACAAAGGATTTAGAATATTACATAAACTTAGTTGATAAAGCAGCAACAGGGGATGAGAGGATTGACTCCAATTTTAGAAGTTCTACTGTGGGTAAAATGCTACCAAACAGTATCATATGCTACAGAGAAATTGTTTGTGAAAGGAAGAGTCAATTGGTGCAGTCAACTTTATTGTTGTCTTTTTAAAGAAACTGCTGCAGCCACCTCAACCTTCAGCAACCACCATCCTAATCAGTCAGCAGTCAGTAACATCGAGGCAAGACCTTCTACCAGCAAAAAGATTATGACTCCCTGAAAGCTCAGATGATGGTTAGCTTTTTTAGCAATAAAAAATTAAGGTAAGTACATTGTTTTTTAAAACATAATTCTAATGTACATTTAATAGTATAGTATGAACATAACTTTTATGAGTACTGGGAAGTAAAAATTCACTCGACTCACTAATTACGATACTCGCTTTACTGCAGTGGTCTGGAACTGAGCCCACGATACCTCTGAGGTGTGCTTGTGTATATTGTTTAAAACGCCCACTGGTAACATCACCTCCAACAATGAATACCACCACCCTTGAATTTTAGTTGAGAAAAGATTACCCTAATGTCCAGGTTCTGGAATCACAGTTCTGGAGGATCACAAGTTGAAGCGAGGATTATCTGCTGTCAGAGGGGAGACATGCAATGGCCTTTTAGGATAACACAACTACCTGCACACTAGGGATGTGAAGGTAAGCCAGATAGTCTCTGCCCACAGAGGGAGTTACCCTGGTGAACAGATCACTTCAATGCAGTGAGGAGCTGTCATGGTGGAGATACGCACTGGGTACTTCCCCAGTCTGGTGGTAAGGGACATCACAAGTTTTTGAAAGAGATTATCTGAACTGAATTTTTGTCAGACAAAAGGCTTTCCTAGAAGAGGGCATGTCTTGAGTAAAGGCAAAACAGGCAAGAATAGCATGGTGTGTGTAAGGAATTATAAGCAGAGTTATGTTGCTGAAACAGAAATGCAGAGTAGCTAAGTTTGTATTTTCACAACTCGAGGCATAGATGGGATTTATTCTAGCTTCTTGACCTTCTCATGAAACCCTGGAATGCATCACAGTCCCCATTAACTCTATGGTTGATGGTGGTTTGCTGTTTCTGATAATGTTGATTTTTGTTGCTGGAAGTTAAAAACTAAAAGGCTACAAGGAGTGCAGCTGCTTCATTTGCTTTCTTCCTTCGTCCATCCAGGCCTCCACTTACAGCCGCCCGTCCTCGGCTATCTGCCCACTCAGTCCTTGCCCGTCTCCCACTCTTACCTCTGTTCACATCTTTCTCCTGGCTACCCTCCCACTTTTGACTTCTACATTTCATCTCGTACTCTTCTCCCCTGATGGAAATGCTCTGCCCCCGCTGGAGGAAATCTTCCTAGACCATCATTGCCTGCATTTATCTTTTCTTCCTCTGAACTCCTACAGCACATGGTCACAGTCACTGGTTCACTGGTTTGGTACTTACTTAGGTATGTGTGTAAGTATGTATCTAATCTGTTACATTTCTACTGAATTATAAGAGCCAGACACCATGTTATTGGGTATTTTTTATGCTTGGCAAATATGATTTGGTAGATGAGCTATGGATGTATTATGTAATAAATGTGATTTAAGTCACAACATAAGAGTTCTTAACCTGTGGTCCACAAACTCCTTGACATTTTATGTAACACTGTATGGGATGTGCACAGGTGCATTTTTGGGGGTCTTGGTGTGTGACTTATTACTGTGACGGGACCTATGACTCCAAAATGCTTCAGAAATATAGTACCGAGGCAATATTGGAAATATAAGAAGTACTTCTTTGTCGCTTGTTATAGTCTTTGTTTTAAAATGTATTTTGTGGGGCGCCTAGGTGGCTCAGTCGGTTAAGCGTCTGCCTTCGGCTTAGGTCATGATCCCAGGGTCCTGGGATCGAGCCCCGCATTGGGCTCCCTGCTCAGCGGGAAGCCTGCTTCTCCCTCTCCCACTCCCGCTGCTTGTGTTCCCTCTCTTGCTGTCTCTCTGTCAAATAAATAAATAAAATCTTTAAAAAAAAAAATGTATTTTGTCTGATGTAAGTATTTCTACCCCGGTTTTCTTTCCACTTCCTTTTGCATGATAAATGTTTCTCCATCCCCTTACTTTCAATCTTTAGGTGTCTTTCGTTCTGAAATGAGTCTCTTGTAGGCAGCATATAGATGGGTCTTGCTTTGTTTTCCATTCTATCATCCTATGTCTTTTGATTGGAGCATGTAGTCCATTACATTCAAAGTAATTATTGATAGGTATGTGCCCATTGCCATTGTTTCATGGTTGTTTTTGCAGTTCTTTGCTCCTTTCTTCTCTTGCTCTTCTCTCATGGTTTGCTGGCTTTCTTTAGTGATATACTTGGATTCCTTTCTCTTTATTTTTTGCCTATCTATTATAGGTTTTTGATTTGTGGTTACCATTAGGTTTACATATAACATCTTCTGCATATAGCGGTCTATATTAAGTTGATGGCTGTTTAAGTTTGAACCCATTATAAAGGCACTAAATTTTTACTCCCTGCTTCCCCCAACCACCATGTTTTAGGTATATGGTATCATACTTTACATTCTTTTATTTTGTGAGTCTCTTGACCAATTTTTATAGATATACTTAATTTTATTGCTTTTATGCTTCCTACTGTTCTTACTCCTGATTATGGTCTTTCCTTTCCACTCAAAGAGTCCCCTTTAACATTTTTGTAAGGCTAGTTTAGTGGTGATGAATTTCTTTAATTTTTGTTTGTCTGGGAAACTGTCTCCTATTCTGAAAGATAACCTTGCTGGATAGAATATTTGTGGTTGCAAATTTTTTTCTTTCAGCACATTGAATATATCATGTCACTCCCTTCTGGTCTGCAGTGTTGCTGAAAAATCAGCTGATAGCCTTATGGGGTGTCCTTTGTATGTAACTGTTTTCTCTTGCTGCTTTTAAAACTATCACTACCTTTTTGCCATTTTAATTACCATGTGTTTTGGTGTAAAAAGAGACAAAGGAGAACACTACATAATCATAAAGGGAACAGTCTAACAAGAAGATATAACAATTGTAAATGACTATGTACCCAACATGAGAGCACCCAAATACATAAAGCAGCCAATAAACATAAAGGAAGTAATCGATAGTAACAGCAATAATAGTAGGACACTCTAACATCCCATTTATATCAATGGATAGATCATCCAAACAGAAAATCAACAAGGAAACAATAGACTGGAATGACACATTGGACCAGATGGATCTAACAGATATATTCAGAACATTCCATCCTAAAAGAGCAGAATACACATTCTTTTCAAGTGCACATGGAACATTCTCAGAACAGATCAGATGTTAGGACACAAACCAAATCTCAACAAATCCAAAAAGATCAAAGTCATACCATGCATCCTTTCTGACCATAATACCATGAAACTAGAAATCATTCACAAGAAAAAATCTGGAAATAACACAAATACATGGAGGTTGAATAACATGCTACTAAACAATGAATAGGTCAGCCAAGAATTCAAACAGAAGTCAAAAAATACATGGAGGCAAATGAAAATGAAAATAAAATGGTCCAAAATCTTTGGGATATGGCCAGAGCTGTTCCAAGAGGGAAGTTTATGGCAACACAGGCCTACCTCAAGAAAAACCTCAAAACTAACCTTACACCTAAAGGAGCTAGAAAAAGAAAAAAACAAAACCCAAAACCAGTAGAAGGAAGGAAATAAGACTACAACAGAAATAAACGAAATTGAAGCTAAAAACAAAAAACAAAAAAGACCACAATAGCACAGATCAATGAAACCAGGAGCTGGTTCTTTGAAAAGATCAACAAAATTGCTAAACCTTTAGCCAGACTCATCAACAAAAAAAAGAGGACTCAGAAATAAAAGAGGGGGTGCCTGGGTGGCTCAGTTAAGCGTCTGCCTTCGGCTCATGTCATGATCCCAGGGTCCTGGGATCAAGCCCCGCATCTGGCTCCCTGCTCAGTGGGGAGTCTGCTTTTCCCTCTGCCCCTTCCCCTGCTCATGCTCTCTCTCTCAAATGAATAAAAAAACAAAAAACTTAAAAAGAAAATGAAAGAGGAGAAATAATAACACCACAGAAATACAAAGGATTGTAAGAGAATATTATGAAAAGCTCTATGCCAACAAATTGGACAACCTAGAAGAAATGGATAAATTCCTAGAAACATATAACCTCCCAAAACTGAATCAGGAAGAAATAGAAAATTTGAACAGACCAGTTACCAACAATCAAATTGGATCAGTAACCACAAAACTCCCAACAAACAAAAGTCCAGGACCAGATGGCTTCACAAGTGAGTTTGACCAAACATTTAATTAATTTTTTTATTTATTCATTCGAGACAGAGAGATAGAGAGCATGAGCAGGGGGAGAAGCAGGCTCCCCGCCAAGCAGGGAGCCTAACGTGGGCCTCGACCCCAGGACCCTGGGATCATGACCCGATCCAAAGGCAGATGCCCAACCATCTAAGCCACCCAGGCACCCTGACCAAACATTTAAAGAGGAGTTAAGACCTATTCTTCTCAGTCTATTCCAAAAAGTAGTAGGAGGGGACGCCTGGGTGGCTCAGTTGGTTAAGCACCTGCCTTCGGCTCGGGTCATGATCCTGGGGTCCTGGGATCAAGTCCTGCATCGGGCTCTTGCTCAACGGGGAGCCTGCTTCTTCCTGTCTGCCGCGCCCCTTGCTGTGCTCTCTTTCTCTCTCTGACAAATAAATAAAATCTTAAAAAAAAAGGTAGTAGAGAAAGGAAAGCTTCCAAATTCATGTGAGGCCAGTATTACCCCAATATCAAAACCAGATAAACATTACAAGAAAGGGGTGCCCGGGGGCTCAATTGATTAAGCATCTGACTCTTGATCTCAGGGTTGTGAGTTCAATCCCCACACTGGCCTTCAAGCTGGGCATGGAGCCAACTTAAAAAAAAAAAAAAGACACTACAAGAAAGAGACCTACAGGCCAATATCTCTAATGGACACAGACACAAAAATCCTCAACAAAATACTAGTAAACCTAATCCAACAATACATTAAAAAAATCATTCACCACATCAAGTGCAATTTATTCCTGGGATGCAAGGGTGGTTCAATATTCACAAATCAATGTGATATATCAACAAGAGAAAGGATTAAAAACTACACGATCATTTCAGTAGATGCAGAAAAAGCATTTGACAATGTACAACATCCATTCGTGATAAAAAACTCTCCACAAAGTAGGTTTAGAGGGAACATAACTCAACATAATAAAGGCCAGATACGAAGAAAAGGAAGGAAGGAAAGAGAGAGAAAGAACAAAAGGCCATACATGAAAAACCCACAGCTAACATCATACTCAGTGGTGAAAGATGGAGAGCTTCCCCCCAATCAGGAACAAGACAAGGGTGCCCCACTCTCACCATTTTTATTCAATATAACACTGGAAGTCCTAGCCACAGCAGTCAGACAAGAAAAAGAAATAAAAATCATCCAAATTGGTAAGGAGGAAGGTAAAACTCACTATTTGCAGATGGCATGATACTATCTATAGAAAGCCCTAAAGACTCCACCAAAAAATTAGTAGAAGTAATAAATGAATTCATAAGGTCACAGGATACAAATTCAATATACAGAAGCCCATTGCATTTCTATACACCAGTAATGAATTAGCAGAAAGAGAAATTAAGAAAACAGTTCCATTTACAAGTGCACCAAAAATAATAAAATACCTAGGAATAACTTTAAGGAGGTGAAAGACTTGTACTCTGAAAATTATAAAACATTGATGAAAGAAATGGAAGATGATGCAAACAAATGGAAAGATATCCCAAGCTCATAGATTGGGAGAACAGATATTGTTAAAATGTCCATACAACTCAGTTAATCTACAGATTTAATGCAATCCCTATCAAAATACCAACAGCATTTTTCACAGAATTAGAACAAATAATCCTAAGATTGGTATGGAACCACAAAAAACTCCAAATAGCAAAAGCAGTCTTGAAAAAGAACAAAACTGGAGGTATCACAATCCCAGATTTCAAGATATATTACAAAGCTGTGGTAATCAAAACAGTATGGCACTGGCACAAAAATAGACACACTGATCAAGGGACTAGAATAGAGAGCTCAGAAATAAACCCATGATTACATGGGCAATTAATCTTCAACAAAGGAGGTAAGAATATGCAATGGGAAAAGGACAGTCTGTTCAACAAAAGTGTTGGGCAAACCGGACAGCTATATGCAAAAGAAAGAAACTGGACCACTTTCTTACTATACCATTCAGAAAAACTTAACATATTTAAAGACCTAAATGTGAGAACTAAAACCATGAAAATCCTAAAAGAGAGTATAGGCTGTAATTTCTTGGACATAAGCCGTAGCAACATTTTTCTAGATAGGTCTCCTAAGGCAAGGGAAACAAAAGCAAAAATAAACTATTGGGACTGCATCAAAATAAAAAGCTTCTGCAAAGGAAACAATCAACAAAACAAAAAGCCTACAAAATGGAGAAGATGTTTGCAAATGATATATCCAATGAGGGGTTAGTCTCCAAAATATATAAAGAACTTACACAACTCAACACAAAATACAATCCAATTAAAAAATGGGCAGAAGACATGAAGACATATTTCTCCGGAGAAGACATACAGATGGCCAACCAGCGCATGAAAAGATGCTCAACATCACTCATCATCAGGGAAATGCAAATCAAAACCCTAAGAAATAACAAGTGTTGGCAAGGATGTGGAGAAAAAGGAACCCTTGTGCACTGTTGGTGGGAATGCAAACTGATGCAACTGCTGTGGAAAAGGATGGAGGTTCCTCAGAAAATTAAAAATGGAACTACCCTATGATCCAGTAATTCCACTGGGTATTTGCTCGAAGAATATAAAAACACTAATTTGAAAAAAATATAAGCACCTGTTTATTGCAGCATTATTTACAATAGCCACATATGGAAGCAACACAATAGAACAGACCGAGAAGATGTGCTATATACACACACACACACACACACACACACACACACACACACACACAATGGAATAGTATCCAGCCATAAAAAGAATGAAATCTTACCATTTGCAACAATATGGATGGACCTAGAGGCTATAATGTTAAGTAAAGTAAGTCAGAGAAAGACAAATACCATATGATTTCACTTATATGTGGAATTTAAGATATAAAAAAGAGACAAATCAACAACAACAACAAAAACCCAGACTCTTAAATACAAAGAACAAACTGGTGGTTGCCAGTGGGGAGAGGGGGATGGGGATGGGTTATCTAAGTGAAGGGGATTAAGAGTGCACTTACTGTTTAAGAAGCAAAACAGATGAACATAGGGGAAAGGAAGGAAAAATAAGATAAAAACAGAGAGGGAGGCAATCCATAAGAGACTCAACAATAGGAAACAGAGAGTGGCTAGAGAGGAGGTGGGTGGGGGAATGCGGTAACTGGGTGAGGGGCATTAAGGAAGGTACTTGATGTAATGAGCACTGGGTATTATATGCAATTGATAAATCACTGAACTCTACCCCTGAAACTAATAATATACTATATGTTAACTAAATTGAATTTAAAAAATAAAAAAGTTTAGCAACTTATAAAACTACACACTTATTCCCTTAAAGACTCACAGTGCACATTTAATAATATTAAAGGCTCTGAGATTTCTCTTAATAAACCCCTTTAATTTTCATTAAAAAAGTGCACTTATTGTTATGAGCACTGAGTAGTGTAAAGAATTGTTGACTTACTATATTGTACACCTGAAACTAACACCGTATATGAATTATACTGGAATTAAAATAAAACAATGAGGATAACAATAATAACCGCTCACTCATGGAGATGTCATTTATCCAGTGCCATCACATATGTAAAACAAATAGAATAGTATCTATAGTATTAAAAAAACAACAACAAATGTGAGTACTGGTTCATGCGAGAGGAGCTGGACACGCATAAAGCTGAGCTCTAACTGCAGAACTACACAGGAAGTACTGATAATGAGACACTTAGGTCTGGCTGACATCTCGTCCCACCAAGTATAAAACTGCAGATTTATAGAATTGTAATATAAATTTATAAATTAATATATTGAGAAGTGATATAAATATGTAAGATTACACCTCATGTTCTTATTAGGATCATCTTTCTCAGTGTTACTGCAATTTTAAGATGAGGCCTCACACTAATAAATGTCTCTCCTTCCTTCCTTCCCTTTCACCAGCTTTTCTACATAATCTTTCATTCATGCAACATTGAGTAAGAACTTGAATATCAATTTTTAAATGTTAAAGTTCCTTTTAAAAGACCCGTGACTAAATAATAGTGTCACTCCTGCAAGAAAATGCATCCATTCATTTATGTACCAAGTATCACAGTATCTACTGTGCACCTGTCCTGGGCATTGTCACCCCCTGTGAACACAGTAGTGAGCAAGACGTGGTGCATCTACTGTTGGGAGGGACAGACAATAAATGTGTAAACAATAAAATGTGTAATTTCAAGAGAGTCTACAGGTGCTATGAAGAAAACAGGGCAGGACAGTGGATAGACAGGGATATGGAGACGGGGTGGTCAGGGAGGCGCACTGATCCAGGTTGTGTGAACGCTCCGAAGAAGCCATGAGGTCTGTCTGAGGGACACTCGGCCAGTGTGGCTGGCCATGGAGAATGGAGCAAAAATGGAAGCCATGAGGTCTTGGCGATGCTTTTTTTTTTTTTTTTTTAAAGATTTTATTTATTGAGAGAGTGAGTGTGAGAGACAGAAAGAGAGAGAGAGAGAGTGCATGAGCCGGGGGAGGGAGAAGCAGACTCCCTGCTAAGCAGGGAGTCTGATGCAGGGCTCAGCTCGATCCTAGGACCCTGGGATTTCTTGTTGAATGCATGGATTCCCATACTTCATTCCTAACTTCAAACCCTGAATAGGACTACCCTCTTACTACTGTATCTTACAGTTTACAGATGGGACTGAATTAGAAAACTGGGGAAGGAGATGGGCTACAGCAAGGAGAGAACGGTTTGGAGTCAGAAAGCCTGACTCCGAGCCCAGGCGCCACCATTTGTTCTTTGTGTACTTCGGGCAATCGACCTGCTTGTAGCTTCAGTGTGCCTGCCCGACAGTGGAATTCCTGACCCGGCCCCCTCCTCTCTGGCGTGTGCGAAAGCCCTGTCTAGCTGTCCTGTGCCGCATCGGGTAGCCGCCGCAGGGAGTCTCTCAGTCTGTACACGGCAGCTGAGAAACAGAAAGAAAATAGAGGTGGGCAGACGGGATGTTTAATAACAACACTTGAACAATGACAGTACACAAAACGTAGCTCTTATTTGGGGGCTAAGCATGTGTCGAGTGAGGTACTGTGTTACCCTGTTTAGTCTTCTCAACAACGCCCTAAGATTGGTTCTGTTGTTATCCTCATTTTCCAAAAGAGGAATGGGGAGGCTCCGAAAGGTTATCTGTCCAGGGTCACACAGACCCTGAGTCTCAAACTTCAACCTTCAAAGTGAAGCATTTATTCAAAGGCAAGTCCTCTGAGTACCCTCACTCATTGCTTATTTTCTTCTAGATCAAATCAGAATCAACTTGCTTATCGTTTTCCCAGCCCGCAGATTTCGGTAACGTGTAAAGTAAGCAAGGGTGAGCAGGGTTTGCTGGCGGCGGCGGCACCTCGGCGGTAAGAGAGGAACACGTTCATAACACCAGACATTAGCACAGGCACATACACACAAATGAAAACAAAGCAACCAAAAATCAATCTGGGTGTAGTGAGGAAGGGGTCCCTTCTCCACCTAAACTATAGTCTTCCCGCCTCCGAGCTTGGAGGCATATGCCCACCACGTCGTGCTCATAAGCAATGACTACTGATCATTGAAACAGAGATCGTTTGTTTACTCGCAAGGGGAAGTATGTAATGAAATTTAGAACATCTCTAACCAAAATATTTAAAATTAGAAATCCAAGAAAAAAAACATATATAGAATAGCTTATTCCCCAAGGACACTGGATTAAATAAGACATCACTGTATTATAAATATTAGTATGACATACAGCATGATTCCACTTACATACGGTTCCAGACCAGGCAACACGAAATTAGAGCCTTGAAGGCTGCATCCTTAGGTCAAAGTGAAAAGCAACCCAAGGACATGCTCATTATAAAAGTCAAGAGAACAGTTTACCTTTAGGAGGGAAGGTCAGGGCCTGTAATTGGGAAGGAGCCCGTGGGGATTTCTAGGGGCCAGCAGTGTCCTATTTCTTGACCTCAGTGGTGGTGACATGGGTGTCCACTTGACAGTAATTCATTAAGCTGTATCTGTATGATTTAAGTATTTTCTATATTTGTGTTATATTTCACAACAAATGTTAAAAACAATTGAACTTCAAAGATAAACCTGTACGACTAGTAAAGTAGACAGTACACTTTGCTCAAGTGTGATTCATGTATTTCTCATCATTTTACCCTCTGGACAGCCCCTGTGAGGCAGGAAGGGCAGGCATCCTCCTCCTCCCCCTTTTAAGATGGGGACCTTAGAGTGCCAGGGGTTTCCACACAGCCAGTGGGTGAGCTGGGACTCTCCCCGCTGTCTGGTATATCTTTGAGTACCCAGCTCTCCCAGCCCCCACCTCATCTTTCAGCTGTATTCCAGGCATAGAATATACTGCGGAAGAGTTGTGCAGTCTGAGTGAGTTTCCTCAGAGATCGGAAACTCACCTGTCATGATGTTCCACTGCAATCTCACGCTTGTTCTGGGAATCGATCTTGGCCTCCCTGACCATGTTAAACCAGGCCCTGAATATCTTCTTCTGAAGAAAATGCACCCACAGTTTTTGTACTTCTTCCTCCACATCAGTCAGGTACTGGGGATGAGGACAGGAATAGAAGTGAGACAATATCATAGACAAAGAATTAGACCAAATAAACAGTACAAAAGAGAACTGCAACAAATACAAAAGAACAAAGGACACTGGGGGCATAAAGAGAAAAAGATAACATGGCAGCCAAGATAATATCCTCTGCAATGTATTAAAAAAAAACAATGGAGGCAGAGGTGTGGAAACAGTTCTAAGCCTGAGGGGGTAGGTTTCTAGCAAAATTACTTGAGCAATTATGGGACAAGAAACAAGAAATGAGTATAAAAACAAAAGCTGATGTAATGATACATTACAGTTTATAAACAGTTTATGGACACTCTATGTGAAAAATGTTTTATACTAAGAAAGAATTGATTTGACATTTTCATATTCATTTCAAAGCAAGGAACTGGATTGACTATTCTATATTGTTCTTGAAAAAACAATGGTTATGGGCATCTGGATTGCATCTCATTTTCTTACATAGGATTGAGCAGAGACATGTATTTAAAGCTTCCTTCTCTGTGGCCTTACCTGTAACCAGCTCCGGATAACTCTCCTAAGCAATATTTGGCAATAGAGTTGATCAGCCCAGGCTGTGTTCCTAGCCAAGATTTCCTGACTATACTGGAACCAGGACAGCAGGCATTTTCTCTGTAGAGCCAAAGAGTGATGTTCTTCGGCCACCTGGACAATTTTTTAAATAAGAAAAGGAAATTATTCCTTACTTAATCATTTAAGGAAATACACATCACCTTGGCAAATGATGCTATAAACTACATGTAGGCAGTTACAGAGGGAAAAATCTTAAGGGCATTCAGACTATGTCTTAAGAGCTCTGACTACTGACCCTATCTTATGGGGGTTTTAGATGCACAGCCTTTCAGCACTGACTCCCCGAAGACCACAGCGACTGGCTGGTTATTAGGAAAATGGAATAAACCTCCAAAGCCATTATTTCACTTGCGTCAAGTTTTGAAATGCGTAGCTGATGATATTCTCAGTTTGTTCTCCTGGAGCTTGGACAGCAACTCCATAATAAACCTCTCTATTATGTACTTAACCACCGTCTAATTGGGGAAATGCCAATACTTTCAATTAGTTTTATAGTATGAGCTGTCACCAGCATTGAAATTTAGACATTATCAATAAACCACAAAACCATTTGATAGGAAAACAACATGATGAATAATTAAATGTCTTACCAACTTAAAAGGTTCAGACAGAGTATCATTCTATCAAAATAAACATGTAACTCAGAGTTTATGAGTTTTAAAAGATAACTGTTCTATTTTTTTAAGAGGCAGGAGGGAAAAACCCTTCTCTCTCAATCCTGTCCAGGCAATCACACATTTTTCTAAGCCTTGCCTAGCCAGCCAGCACCATGAATGGGAATGATCCAAGTGAATCTCTTAACAGTCCAATTTCTTGGCCAAAATGACCATCCAGGAGGCCACTGTGGCACCTGAGACCGCTGTCTGGCCTGACTCATCCCAGCCTGGGAGCCAAAAGGCAAGGGGAGTCTCCTAAGCTTCTTGCTCTTTGTCCTCTGGGAAAACAGAGAACCAGGAAGAAAAAGATTATCAGAAGGTCTCACGGAAGTTCTGAAAATGGTTTTTGGATTAAATATCCTATAGTACACATGAGTTTAAGGGAAAATGCTAAATAACTCTTCCGAAAAAATGTTACAAACAAGGCAGGGACTGTTCAACTGGACCTTTCTTAATTTTTTTCTATCCCTTCCTGGAAGCCAACTCAGATGGGTAAAGAAGCTACCCCTTCCTTTTACTGTCCTCCAGAACTTTTCCTTTTACTTCTTTTTATTTTTTAACTTTCAACTGGTGGTTGCCATCTACATAAACCCTCTGATTCTTACATAGTTTAACGGTGTGCCAGAACCGGGCCGCGTTCCTGGGCTATGTTCACAGGTGCTCGCTACACTTTAGCTTTGTAACCAATATGCTATGTGACTTTAAGCAAGTCAGTTCTCCTCTCTAAGGCCCAGTGCCCTTATTACAAATGGAAAGAGGTGGAGAGGACTGCTAATGTTCTAAAATTCTCTTATCTTGTTGTGATAGACTTTATAGTGGCCCCAAGGGATGGCCACGTCCTGATCCCTGGAACCTGTAAATGTTACCTTAGGTGGTAAAAGGGATTTTGCAAATATGATTAAGTGAAGGATCGTAAAATGGGGAGATTATCCTGCATGATATGCAAGAGCCCTAAATGTAACCACAAGAATCCTTGTCAGAGGGAGGCGGGAGGGTCAGCATCAGTATGTGTGACATGAAAGCAGAGAGCGGAGTGATTCAAGGAGGGAGCTGAGAGCAGCAGGATGCTCTTCTTCACTCAGAAGACTATAGAGAGTCAGCCCTCCCCTCTCATTACGAGGAAAAAGCCACAGCAAAATAGCAATGGCCTGGGGTACAGATGGATCCTCTTGCCCTCAGGCCTGATCACCACAAATGGGCTTCCTCAGCCGGTTTGGAATACTCAGTAATTCCAGAACCGTTGGTAAGGAGGCTGAGGACAAAAAATCAGGGACAGAGAAAAAACAATGGGAAGGGCATTTTGGGAAGGTTAAAAGAAAGTATGAAAAACAGGAAGAGAACAAAGAATGAAGAATGAATAGGCAGGGAGCCTACGTCATGTTTCCAGAGGTATAATCTGCAGCATTACTCAATTTAGTGGGACTCTTACGCTATTTGGTTTTCATAACCCAAAATGCTAGTTTTACTTTTCAATATTAACCTGGCCAAATGTGTAAGTAAGAGTTGTCATACCTAGAATAGATTACTGTGCTTATTTTTATACAGAATTCTAAAAATAACATTTCATCTGTTTTGAGCTTCTGATCATTTAGTTTAGAATGCCCTGCCCTATGTACTGGGTAAGTTTGAAGTTTCATGTTATTTGATTTTATATATCTCTGTGTGGCAGAGTAGGTTATTCCCTATAATAGGATTATATATCCCTACTCTTTGTATGTGATTTCATAATGTCTCCCAGTGAAGTAGATGGAACCTTTTCCTCCCCTTAATGACCTTGAGTTTGGCTCTATGATTTGCTTTGGCCAATGAAATGTCAATGGACCTGATACAGGCAGAGGTATCGCATGGGTTTACGTCACTGGGTTTAGTTGTTGCACAATAGACATTTGCCAGGTGAAAAGCATGGACCGAATTACTGCTGAAGTCAGAAAGAGGCTGTGGAGAGACCGGAATGTAATCCACAGCTGGCCCACAGATGTGTAAGAAATAAATGCCTAAATTGGAAGCTGCTGATTTTTGAGGGCTGTTTGTTATGCAGCTTTATTGAAACAGAAACCTAATACTTTATGGTAATTATTTCCTTTTTATGACAAACATGGCTAAAATTGAGAGAGGCCTCTATTCATCTTACTTTGAAAGTCTTTTAATAAAAAATCTACTCATTTTGTTCCCAACCTATCCAGTTATAGAAATCTTTCTCCATCTTGAAGACCAAATCTGAACTCTTACCCAAAACAAAGAAATACATATACACTCAATTAGCTTATATTTTTGGCTTTTAAATCACCAAACAACCCTCAAATCCTAATTGGATGTTTATGCCACTTGAAAAGTCCATTTTGGGGCTCCTGAGTGGCTCAGTCATTAAGCGTCTGCCTTCGGCTCAGGTCATGATCCCAGGGTCCTGGGATCGAACCTCACATCGGGCTCCCTGCTCGGCGGGGAACCTGCTTCTCCCTCTCACACTCCCCCTGCTTGTGTTTCCCTTTCTTGCTGTCCTTCTCTCTGTCAAATAAATAAATAAAATTTTCAAAAAAAAAAAAAAGTCCATTCTGTAATTTTGGGAGGAAGTATGTGACACTGTACCTGGATGTTTTGCTTGCTTTGCATTCTCAATCTCTTCCAAGGCTCCAGGCCTTTTTTTCTTAGCAATACCCTTTCATAATGTTCTTTGGCTACTGCTTCCAGCTGCTGGTTCCTCTTAATTCTCTTCTGCTTCTCTAGTTCTTTCTGGGAAAAATTAAAAAGTAAAATTGCTGAGGAGGGACCAAGATAGTGACATAGGAGGTCCTGGACTTCCCTCCTCCCTTGGATGCATTCAATGTATAGCTACAAATGGAGCATCTCCCTCTGAAAGAAATCTAGAAACTAGCTGAGTGACTCTTCCCTATCAGGGAAATACCCACATCAAAGTGGGTAGGAAAGGCTGAAACACACTCTTGACATAAACCCCATCCCTAGCACAGCACCATACAACAGGGAGGGAATTCCCAATTCAGAGCTTCTCTCTGAGGAATGAAGGGTTTGGACTGCACACCTAGCACCTCCTCTTTTAAAACCACCACCCAGAGGATGGGCCCCTAAAATGAATGGCTCTGAAAGCCACTGCTGGGGCTTGTGTCCATGAGATACATAAAACGATAGAAAACAAAGAAATGGTTCTTAATGGATGTGTGCGCACTCCCTATGGCTATGCCCCTAGGGCTCATCCCTGAGGGAGCAGACAAACATGCCCATCTCCCACTCTCTGAAAGTGGTTTGACTGTATACTTTATAAGCTAATGCCTGAGGGTCCAGCTTCTTATTTAGCACACATTTAGGGGTTGGCTGTGGTCCTCTCCAAAGGAAGTGCCCAATGGACCCTTCCCCTGCCTTCTCCCTCTAGCTCATTCCAATGATCAAACCAAACCACAAGCATCTCTCTGGAAGGAGCTTGGACACAATCTGGTCACCCAACATTTATGATTACCACTTGAGGGATGGGACCCTGGTTTGCCTGGCTCTGAAAGCCAATGGAGCTTCACAAGTCCTACAGGACTATAACAAAGAAGCAATTTTTAAATGGATGTAGGAGCACCCCTCTCCCCTTGTGGCTATATACCGGGCTCAGTGCAGAGGGAGCAGGCAAAACACATCTCATAGGTTCTCCCTGGAAGGGGCTTAGTTACCTACATTCCCAGCTGCTGCCTGAGGGTACAGTTTTTAATCAGCTTGCATCTAGGTGCTGACTGAGATTCTCCCCTTTGGAACACTGGCAGGTGTTGGTACAGCTCAACTACTGGGAGCTAAGAACAAGGACAGCAGATTGGATGATCACAAAGGTTTGAGAGACAACCAAGAACCTGGGCGAGGCTGACTGACAATGTTTATCTCCCACATGAGACCACTCTGTAACGACTAGGAGAGGTGGCTGCTTTATCTAATGTGCAGAAACCAACAGGAAGAGTCAAGAAAAATAGAGAAAGGGGAATATCTTCCAAACAAAGGAACAAGATGAATCTCCAGAAACCAATCTTAATGAAATAAATGATTTACCCAATATTTCAAAACCGTGATAATAAAGATGTTCACTGAGGTCAGGAGAGCAATGCATGAACAAAAACAGAATTTCACCAAAGACATAGGAAAAAAAAAAAAAAAAACCCAACCCCAAACATAAATTATATAGCTGAAGAATACAGTAACAGAACTGAAAAATTCAGTAAAGGGGTTCAACAGCAGACTATATCACGCAGAAGAAAGGATCAGCTAACTTAAAGACAGAGCAGAGAATTCATCCAATTAGGGGAAAAAGAAAAAAGATGAAGATAGCATAAGGGACTGATGGGACACCATCAAGGGTACAAATACATGCATTACAGGGGTTCCAGAGGAAAGGGGCAGAAAGCTTACTCAAAGAAATACTGGCTGAAAACTTCCCTCACTTGGGGAAAGAAACAGACACCCACATTGAGGAAGCCCAGAAAATACCAAACAAAATGAATCTAAAGAGGCACACCCCAAGACAATTAAACTGTCAAAAGTTAAAGACAAGGAGAGAATCATAAAAGCAGCAAGAGAAAAGCAACTTGTTACATATAAGGGCATTCCCATAGGACAATCAACAAGTTTTTCAGCAGAAACCTTGCAGGCCAGAGGGAGTGGGATGATATATTCAAAGTGCTAAAAGAAAAAACCTGCCAAACAAGAATACTCTACCCAGCAAAGATGTCCTTCACAATTGAAGGAGAGATAAAAGGATTTTCCAGACAAACCAAAGCTAAATGAATTCATTACCACTAGACCGGCCTTATGTCATACCCAACCCTTAAAAGGACTAATTCAAGGGGCACCTGGGTGGCTCACTCAGTTAGGTGTCCGACTCTTGGTTTTGTCGACTCTTGGTGTCCGACTCTTGGTTTTGCCTCAGGTAATGATCTCAGAGTCCTGAGATCCAGCCCCGCAACGGGCTCCCTGCTCATCGGGAGTCTGCTTCCCCGCCTCCTCTCTTTCTGTCCCACTCCCCACTCGTGCACTCTCTCTAATAAATAAATAAATCTTTTTTTAAAAAAAGGGCTTCAAGTTGACGTGAAGGACACTAGTTAGTAACATAAAAACATGAAACTATAAAATTCACTGGTAAAGGTGTATATATAAATAGTTTAATTGAGAATAATATGGTGATGGTGGTAGGTGAATCTCTTATAACTCTAGTATAAAGGTTAAAAGACAAAAGTATTAATTAAAACAACTATAATAATAATTTGTTAATGGATACACACTATAAAAGATGTAAATTGTGGGGCACCTGGGTGCTGCAGTCAGTTGAGCATCTGACTCTTGGTTTTGGCTCAGGTCGTGATCTCAGGGTTGTGAGATCAAGTCCCACGTTGGGCTCCACATTAGCACAGAGTCTGCTTCAGATTCTCTCTCTTTCCCTCTGCCCCTCCCACTCATGCTCTCTAAAATAAATAAATAAATCTTAAAAAAAAGATGTAAATTGTGACATCAAACACAAAGTGTGGGAGCAGGAGTATAAAAATGTAGAGGTTTTGTATACATTTGAAGTTATCAGCTTAAAACAGACTGTTAAAACTACAAGATGCCTTATGTAAGCCTCATGGTAACCACAAAGCATAAACTTATAGTAAATAAGCAAAAAAAGATTAAGAGAAAGTAATCAAAGCATAACACTATAGAGAATTATTAAATCACAAAGAAAGCAAGAGAGGAAGAAAGGAATATAGGAACTACAAAAGAGCTAGAAAACAGCAAAATGGCAATAATAAGTCCATGCCTATTAATTATTTTAAATGTACACAGACTACATTCTCCAGTGAAAAGCCATACAGTGGCTGAATGGATTAAAAAAACCAGGACCCAACCTGCTGCCTATGAGCGGCTCATTTCAACTTTAAAGACACACAGAGACTGAAAGTGAAGAGATGGAAAAAAGATATTCCATGCAAATGAAAGCCAAAAGACAGCAGGAGTAGCTAGCCTTACATCAGACAAAATAGACATTAAGCCAAAAACTGTAACGAGATTAAAAAAAAAGGTCATTATATCACGACAAAAGGGTCAATTCATCAAGAGGATATAACAATTATAAATATTTATATACCGGTCTTCCTCCATGGTTCCCTTGGCTCTCCACCCCTCCTTCCTGTGGTGCTCAATGGATCATGGTCAAGCCTCAAATGAGGTAGATGAAGATCAAAACCGGCATGGTGAAACGATTGGTCAAAGAAAAAATTATGCATGAAAAAGAAGCAAAACAACAAGAAGAAAAGATTGAAAAAAATGAAAGCTGAAGATGGTGAAAATTATCCAATTAAAAAGCAGGCAGAAATCCTGCAAGAGTCCTGCATAATGATCCCAGATTGCCAGCACAGGTTGGAAGCCACATATACTGATCTTTTGCAGTTAGTAGAGAGAGGAAAAGACTTGCAAGAAGCTGAGGAATATAAGGAAGCATGTTTAGTACTGGATTCAGTGAAGTTAGAAGCCTGAAGTTTTCTGTACAGGGTGTTTTTTGCATTAAATCTTGGGATCCATTCCACAATTCATTATTTTTGACCACTGCTGTGTGTTCAAGTAGTATGAGAATGTGCTTCTTTTTACTCAGTTGCATATATTTTTCTTTGCCTAATTTATCAAATGAGTTCATCTAATAAAAAAAATTATGCACCCAATTTTGAATCACCTAAATACATAAAGCTAATACTAACATTCTGAGGGGTGATCTAGACAGCAATACAATAATAGTAGGAAACCTAAATAACCCACTTTAAACAATGGATAGATCACACTGGCAGAAAATCACTATGGAAACATTGGACTTAAATTATATGTTAGACCAGATGGACCTAACAGACATATACAGAACATTTCATTCAACGATGACAGAATATGCATTTTTCTCAAGTGTACATAAAACATTCTCCAGGATGGATTATATGTTATATGCTACAAAACAAATCTTAATAAATTGAAAAAAACTGATATCATATCAAGCATCTTTTTCAACCATGGTGTTATGAAATTAAAAATCAATTACAAGAGGAAAACTGGAAAACACACAAATACGTGGAGATTAAACAACATGCTTACAAACAATCAATGAGTCAAAGAAGAAATCAAAAGGGGAAATCAAAAAACATCCAGGCAAAGGAAAATGGAAACAAAATATACCAAAACTTACGAGATGCAGCAAAAGCAGTTTTAAGAGGGAAGTTTATAGCAGTAAACCCTTACATTAGAAAAAATGAAAGATCTCAAACAGCCTAACTATACATCTCAACAAACTAGAAGAAGAAACTATGCCCAAAGTTAGCAGAAGGAATGAAATAAAGATCAGTGCAGAAATAAATGAAATAGAGACTAGAAGAACAATAGAAAAGATTTAAAAAAAAAACTAAGAGCTGTCTTTTTTAAAAGATAAAATAGACAAACCTGTGGCTAGACTAAGAAAAAAAGAGACAAAATCAGAAATGAAAGAGAAAACACAGGAATAGTAAGGATCATAACAAACTACTATGAACAATTATATACCAACAACTTAAATAACCTACAAATGGATAAATTCTTAAAAACATACAACTTTTACTAAGACTGAATCATGAAGAATTAGAAAATCTGAACAGACCGATTACTAGTAAAGAGATGGAATAAGTAATCAAAATCCTTCCAACAAAGAAAAGTTCAAGACCAGATGGCTTCACTGGTAAATTCTACCAAATATTTCAATTAATACCAATCCTTCTTAAACTCGTCCAAAAAATATAAATCCTAAATCATTTTACAAGGGCAATATTACCCTGATGCCAAAGCCAGACAAGGACACAAGAAAATTATAGGCCAGTATCCCTGATGAACATAAATGCAAAAAATCTCAACAAAATATCAGCAAATCAAACAGAACATTGAAAGGATCATACACTATGATCAAGTGGGATTTATTCCAGGGATGCAGGGATGGTTCAACATCCACAAATCACTCACTGTGATACTCCCATGTTACAAAATGAAGGATAAAAATCCTATGGTCATCTCAATAGATGCAGAAAAAGTATCTGACACAATTCAACATCCTTTCATGATAAAACCTCTCCACAAATTGGGTATAGAAGGAACGTATCTCAACATAATAAAGACCATACTTGCGAAGCTCACAACTAACATCACACCCAACATTGAAAAGATTTTCCTCTAATATTATGAACAAGACAAGGATGCCCACCAATTTTATTCAAAATAGTGTTGGAAGTGTCAGAGCAATTAGGCAAGAAAAAGAAATAAAGACATCCAAATTAGAAAGGAAGAAGCAAAATTGTCTCTCTCTGCAGATGACGTGATATTATATATCAAGAACCCTAAAGACTCCACTAGAAACTGTCAGAATAAATGAATTTAGTACAATTGCAGTATACAAAATCAATTGCACGTCTATACATAATAATGAGTTATTAGAAAGAGAAATTAAGAAATTAATCCCATTTACAATAGCATTAAAGAGAAAAAACTACTTAGGAATAAAATTTAATCAAGGAAGTAAAATATCTGTACATTGGAAACTATAAAATATTGGTGAAAAAAATTGAAGAAGACACAAATGTTCGATATGGATAGATTTTTTTCCTGTGATTTGTACTGCATAACCAGCCACCTAGATCTGCACATACGTAGGCAGGCTAAGGAATGTTGTTTGTGAGACTTGTGATGTGTGAATAACCTTGGGAGCCCGGCTGTTGAAATATATTATCTGGCCTCCAGGTCAGAACTGGCCCTTCTGTTCTGGATGCCAAGATCTATAAATCTTGTCTCACATCCCCTCCTGCTCCAGGCTGCATTGGCTCCCTAGAATGGAATCCAGGCAGGGAGGCAGACACACATAGCCCAGGCTCCTTGAAAACATAAAAACATGATAACATAGAAATGCAGCTCGCTCCAAATTGCATGTAGACAAACAAATGTTTAACTTCAAACCCTGTTATGTGCCCTGTAAATATTGTCAGTTGGAAGTCTCACCTGAGGGGAGGATGCTCTGCCCAGACCTCTCAACTGGGACTCCAGCCTAGCTGTTTCCACGGGGCTTCCCCAGCTAATGAGGTTGGATGTTGTTAAGTACCCAATTTGATGTAACTTTGCCTTATTCTCATTTCTTGCCTACTATTACCTTCATCTATGTGTAGATTTCTTTCCTCTTCTGTTCCTATTAGCTTTCTATATTAACAATAATAAAGTTTTCTTTCCTTTTCAAAACCAAAGCACACCTGTTGTGAATCTTTTCACAGAACAATAAATAAATGGAAAGATTCACTGTGCTCATGGATTGGAAGAATTAATATTGTTAAAATGGCCATACTACCCAAAGCAATTTACAGATTCATTGCAGTCCCTATCAAAATTCCAATGGTATTTTTCACAGAAATAAAAAAAGCAATCCTAAAATTCGTATGGGACCATGAAAATCCTGAATAGCCAAAGCAGTTTTGAGAAAGAAGAACAAAGCTGGAGGCATCATATTTCTTGATTTCAAACTATATCACAAAGCTACAGTAAGCAAAACAGTATAGCACTGGCATTAAAAAAAAAAAAAAAAAAAGACACAGATCAATAGGATAGAGAGCCCAGAAAGAAACCCATGCATATATGGTCAATTAATTTTCAACAAAGGAGCCAATAATATACAAAGGGGGAAAGTCTCTTCAATAAATGGTGCTGGGAAAACTGGGTAGCCTCCTGCAAAACAATAAAACTGGACCTTTATCTTACACCATCCATAAAAAGCAACTAAAAATGGATTAAAGACTTGAATGTAAGACCTGAAACTAAAACTCTTAGAAGAAAACATAGTAGGTAAGCTCCTTGACTCTGGACTTAGAGATGAGTTTTTGGATTGAACACCTTAAATCAAAGGCAACAAAACAAAAATAAACAAGTGGGATTACATCAAACTAAAAAGCTTCTGCACAGCAAAGGAAACCATCAACAAAAAGAAAAGGTAATCTATGGAATGGAATAAAATATTTGCAAACCATGTATCTGATAAAGGGTTAATACCTAAAATATACAAGGAACCTATACAACTCAATAGCAAAAAAACCCCAAATAACCCATTTAAAAAATGGGTAAAGAACCTGAAGAGATGTTTTTCCAAAGGAGACATACAAATGGTCAACAGGTACATGAAAAGCTACTCAGTATCACTAATCATCAGGGAAATGCAATGAGGTATCTATCACCTGACAACTGTTAGAATGGCTATTATCAAAAAGATAAAAAATAAATGCTGGCAAGAATGTGGAGAAAAGGGAGCCCTTGTGCATTGCTGTTGGGAATGTAAACTGGTGCATGCCCTATGGAAAACAGTATGGAGGTTCCTCAAGAAATTAAAAATGGACCTACCATATTATCCAACAATCCCAGTTCTGAGTATGTATCCATAGGAAACAAAATCACTATCTAAAGAGATATTTGTACTCCCATGTTTATTGCAACATTATTCACAGTAGCCAAGATATGGAAACAACTTAAGTTTCCATCAATGGATAAATGAATTTAAAAATATGGTATATATATACAATGGAAGATTATTTAGCCTTAAAAAAAGGAAATCCTGCCATTTTTGACAACACAGATGAACCCTAAGGACATCATGCTCATTATGCCAAGTAAAATAAGCCAGAGAAAAACAAGTACTAGGTGGTATCACTTATATGTGGAATCTTTATTTTTTTAAAAAAAAGAAACAGAGAGTAGAATGTGGTTGCAAGTGGTTGAGGGGAAGGGGGGAAATAGGGAGAGCCTGGAAAAAGGGTACAAACTTTTAGTTGTGAGATGAATGTAGTCTGAGGACCTAAAGTGTAAACATGGTGGCTGTAGTTTTTAATACTATATTTTATAACTGAAATTTACTGAGAGAACTTAAGTGCACACACACACACACACACACACAGGTGTGTAACGGATGTGTTAACCCAATGGTGAGAATCCTTTTACAATGTATAAGTACATCAAATCATCCTGTTGTACATTTTTTTTGGGGGGGTTCCTTTTTTTAATTTAAATTCAATTAATTAACATATAGTGTATTATTAGTTTCAGAGGTAGAGTTCAGTGATCATCAGTTGCATAGAACACCCAGTGGTCATTCCATCACGTGCCCTCCTTCATGCCCATCACCCAGTTACCCCATCCCTCCCACCCACCTCCCTCCAGCAACCCTCAGTTTCTTTCTTATGCTTAAGAATCTCTTTTGGTTTGTCTCTCTCTCTGATTTCATCTTGTTTTATTCTTCCCAGGTTGGTTTTTTTTTTTTTTTTTTTACTAACCAGAATCATGCTGTATGTATTGTTCTTTGATGTGCTTGCTGGAGATGTTCTCAGCCTAGCACACACCTTTTATCCATTCTATATTCCACAGAAATAGTGTCACTGTTTGGGTTGCTTCATTCTGCTGTTATAATTATGCCCACTTCTGTGCACAAACTTGAGCATAGGGGCTGGAATTTGTGGGGAAGTGTGTCAGTTTGAGCCCCTGGCAATCTGAGGTGAAGGCATGTTGACTTGGCATTGGGCATGCTGACTCGGGCAGGAGGGTGGCTGGACTGTGAATTTGGGACCCACAGGCTGATGGCATGCGTGACAGGGATGTGGCCGGTTTTGCTTTTAACTTTTGTTTTTCTGGGAAACTCTCTCTCTCCTTCTATTCTAAATGAAAGCCTTGCTGGATAGAGTATTCTTGGCTGTAGATTTTTTCCTTTTAGCAGTCGGAATTGATCATGCCGCTCCCTTCTGGCCTGTAGAGTTTCTGCTGAAAAACCCACTGACAGCCATATGGGGTTTCCCTTGTATATCACTGCTTTCCTTCCCCTTGCTGCTTTTAAAATTCTCTCTCACTACTTTTGGCTATCTTATTTACTTTGTGTCTTGGTGCAGACCTCTTTGGGTTGGTTGTGTTGGGGGCTCTCTATGCCTCCTGGATCTGGATTTCTCTTTCCTTCCCCAGATTCAGGAAGTTTTTAGCTATTATTTCTTCAGACAAATCTTCTTCCCCCTTTTCCCGCTCTTCTCCTTCTGGGATCCGTATCATGCGACTGTTATGCTTGACAGTGTCGCTGAGTTCCCTGGGTCTATTCTCATTTTGTGTATTTTTTTCCCCTCTCATCTGCTCATCTTGATTACTTTCCATTACTCTGTCCTCCAGGTGGCTGATCCGTTCTTCTACTTCCTCTTGTTTGCTATTTATTCCAGGTGGTCTATTTTTATTTCCATTTAGTGAGTCCAATAGCTCTAATTGGTTCTTTTTTTACATCTCCTATCTCTTGGTGGAGGGTCTCATGGAAATTCTGCACTCTTTTCTCAAGTCCTATGAGTATCTTTATGAGCATTACTTTAAATTCTCTATCAGACATATTACTTATCTCCATTTCGCTTAGGTCTACTGCTCTGATTTTTTCCCACTCTTTCATTTGGGATATATTCCTCTGTCTCCTCATTCTGTCTATTGCTGTGTCTGTTCCTCTGTGTTAGGAAAGTCAGCTACGTCAACTGTACTTGAAAGTAGTGGCTTTATGAAGAAGAGGTCCTGTAGCGCAATGTCTCCTTTTCACCAGAAAGTGGTGCTTCAGGGGATGTCTCCTATACATGCGTTGCTCCAGGGGTGTCCTACCGTTGTGGCTGGGATGTGTTTGCCTTCAGTCCAGCCTGTGATGGCTCTCTGCTTGTTGTGGGCAGAGTCTGGTCTCCGTGGTGTTAGTGGGCTGGTCCGGGGCTGCCTTGGGCTTGAGTTGAGTCAGACCAGGTGCTTGCCAGAGATGCAGTAGCACCAAACTGCAGGCACTTTCCCTGTGTTGTCCCCTGAGAAGCTTTTGTTGGTGGGTGGGGCCTGCAGACAGACCAGCTGCCTGCCCCCAGCCCACCGCTGGGGTCACAGTCAGACTGGTGTGTGGTTATCTTCCCCTCTTCCTGGGGCAGGACTCACTTTGGAGTAGTGCTGACCCTTGTCTGGGCTGCGTGCACACTGCCAGGCTTGTGGCACTGCTTTGATGGGATCTTGCCAAGAGCGATCGGAGGGGGTGGATCTGCTTCACTGTGGCCTCTTGTCTATGCCGGGCTGTGGAGTCTGTTCTGCCAGTTTTTGGGCTGCTTTCTGGATTATTTATGCCGATGTGGGTGCTCTCTAGGCAGCCACGTGGCAAGAGGTGAGCCCAGGGTGATCCTACTCCGCCATCTTCCCAGTAGCCATCCTGTTGTACATTTTAAGTACCTTACAATTTTGTAAATTATACCTCAGAAAAACTGAAAAAATAAGTAAAAGTGCCATGACCAAAACACTAATGAATTTCATATCAACAAATAGCTAATTAACTTAATTTGAACATATAACCACTAAACAGTGTGCTAATCATGGTAACAGAACTCTGGAGCATTAAAGGAAACAATTCTGCCAAGTGGGTGAGGAAAAGGTGGTCATGAGTACTACAAGAATCAGTGCTATACATAGTCTTAGATATATTCAGTGTTATTCACAGATGATCTGTATCTCACTCAGTTACTAAAAAGTAAAGTATCTAGTTAGGAGAGCAATCAATATTTCTCCCTCATTATTATGGGAAACCTAGCAATACAGCCCCTTCATTTAGATTATAGAGATTTATATGTAAATAACCCTATTTAAATTTAAAGATACTCCATACTGCATTAAAAGCCTAGAATAATATTCTTACACTGTGCTCTTTTTAAAAGTGATGCACAAATAAAATAAGTCCAGAAAAAAGTTAAAAGTATTTGATGATCATTAGGCAGCCCTCCCTCCTCTGAGAAGGATTAACCATTTCTGGTAATACCCTGAGAAAAGACAGCTCCCATGCTCCTCAAAGAAGAATGTACCCCTTGAGGGGCTGACTGAGAAAGATGACAGAAGCGTAATGGTTTACTGTAGAGATATCATTTTTTAATTTTTATATTTTTAATAAAAGTAGGCTATAATAAAAGTGAGAGAAAAAAATTACCTAAAAATGGTGAGTGGTAGCAAGTGATACCCCTTATGAAAGTCACAAGAGCAAAGCAAATACTTCAGACTGTCTTCACAATAGTTGTCATTTATGTAATATAAATACAAAAACATTTAAGCTTCTCCCCCCACCCCGCCGCAATTTCACTTCAGGAAAAGTGTGGTGAATTGGCTGATTCTGACAAGCTACTTAATTGCTGAGTCTTCTGTGAGAAAAAAAATGAGAGCACGCAGTGGAACATTTCTACTATGGAAGGGAGATTTGCCCTGATCTTCCAATCCAAACTACCTGTTTCAGTACAAATTCCTCAAGATGAAATGTCCACATTCTCTAAAGCACTAACCCCAAATTATCTTTGTAATCTTCATTTCAGACACCTGAGATGTTGAACTGGACGGCCAGAAATAAAAATTATTTACAAGAATTTTCTTATGAGTAACAAGTACAGCTGAGGGTTATGTGGGGGGTGAAAACAGAAAGTAGCCATTTTCACATCCATTGAAATGTTCCTGTAGCACTGAGATAGCAGTTGTGACTTACAGACAGGAATCTAACACAGATAATAAGCCTTTGGAGAGATCCTCAGGCTGGCCAACCCTGTTCACATGCACACCTAAGTTACAGTGTAACTATTTTCCTAGAAATATAACTCTGTGGCTGGTGGTGTAGGCTCCAAAGGAAATCCAGTTTCCGATGGAGTGGGGAAAAATAGCCTTCTTTTATGTCTACTTTTCCATGAAAAAAGAGAAAGGAAAACATTTAACAGAGATCTGCTTGAGCCAAAATTTTGTATTACACGCATTTTATACACACACACACACACACGTATATATATATAAATTTATATATATAAGATTTTACCCACCTATTTGACAGAGAGAGAGTGAGAGAGAGCACAAGCAGGGGGAGCGGCAGAGGAGAGGAAAGCAGGCTCCCCGCTGAGCAATGGGATTTAAGAGGAGTTTAGATTTTTATTTTCAAAAGGTCATTACGTGAGGCCATCATACTGCTACATCGGACAGGCTATCCTGTCAGGGCCACAGGAGCACTAAAACACACTTGCACATCAATGACCATGCTGTCCCAGGTGGTACTTCCTGCCATGGCTAGAGTGGCCCCCCCTCTGAAGAATGCAGCACTTCTAGGTCCAGGGGCATTGTCGGTAACAAGGATCACAGAGGGCAGCCATGTCTTAACCCTGAACCACTTCCTGAATATGGAGGACAAATTTGTCATGGGCTTATCCCTGAGGAATTCTTCCAGTTCCCTTATCCTAAAACATGTCGAAGGCCTTATCTTGAATTTTCTATCCAAAGAAATACATGTGATTGCCCTAGAGAACTTCTCTACCATATTGGCACCTCATCTATATAATTAGAAAATATGGTACTGCACACCCTAAACGAATAAACTTAATGAGTAAAACAATGCCCAACTAGAAGAGGTGAAGCAGGCTCCCATCAAACACGTCTGGGATGGGACTATTCAGAGAAGTCATAGCAGGTACTGGCTCAGAAGTGTCATTATCTTTTTGATGTCCAGAGGAATAATGCTGCCATGGCCTTGGTGACTGCTTACTGGGAATGGCTATATAAAGTATACAAGGAGGTAAAAAATCGCCTGTGCAGAATATGATGCATCAGATGGAAAAAGACTCGATGATAAACTGGGTGGAGAAATATACTATGCAGAGCATGATTGTCCAGAAGCAAAGGAGGTAACTGCCAAGTGCATTTTTGTTTTTTGAGAGAGAGAGCACATGCAAGTGGTGGGTAGGGTGGGGTAAGGCAGAGGGAGAGAATCTTTTTTTTTTTTTAATTTTTTAAAAGATTTTTTATTTATTTGACAGAAAGAGAGAGAGGGAGCAAGTGAGCACAAGCAGGGGGAGTGGCAGGCAGAGGGAGAGGGAGAAGCAGGCTCCCTGCCGAGCAGGGAACCCGATGCGGGGCTTGATCCCAGGACCCTGAGATCATGACCTGAGTCGAAGGCAGGCACTTAACCGACTGAGCCACCTAGGCGCCCCAGAGAGAGAGAATCTTAAGCAGGCTCCATGTCCAGCATAGAGCCTGATGTGAGGATCGATCCCACGACCCCAAGATCATGACCTGAGCTGAAACCAAGAGTTGGGACACTCAACAGACTGAGCTACCCAGGCACCCCACCGAGTGCATTTTAGATCTGAAGCGCTTGCAAAAAAGCTCAAACACCATCAATTTGTACATTTACTAAATGGAAACTAGTCTATGTGATAAAGTCTCTTTGTCTACTGTTATGGACTGAAGTCGGATTTTATCTGGGGGTCATAGTCATAGGGACGTTCCCGCCTTTTTGCAGGCTTTTGCTCTAGGAACTCCATAGAGTTCCCACCTTTTTGCAGGCTCTCACAGAGAGGATCAGGGAGAATCCAGATAAAGTTCCTACCACAGTTCTGGCTGGTGGAGAGGAACAGCAACCACTGTAAAATCTGCCCAGACCGTTCTCCCTTGGAAAACAAAAGCCTTCATCTGTAAGTGGCCCCACCTGAGGACACTAGTGGAATGCTACTGCAGATGGGGGGAAGGGCTTCCTTTCACAGAGGGAAGGACTTTAAGGTTAAAGACTGAGCCAGTGGATACTAAAAGATGGGAACAGAGGAGTAGGAGCAGATATTCTTCTGACTGCCCAATACTGTGCACTCCAAAGACTGAGATTTAATAAGAATGTTACAGAGTGCTTCCCCTCATCCACAACCCACCAGCATGCAAACAAACCTCCAGTAATAACAGTGGAGTACAAGTGAGAGACCTGCAAAAGAGACAGACTCTCCCTGGGGAACAGCACAAAGGAAAGACCTGAAGCCAAAAAAAGGAGACAAAAACAAAGTTGCTAGTGTAAATTGAAGTGTATGGTGCTCATAGTAATAGCAAACCTCATCAATGGTAACCATGGCAACAACAAACTTGTAATCTAGCCAACTCCTGGCTAGATTAACACAAATCTCCACACTAAAGGCCTACTTATCTCAGTTTCTATTGCCCTGTACAACAAGCCTGGGTTTCAACAACAACAGCAACAACAAAGACATGTCAAAAGATAAGCAATAAACACAGTCTAAAAGATAAATCAATCTTTACAACAAGACTCAGATATGACAGAGATTTTGGAACTACCAGAGAGGGAATTTTAATTTTTAAATAACTTATAATAACATTAAAGGCTCTAATGGGCAAGGTAGTCATCATTCAAGATCAGATATGTAATTTTAACAGCGATATGGAAACTATAATAGAGTCAAATGAAAATGCTAAAAAATAAAAAAACATAATAACAAATGAAAAGAGCCTTCAAACGGCTCATCACTAGACTTGACAGAGACAAGGAAAGAATCAGGTAACTTGAAGTTGAATTAGCAGAAATTACACAAACTGAAAGGCAAAGAGAAAAAAGAATGAAAAACATAACAGAGCATCCAAGAGCTGTGGGATAGTATTAAACAGTGTAATGCAAGCATTGCAACTGGAATCCCAGGAGGAGAAGAAAAAGAATGGGACAGGTGAAATATTTGAAGAAATAATGGGTAAACATATTCCAAAATTACTGACAGATACAAAGCCACATATCTAAGAAACTTAGAGACCACCAAGCAGGGGAAAAAACAAAGAAATCACATTTGGGCATATCATATTCAAACTGCTGAAAACCAAAGACAGAAAAAAATCTTGAAGGCAGCTGGGGGAAAAGAACCTACCTTACCTTCTGTTATAGACTGAATGTTTATAACCCCCTCTGGATTCATATGTTGAAGTCCTAACAATCAGGGTGCCTATTTTTGGACATGGGGCCTCTAAGGAAGTAATTGAGGTAAAATAGGTCCTAAAGGTGAAATTAGTATCCTTTTAACTCACCAGAGAGCTCATGTACTCCCTTTCTCACTAGCAAAGGTCACAGGAGGACACAGTGAGAAGGTGGGCATCTATAAGCCAGGATTAGAGCCTTTACCAGAAACCAACCATGATGGCACCCTGATCTCAGATGTCCAGTCTACAGAACTGGCAACCCAAGTAAGACACCTACAATAAAGGAACAAAGATAAGAATTACAGCAAACTTGTCAGAAACCAGGTAAGCAAGAAGACAACAGAATGACATAGGTAAAGTGTTGAAAGAAAACTATCAACCCAGAATTCTATATCCAGTGAAAATACCTTCCAAAGTGAAGGAGAGGGGCACCTGGGTGGCTCATTTGGTTAAGTCGGTTCTCTTTCTCCCTCTCTCCCTGCCCTGCTCATGGGCTCTTAAAAAAAAAAAAAGTGAAGGAGAAACAAAACCTTTCTCAGACAAATGAAAACTAAGAGAATTCACTACCAGCAGACCTATCCTACAGGAAATGTTAAAGGCAGTTTTTCAGGCAGAGGGACTATGATATAGGTTACAATCTTAGATCTACACAAAGAAATAAAGAGCACCAGAAATGAAAGAAATGAAAAACTATAATCTTCAGCTTTTTTTTTTTTTTTTTTTAAGATTTATTTATTTATTTGAGGGAGAGAGAGAATCTTAAGCAGGCTCCACACCCAGCATGGAGCCCAACACAGGGCTCAATCTCATGACTCTGAGATCATGACCTGAGCCAAAATCAAGAGCTGGATGCTTAACTGAATGAGCCACCCAGGTGCCTCCAGCTTATTTTTAGTCACACTAAAACACAATTGTTTAAAGCAATAAAAGTAACAAGGTATTGGGTATTTATATTATATATAAAAGTAAAATACAGGACATATATGACAGTAAAGATGAGAGAATGTAACTTCCCCCTGAGATCTGGAACAAGGCAAGGATGTCTTCTCTCACTACTCCTATTCAACCTTGCACTGGAATTCCTAGCTAGTTCAATAAGGCAAGAAAAATAAAAGGCATATAGATCAGAAAGGAAGAAATAAAACTGCCTTTATTGGCAGAGAACTTGTAGAAAATTCCAAAGAATCTACAAAAAAATGCCTAGAACTAATAAGTGAGTTTAGCAAGGTTGCAGGATACAAGGTTAACATACAAAAAATGGACTGTGTTCTATATACCAGCAATGAAAAAACTGAATTTGAAATTTAAAAAAAGCATCATTTATCATAGCACCAAAAAAGATGTAGGTATAAATCTAACAAAACATATACAAGATATGTGAAGAGCTATAAAACACTCATAAAACAAAGATCTAAATAAATGGGGAGATATACCATGCTCATAGATTAAAGAAACAATGTTGTTAACAAAGTTGTTAATTCTCCAATTTGATCTGTAGATTCAATATGATCCCAATTAAAATCTAAGCAAGTTTTTTTTTTTGTACACATTGACAAGATTAGTCTAAAACTTATATAAAAAGGCAAAGAAAACAGAATAGCCAAATCATTCTGAAAAAGAATAAAGTAGAAGGATTCACATTTCCCAATTTCAAGATTTACTATAAAGGTACAGCAATCAAAGGCAGGTGGTAGTGGCTAAGGAATATACATAAAGAATAAAAGAACAGAAAAGAGATCCAGAAACAGATCCACACAAATACAGTCAACTCATTTTTGACAAAGGTATAAAGCATTTCAATGGAGAAAAGATAGCCTTTTCAACAAATGATACTGAAACAACTGAACGTCTATATGCAAAAGAAATAAACTTATTACAAATGATGCAAGGAGGTGGGAAAAAATAGAAGCTGACCTAGAAAACCAAATTTTAATTGAAAACTATAAGGTTAAAAGCAAAAGAAACTGTATAAATACTGTACTCCAGTTGGTAAATTTTTTCATGGGGGTACAGTTCTGAACTTGCTTTACATGTATACGGGAGCTGAACGACTTAGGTAAGTGGATGGTGAATTGTGGGAACCAGATCTTACACTGTCAAATAGGGAATTTACAGATAAGCAAGAAGGGAAGGGAAAAATAAATCATCTGACGCGGGATTAGAGCCCGAGATATTAGTATGAACTTATGTTCATACTAATGTTTACTCAGATGGATAGATACAGAAATGATTATGGATAGGTGTGTACATGGTTTAGTATACATACGTATATTACTTAACTCTCTCTGCCGAGGTGCTAAAATTAATGACATCCCAGAAGCAATGAGTACCCTCACTGCCCAGATCTCGCTTTCCAAATACCATTTAGAACCAGGGCACCTTGGTTAGGGTAGTGAAAATACAAGAACAGTGTTGGAAAGTAAAATACCCCAAAACCAAAAAAGGATGAAGGCATGTCAGAGGGACACAGGAGCCAACATTAAAGAGCAACCCATAGCTAAAGTGGGAACAATCTGAGCCACAAAATAAATAATATTTTTTAGAACTCAGAGTATAAAATAAATATTCATGAATCCATGCTGATGTAAATGATTAAATCTTCCTCACAGAAGAATCCCAAATAATATGTGTAGATACTCGTCCCTCCAGGAGACAGAGCTTAATTTCCACTCCTCCCTACCCTGGGAGTGGACCAGACTGAAACACCTCCAAAGAACAGAGTATGAAAAGGGAAAAACAGTAACTTCACAGTGGAGAAACGTGTCAAAACGCTGCCTTACACAAGTCATCAAAGTATCACCAGAGATAAGTCATCTTTTTATTTATTTTTTATTTTATTTTATTATGTTATGTTAGTCACCATACAAGTCATCTTAATTTAATGTAGCCCCTGCTGTGATGAGATTAGGAGGGCCTTTCATCTAGGTAGCATTCTTAAAACAAAGACCATAACCCCAGAAGAATTTAAGAAAAACCTCAGACCAACACAAACTGAGGAACATTCTACAAAATACCTTATAGGTACTCCTCAAAATTGCCAAGGCTATAAAAAAACAAGGAAAGATTAAGCGCTATGGTTTGAATGTGTGTTGTCGTTCCCCACCCCCTGCCACCCCCCCCAGCCAAATTCATATGTTGAAATCCTAATGCCTGTGTGATAGTGTTAGGAAGTGGGGCCTTTGGGAGGTGATTAGGTCATGAGGGTGGAGCCCTCATGAATGGGATGTGCTGTCATAAAAGAGACCCTATGAAGCTCCCTAGCTCCTTCCACCATGAGAAGACACAGTGAGAAGTCAGAAAAACGGAAAAACTGGTGAAATCTGAATAGTCTGGTCTTAATGTACTAATGTTGGTTTCTTCGTTTTGACAAATGCACCATGGTAATGTAAGGTGATAATATTAAGGAGAAACTTAAACTGAGTGATGGGTATACGAAAACTCCCAGTACTACCTTTGCAACTTCTTTATAAACCTAAGTAAACCAAAACAAAAAGTTGATTTTTAAAAAAATAATGAGTATTAAGGAAGGCACTTGTGATGAGCACTAGGTACCGTATGTAAGTGATGAATCACTAAATTCTGCACTTGAAACTAATTATTACACTGTATGTTAGCTGGAATTTACATAAAAACTTGAAAAAAAAGAAAAAATTTACCTTAAACATATAAATAAAAGGTTTTGGAGAATTCTGAATGGTAAGTGAAAATACTGACAAGAGACTCTTAAACGCAAAAAAAGCAGATTAAAAATTATATACACCTCCCCCCCTGCAAATTATCAATCTATTAAGAGATGCTTAGAGAAAAAGAAGTAAATATACTAAGATATTTAGTTACCTCTTACTGCTGAGCTCATATTTTTCCATTTTTTTTGTAGTTCTCAAATGTTCCATAATGAATATAAGATGTATTGACTTTGTATCATTGTGTTTAAGTATTTTTAATTTTACATCAGAGTATTTAAGTTATGGAATATCAATGAGAAGAGTAAACATCATTCAAGGACTTTATCTGCTCTTCTGGGGAAGGGGTTAGTACGTTTTTGGTTGTATGCAGGATAGTTGAATCATGTTAAGCAGAATTATGATCTTGTCTTTATCTGGAGATTAAGTATGGTTTAAGGAGATGTGTATTGGTGCCAAGTTGATAAGGGGTAGACTTGTGATGGTTAATTTTATGTGCCAACTTGAATGTGCCACACGGTGCCTGGATTTATGGGTGTATCTGTGAATGTGTTTTGGGAGGAGATTAGCATTTGAATTCATGGAGTCTGTGGGACTGCCCTCCCAAATGTGGGTGGCCATCATCCAATTCCTTGAGAGCTAACTAGGACCAAAAAAACCCCCCCAAAAACCCAAAAACCGGAAGGAAGAATCTGCCCCCTTTTCCTTTCTGCCTGCCTGCTTGAGCTGGGCCATCGGTCTTCTCCTGCCCTTGAACTAGAGTTTTAGCATCCATTCAGATGAGGACGGGAATTACATTGCTGGCTTTCCTGGGTCTCCGGGCTTGCAGATGGCAGACTGTGGGACTTTTCAGCCTATATTATCATATGAGCCAATTCCTTGTAATAAATCTCTTCCTACACATACAACTTATTGCTTCTGTTTCTCTGTAGAATCCTAATACAATTTCCAATTCAAATCTCTTTTCTATGAAAATGTCTCTACTATCCCCTCCATCTTTATAGGTCTTGCCTTCCATGGCTCTCTTGATCTCCTTTGGTCTTTTTTTTTTTTTTTTTTTAAGTAGGCTCCGAGCCCAGCATGGAGCTGGGTTTGAACTCATGACCTGAGATCAAGACCTGAGCTGAGATCAAGAACTGGACGCTTAACTGACTGAACCACCCAGGCGCCCCTTCTTCGTTCTTTGGGGCACAAGACAACATATATTGTACTATATTGTCTGACAGGTGTGCATATTTAGGCCTTATCTTTCTAACTAGAATGTAATAATCTTGAAAGTAAGAGTTTTCTCTCTTATCTCTTGGGTGTTCTTTTCTTCCATTTGTTACTTTATTTGTTCATTCACTTACTCACTCATTCAACACGCTTGCTGAGTTTCTATTATATGTCAGGGACACTGCTCACCAATACAACAGTGAGCAACACCAGACTGCTCCCTTTATTCTCAAGGAGATTCCAGTTTAGTTGGGAGATGCGGAAATCAATAAGACAACCACAAAACATATGCATAATTATAAGCCCTGGTAATGCTTTGAAGGAAATATATTTCAGAATCCACAAAGGGGAACATAACCTAACCTTGGGTGAAGAAGAGAGTGTACAAGGCAAGAAAGGGTCATCTGGGTTTGAGCTACGATCTGAAGAATGCGCAGGTTTTCACTAAGGTGGGTGAAAGGGTGGAGGTGCGAGAAGAGTGCTCTGGAGGGAAGTTCGGGAATGGAGAAGGTGCACAGGGCCACGGTACTGCACACAATAGGCTTTAAGTAGGTGACCGACCAAACAGACTCTACGAACCATTTTCTGCAGTCTCTTCTCTTCTCGTTTTTTCTTAAGCTGAGCCTCCTTTTCTTCTGCTTCCCTCTTCTGACGCTCCTCCTCTTGGGCCTTTAACTGGGCCTGGTCAAGATGAAAGTCAGTAAAAAATAAGAACACTATGTTTGTATGGAAGTAAGATTTTTTATGTTGAGGAAAGTCAAGTATCTATCAAGAGTGCCTGTCCTGTCTCTGAAAGAAGCCCATACTTCCTGATAAAAGTAGAAAATCGAACCAACAGGTGGTCAGTTGTGTAACTTAAGTTTCTCCGAAAGAATCCTCTTCTACTTGGGAAGGTGATACTGAGCAAGAAAGGAACATTAATTTTTCATCAAATAATGATTCCTTTTTAGTTATTTTTACCTGTGAAATACTAAGTCCAAACTCCACATAGCGTAGGAAAAATTTTTTCTTTCGTTTCACACACAAAAAACCCCCAAACTGTTGGAACTGTTTATTTTTTCTTAGTAGATATAAAATTTGTTTTTGACAGTCTAGGTCAAAACTGTGCAAGAACTACTCACCTTTGCAACTTACCAGGCTGGACATCTAAATCTAAATGTGTAAATCTTCCTCATTGCTGGCTCCCATCAACTTTTTAACATTTCCGTCTTGCTATACTAATGGTGTTACTGTTTTCTCCCTTTCTTTTCCTAAAATTTCCACAGAGTTCAGGCCAGTGGATAAAAAGCTATTTCTGAAGTTGATCTAGCTCGATTGTCTCAAGACACTTAAGCTAGACTTCTTTTTTTTTTTAGAGGGGGGGGGGGGGACGGGGGGTGGGGGGGGGGGGGGGGGGGGAGAGAGAGAGAGAGAGAGAGAAAATCTTAAGCAGGCTCCATGCCCAGCATGGAGCCTGATGCGGGGCTCGCGATCTCATGACCCTGAGATCATGACCTGAGCCAAAATCAAGAGTTGGATGCTTAACCAACTGAACCACCCATGAACCCCTAGGCTTCATTTCTTTTAATAAAGACCTATATAAATCCTTTTTCTTGCCTCAGATTTCATTCTTGATTTACCAATTTCTCCTCTTCTTGTTTCTTCTTCCTCTCTGCCAAGATCCGCCTACGTTCAGCTCGCTGAACTGCTCTCTCTTCCATGGCTAGAAAATAGTAACAGAGTTCCAATATAAAAAATATAAGGAACACAGCAAGAGAAATGTCTCCACATTTTATAGCAAAATTTTGTGTTATTGTTAGGGTTTTCTTGCAAGTTGAGTGTTTACAATTTCAGAAATGTTTGTTTATAAATACATAAATATAAAATTTATATTTTAAAAATATAAGTTGTAGTTGTATTTATAAATATATAAGTATATATATGTTATTTATATACCCCCTACAGGTTAAAGACCTACAATCCTATCCTCAGCAATGATAAACAATTGGCAAATTGTTTTTACTTTTCTATTAGAATAACTGTTTACTGGTTTAAATAAGATAATGTGCCTCGATGATACTTTTGTTACTGAAACCCAGAAACCAGAATTTTAATTTGATAATTCTTTAATGAATGGAGGAAACTTTCATTACATCTAACAAATACTTTGACAATACAGTCAGTCTTCAAATCCCATTGAGTCTGTTTTTCCTAAGTCATTATACATATGTCTGTGTATGTAACAACAACAACAAACTAAAGTTTAGGGTCACGATGAATACATTAAAATCTAGTTTTAAGGCCTGGATAGATATCCAGATGGGCAGGAAATGGAATTGTACTAGGCATTTGGAGAACTGGCATCTGAATGAATTCAAGTGTCAGACTCCTGTTCTTGACAGTCTATTAAATATCGATCCAAAAGAAGCAAATGTGCAAGATGGTCTGAAAATACGACTCTGTCATCATTCGGGGCTTTTACAGGAAGAGGGGAATGGGTGGGAGGAGTATCAAGTTCTGCTCACCTAAGTCAGCCAATAATTACTTTTGCTTCCTTGTGCCATGTTATAGAGAAGAAAATTTAAGTCCAAGTTTCAAGAACTAATAAACAAAAAACTCACCAGGCTATTTCTTACAGATATTAAGTGTTTGCGTTGCTGAAAAAAGAAGAGAGGGGGTGCCACAGATGGCGGCAGTGAGCTGTCCTGGAAGAGGCAGAAATAGACTAAAGGATTAAAGTGAGAGCCCTGGCTCAGTCGTTAAGCGTCTGCTTCGGCTCAGGTCATGATCCCAGGGTGCTGGGATCGAGCCCCGCATCAGACTCCCCGCTCTGCGGGAGGCCTGCTTCTCCCTCTCCCACTCCCCCTGCTTGTGTTCCCTCTCTCGCTGTGTCTCTCTCTGTCAAATAAATAAATAAAATCTTTCAAAAAAATAAATAAAGTGAGAGCCCTGAGAGGCAGAGTCTGCAGTAATAAGCGCGTTTCCCATCTTTTCTAGAGTTAATCGTTAAAGACCACTTGAAAAGTAGCCTGGAGTTCTAAAATATGGTAACTCCTTGATCAAACAATAATTAAAAAAAAATAACCACACTGAACTGGGCATTTCCTGATCATCCTCAGTGGTAGGCAAAGATGGCATAAACTGCTGTCCTGGCAGAGAGTCGACGCAAAGACTGCTAATTTCTTCATTAGGAATCGACTTTGGGCATAACGTGCTTCAGATGACATCACTTCTTCTAAGGGCAGCAATTTTGCCAAAGGTGAAAAATCAGACTTATAACCACAATATAATTGCCAACGTGCCTACCTCCATACACAAATATATGCACAGTGCATGACTACGTATACAGTAAAAACAATTAGTAGATTCACTAGGTGGCGAATGCTTTTCTTCTCATAGTATTGTTTGGTTTAAATAGTGATTTTTTTTTTCTTGAAGATTTTATTTATTTATTTGACAGACAGAGAGACAGACAGAGAGGGAACACAGCAGGGGAGTGGGAGGGGGAGAAGCAGGCTTCCCGCCAAGCAGGGAGCCCGATTCAGGGCTCGATCCCAGGACCCTGGGATCATGACCTGAGCCGAAGGCAGACGCTTAATGACTGAGTCACCCAGGTGCCCCTAAATAATGATTTCTACATGCATCAAAAATGTTATTAAATTAAAATGTCTGGTTTGTAGATTTCATTACTAAAAGCCTATCATCAAGGTACAACTCATAAAATGATGTGGATTGCTATAAATGGATCAATAATTTAAGGTTAACAAAGTATAATGATAGGTGATCTTTATCAATGTTTGTCCTTAGCAGCTACTCAAGAGTTTTCTCATTTGTGTAACTGTCCCATTTTTTTTCATAATCCAAACCAATCCAAAATGATATACCTTTCAGCCATTTTTTTTTTTTTTTTTTGGTATTCTTTGGGAAGGCCAAAAAGTTTGGCAGAAGGAGCAGGAAAAAATGCATGGAACTCTCTGGTGCATTGCACTCCTCACATGTCCAGCCATCTTTGACCAGGTTCTGCCAAGTCTCAAAACCTGAGTTTCCTGGATTCAGTCCTGGCATATTCTATTTCAGAAAGGAAGATAACCACCACCAGACCACCACCAAGACCTCCCTGCCTTTAAGTATGGGGTGGGATGCCATCAGCTGCCTTGGGTTCCTTCTGGGTCCAGAGAGAGAATTTGGGGAGGCACTTCCTCTACCATCAGTCTCAGGGGAAGCAACAGGTGAACTGGGGGTTAAAAAAAAAAAAAAAAGGAAAAGAATTCAGACCAACAACCAGCTCTGTTCAAAGCTCTTGAACCTGAGAAACTCAAAGCATTTCACACATTTTAATTAATCTTTACTCTCTAAGATAACTATATATTAAACCCACTCGATATACTGGTGTAATGAGGCATAGAAAGGCTGAGTGACTGGCCGGAGTCTGCAATGAGTCAGGTGCTCTGACTCCCATACCAGTGCTTCAGATCAATGCGTATCTATCACCCACTTCTTATCCTTATCACATGTATTGAGTATGTCTCAAACACATCTGAAAGCATCGTAAGTGGCTTCTGAGAAATTTGGACTCTTATTCTAGCCTCAAAAATGTTTACTTTTATCCAAAACAACTACAGATTTAAGCTAGGTAATTAGCCAGCCCAGAGGCTGCTCCATTTGTACCTGACATTGTACAACCCGGCTTCTCAGAACTACACATAATCAGAAACCCAGAAATTGAGGTAGAGCATGTAAGCATTGTTCTCTTTTACTGGGATAGTAACAGAGCTCCTCAGACAAAGGCAGCACAACACAAATGCTAACTGTATAATTCACAGGTAACTGGTTGCCTCAAATACTGTTAGTACCTGTCACGGACCAATCACAATGTAGGGGGGCTTCTTTGTTTTGAAAGTATACAATAAAAGAAAGGGAGAGATCATGGAGTCTGGAAGCTGGGCAAAAGAGGTTCAGGGGCCTCTCTACCACAAGGTGAAAAAACCCAAATCATGAGTCCAAAGCATGTTCTGATATAATGGACATACTTTGGAAGCACGTGGCACGTTCTCTTGGGTTCTTTTCCTCTGGGATTTGATAGCAGGCAGCTCTGGGCATCTGTGACTGCTGCAGCCCGCTCTGCGGCCCACCGAGCCTCTGCCAGCCGCTGGCTTTGCTTCAGCTCCAGAATTGTTTTCTGCTGTTCCTGAAGTTTCTTCTTTTGCTTTTCAATCAACTGTTGCTGGAAGACATGGCGGTTGTGGAAATGACCCATGCAAATGGATTCTGTTTTCTGGCTGGTGGTTCTGAGCTTCTTGCTGCTTCTAGGCTGTTGGGAGGGCTCGACATCCCTGGTCGTGTGCTGCTTATTGTCGGATGTGTTCAGAGGAACATGCTGGAGGGGAACCTGCAAGTCGCTCTTTGTTGGTCTTCCTAGGTGGAGGCTGGGCATGCAATCATGGCTCCCTGAGGGAGACTTTTCCCGCAGAGGCGGCCCGGCAGTCACCTGAGAGAGAAGGAGCATGTTACAGCTCAGCTGTTTAAAGGACTGTGCAATAAGAAAACCGTGCTCTTAGAAATGTCTGATTTGGATAGTTGGTTTGTGAATGAGGCCGGATTACTCCAGGTACATACTACAGGAATTTTAATCTGCATGAATTAACTCTGAATTTTGTAGTGAAGAATATATTCTCCCTCAAGAATGTTCGAAACTAACAAATACCTTTACAAATCAATAACAGCTCTGTTCTCTCAATGCCTTTCTTGCCACTAATAAATTAATCACAAGGTATGTATGTATGTAATTATGTATTCACTCTTTAATTCATTCATTCATTCATTCTCAGGATCAAAGCCTGGATTAAAGCTTACAGTCTCCAGACTATTGCCAGACTATCTGTGGGAAATATCTGTAAGCCCAGGATTACTGGGCAAATAACTGCATTACATAAGAATATTACCAATAATATTATATTTTAGCATATGGCTTAATAGTTTTCAAAGCTTTATCATGTAATGGATCTCATTTAACAGACTGAGGTATCATACTCAATTTTAAGTTCTATATAGAGGGGGAGGAAACAGAATTCTTAATCGGAAAAACTTTTCCTGGCCAAAATAATGCATAGTTAAAATGTCTCTTTTAGAATGGTTTGATTCTATGGCCTAAGGTCTAACCAGCTTTTGATTCTGCCATCTGCAGTGGTACAAGAAGAAAAATACTATGAAGTATTTGTATCTTAGAAGCTTCTCACTCTAAGGTACTCAAAAATATTTTTCATGATGATGGAAATATTTCCTATAGATTCAGCTGAAGTAAAAAATGTGATATATGACATGCTAAAGACTAAAAAATAACCTTCTATTTCAGAAATGTCAATGGACATTTATTCACGAGAACACCTGCTTAAGTAATTTAGCATCAAGCAGGGTATATGTTTTAGGCCCTTTTAAATTTTGTGATAATGGTACATTATTAACCCAGCAAGACTGTAAAAGCCTTGAGTATAGCAAAAAGATTTCTTTTGGATCATGGTAACTTTTCAAGGTGAAAATAAGAGAATGAAACAAAGCTTAATGGTGCAGATTGTACTTACTAGAACAGGACTGAACAGTCTGGCATAATTAGCGAAAAGTCATCTATTAGCTATCTGATAGTTTTGAAAATTTTCAAGGTATAATATGCATTTGTGGTACTTGAGTCCCCATGATTGTATAATTAGTGGGCATCTAACTAAAGATATCATATTTTATTTGTTCATGTTATACTCTACACTCTGGAAAAAATTAGGATTTATCTAATAACCTAGAGAGTCCATTACATCCTTTTATTTTCACTTGCTCTATTTTTTATAACATCCTTTCTTTATAAAATTCTCTTCAGAGTTAACTTCAGAGATTTAAAGGTTTTTATTTCTTGAGTCATATATATATACACACACATATATATACATTGTGTGTGTACATATACACACTATATACACATAGTAATTTTTCTGTTTTATGCAAGTAAAAAATACTTTGTTGACTTTTTAAAAATTTACAGATAATAACAGTGTAACTTTGTAAAGTAAAAGGTTCAGACAGCTATTTCTTAAGACAGAATACTCTGCTGTCTTAATGGAAACAAAACTACCTAACTGACATAAAGGCAGATAAATTGCCTAGAGGACATCAGTCCCCCTAAGGATCTTCATGATACCCCTTTGCTGAGAGGCTAGGCTTAAATTAAAACCAGTCTACTTGCTGGCAGTAATCAGGGTAAAAAGCAAGACTGGGGCCCCTCTGGTGCCCAATTTAATTTTACATGTCTGAGTTAAGTACCTAATAGCATATGTGGAGGGGTCTAGGATGAAGGTGAGGGGGTAGAGGATCTTCTCCAAAGGACTTTTCAAATATGACAAGTGCAATTATGAAAGCAAAAACTGATAGGATTCACTTTATAAAAACTTAACTCTGTATAGTACCAAAACACCAAAAATTACCCAAAAAGACAAATGAAAAAATGAAAAAAAATTTGCAAAATATATAGTAATAAAAACACCAATAGTTTTAAAAATATAAAGAGCTTCTATAAATAAGAAAAAGATATATAATCAAGTAGAAAAATGTATAAGGGCAGGAATAGACAAGTCACTAAATATCCATCTATATCCATTTTCACATACATATATATGTAAATGGCCATTATAAAAAATGTTTAACCTCACCAAAAAAATGCAAATGCTGAAGCAATAATAAGATGAAAATATTTTCCTATCAACTTAGCAACAATGAAAAATGTGTTAACCAGGCAGGAGAACAGGCATCTCTTTGGCACAACCTTTCCAGAAAGGCAATTTGCATTCTATTTTTAGGTATTTATTCTAAGTAAAGCATTTAAGTAAAAGTGTATGTGTGCAAAGATTTTGTTACAAGGATGATTACTGAAGCATTGTTTGCAATAGTGACAAACTGGAAACAACTTAAATGTCCAGCAATACAGAAAAATGTAAACAGATTCTAGCTTAGGGTTCATGATTGAATATCTGAGAGCCATTACAGAATGATGGCACAGAACAGCAGTCCTTAATCACAGGGTATTCATCAGGTTCACCTGTGAAACTTAAAAAAAAATAATACAGGTGCCCCACAACCAGAAATGCTGATTCTGCAGGTCTGATCTGTGGTTTACTGTCAGTTGGGCACTAATGTTGCAGCAGATTTAGTAACACAGAATATTCTCATGTTATATTGTGAAATTGCAAATTTTTTTTAGAAAGACAGAACAGTTATATTATTAAGAAAAAAAATGGCCTTACTTTCTCTGTATTATGTATTATGAAAAAGTAGATATCCTCAATAACTTGACTGAAGAAAATTTAAAAGCTAAATAAAATATTACAGAGAAAAATTTGCATATGCCTGAATAGAGAAAAGACTATATGGCTATTCAACATGTTACTTGTGGTTATCTCCAGATGACGGAATTAGAGGCTACTTTGCTTTTTCCTCTGTCATTTTCTCCTATCAAATTACCATAATTAACACACATGATTTTTCTTATTAGAAAAATAAAAACTTAAAAATTTCCCACACATATGTATGTATGTATGTGTGTATGAATGTATATCTATATGTATGTGTGATTGATATATATGTATATATATATGAAGCTCATTTAGATAGGAAATGTCTGATGATCAAGTAAGAGGAGTTCAAGAGTTATAAATAATGCTTTATATAACTGTTCCTGAAGGAGTCTTTCACTTAGTTGTTTTAAATTCCCATCTCTATATTATGTCCCTACCAAGTCTCAAGTATACTGAAGTTTATATGTGATATATAAAATGCAGATTTGATTCAAGAAAATAAACACTGACTGAAAGGTAACCTTTGTGCACTGTACACAGCTCTCATCCTCTAGATAGTCCAGGCAAGGTAATCTGGACAGTGGCTAATATAACCCAAGCTGTACCCACGTGTGGAGCTCAAACGCCACTGCTTAATAAGCAGAAGCCCGAGCAAAGGAAAAACAGTGTACCTCTCCATTTCTTATAGGCGGATCCACCATAGCTGCTGCCTCCTCAAGTAGACTGATGCCTGATGACCCGTTTGTGCTGAGTTTCCCTAGCGATGCCGCCTCCAGCAGCTCATTCATTTTCTTCCTAGTTTCCTCCTTTGTTAGAGCCAGCTCCCTCTTCACGATCTCCGCACGGTGCCAACGCTGCCATTCTGTAAAGCGGTGTCGGAGGACTTGTTTCCGGTTATACTCAGTGGCCAGGTGTTGTTTTCTAAGCAACAAAGTATTTCCCGTTAAAAAGAAGAAGCCATTTACAGCTCGTTTGTTGATAATATAAATGAAACACAGTCTAAAGGAGTCCCAGAAATGTTCCATCTTCGATCCAGCATATCCTTCTATTTAAGCTAAATGGAATCGCTTTATCAAATTCCCGGGTGCAAAAGGTCTGCTTGTAGAGGCCGTTGGCACCTTAAGAGATTACCTCAGAAGAAAGAGTTCTATCATGTCACAGAGGCATATTACATTTTTTAAATTACCACAAAATAGTTTCTGAGAGTTTTTGGAGGGGAAGGAGCAAAAGAAATAGGCATATAAATAGCTACTTTTAAAAGGATGAATGCGTGAGGGAGATTTCAGCCATGCTTGCAAATCTAAGGAAGACAGAGGTTTGGGAGAAAGGGAATGGAACAAGATATAACAAGTGAACTGTCAGTAACGACTTAAGTATAAGACTTATAAAAAGTCAATATGAAACCATGAGGGTGGATCTTATGAAAGAAGGACTTGATCAAGGACAGGATCTCTAAAGAGAAGGATTCATTTATCAAACCCTTAAACTGAATGAATGAAGCACTGCTTTGTGAGGAGACTTGCTGAACACTGGAAACATATGAAAGACGTGTCAAAGACAAGGCACTTGCTCTCATGGAACTCATTCACACCCTCACAGTCCAGTAGAGGGTCTGGTTCATTCTCTTCGTAAGGAAGAGCTCCTTTTGATTCCTGGAAACTTCATGATGTTAGGCGACATCACCGAGTGGAGCTGGGAACCGCCTGCTTCATTCCCTTCCCAAAGGGGATCACCATTAGGAGACATTTTTGTGGAGGTCTCTGAATTCTATCTATAAGTGGATGATTACTGTCTCTGAAGAAGTAAGGTGTAGAGTTTGGAACTTATTATATTGCATCAGGGGTCAGTTTTGAGGTTTAAAATCTATTGTATAGACATCTATTTGATTTTATTTTGTAAAGGTGACTCAAATAAGTTCTCTATAATACTATTTGTATACTCATTTCTGTTAAACATCCCTTAATGCTTAACTCTCCTTATGGACTCTTTGGGGTTATATATAAAAAAAAAATCATAAAATTCTTAAGTCAATGCATCAGGAGAACATTTCTAGAGTTCTTAAATGCTTAAGTGACTTAAATCTTTTTTGACTGGCACCTACAGTAAGAAAAATGTTACACTGTGACACAATATGCAAGTTTAAGTGTGAAAATGTGTATGAAACAAAAGTACATATAATTGGAACATAAGTTTCACCAAACAATATCTATCCTTACTACCAGAGGTGCATTCTGGATTTTCTGTTCCATTCCATTTCTTTGAAAAATACAGCTCATCTGGAGCCTGATTTCAGGACCCATTAATGGGTTAAAACCCTTAGTTTGAAAAAGACTACTCTAAAGTCACAGAATTTAACCTATGTCAGAGGAGTTGGATGAAACAACCAATTAGTGGGAGTAGAGTCAACTGAAATAGTGAAATTCAGGACAAACACTAACAACAACTCTGCCAACAGTGTATTTCATTGTATTTAATTGCTTCCCTCTACTGTATTAATGATAATTAATACTTGATTAACTGAAGTTTTTGTAATAAAAGTACAATATAAGTGGTAATATAAATATTTATACATGGAATTTAATTTGATGGAAATAAATTATCTAATATGGGACTGAATAACCTCAAAACACAAACTTTAGAGGAGAGAAGGATAACAAACCAGGTAGCAACGCAGGTAAGAAAAAAGCTCCAAAAATATCAATGTTTAAATAGTGAAACAAATAAAAAGCATACAGCACTTTTCTTAAGTAAGTGAAAATCATAAATTCCCACTGGACAGAAGATGTATACTGCTCTGTCTGATTAATGTGAAATTCAATTTACATCAATCTGCTCAGGAAGGGGGAGTGTGAAATTTATCTGATGTGTTAATTTCATGTTTTTAGAGCATAAACAGCCAAAAGCAGCACTAGGGTTTCGACTGTCACGGAAGAGATTATTTGGACGCTATAAAAAGGCAAAGAGAAAAATATTTCTGCAACTATAACAAAAAGACTAAACAGTAAAAAAACGGGTAAAAGTTGCATGTTGACCATAGTACCTAGAGCCCACTCTATAGTGGTTATGTAGGGGATTTCACAATGTATTGGAGATATCCACATTTGTGCGTTGAGAGGGAAGAGCTGAAATGCAGAAGCTAGGGATCCAGACACAGGCTGGTTTTACTCCTGTTCCTCTACAGTTCACTTCGGCAGAGTGATAATATTCCAAATAAGCTAGTTTCCATACTTTTTAAAAGATGACACTAAAAACATAAATATTTCTGAAAGAAAAATCACTCAAACTTCTTAAAACCTCAATCTGATACAATACTTAGGTATGCTAACCAAAAGAATGGTTTCAGACACAGTTCCCAGATAATCATACAATGAAGGACAGAGTTCCCTTATGGAAAACACCCTGTCCCAAGATGCTTCCAAGCTGAAATCTGGGAATTTCTAGCAAGAGTATATAAATTGATCATCACAGTTACGTAACTGCATGCACAGAAAGGCTGTCCCTAAAGACCAAATATAATGGAAAAACTTCATTTTCCTTCCTCTGCAGGGAAAAACCTGGTTCTTCCCCACTGTCTTTGTCTCCTGTGTGTCTCCTTTACCCTTTCAGAGAACACCTCACTTCTGGCACTACGGTCACCAAATGTGTTGAAGGTTCTTCCCCACACCAACAAGCAACTAACTCGGACATGCAGCATGGTATCCAAGAATTCAACTCAGTTCTGATACTATCTACCCCAAAGACAGTGTCAGATCCCACAGGTTAAGGGCTCAGTCCCTTAAGACTCTCCCCCCTCCCCCCACTCCCCAGCTTCAGATGCCAGTCACAAACCCAGGTTATCTATCACCTGTGCTTCTGATCAATTGGCTATAGATCAGAGGTTCCAACCACCCCGTCCTTGGGTTTGATAATTTGCTACAGTAGCTTACAGAACTCAGGGAAACATTTATGTTTACCTGTTTATTAAAGAACATGATGAAGGATACAGATGAAAATCCTTTCCCTCTCTCTCTTTTTTCCCCCTTTGCTAGTTTACTGATGGTTACCAGAAGGGAGGTTGGTGGGGGGATGGCTTAAATAGGTAATTGGGATTAAGGAGTGCACCTGTTGTGATAAGCACTTTGTGTTGTAAGGAAGTATTGAGTTACTATATTGTTCACCTCAAACTAATATTACACTGCATGTTAACTAGAATTTAAATAAAAACTTTATTATTTTTTTAAGATTTTATTTACTTATTTGACAGAGAGAGACGCAGCGAGAGAGGGAACACAAGCAGGGGGAGTGGGAGAGGGAGAAGCAGGCCTCCTGTGGAGCAGGGAGCCCAATGCGGGGCTCGATCCCAGGACCCTGGGATCATGACCTGAGCCGAAAGCAGCCGCTTAACGACTGAGCCACCCAGGCGCCCCTTAAATAAAAACTTTAAAAAAAGAGGGAAGTTTATAGCAATACAGGCCTACTTCAAGAAGCAAGAAAAATCTCCAACAACCTAACCTTATACCTAAAGGAGAAAAAGAAAGAACCCCAAAACCAGCAGAAGGAAGGAGATAATATTAGAGCAGAAATAAACCAAATAGAAACAAAACAAAACCAAAAAAAGAACATATCAGTGAAAAGATCAACAAAATTGATAAAGCTTTAGGCAGACTCCTCAAAAAGGAGAGAGAAGGAGGGCTCCAGCAAAACCAGAAATGAAAGAGGAGATATAACAAACCCCATGGCAATGAAAGATTTAGAAAGTAACCTGCTTGCCCGGGACAGGACACATGTTCAGAAAAGACCTGAGAAGACCCTAAGCTTTCCCCACCCACCGGAGCGCACCCCAGAGGAATCCAAAGAGATCTTGAGGAGGGCCACTGGCCTGGCGGATACACCCCTGTTCTCCTCACGGTCCACCACTACGGCAATACTCCTTGGGTAGCCTCGCTCTGTTGTTCTTTCTAAATATAAATAATCCTTGACCAGGTAACATATTCCATGAATTCACCCTGAGGCAACTCCCTAGGCTAATCCGATCGCCTCCCCCCCTGAAGAGTGGCTCAGGAGCTCCGCCTTTCGGGGGCCTGCCACAGACACAGTGCAGAGGAGGCCAGGGATTCGAATTTCTCCTACTTGCCAGCTCAGCTTGCCCCTTGTGCATAAAGTGAGGTATGGGAGGATCCTGAGCACAAGAGCTTCTGTCCCCATGTACTTGGGGTGTCAATGTGGATGTGTTCACCTGCCTGGAAGTTCCTTGAACCCTGTACTTTTGGGATTTTATGGAGGCTTCATCACGTAGCTATGACTGATGTTAACTCCATTTCAGCCTTTTTCCTTTTTCAAGAGAATGGGGGGCAAGGCCAAAAATTCCAAGTTTCTGATCATGGCTTGGTCTTTCTGGTGACCAACCCTCATCCAAGAGCCATCCAGGAGCCAACCCAGAGCTATCTCATTAGAACAAAAGACACTCCTATCACTTAGGAAATTACAAGGGTTTCAGGAGTTCTGTGTCAGGAGCAGAGGTCAAAGATATTAGAACAAGAGATGTTCCTAGTACTCTTATCATTTAGGAAATTATAAGGGTTTTAGGAGCTCTGTTCCAGAAACCAGGGGCAGAGACCAATATGTATTTTCTACTAACTCACACGTAAGAATATAAAATATAAAGGTTTAAATAGAAATTGAAATATGAACTGTGCTGTTTAGAATGAACACCTCAAATGATGCTTAGTGATCAGTGCATGTTCTAGAACCCGTAAGTCAGAAGAATACTAACTAGACAGGGGACACTAGATAAGCACCTGGAAGTTTCTAAGCCTCAGTTTCCTCCTAAAAATGGTATCACCCTAAAAAACAAAAAACGAAACCTACATTGCCTGTCCTACAGGATTTTTTTTTTTTAAAGATCTAATTTAAAACACACAGACACACACCCACACACACACCCCTGAATATATAGAACAAATTATCATGGAAGATAACACTATCTTAGGACAAGACCACCAGATATCTAAAAAGTGTCTTGAAGTTTTTAAAAGGAAACGAGAAATGATAAATAAATAACCCACACACTCGTGATTTGACTGAGTGCTGAAATCTGCTGCAGAACGCGAAAACAGTAGCAGGGTGGACAGCTGCATTTGGGATGAATAGGAACAGGGATGGATAAGCTAATGCATTCAATAATGCACCAGGCAGCCCCCAGGGAAAGAGTGGAAGCTAACAACGATTCTGTCTGAAAGAGTTTTAAAGCGAGCCAGGCAGTGCAAGTGTGGGCCCCCTGCCTGTCTGACAGACCTATGAGGAGCTTTACCAGCTTCGGATGCCATGCAGTTTCTAGCGTCTCGCCTGGATACCCAGGTGAGCATGGAGGGAAGGGCACCGAACATGATTCACAGAGGGGCTCCACTCCATAAGTGATTGCCCAAAACAATGCTAAAACGAGGAGTGGGGATATGGGGATACCTGACAGTCTATTTTCAATTCAGCTTCCCCACCTCTAGGCTAGCATGTGGGCTCACCCCAGCCTGCTCTCCCACAAGCTGCCTATGTGCTGGTTTACCAGTTTTTCCCCCAAATTAAAAAACTCCCTCTTAGGATAGGAGGAAATATGGCGGAGGAGTAGGGGACCCTATTTCAACTGGTCCCCGGAATTGAGCTGGATATCTATCAGACCACTCTGAGCACCCACGAAACCAGCCTGAGATGTAACAAGATCTGGATCTCTACAAACAGAATATTGCAAGCGGTTGGTTTGAGGTAGGAAGCGGGGAGCGGTGATCCCGCGGGCAGATATCGGAGAATAAACGGCAGCGGGAGGGAGCTGGCCGTGGAGATCCTACACCGCCGGTGAGCGACAGCCTCGCGTGCTGGGGACGGGCACAGACTCGCAGACCGGTAGCGGTGGGGAAAGGACTTTAGGGCAGCCGCCGGGGCAGAACCCCGGAGCGGCGGGGTCGCGCGTGCGAACTGGGGGCGGCTGGCGGTTTTAGAAGCACAAAGGGCAGAGACGTGCCCCGACCTGGAGGCAGGACTGGGAGCGCTGCGGAGGGGCGCACAACCCAGGACGCTGCAGTTTATGGCAGCACGGACAGAAACGGAGACAGTGTGGCCTGGAGGGCTCACTGAAGAACAGACTGCAGTCTCTCTGCTCTGAGGCAGAGGGTTGGAAACGGTCTCTTCTGCTCTGACTCGCGGAAGAGACGCGGAAAGCCACCAGGGAAAGCCGCCAGAGAACAAAAGCCCCCAAAACTGATTCCCACTGAGCCCATCCCCCGCCAGAGGGGCGCAGGGCAACTCCGCCCAAAGAGGGTTGCCTGAGTAACAGTGCGGCAGGCCCGTCCCCCAGAAGACAGGCTGGGAAAACAAGAGGACAGCAACCCTAAGGTCCCAAGAAAACAGGTCCATCTTGCTTGGGTCCTGGTCAATAATTTGGACTCTATACATTCCCTCAAACACTCATCAACAGAATGACTAGGAGGAGGAGCCCCCAAAATAGAAAAGACTCAGAGATTATGACTTATGCTGCAGATTTACAAATGGATGCAGATATAACCAAGATGTCGGAGATGGAATTCAGGCTAGCAATTGTGAAGACAATGGCTAGAATGGAGAAGTCAATTAATGGCAACATAGAGTCTCTAAGGGTAGAAATAAAAGGTGAATTGGCAGAACTTAAAAATGCTATCAGTGAGATCCAATCCAATCTAGATAATCTAACAGCTAGGGTAACTGAGGCAGAAGAGAGAATAAGCGACCTGGAAGACAATATAATAGATAAAAAGGGAAAAGAGGAGGCCAGGGAAAAACAACTCAGAATCCATGAAAATAGAATCACAGAAATAAGTGACACCATGAAGCGTTCCAATGTCAGAATAATTGGAATCCTGGAGGGAGTGGAGAGAGAGAGAGGACTAGAAGATGTATTTGAGCAAATCGTAGCTGAGAATTTCCCTAATCTGGGGAATGAAATAAACATTCGCATCCTAGAGGCAGAGAGGACCCCTCCCAAGATCAAGGAAAACAGGCCAACACCCCCGCATGTAATAGTAAAACTTGCAAATCTTAGAACCAAGGAAACCATCTTAAGGGCAGTTAGGGGGAAGCGATTCCTTATGTACAGAGGGAGGAACATCAGAATAATGTCAGACCTGTCCACAGAGACCTGGCAAGCCAGAAAGGCCTGGCAAGACATATTCAGGGTACTAAATGAGAAGAACATGCAGCCAAGAATACTTTATCTGGCAAGGCTTTCATTTAGAATGGATGGAGAGATGCAGAGCTTCCACGACTGGCAGAAACTGAAAGAATATGTGACCACTAAGCTGGCCCTCCAAGAAATATTAAGGGGGGGGGGTCTATAAAAGGAGAAAGACCCCAAGAGTGATATACAACAGAAATTTATAGGGACAATCTATAAAAACAATGTCTTCACAGGCAACATGATGACAATTAATTCATATCTTCCAATAATCACTCTCAACGTGAATGGCCTAAATGCTCCCATAAAACGGCACAGGGTTACAGATTGGATAAAAAGACAGGACCCATCCATACGCTGCCTACAAGAGACTCATTTTGAACCTAAAGATACATCCAGACTGAAAGTGAAGGGATGGAGATCCATCTTCCATGCCAGTGGACCTCAAAAGAAAGCTGGGGTCGCAATTCTTATATCAGACAAATTAGATTTTAAACTAAAGTCTGTAATTAGAGACACAGAAGGACACTGTATCATTCTTAAAGGGTCTATCCAACAAGAAGATCTAACAATTGTAAATATCTATGCCCACAACATGGGGGCAGCCATCTACATAAGCCAACTGTTAACCAAAATAAAGAGTCATATTGATAACAATATGTTAATTGTAGGAGACCTCAATACTCCACTCTCAGCAATGGACAGATCATCTAAGCAGAAAATCAACAAGGAAACAAGAGCTTTGAATGATACATTGGACCAGCTGGACCTCATAGATATTTACAGAACATTCCACCCTAAAACAACAGAATACTCATTCTTCTCGAGCGCACATGGAACTTTCTCCAGAATAGACCACATACTGGGTCACAAATCAGGTGTCAACTGATACCAAAAGATTGAGATTATTCCCTGCATATTCTCAGACCACAATGCTTTAAAACTGGAACTCAATCACAAGAAAAAATTTGGCAGAAATTCAAACACTTGGAAGCTAAAGACCACTCTGCTCAAGAATGTTTGGGTCAACCAGGAAATCAAAGAAGAACTTAAACAATTCATGGAAATCAATGAGAATGAAAACGCATCGGTCCAAAATCCTATGGGATACTGCAAAGGCGGTCCTAAGGGGGAAATACATAGCCATCCAAGCCTCACTCAAAAAAATAGAAAAATCCCAAATTCACCAACTAACTCTACACCTTAAAGAACTAGAGAAAAAGCAACAAACGATGCCTAAGCCACGCATTAGAAGAGAAATAATTAAAATTAAAGCAGAGATCAATGAATTAGAAGCCAGAAACACAGTAGATCAGATCAATGAAACTAGAAGTTGGTTCTTTGAAAGAATAAGATCGATAAACCACTGGCCAGACTTATCCAAAAAAAAGAGAAAGGACCCAAATTAATAAAATTATGAATGAAAGGGGAGAGATCACAACTAACACCAAGGAAATAGAAACAATTATTAGAAATTATCAATAACTATATGCCAATAAACTGAGCAATCTGGATGAAATGGAGGCCTCCCTGGAAACCTATAAGCTGCCAAGACTGAAACAGGAAGAAACTGACAACCTGAATAGGCCAATAACCAGTAACGAGATTGAAGCAGTGATCAAAAACCTCCCAAAAAACAAGAGTCCAGGGCCTGATGGATTCCCTGGGGAATTCTACCAAACATTCAAAGAAGAAATAATACCTATTCTACTGAAGTTGTTTCAAAAAGTAGAAACAGAAGGAAAACTTCCAAACTCATTCTATGAGGCCAGCATTACCTTAATCCCCAAACCAGGCCAAGACCCCATCAAAAAGGAGAATTTCAGACCGATATCCCTGATGAATATGGATTCCAAAATCCTCAACAAAATCCTAGCTCATAGGATCCAACAATACATTAAAAGGATCATCCACCACAACCAAGTGGGATTTATCCCTGGGATGCAAGGGTGGTTCAACATTCACAAATCAATCAATGTGATAGAACACATTAGTAAGAGGAGGGAGAAGAACCATATGGTCCTCTCAATTGATGCAGAAAAAGCATTTGACAAAATACAACATCCTTTCCTGATTAAAACTCTCCAGAGTATAGGGATAGAGCGAACATTCCTCAAGTTCATAAAATCCATCTATGAAAAACCCACAGCGAATATCATCCTCAATGGGGAAAAGCTGAGAGCCTTTCCCTTAAGATCAGGAACACGTCAAGGATGCCCACTCTCACCACTATGGTTCAACATAGTACTAGAAGTCCTAGCAACAGCAGTCAGACAACAAAAAGAAATAAAAGGTATTCAAATTGGCAAAGAAGAAGTCAAACTCTCTCTTTTCGCAGACGACATGATACTTTATGTGGAAAACCCAAAAGACTGCACCCCCAAATTACTAGAACTCATACAGCAATTCATTAATGTGGCAGGATACAAAATCAATGCACAGAAATCAGTTGCTTTCTTATACACTAACAACGCAACTGTAGAAAGAGAAATTAGAGAAACGATTCCATTTACAATAGCACCAAAAACCATAAGATACCTCGGAATAAACCTAACCAAAGAGGTAAAGGATCTATACTCTAGGAACTACAGAACACTCACGAAAGAAATTGAAGAAGACACAAAAAGATGGAAAAATATTCCATGCTCATGGATCGGAAGAATAAACATTGTTAAAATGTCTATGCTACCCAGAGCAATCTATACCTTCAATGCCATCCTGATCAAAATTCCAATGACATTTTTCAAAGTGCTGGAACAAACAATCCTAAAATTTGTATGGAATCAGAAAAGACCCCGAATCGCCAAGGAAATGTTGAAAAAGAAAAACAAAGCTGGGGGCATCACGTTGCCCGATTTCAAGCTATATTACAAAGCTGTGATCACCAAGACAGCATGGTACTGGCACAAAAACAGACATACAGACCAATGGAACAGAATAGAGAATCCAGATATGGACCCTCAACTCTAAGGTCAAATAATCTTTGAAAAAGCAGGGAAAAACATGCAATGGAAAAAAGACAGTCTCTTCAATAAATGGTGCTGAGAAAATTGGACAGCCACATGCAGAAGAATGAAACTTGACCATTCTCTAACACCATTCACAAAGATAAAGTGGATGAAAGACCTCAATGTGAGACAGGAATCCATCAAAATCCTAGAGGAGAACATAGGCAGTAACCTCTTTGACATTGGCCACAGCAACTTCTTTCAAGATACATCTCCAAAAGCTAGTGAAACAAAAGCAAAAATGAACTTTTGGGACTTCATCAAGATAAAAAGCTTCTGCACAGCAAAGGAAACAGTCAACAAAACAAAGAGGCAACCCACAGAATGGAAGAAGATATTTGCAAATGACACTACAGATAAAGGGCTGGTATCCAAGATCTATAAAGAACTTCTCAAACTCAACACCCAAAAAACAAATAATCAAGTCAAAAAGTGGGCAGAAGAGATGAACAGACACTTCTCTGAAGAAGACATACAAATGGCTAACAGACACATGAAAAAATGTTCATCATCATTAGCCATCAGGGAAATTCAAATCAAAACCACACTGAGATACCACCTTACACCAGTTACAATGGCAAAAATGGACAGGGAAAGAAACAACAAATGTTGGAGAGGTTGTGGAGAAAGGGGAACCCTCTTACACTGTTGGTGGGAATGCAAGTTGGTACAGCCACTTTGGAAAACAGTGTGGAGGTTCCTCAAGACATTAAAAATAGAGCTACCCTATGACCCAGCAATTGCACTACTGGGTATTTACCCCAAAGACACAGATGTAGTGAAAAGAAGGGCCATATGCACCCCAATGTTCATAGCAGCAATGTCCGCAATAGCCAAACTGTGGAAAGAGCCGAGATGCCCTTCAACAGATGAATGGATAAAGAAGACGTGGTCCATATATACAATGGAATATTACTCAGCCATCAGACAGGATGAATACCCAACTTTTACATCAACATGGATGGGACTGGAGGAGATTATGCTAAGTGAAATAAGTCAAGCAGAGAAAGTCAATTATCATATGGTTTCACTTATTTGTGGAACATAAGGAATAGCATGGAGGACACTAGGAGAAGGAAGGGAAAAATGAGGGGGGGGGAATTGGAGGGAGAGATGAACCATGACAGACTATGGACTCTGAGAAACAAACAGGGTTTTAGAGGGGAGGGGGGAGGGGGGATTGGTTAGTCCGGTGATGGGTATTAAGGAGGGCACGTACTGCATGGAGCACTGGGTGTTATATGAAAACAATGGATCATGGATCACCACAGCAAAAACTAATGATATATTTTATGGTGACTAACATAACATAATAAAATTAAAAAAAATAAAAAAATAAAAAAACAAAAAACAAAACAAAACAAAAACGCCCTCTTCTACTTAGCCATATTTTTCTCTCTCTCAGAAGATGGGGCCCATGAATTCCTATTTTTAAAAAGCTCCTTGGGGGATTATAATGCACGATAGCCAAGTCTATGTCATTCCTAAGTATTTTTCTTATGGTGCCTTCTGTTGTAATTATTTTTAGTATTCGGGTACCATTTTTCACTTCATTTAGACTGAAAACTCCTAGAAGGTAAGTGTTTAACACTTTTTTCCAAGTCCCCCTCCCTGGACTTAGGAGAGAGCCTAGTACCCAGTAAACGTCAGTAAAGCTGGTTGGCTGAAAGAATAAATTCCATCAAACAGAATCAAAGAATGAGTGAACAAATGAATGCCATGGTTTGAGGGATGTCAAAGGGCCAGTTTGTCCACTGGCTGGCCATAGGACCCTCAAATCCTCAAATCCCCATCACTGACATTTTGGGCACTGTTTCCAGACAACACCTGTGAAAATATAAGAAGTTTCCTGAGAGGGATAACATCAACTGAGGATCACAGTAAAAAAGCATGTGGGGCTTGAGGGACAAAGGGAAGAGATAAAAGCATATTCCAGGAAAGGCCCTGAGCTCTGGTGCAAGAGAGGGCAGGACTGCAGGCAATGTGGAGGTTAATAAGGGAAGGACAGAGGTGCTTCTCAGGGAAGAACTGAGAAATCAGGGGCTCAGGAAGGGCTGGGGGAGGATGCTGAAAACAAACCCCACTTCTTCCTAATTTTATCCAGGGCTGGCCATAAATTTGAGAGAGGAAGGGAGAGAGGAGCAATGGAAGAACTAAAGGCAGCTTTGAAAGAGAACATGCTAACAAGCAGATTAAAAATACAGTTCAAATTCCAATACCACCACATCAAAAGGCCTAACTTGGTGTGTACACCAGGGTTTTGTTGTATTACCTAAGCAAGTGAATTCTCAGGGTCTGGGAATATTTGTTCATGTTGAGATTGTATTACGATATTGTATTGAAATTTTATAATACCATTTCCATAACTACTTTTAAAAGAAAAGAGATAGATAAAAATAGGAGGGAGAGAGAGAGAAAGAAAGAAAGGAAGAAAAGAAAAGAAAGAAAATTAAAGAAAAGAAAAGAAAGAAATAAAGGAAGAAGGGAAGGAAGGAAGAAGCCAGGAAAGCTGGCCCTTGCACAGGGGACAGGCCAGTGAGGGGAAAACCCCAGGTGTCAAAAACAGATGTGGATGCAGGAGCTGGAGGATGAGGACACAGCTGACATCCGAGTAATGGGCATAGCAAATGATTTCCATGTCCAGGTGGATAGGCCACAGAACCACCTGTGTTTTGCCAATCTGGTGAGAGTTTAGTTTCTACAGTGAGTAACCCATTATATTCCTTGAGCTCATTATTAGAAAAAAATGCTTGAAGACACTATCAAGTTAAATTACAAGAGAGGAAGCAAATGAACTAATTCACTCACTGACTCATTTATACTCAACAAATGTATACTTGGTGTCCACTGAGGTACTAGGAGAAACTCTGATAAACACAAAAAAGAGGCTCTCCAGACACGCTCAATCCCACTGACATTTCTTGGTTTCTGCTCACAGTATCTACCTCTGAGCTTTTTCCCCACCTTTAATATCCCGACCTTCTTGGAACAAAATCACCCAACTTAATTTCTAGAACAAAGAAAAACATGTAGAGAGCCAGGGATTTGCAGGAAGGCAGCACAAAGGAGGTTTGTATTTAATAGCTCCTTTCTTCTCATATGTTTCTGGCATTACTTGTCATTTGTTAATTGCTACTTTATTTTTCATCTGCAACCATCTAAAGTAAGTTGCCATATAACTGAAAAATATGGCTGTCTTAGGGAACCACCACCTAGATGCAATTTAACATTTAACACAGAAGCAGGGTGGTATAGGAAAAAGTATCTGACTCAGAATCAAAAAGACCAGACTCTCGTTGTGGATTAGCTACTCTTACCTTATCTCGTTTACTCTCTCCAGACCTTACTTTTAACATCTGTAAAATGACAGGCAGGATTAGACGATCCTTGAGGTGACTTCCTACTCTAAGATTTTTTTGCTCTAAAGTTTTGTAGTAAAAAAATTATTATGTGTTTTCTAACTCTGGCACTTAAAAAAAAAATGTAGTACCCATTCTGAACATTTAAAAATAGACACCTGAAAATAATTCACAGATACGAGACAAAAAGTTCTAAGATCTTTAAAAAAAAATTGGCACATCATGCTATTATGAAATCCCCATTTAGTGATTTTTATATTTAAACAGTTTAATTGGAATGAAATCTCAAGTTCTTCAGATTTTTCTTCTACAAGTTTCTTCAGGCATGTAAATTTCACAGGCCACTTTTAACTTCACCACTGAATTTCCACTCCCTTCATGCCCTCACTTATGTTGCTTCCCCTTTATAGCACCTCCAGTTTCCCTCCTTTATCCAGCAAATCCTGCTAGCCAATCCTTTTTCAGTAGGCTATCATTCCAATTCCTTGTATCAGTCACTGGATCCTGAGAACTTAGAAACAAATTATGGGAAAGAGTTTTCTATGCTGCCTTTTTCCCCCCAACTGAAGATTCCCCCTGGCATACTGTAAAGAAAGGGAAATTGACTAGGTCATCCTTCTGCTTAAAATCTGTCAAGAATTCACCTTTATTTAACAAAGAATCCCTAAACTCCTTGTCTTGGCATTCAAGGCCTTTCACAGGTTGATGAACTTGAGAACCACATAGCTGATGATCTTCCAACCAACCTGGATGGCTACACTACACGCCATTACCTCATCTCCTCGTCCCCACCTAGGAGCATTCTACTTACGGTACGGAGTCCAGCTCATGACCCACCTTCCTGATAAAGCCCTTCCTGGCACTCTGTAGGAGCCTCCTCAATCCCTGTGACACCTCGTTCTGCTAAATTCTCAGCAACAGAGGGGATGCACTGTGCAGTTTATGATGCTGCTCAACACCTGTCCTATTTCTAGATCTTGTCTTCCCCACAGAACTGTGAGGCCAGGCATTAGGCTCCTGTGTATCCACCCCAGGGCCTGATGCTGTCACAGGGTTGCACAACTACTGGGGGCACCATTTCCCTCTACGTAACAATGATTTCACACACCATTCATTCAAGTTTCACCCTGAATGGCTAACAGAGTTGCCGGTGAGAGAAGTGAATACACACAAGAACATAAACTGTACCCGCCCCCAAATAAACAAATGGTTCCTTTTAAAGCCATGATTTTGGTTCAAGGGTACAAAGTTGAACTTGGAAATGAAAAGAAGAAAATGTATTTAATTTTAAGATGATAGGACAAAGCAAGTTTTATTTGAAGACAAATTCTATGTCATTCACAAGCCTAAGAGGGAGCTGATATAAAGGTATCAAAAATCTCTAAACAAGGTGTGGAACAAAAGATGGAGGAGTGGGAGAAATCACCTTGGCAGGTCTGTCCTCCTAGATGAATGTTCCCTGTGTCCCTAATTAACATGCTCTGTGCAGACAGGGATTTCTACCAATGAGAATTACTGGCGTATAAACCAAACTCTGTCTTCTGAATTGTAAGATGGTCCAAGGTGCAATGCTAGGACACCAGAAGACAAGAGAAAAAGCATAATACTTGCTTCCATCAAAAAGGAAAGCATGGACATTAGCATATTTTAATTAAAATTTTTTTTGCTTACATTTTTCAGTTAAAAGTTTCTAGTTTGGGATGTAATACAGAAAAACAGGGATTACCACATTTTATAATGGATGACGTACTTTTTAGAGTTTATTTCAGAATTCTTCAGGAGGAAAAATGTCCTAAAAACACCACGGTTTTCATGATAAAAATAACAGTACCTGTTTTCTTCCCTAAGGTCATTCTGCATGGCTTGAGTCTCCCGCGCCAACTTCTGGGATCTTGTGTAGTCTCTCCAGGCCCGCAGGACCTTCAGTTGGAACTTCCAGTTGGACAGGGTCCCAGCTTTTCCCAGCTTAATCCTGTGATCAAGGATCAGCTCGTGCCAGGCAGAGAAATACCGTTTTTGACACTGCAACGGAAACATGTGGAAAATCACCATGGATGAGCACTAGTTTCTCTAATATCTGATACCGAGAGCTGTCACCTCAGATTTCCCCCTCACACTTCTTCTAACAAATCTAGGAACTGTTGTCTTGATGGAAGAGAAGCAAAGTATAATTGCTTTCTGCTAATAATGACGACAAATATTCAAGTCATGCAGCTGAGGTACTCTCGGGCTCACGACTTAAACTCCAATACTTAGTTCTCATTGTAAGGCATTGGTCCGATGGGGATCCCGAGTAACAGTCACTTCGAAGACCCGAGTTAAGGGACTCGTTTGAAAAGCTTGAAACACCTGCTTCCAGTAAGCTTGCCAGCTTGTCTTGGAGTGTAAATACCACCTGAGTAATTCATTCCTATTACTAACGCTGCTGATGTCCTGCACAAAGGAACATGGAAGATCCCATGAGGAACAGAATGGGGGACTCTGGTCCCTGGAAACAAGACAGCTAAAACAACAGCTTCAGCTGAGCCACCACTGACCATGACAGAGCTCTGGTGAGTGCCTAGAGAGACCAGATGCTCAGGATGCTTGGGATCTTCCACTACATGCATCTGACAACAAGACAGGTTCTACTGAGCCTAAGGATGTCCCTAGAGAAGAACTTTACTCACGGTCCTAGTAAATCTCTCTAGCCCTTGCCTACATCTCCTACCTTCAAGGTAAACTTAATGTTCCCACTACATCACATAACTTTCAGCTCTTGACCTTACATCAACCACACTGTTTAATACTTTCCTATGTTCATACTAATTTCTTGGTCCTCCTTTTCTGCCCTTTCTTTGACTGACTACTTCAGGACTCACTTCTCTCTGGAAGTTCTCCTGTTACCAACTGCTCTCCCCAAATATAAGTGTCCTTCCACTATGTTCCCAGAGCAACCTCTGCTTTCCATCAAAACACTCATTACACTGTATTATAACCACCTGTTTACTGGTTTCCACTAGACTGTGAGCCTCCATAAGGAAGGGACTCGGTCCCATGAATGAAAATGGCAAATCTGAGAGTTGTACCAAGTGTTGATAGCAATAAAATAGAAAGTAACCTCATAGAAAGTGACTCTGTGGGAGACAGAGGGGGTGCCTGATGACCAGCTTCAAGCACTTGCTAGCCCTACCAGGGTCAGCTGTTATTTACTGCTTCTATCTGTGTAACACTTATCTTTCACTATTTCAACATTTAGTAAGCAGCCACCACTGGGTTTAAATTGGGGAACTCTGAACAAAATTAAGAGGGCAAATAAATTAAAAGACTAATAACCTAAGGGAGCATATGTTAGAATTCTTAGAAATAGCCCATTTGGCTAGGAATGTTTTCTTACACAAGAATTCAGTTCTATTCCCATTTAGACAAATTACAGAATCTTCTTTTTTTTTTTTTTTTTAAAGATTTTATTTATTTATTTGAGAGAGAGAATGAGAGACAGAGAGCACGAGAGGGAAGAGGGCAGAGGGAGAAGCAGACCCCCTGCTGAGCAGGGAGCCCGATGTGGGACTCGATCCCAGGACTCCAGGATCATGACCTGAGCCGAAGGCAGTCGCTTAACCAACTGAGCCACCCAGGCGCCCCCAGAATCTTCTTTATTATTATTTATTAGGAGAAACCATGGCAAACTTTAAAAAGCTCTCATTCCCTTTCCATTATGTCAAATGAGGGCGTACTGTCTAGACCTTCACCTTAGATCCCACGGAAAGAAGGGAAGAAGAGAAGACAGGGAAGGAGGGAGGAAGGGAGATTTGCTGAATACAGGATATGCCTGCAGTCATAAAAAGGCAAAGACACACAGCTGCCAGCTTGAGTTTTTGCATTATTACTTGTCTGTCTAACCCACAAAATAAAGCATGAAAAAAATATATTGTTAACTTGTGTGCCATAGTCAAAAGAAAATATCCTCTGTCTACCAGATTCATTTAAGAGACTCCTATTGATGTACAGCTATCTCTAATTTTAACTCCTGGAATATTTCTAATGATGAAATAGTATAAACATAATCCACCTGGACAATAATAACACTATTAATAGCGTGCTTCTTGGATTTCTACATTCCTTGTCTATTAAGTTCAAGGCATTACTGTAAGCACAATATTACATGCACTATTAATTTGTAGACCATCATTACAAAATAGAGAGACTGCAGATATTATTATGATTTACCTTACCAAGCCGAACTTCAAGGAGAGAAGAGTTAATGACTAAATTCACAGAGTGAAAAGTTAGTGGTACACCTAAGGCTAAAACCGAAACATTCTGGCATCCTGATGACCTAATCTATTAGGCAAAACGTCTCCTAAAAATGAAGGGTGAAATCTCTGCTTCTTTTATACCGAAAGAGAAAGAAGTCAGTACATAACTAACTATGGTAGAAGAGCACCACTGGAACATAACTGAATTTAAGAAGGGAAAATTTGAGTTCCTAAATGCTATAGTCAACATATTTCTTTAAAATAGTTAAGTTTAGACTTTGAAAGCAAAATGATCAGTTTTAAAGGTCTATAATTCAGTTTCACTACATAGAAGTTAGTAACAGCAAAGTGACAGACTCATAGCAACTGCTTTCTTGAAATCAAATTACTGGTTTTTCCTGCCTATTCAAAAGAGCAATCCCATTAAAATTTAAATGAAAAAATACAAGTGTGAACCAAGAATAGCCACTTATTCTTGATTCAGAGCAAACGTTATTCAGGCAAACAGGAGTCCCATAAATGTGCTTGGAGGAAAATATTTGGGAAAGGAAAATATTCTCAGTCCTGTCTTCTCTGGAAGATGCTAGCACTCTGCTTTTATTTAGAAGGGATGAGAAGTGGCATACTTCCATAGTCATGATCTATTTATTCTTTCTATTACCTCTCCCCCCGCTGAGTCCCTGCTGTTCCCAGGCCTGCTTCTCCTCTTCAGTACCACACTCGGGAGCGACAACCCTGCTCTATCCTTTTGCTCTCGGAAACAAGAACTATTATTTAAAAGCACAATCGGGTTGGAAGAGGAATACACTCTCTTTAATTCATTCTATTTAATAAGTTCTATTTCAGAATTTAATGTTTTAACTAGCTGGATGACTAGGCTGACCTCCGTCCCTGTCTTACCTAGTTCCTTTATTTCTGCACCATGTTTTATTTCTGAAGGATTTTCAAATACAGTCATTGATTTTAACTTCCACATCGCTTTAACATAGTGGTGGTAGTGAAAATTAAGGCTTCCTACAGGTAAGTAAAATACTGAAAATCACGGTGGGAAGAACTGTTCCTAAATACTTTATCTCTAATAATTTATAAAATAAAATACTACAAAGTGAAATTTAGAAAGTTTTTAAGGGAAATGCTCTTCTCGTCTCAAAATCTTCTACAAGACATCATTTGATCGTTAAGGATTCCACTCAAGAGAAGAAATGACAGCTCGCCCTGCTAAATTTATTACCTGCACTGGAGTTGCCCTCGTTTTGTTGGCAAGAAAAGCTCTTCCCTGAAGTGTAATCACACTGCTGTCACGGAGAATGATTGACGTTAGGTGGAACAGCAATTTGCTATCTAATCCTCATTGTAATTCTAACCCCGTCACTAGAGATGCTTGTTCTGATTAATGAAGTGGGTAACTCATCAAAATTCCTCAGCTATTTCCCTTTTGTCAGAAAGCTCAATGATAATTGCATCAAAATTCTCAGTCATGGAAAAATAAACAATGCATTGTAAAGAGGACAAAAATGTCAACAAGTTTACAATTTATTTCTGCTGAACACAACTAACTGTGGTGCAACCAGTGGTCGAGGGGAGTTGGCCAAGGCTCCCCTCCACGTTAGCAAGAAAGCTACACGCCCCCTAGGACCCCAGGTGACTCCTTGCTGCTCCCTGGCTTTTAAAAGTAATAGGCGCTCTAGGGCGCCTGGGTGGCTCAGTTGGTTAAGCGACTGCCTTCGGCTCAGGTCATGATCCTGGAGTCCCTGGATCGAGTCCCGCATCGAGTCCCGCATCGAGTCCCGCATCGAGTCCCGCATCGAGTCCCGCATCGGGCTCCCTGCTTGGCAGGGAGTCTGCTTCTCCCTCTCCCGCTCCCCCCTCTCATGCTCTCTCTCTCATTCTCTCTCTCTCAAATAAATAAATAAAATCTTTAAAAAAAAAAAAAAAAAAAAAAAAGTAATAGGCGCTCTAAAGCTACCCAAGGAAGTAACTTTTTTCCTTTTGGGGACCACTCCAGCTATGCAAAAGCCCCACGAACCTTTGCAGTCCCTGGGGGTTGGGGAGAGGAGGATCCTATCAGGGCAAAATGAATGCCCCTGGGAAGGGGTATCCTGTGTCCCACCCTACTCCTGATTTTCATACTTATGCCCCAAAGAAAAGAGAGGAAGTCATTGTGCCCCCTACCCCAGAGCATAAATACTCCTATAACTAATTACATTAGGGAAAATAGATTCAGTTCTCTGCACACAGTGCTAAGACCTGGACAATGCCTGGTTCCATGGAAAAGCCCAGAGGCCTACACTTTGACAACCACTGCTGTGTGAAATGCTAACCCTGGTTACAGACAAAAAGCTATTTTGTTATATCCTGGAAGATGCAATGCTCTTTTAACTTCTGTATTTAAGTTTTTTCTCTTTCCTTTTTTAAACTTAAAATAAAAACAAAAAACACCCTTATTACAGAAATTTAACAAACATACCCAAAAGTAGAACAGAAGAATAAACCCCTCATTCAGCTTTTAAAAATTACCAACATTTTGGGGCGCCTGGGTGGCTCAGTCGTTAGGCGTCTGCCTTCGGCTCAGGTCATGATCCCAGGGTCCTGGGATGGAGCCCTGCATCGGGCTCCCTGCTCAGTGGGGAGCCTGCTTCTCCCTCTCCCACTGCCCCTGCTTATGTTCCCTCTCTCGCTGTGTCTCTCTCTGTCAAATAAATAAATAAAATCTTAAAAAAAATTAAAAAAATAAAAATTACCAACATTTTGCTGATCTTATTTTCTCTTTCCATCCATTTTTTTTTCTGGAATATTTATAAATAAATCCCATACATCAGACATTATATCACTTCACTCATAAATGTGTGAGTATGTACTGCCAACATTAGGACATTTCGTAAATTCTTCTTAATTCTGCTAAGAACTTTAATCAATAATATTGCTTTTATTAATCTAATTCTGTTTCACTTCAGAAATAATACAATTTCAGAAAGCAATTGCTTAGTCTTACCATACAGTAAATTCTTAATGAGCAAAACTCTCTGGGATCTTGTAAAGAAGAATGATCACAATACAGCCTATAACCTGACTATTCATTAGGACAGTCCTCCTTCCCCAACGTAGCTCAGGGCCTCGTGTCTTTAGGGAGGGCAGACCTGCTGCTTCCCATGAACTCTCCTTCTTCCTCTTCCAGACTTCCTTCCCCCCTCCACCAATCCCCACTCCCTGCCCATTCTCCCCCACCCCCAGCCACACATACTCGAACTACCGAGAGTAGAGCTCACCTCAGAATATATTAGACAAATGTTAGGTTCACCTCCAGGGTAGTCTGACAGTAAGGCAATGATGTGATGTCATTTGTTTCTATGTTTCTATGTCATTTGGTTCTCAAGATCCTTAAAAATAGTCACCTGAAATGTCTAGTATTTAGGGGAAAAGATATTCTACGCTGTAAAATTTTACGGAATGGGCTCCATTTACGCTAAAGGCTCTTATTTCTTTAAAAGCAGAATTTAATCAGTACTTTTTTCAAAAGACAAAAAATTACTTATACACGAATTGGAACCTCTGGCTCAAAAACGGCTTCATGGCATTTTGAAAAGCAAAACACCAACATGATATTTTGGTAAAATGGCCTTCACTGTCCCTTCTGGGAGAATGGGAAACGTGAGTGACTCATAGGGCGAGGGTAAGGAAGAAAGAACAGCAGAATAAACAACCTCCTTACTAATGCCGATAAAATTTTACTTGGAAATTTCCCAGAGTTAGCTGTATGAAGTAATATATAATAATGTTTCAAACCCCTCCTAAAATGCATACCACACGTGCTCTTTGGCAATAAGCTTAGAGGGAGAGTTACATGAATCCCAACGTCCTTCACGTGTGTGCCTGACATTTCTTTCTCTGAAGTTTTATTTGCAAAGAGGCTTTTCCTTCATTTCCTTCCTCAAACATAGAGAGGATGGTTGCTATGTTTCCCCTTAGAAATGGCTTTACTTCAGTGGCATGTAGGCAGTCCCGACAGAACGAAGATCTTTGGGGATGAATCGTGCTATATAAATGAGGTACTTAACTACAGTTTTCATCATCTTGTCAGAAAAATCCAGGCTTCTTTTCCATATATCTCCATGTTCCCCTGGTTTAGTGTGGGGTGGCCTTTTGGAAGGTGCTATGCCGTAAGCACAACATTAACAATGATTCCTTTGGGTCACTATAATCTTACTCTCTAACAGAAAAATCCAACCAAACAAGCAAACCAAAACTTCCCGCACAGAATTAAGATTTGTTAGTATCAACTCATCTTTCATTGTTCTCTTCAACTTTCACAAGCAGCAAAGATCACAGACTTTTTTTTTTTTTTAAAGATTTTATTTATTTATTTGAGAGAGAGAGAATGAGAGACAGAGAGCATGAGAGGGAGGAGAGTCAGAGGGAGAAGCAGACTCCCCGCTGAGCAGGGAGCCTGATGTGGGACTCGATCCCGGGACTCCAGGATCATGACCTGAGCCGAAGACAGTCGCTTAACCAACTGAGCCACCCAGGCGCCCCAAGATCACAGACTTTCTTATCTTCTTAAGAAAACATAAAATGTATTTCAGAACAGGGTTAGAATTAAGAAGGCCATTTCCCAAATAGTATAAGAGTTTCACAGTTAATCCCTTGTTGTTTCTGCTAATTAGCAATGATATGAGGATTGCTGTATCTCCCCAAGAGATTTCACTGCAAGATCAGATAAAATAGGATGGAAAATGGAAGTAGAAAGTTTCTATACAGAAAGAGATGTTTGATATCACAAAGAGACCAGGCAATGAAATATGTGGGGAAGATGCATGCACAGCACTGCACCTGAACCTCTGTTTGGATAAGAGGGCCAGCTCTGTTTCTCTCAGAAAGTCTCCTATTGAATAACTGGGCCCACATGTGATGTTAAAAGAGACTGTCTGGGGGAACAAATACAATCCAGAGTCAAAGCACAGAGAATTACAAGAATTAAAGGAGCTTGAACTGGAACTCCTCCTAGAAACAGATTCTTTAAAGTCTTCCTACAAATACTCTATATAGCTTGCTATTGGGCTTGTGCCAGTGAACCATTTTGAGGGTGCTGACAAGAGTTTCCTGTTATCTAGCCACTCACTGCAAGCCAGCTAGGCATTTTCCCCCTTTTTATCCTGTGGTCATATTTAGGCTGCTGAGTGTTCAAGTTTCATTACCCAAGGGCAGCTTTAGGCTCCTTTAGAACCAGGCTAGGAATGTGGACTAGGGCCAAGGTAATGAGCCCAGGGGTCTGCTACTCCGTGGCATTTACCAGAGGACTGTCCTGTCTCCAGCCAAGTCTACGTAAAAGCCTGAGGAGTCTGGTAGGGGGATTTTCCCCATGTCTCGTTACACTCATATACATGGGGGAAATCAAAATTACAGGTTCACTAGCCATGTTGCAAATAAATAACATAATCACACTGAAATGGAAGGGGAAGAACAGAACCTAACCTATAACCTACGTAATAATATTCTGGCTGAATGCAACTGAAAATGAAAATAATGTACCAATATTGTACTCTGGTTAGCGAATTTGTTTACGTAGCAGTATGGGTTAGCAATTCTGAAACTACTTTTATAGTATAGCAGGATTAAATAAGTAAATATATTTTGGTAATGAGTGCCAGATTTCTCACTGCCAGAGAAAGTAATTATAAATAAGCAAGGGGGAAAGGGTACACTGAAACATGTGGTGCTGGATTAGGGTTGAAGGCATCATTATGAACTCATGATTATTTTAATAAACATACAGATAGTTATAGAAAGAAGTTATAAATAAGGAAGAGCAAAGGATACCATGGCCCCTGTGTTACTGCACTGGAATTCGAGGTATCAGTATGAACTCACGGATTTTAACATGTCTACAGACAGACAAACACAGAAATAATGTGTATATATGTGTGGGTTAGTATACACACATTTCCCAGCTCTGTCTGCTGAATAATGACACCCCAGTAGCAGTAATAGCACCCAGTATTCATATTTGGGTTTCTAAATACTATTCTCCAATAAAGAAACTAGAGTTCTGTGTAGAAGTGGTTGATTCCAGGGCTAGAAAGGGAAAATACAAGATGGGCCTGAATGTCCCATCGTGCCAGAAAGAAAGGAAGTGCTCAAAAAAGCATGGAAGCATTTTGAAAGAACAAAGAAGTCAAGATTTTCCAATGGCCAAAGTCAGAACAATTTGAGTAATAGAGTAAACAATAATAATAATCACCCACAAACTAAAATAAATACCCATGAGCCCATGCTGCTAAGAGGACATAACTGAATAAATAAATAAATAAATGGGGAGAAAGGACAGGTTTTCTTTCTAGAAGAATTTCAATTAATAAATGAAGAAGAAATGAGGGAAATACAAAATCATCATTAGACAAATACATTAATGTTACAGGCAAGACCTACCAATGGATGTTAAAATTAATAAGTGAAAGTTTAAGGAGAAACAGGATATTTGCATAATTTTACTGTATCTCTTCTAAGACATTCCAAAGGAGATATAGTAACTTTACAGTAGAGGGGCACCTGGGTGGCTCAGTCGGTTAAGCATCCGACTCTTGGTTTAGGCTCAGGTCATGATTTCAGGGTTGTAAGATCGAGCCCTGCAACAGGCTCTGCACTGGGCATGGAGCCTGCTTGAGATTCTCTGTCTCCCTCTCCCCCTCCCCCCCACTCATGCTTGATCTCTCTCAAAAAAATAAAAAAATAGGGCGCCTGGGTGGCTCTGACCGTTAAGTGTCTGCCTTGGCTCCGGTCATGATCCCAGGGTCCTGGAATCGAGTACCACATTGGGCTCCTTACTCAGTGGGGAACCGGCTTCTCCCTCTGCTTGCTGCTCTCTCTCGCTCTCTCTCTTCCGACAAATAAATAAAATCTTAAAAAATAATAAAAAAATAAAAAATAAAAAATACAATAAAAAATAAAAGCAACTTTACAGGACAGAAACCCAGCATACTAATACTGTGTACCCCCAGTATGATCCTGAGAAGGGCACAGCATCACTTCTTGTAGTAAAGTTGCCAAAAATGCATAATCTCAATCTAAGCAGGAGAAAATATCAGAAAACCCAATGTTTTCAGAATGCTGAGAGACATTCTACAAAATACCTGATCAGTACCCTTAAAAAATGTCAAGGCCATAAAAGATAAGGAAAGACTGAGGAGCTGTCATAAAGCTGGAAGAGGCAAAGGAGACATGACAGCTATATGAAACAGAATTATGGACTGAGTCCTAGATATATACTCCTAGGCATTCTCTTTTTTTTTTAATTTTTTTTTATTTTATTATTCCTAGGCATTCTCTAATGTAGAATCATGGGCTAAGTCCTGGAATAGAAAAAGGACATTAGTGGAAAAACTGGTGACATTCTAATAAGGTGTATAGTTTAGTTAATGGTATTTGATGGTATTGTACCAAGGTTAATTTCCTAGTTTTGATAATTATGTTACATTTACATAAGATGTTAACATTGGGGAAAGCTGCATGAAGGGAATTCAGGTATTCTGTGTCCTGTTTCTGCAATTTTTCTGTATGTCTAAAATTATTTCAAAATAAGAACTTAACAACAATATAGTATAGGTTTAGATCAAGCAGAATCTGTGAAGAGTGGAGATAATTTATTCATAATCTCACATTTTTAAGTTACACTGGTTGGTCTTTTTAAAACTGAGTAATCGGTTTTAGGTGGACCACTAATTTTGTAAAACTCTTCTCAAGTGTCTAAAATTCATAACTAGCCACTTCTACCTAAAACATGTATTATTTCTTCCTGTACAGTGAATTTAAAAATTAAGTTTCTAGAAAACACATGTCTTATTCATCTCTCATTGGATGGGTAACATATCATGGCACGTTTTCCTCACTCCTTCTCTAGATGGCCCCAAGTATTCATCTCCTTTCCGATTTTCCTTCAGAAATCTGAACTGTTATTGTAGGACACACCAATTCGGTCTTGTGAAGGATACAACATCTGAGTCCTTGCCAATCTTTCTCAAAATGTTAATGTCAACTCTTAACATTTCCTCCTGCTAACTCTTCCCTCACTATTCCTAAAGCCAAAACTCTGACCAAAGCTTTTGTTGTTTTATATCTCAATAATTATGACTTCTTGCCCATCAGTCCAAAATACCTCCATCAAACATATCTCTCTCTTTTTTTTAAGATTTGAGAGGGAGAGCATGAGGGAGAGGGAGAAGCAGACTCCCCGCTGAGCAGGGAGCCTGACACGGGGCTCAATCCCAGGACCCTGAGATCATGACCTAAGCCAAAGGCAGACGCTGAAGCGACTGAGCCACCTAGGCGCCCCATGTCTCTTTTTAAATTGTTTAGATTACATTACTTTCTTGCTCATATCCCAGTTATCAATATTATATTCAAATTTCTGATACTGATTTCCAGGGCTTCTGTAAGTCTATCCTATATTTATCAAGCTCCCTCAATATCATCTTGATATTGTCTTTTCTCTTGTTAAATCTGTGCATTCCTGCATTCACTTCACTAACTTTCACTGAATTTCAGCGAAGCCTAAGGCTTTGGGTGGGTGTTACAAGAAATATAAAATATCATATTTATCTTTTCTCATCCAACCTTCTCACTTTACGTATCTTCCAACTAATCCCTTTTACCTGAAATGTTATAAGTTCCAAATGCATACTGCTGTCAATCCCACTTCACTGAAAGAAACTTCTGCTTAAATGGCCTGGAAAGGATGCTCATTTGTCAATAAAAATAGACTAGTTTTTTTGTTGTTGTTTTGTTTTGTTTTTTACAAAAAGTAAAAGAGAGGGAGAAAAGAGTAAAATAAAATGCAGACCATGAAAAGGAGAAGTGTATCACTGCTTTAAGATCTTAGCTCCCAGAAGGCAAGTGACTTTTCTGAGTAATTCTTCTGAATAATCCAGGAGACTGTGGAAGCCAAGCTTTCAAAACCTACCAGAGATCTACATTAGTAGTTACATGCTATTCTGAAAAGAGTAATTTAGGAAGCCACCCTAAATTCACACCCGATTTCCCAAGATCAAAGTATCTATAAGAATAGCCCCTGCACAGAGGACTGGAGCACAACCCCATGCCCTAGGTCAGGTGGGCAGCATAGAACCAACGGTGTGGGCAATTTGGTATTTGCGATGAGGCTCAGTTGGGCTTAGTGTGACACTGGCCCATCTCTGATGGAGCCCTCTATCATTTACACCACAGAATGCTGAAAAAAGAGAAGTTATAATTCCCACCTGATGATTTTCCTTGAAAGTTTGGATTAATAACTCTCTCAGTTTCTTCTTTCTTTCTTTCGCCATTTTTTCTTCACCCAGAAGAATATAATCACTCTGAACCATGCCTTTTTCTGTATTTTTGGGAGAGTTTTCTTCCTGCTTTTTCCTCTCTCTGTTAACAATTTTAAAAAATACACGTATGAACAACAGAATTAATGATGGGTAATTACAACCTACTATAGTGGAATGAACACTGAATTTTCCATCAGAAGACAGATTTTTATTTTTTTAAAAGATTTTATTTATTTATTTGACAGAGACACAGCGAGAGAGGGAACACAAGCAGGGAGAGTGGGAGAGGGAGAAGCAGGCTTCCCGCGGAGCAGAGAGCCCGATGCGGGGCTCGATCCCAGGACCCTGGGATCATGACCTGAGCCAAAGGCAGACGCTTAACGACTGAGCCACCCAGGCACCCCCAGAAAACAGATTTTTAGATTTGGTTCTAAAACTACATTGTAGGGTGATTTTTTTTTTAAGCCTTAGTTTACTCCTTTATAAAATATAGATTAAATAAGAGACTGTTATACTCTGAAAAGTAGAAAGCCCTATAAATATTTTGGTAAAGTATTTTTACTGAGTTTATCATCGAGGGATACTTTGATCAAAATTTGAGAGTTAACAATATGTAGACATAAGCTCTCTCTTTTCTTCTAAGGGAGAGACCAAAAAAAGGACCCTCGTAAGAGAGGGATGAGATTTTTACCCCAAGGCTTTTACAAGGCTTCTAGGGAGAAAAATAACAAAAGAATCAGGTATTCTTGTATAACGGGAGAGTGAAATTTATATTAATTCTAAAATAGCTGAAAAGAGAAAAAATAGAACTTAATAACAATAAGGAAAAAACTTTCAGGCAAGTGACAGGAATCGCTCTGTAACTTTGTTGCTCATTTCTCTGGTCATCCGCTGTCTCACCCACATATCCTTTCTCATCCAGGTCATCCCTCTTCCACATGCCAATTCAAGCAAGCTCACAGTCACTGCCTTCTTACTGGAGCGTACTAAAGTATATGTATGTATATGTGTGGAAGGTATATATACTACCAATGATACAGTAGAAATAGTCAGGAATCAGGATTCATGGGCTCTGGCCACAAACCAGCTGTGAAAACTCACACAGGTCACCTTATCTTTCTGAATTTCACTTTATAGTTGTGGAAACTCAAGTTGAGAGGGATGCCAGGATACTCGATAGACATTCTCATTAATTCTCATATACATACAGAGGACACACAGTGTTATATCTTATTATTGGTGATGTTAACCATCATTTGGCTAAGGGGACCTCTCCAGTATGAAGTTGCCATTTTTGCCTTAATTAGTAATTAATAAATCTCTTAGAGGAGATATTTTGAAACCATGCAATAAAGCAGATTTAGGATAGCTTACAAAGAAATTAAAAACTCTATCAATAATGATTACTGACTCTATCCAAATGCCATAACAGTGTTATATTAGACAGTTATAGGCTGACCACAGTGGCCATTTAAAGAAATACAGTTCTAATACCACGGATCTGATTTTAAAATAACATTAAAATATGTATCTGTTATAAAAGGGATAGCCGCTTATTGTGAAAAATTGGATATAAAAGCCATCCATATTTCCACCCAGAAAAATACACTGACAACAGTCAGTGCTGCCTCATTGTATAACCATTTTCATTAATTTCTCCAGTATTTATTAATGCCCATTATAAATAATACTATATTATCTTTGTGCACAAATCTTTGTCTGGATTTCTGATCATTTTCTTAGGGGTGTTTTCCTAAGACTGGAATTTCCAGGTCAAGCGGTAATACCATTTTTATGGCTCCTGTTGTTTATTGCCAAATTGCCTTGTGGAACGTTTAAATCAGTTCATCTGCTAGCAGTACAGCATGTTACCTGAATCACTGTAACCATGGATAAGATTTTAATGAGTGGTCAGTGAGCATCTGTTGAGTGCCCACTATGAGCACAGCGTCCCGCTCCCATCAAATGTTACTTGTTTTCACTATTTATTTTAGGTCAGCCTAGATTTTTCAGGGTTTAAAAGCAATCTAAAAGTAAGGTTGACCTTAGCAAGAACTCACTAAAACACCGGTGATTGCTTTCTAAAAGGAATGGTGTCTGGAGGAGGCCTGAGGCTGGCACTTGAAAGAGTGAAGCACTCGTCCACTGCCAAGCTGTTTTAAATTGGGTAGAATAAGAGCAATCAGGAACACAGGGGGAAAAGCTGTGTAGGCTGATGGGGGCGGGAGGGATTATCGAATAGGTCTTTCTGGCCTCTGAGTTTGAGTATTCAGTCACTTCAGGCACGTTACTCCAAGGCTTTTTGCAGTTCATGCATCAGTGCTGTTTCTCAGAATAAATACATTAGTTATTTCATTTAGAAGCTCATTTTCTGCATGAGGATATATAACAGTACTACATCCTGTGAGGACTATTTTGATTTTCCTCTTAGCTCAGATACTCCTGTTCTTTGTCAGTGGTTGGAGGGCAATGATGACTCTGTATGATTATCAGAAGGTAAGACACTCACACCCTTCACATAGGCTGAGGCACAATTAGCAGACAATTTTAACAATGTGCAGGTAACCAAAGAAATGCAAACTAACCAACATAATACCTATTGAAAGTGCAAAAGTATTGAAAATGATAGTACTTCCCAATGTTAAAAAGAGTGTGGTAACCTCGTCCACTGCCAGCAACAGTGTAAATAAGTACAACCCATTTAGAAAGCAATTTGCCAATGTTTCAAGAGTCATCAAAGGCCTATACCATTTAACTCAGTAATTACATGCCTAAGAATGTAGAAAGCTCTATGCTTAAGGAAGCTCACTGCATTATTATATGGTGAAAAACCTGAAATAGTTGAAATGCTTATCAGATTGGGGGGAAGCTCATTACATAAATTACGGTCTAGGAACTCAATGGAGAAATAATATACAGACCTCAGGACTCTGGGCAATGTGTTAACTAAAACAAGCAAAATAAATGTACTTTATGGTTGCAATTAAGTATGTAAAGGGATCAAGACCCAGAGGAAACAGAAAAACATAAACAATTTGTTAAGATCATGGAATCGTGGGTGATTTCTTCTTTGTGTTTTGTTATCACAATGTCCATGTTTTTAAACTTCCAAAATGACTGCTTAGACAAAAAAAAACTTCACACCGCTCACCACGGCTGGCTTACATTTTCCATGCTTCTTCCACAGTTCGTCTCCTCTCAATTATCTCCCTCCGCAGCTTTACCATCTCCCTTTGAATCTCCTCCTCCTCTTTCTTGGCCTCCAGAGCCTTCTTTCTCTTCTCTTCCTGCACCAAATACTGAGCCTCTAAGAAGACCGATTTTTTCAGGGTCTTTTCCATTCTCCGGCGCTCCAGTTCTTTCTCACGTCTCATGCGATTTTCTTTTACCTTAAAGAGAACACAGTGAGGGTGGAATGCAGCCTTTCAAGTAGAAAAGGATACACAAAAGCTTAGAATACATTTCCAAGTTCACAATATGCCCAGTTGGAAACATTCTGGCCCAGAAGCTCACTGTTCATTGGAAGAATAGGAAGAATTCATTTGTTTACTTGGGTAAGAGCCAATACAAAAGTATAGATGAAGTCAGGTCAGAGGACTCCCAGCACTCTGGGAATGATCTGCACCATGTAAAAGTTGAAAATTTACTGGGTCAGATGCCAAGTTCTGGATTCTTACATAGTAATGATATCCCACCCCTAAAATTTTCCAAGGTGTATACTACTGCTGTTTATTTAGGCCCTCTGTGCACGCCATTTAAGAAAGAATATGGATATTTTGGGGAGGCTACATCGTGAAAGATACAACAGTGATTTACTGCCTGAGGAACACAACATTATTCATTTTTTTAAAAATATTTTTATTTATTTATTTGACAGAGAGAGACACAGCGAGAGAGGGAACACAAGCAGGGAGAGTGGGAGAGGGAGAAGCAGGCTTCCCGCGGAGCAGGAAGCCCGATGCGGGGCTCGATCCCAGAACCCCGGGATCATGACCTGAGCCGAAGGCAGACGCTTAACCGACTGAGCCACCCAGGCGCCCCACAACACTATTCACTTTGATCGTTATTTAAATGTATCAATGATTCTGGCTCATATTTGGAAATCAAAACCATGATATTTCTGAATAAGCACAATCAATTTTTCAAACCCATTAATTCTCTAGCGGCTCTTCTAGCTATGAATTAAGGAGTGCTCCTTTACCTCCCTCTTCACTGACCTTATCTTATTCTTTACTTATAAGACTTCTAGATATTGGCAATCTCTTATTGAACCTTCCCTCCTCCCTTTTATCACAAACCCAAACTAGGATCATACTTCTACCCCTTTTTCTAACATCCTCAGTGCTGATTAGGCACACCTTAATGCTTTAAAGCAATCAGAAATTCAGGGTTATAAAAAGACAACATACAATGTATAGACATTCATTCTAGTTCAGTCTTAGTTCTGGACATGTGGAAAAGACTTGGTCATTCTGATTTCCTGAAGCTCCTCTACAAAGAATTGAGACGCATCTTTTCCCTATAACCCACTGTTTATTCCCTTTGAAGAAAAGAAAGTTCCCATATGCCTTTCTAATTCAAAACAGCTGAACTAGATTTAATTCAGATCTGTCCTCCCTTTCAAATTATAATCACAAAATGAGTGAATTTTTCAGTTGTCTGGAAAAGAATTATCATTATAACATTCACTAGAATATTCATGATACTAATATTTTGATGTCACAGTTCAAAAATCAAATTCAAGCAAAACCAATCTACATATTTATAATAGTACCATATACAAACTAATAAAGTTTAGTTCACCACTCCATTGTTCAAAATCAATTATTCCTTCTTTTGGTTTTTTTAAATAAACTGTTTCCTGTCCTCAGTTTATGAGCATTATTTTTCTTCTAAGTTCTTATATTTTATTTTTATTCTTTCTAACCAAACCACAGATGGCACTCTTTTTCATAATAAAACCTAAGTCTTTATTTAAGCTTATTAAATGTGCTACACAAAGATTGCTTCCTGTTACCCATTTTAATTTTGTTTTTCCCTCCCACCTGCTTATGTCTCATCTCCATGGTAAGACGAGGATCCTTCTGCTGCTGCTTGTCTTGGTTTCCATTCATTCCAAGATCTTCCAACATTCCAGAATCCACCACTTTTTTATGGAGCAGATGGTCTATAAATTTTTGAACGGTGGTACTTTCCTCTTCTTCCTCCAAATAGCCACACAACTCTGGAGGAGACAGAGCAACAACAAAAAAAGGGAAAATTAAAAAAAAATTTAGTACAATTTCCATATTTATATAAATAATCTTGGTACAATAAAAATATGAAGCTGTGAGTGTTCAATAAATAGTAACTGATAATGCCAATTGGATGAGTATAGCCCTCAGCAATTAACTACCTTCAACTGAGAGGAAAGAAAATTTTCCTTGGGTGATGATAATCACCCAAGACATGAAAGACTCCTTCACTGCCAAATGTAAAAGATACTACTTCAGTCTAAACATCCTTGAAGACTCCATTGTTTTTTTTAAATGGCTTTATTGAGGTATAACTGACATACAATACACTGTAAATATTTAAAGTCTACCATAAGTTTTGACATATACATCTACCAGTAAAACCATCACTATAATCAAGATAAAGAACATGTCTGTCAGTTCCAAAAGGGTCCTCAAACTGATTTGCAATCTCTTCCTCCCACTCCTCCCCATGTTCTCGGTCTTATCCCAGGCAACCACAGACCTGCTTTCTCTCAGGATAAATTAATTTACATTTTCTAGAATTTCTTATCAATTAAATCATACACTATGTACTCTTTTTTTGGTCAGGCTTCTTTTACTCAGCACAATTATTTCTGAGATTCATCATGTTGTTGTATCAACAGTTCACCACTTTTTATTGCTGATTAGTATTCCACTGTATGGGTATACCATAATTTGTTCATTCATTCATGGATAGACATTTGGGCTGTTTCCAGATTTTGGCTATGACAAATAAAGTTGTTATAAACATTTGTGTACAAGTTTTTGTATGAACATATGCTTTGTTTTCTCTTGGAAAAATGCCTAGGAGTGGAATGGCTTGATCATAGAAGTATCTGTTTAAGTTTTTAAAAAACTGTCAAGCAGTTTTCTAAAATGGTCACAAAATTTTATATTCTCACCAGCAGTATTGGAGTGTTCTGGTTCGTCTACATCCTCACCAATACTTAGTATGGTCAGTCTTTGGATATAAGCCGTATGTAGTGGTTACTCAAGGTAGTTTTAATTTGCATTTTCTCAATGACTAATTATAGGAACATCTTCCTTGTTGATGTTCTGTTTAGTTCCATACATCACTGAAAATGGGGTATAAGGTCTCCAAATAATTTGGAGAATTGTACAATTACCTATTTCTCCCTTCAGCTTTGTCAGTTTTTGCTTCATGTATTTTAGGGCTTTTTTTTTTAAAAGATTTTATTTGAGAGAGAGGGAGAGAGAGAACATGAGCAGGGGGAGGGGCAGAGAGAGAGACGCAGCCTCGCCATTGAGCAGGGAGCCCGATGCAGTGCTTGATCCCAGGACCCCGAAATCATGACCCGAGCTGAAGGCAGATGCTTACCCAACTGAGCCACCCAGGCGCCCCTATTTTGGGGCTCTTTTCTTAGGTGTACGTATGTTTATACTTGTTATGTTTTATTGATGGCTGACCCTTTATCATTATAAAATGCCCTTCTTGGTCCCTAGTAACAATTTTTTATGTTACAGTCTATTTTTTTCCTGAATTAGTAAGCTGCTCTCACTTTCTTTTGGTTACTGATTGCATGGTATAGCTTTTTCCATCTTTTTACTTTCAATCTATTTGTGTCTTTGAATCTAAATTGTGTCTTCTGTGGATAGCATATAATTATGTCATATTTTAAAAATCATTCTGCCAATCTTTGTCTTTTAATTGGACTATTTAATCCATTTACATTAGATGTAATTCCTGATAACGTATAGCTTATGTTTGTCATTTTGGTATTTGTTTTCTGTATGTCTTCAGTAAATGCCCTTTGTCAGGTTGAGGAATTTACCTTCTATTACTAGTTTGCTGAGCATTTTTATCAGGAATGGTTGTCAGATTTTGTCAAGTACTTTTTCTGAGTCTATTGAGATAATCCCATTCATCAGTATTTTTGGTAAACATCCTTTTTAAATGGCTACATAATAGGAATGTTTCAATCAAAAAAAAAAAGGAAAATAAAACAAAAAACTCTACAAGCATAAGATGAATGAGGCCTGGTATGATACTAGATGGTAATTGCCAATCTAAGTAAAGAAATATAACTAGATCTATTAGCACCATATGAAAGGAGTCATAGTTTCACTATATTCCGTATATGCTTCAGAATAAATATGAAGTATGAAAATGCCTCACTTTAATAACGACATTAATAAATTAGAAAACATCCAGAAGGAGGCAACCAGCATGATAAGATTTAGAAACAATGTGATATAAAGAACTACTGTGAGAATTGGTATATTTAAGCTAGGAACATTGAAGTATATGAGAGATCAGACATGATTATATCACGTGCAAACAACAACAACACTACTACTTTTCTTTTTCTTTTTTTTTTTAAAGATTTTATTCATTTCTTTGGCAGAGACAGAGGCAGCGAGAGAGGGAACACAAGCAAGGGGAGTGTGAGAGGGAGAAGCAGGCTTCCCGCGGAGCAGGGAGCCCGATGCGGGGCTCGATCCCAGGACCCTGGGATCATGACCTGAGCCGAAGGCAGACGCCTAACGACTGAGCCACCCAGGCGCCCCAACACTACTACTTTTCTTGGGAAAGGGAACATGGTATTATTTTCTCTTATACTAAAGGGTTACAGAGGTCAAACTCCTAATTCTCCTGAGAGAAAAATGTATGAGGATTAGAGCCCCACAACAAGTGAACGGGCTCCTTCTATCCTGGGAGATGTGCTGGCAGAGATTGTATCACCCCACGTGAGGGACACTACAGAAGGATCTCTATCTGAGGGGGTGAAGCAGGGAGATCAGACTAGGTGATCTAGAAGGATTCCTCTAACTTTAAGAGCTCATGACTTTGTGATTCCTGGGCTGGGGATTTTGTAGATTTTTGTAGAGTCCTAAACAAGGGGAATGCTGCCAGGTGAGATTACCAAGGGTGTGTGAGTCACACATGAGGAGCTGCTGCCCACCACCATCACTAGGCCTACCTTCATGCTGAGGAAAAAAAATACCAAATTCTGAGTACATTCGAGGAACCCTCACTCACTAGTTGTGTGTACAAGTAGTAAACTCTTTTATAAATATAAAATGTTTAAATGTAGCCCCATCAGAGTAAAGAGTCATCCAACAATATATGGGAAGAGACACTCAAAGAGCACTAATTGCTATTATAATCATAAGGAGAATTAAAATTGAATATTTTAATTTAAAAAACACCATGAACATACTGAGGATACAGATAAGTAATTTAAATTGAACCAAGAAAAATTAAAGCCAATTATAAAACTAAGCAAATCATAGAAAAGTCAAATAATATATCATTTATTATTTAAAACAATTAAAAAGACTTCTTAGATACATTCATTAGATGTTAAAGCTTAGAACAATCAGACAAGTTCTTACCATCAAAGTTGTCATATTTCAAATGATCACTGGCTTCCGGCACAGGAAGGATATTTGACACAGTGTCTTCAGCACCATCTTCACCATCACTTGCTAGTTCTTGCTTAAGTTTGGTGTCTAACCAGTCATTGACTAGCTCCTGAGCTATCAATAAAACAAAAAAATCTTTTTAATATTCCTATTACTTCAGAGACTTTCTTCATTCACTGTTTTCATTCACTTAGTAATTACTGAGCATCTATCATGTGTCAGGTACTGTGTTAGATGCTGGGAAAAGAGCAACAAATAGGACAAATAAAACTTATCACCAACGAAGTTTACATTCTAATTGGAGAAGAGAGACAAAAAATAAGTAAATCTGAAAAACAGAGCAGGCAAAGGAGAAATGGTGTGTAAGAAATGGAAGGTAGGTATTGATAGTTTTAAATTTGGGGTGCAAAGAAGGCCTCACTGAGAAGACATTTGGGCAAAGAAGGGAAGAAAGTGAGGGAGTGAGCCATATGGTTATTCCATGCAGAGGGGAAGCATTTGCAAAGGTCCTAAGGAAGAGAACGTCCAGAGTGTTGGAGAAGTAGAAAGGAGGCAGTGTGGCTAGAAAGGAGTGAATGAAGGGGTAATAACAGGAGATAAAGTAAAGAGGTAATGTGGGGATCAGATTTAGAGCACTGGTTCTAGATCAGGGATGATCTTGCCCCCCAGTGGACATCTGGCAATGTCTGGAGCCATTTTTGGTTATCATAACAGGGATAAATGATACTAGCATCTGGTAGGCAGAGGGCAGATATGTGGCTAAACATCCAACAATGCATGGAACAGCCCCCACCCCAAAGATAATTATCTGTTATATCATCAACAGTGCTGAGGTTGAAAATCCCTTGCACAGAAGCAGGGGACACCAATTGGGAGGCAAATGCAATAATCCAGGAAAGTGACAGTAGCCTGGACCTGGAGAGGAAGTATTAAAAATCGTCCAATTTTAGAAAGTATTGTTTTGAGATGCAATTGACGGATTTGCTGATGTAGTAGATACGGGAAATGAAAGAAGTCTACAAGGTTTCTGGCCTAAGCAACTGCAAAAATGGAGATGCCATTTACTGAGACAGGGAAGGCTGAGGGAGAAGCAGGTCAGGAGGGAAGATCAGGAATTCAGTTTTAGACTCGTTGGGTTTGAAATGCTTAGGAGACATACAAATAAGAATGTCAAACAGGTATTGGCTATACCACTCTGGATTTCTGTGGAGAGGTCCAAGCTCAAGAAATAAATGTGGGTGTCATCAGCATATGGATAGAATTTAATGCCACAGAAGTGGATGAGAGCACCAAAAGAGGAAGATGGGTAGAGAACTGGTTCCAGGAATAAGCCCTGAAGAACTCCAGTATTAGGGGTTGAAGAGAGAAGGCAGAACCGGAAAAGCAGACTAGGAAGGAGAGGCCATTGAGGTAGGAGGAAAATCAAAATAGTGTGATTTCCTGGAAGCCAACTTCTATTTGAATTTCTTTCTTGGTGATATTCAGAAAATCTTAAATATATAGGTATGAGAGAAAATGTCTACTTTAGCAATACCTTCATCACTATCATCATTATCAAACAGCTCTATGGGTAGGGCATAGGGGTTTCAAAGAAGAAAAGTATATATTTCAGCACTATCTTCATCACTGTTACCATGATCATATAGCTCTGAGGGAATGGAATGTTTCTTATATTAAATGAGGCCAAAAGGCATTTAAAATAGGAATGCGGGACATATAAAATAGAAAACAATGAATCAAGATAGTAGAAACCAAGTGTAAAAAGTATACTAGCAACAAATATTATTGGCTTCCAGAGGAAGGTAGAGAAAGGTGACAGATATTTACTGAGTAACCCTGTGTACAGTCAGACATTTATATGTATAATAATTTATATGTAGAATAATTCAGATCTACTCAATGCCATTCATTAGTAAAGAGGGGTTTGCTATGAAGTGCCCCAAAAGCACAAAGAAAGCGAACTACCCTTGGAGAGTTCAACTGCAGGAACATCTCCTGTTGGATCAGAGGCTCTAAGGCTACATTAAAGCAGAGTTTCTCAAAATATGTTCCTCAGAACACTGGTTCTTATTGAATATTAACAGATGATTGATGAGAGGAGAAAAAGGGATATAAACCTTTGAAAACCATGTTCTGTTCATACACTAGTACTTTCTAATGTGTATCACTAACTCTTCAGGATAGGAATATGGATTTCAGGCTAAAAGGAGTTTCCAGGTATAGGAAGCTGGGGATTTGGGGTAAGTAAACATTAGTTTTTAGACAGCATGACTTCTCAGAAACTTTAAGAGGCTACAGTATATTGTGTATTCCCAACAGTGGGTTGGGAGATGGGGTGGGCAAGACATAGCCTTGCCAATTTCTGAACCAATCTCCTTTTTCCATCTCCAGTTCTACCAACCACCCAAGACCAAGGGCCTTTACTGCTCACCCAGACCACTGCACCAGCCTCTCACAGATCTCCCTCTTCCCTCCTTTTCTCCCCTATGATCCACTTTTCATATTTAAAATATTGATCTGTTGTACCACTGCTTAAAACCCTTCAATGATGTCTCATCATACTCAGAATAAAATCTAAATTCTTTTACCAGGCCTATAGGCCCTATGTACTAGGTCTTCTGCTCACTCCTGCACGCTCATCTCCATTGGGATGTTCCAGCCACACTGGTCTCCCTTCAGCTCCTCAAGCACACCAAGCTTGTCTATACTTTAACTCTTGATGCCACCTTTCCCTCTGTCTAGGATGCCCCTCCTCCATTACTGCTTAGCTGGCTCCTTCTTATTATTCAGGTCCAAACTTGAATGATTATCACTACCTAATAATTTTAAGTTTCCTTTATTCTCACACTAGCATGTATACCCCATGAAAGCAAGGGCTTTGCCTCTCTTGTTCAAAATTTTAGGTTCCCCCAGTACCTAAAATAGTACCTGGCACAGAGTGATAATTTTTTAAATATATATAATAGATTATATTATAAACATAAAAGTTTTTATCATATACATACTTATAAACATAAATAATTATATATGTATATATATATTTTTTTTGAATAAAGACATGCTATGAATAAATAGAGACATTTATTGGAATAAGTTAATGGAATAAAAAGAGACAATCATCCAAATGGAAGCTGGCTTCCAGGACATGGCCACTCTGACCTTCTTCCCCTGTGGCTTCTCCTTTCCAGTCTTTGCTGGTTCCTCCTGATCTATTCATCCCTAAATGCTGGAGTTCCCAGGAGCAACAGAAACTAAAATACTAAATTCCAGAGGAGTAAATGTTTTGGGGAGGTAGGAAGGTTAGATCAATCTTAGACTCTCTTCATAAAGAATAAAGTGGATTTACAAACTAATGGTCAAATGATCTCATAATACTAGATCAAGTGATCATGTTGCCCTCCATGCCACAGGACGAATACCTTATAACACTCACTAGTTAGCTGTGTCATATCAACCTGCCTCTTGATGTGGTTCCATTTCAGGAGACAGAATGAGCCTTAAATATAGCCTTACTTGTAATATTGGAGTTCACTCCAGGATAGATTAGTTTCAGGGAGGTGGAAAAACATGAAACTTAAGCGCAAAAGAAAGAAAAATTTCCATTCTGTACTTTGAAATGCATTATAGGTTATGCTTTAATAAGCTGTATTCTAAAGAACTGCTAACACTGCAGCAAAAAAATGTATTCTCTTACCTTCCGCATAGACTTCATCACGATCCTCTATTTGCTCAGATGTTTCCAAATCTATGACTTGGCTCCAAAGCCTTCTGGACAAATTGGAATTTGTAGGAGAAAATGCTTTCGAAACTGCAAATTCTGAGGCTTTCTCCACCTTCTTCAATATCATAGAAAAAAAAAAATCCATTAAGATGATGACAACTTTGTTTAGGGCTAAAGAATTTTTCTCCTACTCAAGAAAACTGATTTTCTACCACCTACTAAGATACTTCCACTGTTCCATTTTTAAAGGAACTCTGGAGGCTTAACCACCCCAAATAATTTCATTTTTTAAACATAAAATTAATTGCAATATTTTACCAAATTTTAACATGTATTCACAATGTTTATTTTTGAACAAAAGGTTATTTAAACTTTAGATAACTTTTGTTTAGAGCATTAGTGATGGGATCATGACACCTGGATATTTTATTTTAAATAAAAAATACAATATTTTATTAACTCCCATTGCCACTAGGATTTGCATATGAATATGAAGCAGAGGCAGAGTAGCTATACTTCCTCAAATTACTACCCCTGGAATGAACCTCCCATCATATATTAAATAAACTATAGGCTCAATAAAATTGGGATAGAGTCACTGAACTGTAGTTATCCAGAAGGTTTTATTTATTTTTATTTTTTTTATTTTTTTATTTTTTTTAAAGATTTTATTTATTTGACAGAGAGAGACACAGTGAGAGAGGGAACACAAGCAAGGGGAGTGAGAGAGGGAGAAGCAGGCTTCCCGCCGAGCAGGGAGCCCGATGCGGGGCTCGATCCCAGGACTCCGGGATCATGACCTGAGCCGAAGGCAGACGCTTAACGACTGAGCCACCCAGGCGCCCCTCCAGAAGGTTTTAAATCAAGAGTAAAAACACGGCCCAATTCATGGGATTGGTGGAGGTGGGCAAACTGTGTTGGCACTTTGGTTTACCTGCACAATATAAAAGAACTTCTTGGGGCGCCTGCGTGGCTCAGATGGTTAAGCATCTGCCTTCAGCTCAGGTCATGATCTCAGGGTCCTGAGACTGAGCCCCATATCGGGCTCCCGGCTCAGCGGGGAGTCTGCTTCTCCCTCTCCCTCTGCCTCTCCCCCTGCTTGTGCTCTTTCTCTCTCTCTCAGATGAATAAAAATCTTAAAAAATTAAATTAAATTAAAAAAAAAAGAACTTCTTTTACAATTAAATCCCTTTCTCCCTCCCTACAAACTTGCTTTCCTCCACATCTGCTGCGTTCCCAGGCTTCCAACCTAGGTGACAATGCCACTCTTTCAGTTCTCAGGATGAAAACCTTGGCATCCTTGAATCTATTCTCTCCCTCTTACCCCACAACCAATCTGTTAGGAAATCTGTTGACTCTATTTTCAAAATATATCCAGGATCTGACCCCTTCTTGTCACCTCTACTGCTATCACCTGGTCCAAGGCACCACAATTTCCTGACAGGTTTTCTGTGATAGTCTCCCACCGCAGCAGACAGTCCCTTTGAAATGAAAGCCACACATAACTCTGCTCAAAACCCTTTCATGGTTCCCTATTTCACTCAGAATAAAAATTAAAGTCCTTACTATGTGCTTCAAGGTCCTGCACCATCAGGCCCTTTGTGAGCTCTACAACCTTCTCGTCTGCTACATCCCTTTGCTTACTTGACTTCAGCCACACTGACCTTGAGTATTCCTTCTCAAATATGCCAAGCACAGTCCCACCTCAGCGCCTTTGGCTTACTTCCCCTCTGCTGGACTGCTCTCCCTTGATAGCCATACAACTCTTTCTCTTGCCTCCTCATGTCTTTACCCAAATGTCACCTTCATAGTAAGGCTTTCTCGAATTACCCTACATGAAACTGTAACCACCCTCCTCACGGCTCTCCCTATTCCCCTTCTCTGTTCTGACTTTCTCTACAGCACTTATGACCTTGTAACATATTTTACCATATACTATCTCCTCTTAGTAGAATGTGAGCAGGCATGTTTGTCCTCTTCATGTGTGAAACCCCCAGTACCTATTACAGTGCTTGTCATATAACAGGTGCCCCATAAATGTTAGTTAAAAAATGAATACATGTAAAATTTTATTATTTTATTTTTTTTTAAAGATTTATTTATTTGAGAGAGAGCTTAGCATGAGTCGAGGGAGGGGCAGAGGGAGAGGGAGACAAGCAGACTCCCCACTCAGCGATCCCAGGACCCTGAGATCATGACCTGAGCCAAAATCAAGAGTTGGACACTCAACCGAGCCACCCAGGCGCCCCTAAAATTTATTTTATTTTTTTAAAGATTTTGTTTATTTATCTGACAGAGAGAGACACAGCGAGAGAGGGAACACAAGCAGGGGGAGTGGGAGAGGGAGAAGCAGGCTTCCCGTGGAGCAGGGAGCCCGATGCGGGGCTCGATCCCAGAACCCTGGGATCATGACCTGAGCCGAAGGCAGAAGCTTAACGACTGAGCCACCCAGGCACCACCCCTAAAATTTATTTTAAAAAGCTGTACTTTCCCCATAGTTTATATTGCTGCCTGACCTATTTTGAAAATGATTTTTCCTCTTGCCCGTCATGGAAAGACTGGTAGTACCTCTGCCAAAACTTGCCAGGGACTTTACCTTTTATTTTATTTTAAAGATTTTATTTATTTATTTATTTGACAGAGAGAGAGAAAGCAAGAGAGGGAACACAAGCAGGGGGAGAGAGAGAAGCAGACCTCCTGCTGAGCAGGGAGCCCGACACGGGGCTCGATTCCAGGACCCTGGGATCATGACCTGAGCAGAAGGCAGATGCTTAATGACTGAGCCACCCAAGTGCCCTGGGACTTTACCTTTTAAATTCTCAAGGGTTTCATATATTAAGTTTGAATTAGAAACACAGGAATAAAGTTGAAAAGCTAAGGGTAATTTGAAAAAGATGTAGAAAATAGAACACACAGGAAAAGATATGAATCAGAAGAAAACATGATCTAATCAGGGTTAGAATAAAGAAAATATCATTCACTCTTTATGAGGTCATTCTGGAAAGATCTGTCTCCCATACTATTTCTTGGCCTCTGATGTACCCAAATTTATGATGGTCGATATGCCATTTATTGGATGGTCACATTATGCTTGGCACACAGTCCTTCCCTTTAAGGTTTTAAAAATTTTAAGACAGCAAGATGAATTTCGCATGTATCATTGTGTATGTTATCTACACATATATGTAAATAATGTACAAATAAATAGATCAACTTTCAGTTTTTAAACCAACATTCACAAAAAAATTAAACAACAAAACAGGATTGTAGACTTAGTTCCTCAGGCTATGAGTGAAAGAAAGAACTCTGTATGATAGGTCATCTCACCTGAATTGGAATTGGTACAGATTCTTAACAAAGGAGGCAGACAGAGCTTGGACATAGGGGAAGACTGATTTTGGTACTCAAGAAGGACACAGGCTGGTACTTACAAGGAAGGGAGTAAGGAGAAATGTTTGCTTGGCTCTCACAAAGCAAGTGTTTGGGATATCACTTAAAATGAAGATTTTGGTAAAAAAAAATACTAGATGATATTAAGGATTAGAAATAGTCTCATATTTCCTTCTTTAAAATATTACATCCTTACCATTTCATTCAAAATAAGTACGTGAGAGACAGAAGAGGTCTATCTTAAATTATATTTCAATAAAACAAAGTGTCAATTTAACAACTTATTCTTTAAGCACGTTGACTGAAGGACTGAAGGCTAGCACTGTTCCCACTACCTTAGTGGACACTGAGGGGAAAACAAAACTAAAAGCGACCATCAAAGAGTTCACTTTTATCTACCTACCTACTACCTACCTATTTACTGTGTCATGTGCCACACGTGCAAGACACAGTTCAAGAAGAGTTCTAAAGGAACACAGGGTGATAAGAAACCCAAATACCTTCAAAGGTTTCCTACTCAGTAACTGTGTTACATGTAAATATATAATTTGTAAAGGAACTATCTTATTCCCATGATCTTATAAATGCTCAATAAGCGCTCCTTACATCCCATGACACACATCAATCCCAGTGTCCACTGGATGGCAGGAACAGCAGCTACAAGGCACTCTTTCATTTCCTCAAGGCTGGGAGGTACAAACAAGTTTCTTCATATACCCTCAAGTGCAAACTCCATGTTTATAAATAATAGTTTTGGGAGTAATGTATTTTTGAAAGTGTCCAATTCTTCTTAAATCTCTCTGTATACAAGCAAATGCTGGATGCAGTTTCTGTTGTATATGAATGCCAACATAATTCCAAGGGAAAAAGTATTAGAAGATGGGATTAGGTGGTTGAGGTGCATCAGGGGAGTTGTTCACTGAGAGGGGCATCTCAGCTGAACTTTAAGGGAAAGATCTGGATTGGCCTCCAAGAGAGGAATGGTATTCCAGGCTTGGGGGATCAGTGTGAGTCAAAGTGAAGGGAAGATAGAAGGGGAAGGAGACTGGCCTGATAAGAGTCACACAGAGTATCAGCAAAGGGGCTGTTACAGGTAGATTGATATTACAGCTAGATTGACAGAGGGCCGTAAGTGCCCATCTGGAATTTACAGTTTCATCAGATGGCACAATCCCTGAAGGTTCCAGAACAGAGAATTAATGAAAATGTTTAGAAAGCTTAAGTATCAAAGTAACAGAATGCACAGGAGTAAAAAGATGAGCCTATCAAGTCAGGATGAGGATAAATTATAAATCATGGTGAATTGTTGCATTTTGGGTGAGCTGCCCCAGAACTCACAGTTCTACTCAAGTATCTGCCTGATTCTAAGTGACTTCAGCGTCCCTGAGGAAGACTCACCAACATTTCAGCCTCAAGGTTTGCTTCATCTCCTGTATTCCAACGGCCTTTCCCGCAATCGTACTTCTGCAACCCACTGACATGGTCATCCTGAACCACATCACACAGCATTTCCCATTGTTCAACCCCAAAGCTGATAACATGCCCCCCAACATCAGCCTCCTGTCCATCTCCCTGTTTTGCTCCCCCTCCTCCGCTACATTGGTGTTGCACCTAACCATGTCCTTCGTCACTATAGGCCTCCTCTTCCCAACCTAGGAGTTCTTTAAAGGGTCCCCTCCTGGGCGCCTGGGTGGCTCAGTTGGTTAAGCGACTGCCTTCGGCTCAGGTCATGATCCTGGAGTCCCGGGATCGAGTCCCACATCAGGCTCCCTGCTCGGCGGGGAGTCTGCTTCTCCCTTTGACCCTGCCCCCCCTCATGCTCTCTCTCTCTCTCTCTCAAATAAATAAATAAAATCTTTAGAGGGTCCCCTCCTTCCTACTCTGCATGGATATTCAGATACTCTCTTACATAAGCCTCAGATCACTTGTATCTTTACCTCTCCAATGAAAACTTTCAAGGCCGGGTCAATCTGATCTACCAATTTTGGGTACCTGCTTCATCCAAGTCCCCATTGCTGCCCTGGTGATCTCTTTTGTTCTGAAGAAAGCCCTTTCTTGATCTTCACCATGCTTCACACTCTTTCCATATTCTCCCCCTTCTTTCATGTAACAAGGTCTAAGCTGATTTTGAGAGAGTGGTGCACTCAAGGGGATTTGGAAGTCTTAGGTTCAGAAGTCCTAACTGTTTAGGATACACCCTGAGTTGGGATACATTAGGGAACAAAATCAGAAAAGAAGACAGGAGTGAACAGAAAAGTAGTAGAAGAGAAAACAGGGTTATAAGAAGATAACGAAGGAGAAAATTTCTAGAATAAAAAAAGTGATAATTGGATCAAATGAACCTTACAAAGTTTGAGGATGAAGAAGAGAACACTGGATTTGATCAGGAAGTCATTTAGGACAACCATTTCTGGGGAGTGGTGAGAAACAGAAACAGGAGGAAATTACTGTAGACAGCAGAGGATAATAAAAATGCAAGGGCAAGGAGTCTAGGCTATACACTCAAAGACTTGGATAAGAAAAAGATGTTGTACCATAATCAGAATGGACTGCAGGGTCAAGTAAGGACTTACTGATTTTTTTTTTTTTGAGATGGGAGATTTGAGGGCATAATGGAGACAGAGCTATTGTGGAAATTTTAGAGGAATGATAAAAGGAATGATAAAAATCTAACCGGTCAAGCTGTCTGACAAGCGCATAAAGTCAGAGCAGAATTTTTTTTTTTTTTTTTTTAAAGATTTTATTTATTTGACAGGGAGAGATAGCGAGAGAGGGAACACAAGCAGGGGGAGTGGGAGAGGGAGAAGCAGGCTTCCCCGCAGAGCAGGGAGCCCGATGCGGGGCTCGATCCCAGGACCCCGGGATCATGACCTGAGCCGAAGGCAGACGCTTAACGACTGAGCCACCCAGGTGCCCCAGAGCAGAATTTTATCCTTCTCTTTTACTTAAATCTTTCCCTCTGGAGGAGACAGTAACTAAATGTGCAACTGAGCCCTGCAGGGGCTTGGCACTGGGACACTCAGCACGGACATGGAAACTAGGCTTAGTAGGAGGCTGAGGAGTGGGCTTCCCAGAGGCCGGCCTCCACAAGGGCAGATGTTTTAGTGGTCTTCTAAGTCAGACCTTCTGCAGGAACCAGGAAGCCTTCTCTGGCCTGTCTAGATTAGCGTCCCCACCACCTGCTTCTATTACATCTTTAATTCTCCCACTGGCTTTAAGTAAGTTGTTTAATCTCCACTGGACTATAAACTCTGGGAAGGCAGGGATTATACCTGCCCAGAGCTCGGTTTTATCTTCAGTGTTCAACAGAGTGGACTACTACTTAGAAGGCACTTAATAAATACTGGCTGGATAAATAAATAGTTAACAGTGATTACATCTGGCCTAGGTTCCATCTGGACTTATAATGCCTGTCAATTTTGATAAGTAATAGCTCTTCAAAATACTACCAGGCAGAATGATATTTTCCCAGGAAAATGCCGCATGATTTTGAAACATATGCTGCACAAATGAATTGAGTATGGCAAGTTGCCAGAATGACACTCAGAGGCATGCACCTGAAGTAGTTTAATAGTACTTTCAACTTAAATGGTACTTGGACTCAAAAACACGTATCTCAGGCCTGGAAAAGAGCTCAGAAAGTTACGTAATTCAATCCCCCCCTCACAGAATACTTAAACATAGTCTTCATTAGTCCTAACATTAAGTGGCCATTTAGAATCCACTTGAACACTTCTATTGATAGAAAATACATCTTTTTTTTATTATGTTATGTTAATCACCATACATTACATCATTAGTTTTTGACCTCTTTATGAGAATGCTGCTCCATTTTTGGATCCCTCCAGGTATTAGAAAATTCTTACCATGCATGCACAGCTTTCACCTAATGCGCTGGTCCCATAGATCAATGTAACTACAGTACAGTCTTTCCAGTATCTGAGGAAGGCCACCACATCCTCTCTTACAGCTTCTCCTCCCCTGCTCCTTTAGTCCTCTTCATGGGATCCTCACAGCATTTGAAAGAGCATGTCTAGGGGCACCTGGGTGGCTCAGTCAGTTAAGCGTCTGCCTTTGGCTCAGGTCATGATCACAGAGTCCCAGGATCAGGATCATGCCCCATGTCGACTCCCTGCTCAGTAGGGAGTCTGCTTCTCCCTCTCCCTTTGCCCTCCCCCTGCTTGTGCTCTGTCTCTCTCTCTCAAATAAATAAATAAAATCTTTAAAAAAAAAAAAAAAGCATGTCTATACCCATTTTCTTGTCATTCATATTTTCTTTTTTTTTTTTTTTTTTTTTTTTAAAGATTTTATTTATTTATTTGAGAGAGAGAATGAGACAGAGAGAGAGCATGAGATGGGGGAGGGCCAGAGGGAGAAGCAGACTCCCTGCCGAGCAGGGAGCCCGATGCGGGACTCGATCCCGGGACTCCAGGATCATGACCTGAGCCGAAGGCAGTCGCTTAACCAACTGAGCCACCCAGGCGCCCGTCATTCATATTTTCATGAAAAGCAACAGAATAATGAAAAAAAATACTAAGGAATATAAAACTAAAGCAACACAGTCACGTGAGAAAAATAGCAAAACATGTGCAAAATGGAGGTCTATCAGTATTCCTTCCCATCAGATTATGTCTGACTCTTAACTCTATCTTAACTGTGCAATATCCTTACCTTAATCCAGTGTTCCACATTGTCAGGGTCAAAGGCAGGCTGTAGATAATATACAGAGAATATTAATACACAGCAATAACTTTATCTACTTTGCCATTTTATTTTTTTTCAACTTTGCCATTTTAATCTATCCTTCTGACTAAAGCACATGGAAAAGTGTCCTTTTTCCTTCCCCAAGCCATTTCGTCAGCAAGTTCAGCAAGGACACAGAATGATGGTCAGAGGAAGATACGTGAAGCCTTCTCTGGGATCTCTTCTGTTTTTATCTCCTGCCTAAGCCCACCTGGAGATTCTAATTTAATTGGTCTGGAATAGGGCGCAGGTGTCAGTATTATTTTTTTTTAAAGCTCTTCAGAGGGACACCTGGGTGGCTCAGTCAGTTAAAGCGGCTGACTCTTGATTTCGGCTTGGGTCATGATCTCAGGGTCCTGGGATCGAGCCCTGCGTCTGTCTCTGCACTCAGCATGCAGTCTGCTTGTCTCTCTCCCTCTGCTCCTCCTCCCGTACTCTCTCTCTAATAAATAAATAATATCTTAAAAAAAATAAAGCTCTCCAAGAGCCAAAATAGAGGAATGCTAGATATATTCTTTATAAAAAACCAAACAAGCACTGATTAATGAGCCAGATTATTCAAATGTCATGGAAGCAAATCTGCTTGGAGAAGGGTATGCCCCTTTCCTCAGGTCCCTCTTTTCAAGAACAACCTGTAGCAAGGGGCTTTCCTATCTTACCTATAGCAGGAATATTGTTTGGTCCAATAATAACTGGGGGAGGGGTGCTGGCGGTGGGAGGATGTAGTGGGGGATAATCTTCTGTCTTACAAAGCAGAAAATGAAGTAAAGATCACATATATTTTTACCCAGGTCAGTCAGATATTAATCTGAAATTAGAAATCAAACCAGTAGGATACCTCCTTTCTTCACTCTCTGTAACTCTTAGAAGCTTGTGGAATTCCCTCTAACAGTCACTTAACAAATAGAGGTATTTGCTTTGCTAATAATTCAGGTGGATCTTTAAATAAAGAAGGGAATATCTAAACTAGCATACCGTCACATGGAGGAAGGAAAGGTATAATACTCTCTTTCACTTACGTAACACTTCACCTTCAAAGCACCTTAAGATAACTAATTAATGCAGCTGTACTGCTGAATAATTTTGTCACTGCAGCAAAGAAAGAGCTGATCCTATTAAAACACAACTAAACTTCAAGAAGCTCTTGTGCTTTTTCTTTTTTATCCTCTAGGCAGTAACAAGGAGCACTAGCAGCAAAAATCTTTCCTTTTGGAGTCTTAAGAAACTGTCCCAAATTTTTACATTTCGTCATCAAGTCTATACCCATAACCTATTTGGGATCCAATCTATTGTGGAACTAGCACATTACAATAGGAGCTGACTCTGTTACCAACTCTCTCTAGTGCTCCTATCTACACCCTCTGGTATCTGGGCCAAGATATTCACCAAGTGGAATATGTCCAGGGCATTATTTAACAGGTATATTTAGAATAAACTGCAAGCACGATTGCCTAGAGCCCTAAAAATGCCACGCGTCTAGAGATTTTTTTTTTTTAAGAAAGTATAACTTAAGGGTGAAAACAGCTGGTGAAAGTGCTCTGGAGCTGGAAGCTGAGAAGCCACTCTATTTTGGTACTCTCACTTACATTTAAAGCAGTTATTTTTGTGACTGTTAAAAAGGTAGTCTGTGGAAAGCACACACCGTGTGACTGTGACTGCACATGGCATTTATGTATGTTTCAAGTTTAAAATAGGCTTACCAGTTTTCCATGTCTTTGGATGCTAAGGCATCAAAGGAGGTAACAGATATAAAAAGGAAATGTTGGTTGAATTCAAAAAAATTCAAGTGAATCAAGTATTGATATGTCCAATATCCACTTGCATTCCTGAGTTCATTTTTGATACTTTATGAAAAATTAGAAGGGGAGGAATATGAAGCAGAGGATTTAACATGAAGGTGTTCCCTCTCCAATAACGATCTAAAATTAGGAAAGGAAGGGAAGGGGAAGGAAATGGGAAGAGAAGGGAAGAAAGAAATGTGCGAGAAATTCCCTAAAATTGCGGGGGTGGGAATGCGAGGCGAGGGAGTTCGAGAATTCTCTTCACCGGGATGGGCACTACCAGACCTCTCCTGTTTAATAAAATGGAAATAGTTCTTTCACGCTACTGCCCAACAAAGCCGTAAGTTATCCAGACCCCAAAGTTCGTAGGCCCCCTTCACCAGGACAATGCTGGCTCCAGGGCAGTCAAGGCAAGGGGCAGCCAGCTAAGGACGCCCCTGGGGGAAGAGGGAGGTAGCGCAGCCCAGCCGGTTGCCTCGGGGCCGGTCCCCGCCCCCCCAGAGCTCCCGATTGGGATGGATCACCTTGGGACTCGGCTTCCTTGTAAATTGTTTCCAGCGATTCGGCCCCGTCCTCTTCCTAGAGGAGGACCTTTCCTGGGGCGCCAGCAGCATTTTCCAGGTTCGGGCCTGGACCACCGCAATGCTGGAACTACCGCTCCGTTGCCTAGGCCGCTTCCGGGTCGTCCTGGGAGTCGTAGTTCCTCCGGCCGCAAAGAAGGCAGGTGTGGGGCGCCGCCGAACCACTACTCCCAGGAGGCTTTGCGCAGGCGGAACGTGTTAGCTCAGTAACCCATGGCAACGGCAGCGGTCCCGCGGCCTCGCAGTCACCAGAGCTCGCTTTGATATTACCTTTGCCTTTTACTGGCGCCCGGGGATGACGCAGTGCTCCCTGATTGGCTCTGCAGCGGAGGCGGTGGTTTAGGGGGCCGAGAATTCTGCTAGCCGGACACGTGGTAGCGAAATACGAGGAGTTTGAGGGGTCTCAAGGCCAAAACAAGGTGGGAGGTGTGCAGGTAAGTGCCCCCTTTTCCTGTTAGAATGGGGGCTACCACGGGTGGATAAGTCGCGTCGCTCTCAGACGCGTACTCGTTGTGTTGCAGTAACTGTAGTTGTACCCCTGACATGTTTCTCCTTCCCTTTTCTGGCTCTCCTGGTGGATCTTGGCTTCTCTAAGTCCAGATTCTCCCAAATCGTGTAAGCTTCACTGCATCTCAGAGAGAAAAGGGCCTCTTTTCCACCGGCCTCTGCTCAAGAATCAGGCTCTCAGCCGGAAGTGTTTCCTGGACTGCACAGGATACTTAGGAGGGTTGGACGATCTCGAATCCTTGAGCTAAGGGCTTCGCGAGGTCTGGGGCCAGTGGAGGGGGCCCATGGAGTAAAGAAAAATCCATCCTATTGACTGAACTTAGATGTTCCAGGAGGCAGTACTTTCTAGGATACATGGATTTGTAAGGAGGGGTAGTGGTTTACGTGGGAGCTTTGAACCCAGCTTTGTGGCTGTATGACCTGAGGAAACTTTAATAACGCGAACCCCGGATTTACTCATCGGCAAACCTAAATCACTGGAATATTATAACGAAGAAAAATCAATGTAAACATAGAGCTTTGCCAGGAAGCATAAACTATACTAGACTTGAGATTGGTGAAAATGAGATCAGGGAAGTTGTGTCCTCGTACTATTGCAGAGATCATAGGACCTGCTCTGTAACTTGAGTGTCTATCAGAAGGGTGATGGTTGAATAAATTGTGTCACATCCAATTTATGTAATATCATGAAGTAGTTATTTTAAAAGGGTAAATTAGTTCAGTGTCTCTTCTCCAGGAAAGATATCCATTTCCTCCTGGGAAAAAAGCAAATTGCAGAGAAGTGCATACAGTGTGGTATGTTTCCATTAAAAAAAAAAAAAAAAAATCCCCTCCCATATACGAGTATGTTTAAATGTTTGTATGAGTATGGAGAAAGGTTGTAGAGGCTGGGAGGATGGATAGAGGCAGAGAAGAAAGGTAAGGGAAAACAAAGAAAATAATAAGAACACTATAGCAAAATGGAAAATATGACTATAAAATTGTATCTTAACATTACAATTAATATAAACATTGCATAGGTGTATGGACAAGATGAGACTTCTAATAGGCTATCAGCCTATTAGAGTACAACCTCTAAAGCCAGAGTTCCGTGATTTAAGTCCTGGCTCTGCCACTTCCCAGATGGTGACTCTATTACCCTCAGTTTTCTCATGTAAAATGCACTTAATAGCATCTGTCTTACAAGGTCGATATGATGATACATTTTAGCAGGGTTAATATGGAAAAGACAGTAAATGCCCAATAAATGTTAGCTGCTACTATTGTCATTATGTGAAATTGTTAACTTATATTGTGATCACTGACAAATTTAGGTTTACTTCTACCATCTTATTTTGTATTTTCTATATTTGATGTGCTTTTTGGTCTCTTTTCCTCTTTCTTGCCTTTTATTGTATTAACCAGTTTTTCTTTTATCATCCCCCATCCCTCACCAATGGTTTCAGAAATTATGCATTCCATCATTAATCTTTTAATGGTTACTTTAAAAATTTTGGCACACATACTTAACAGTTTGACATGATTCATTATCTCTCTCCCCCTCCCAAATAGTATAAGGATTTTAGAATACTCTACCTCTGAATAGGCTGTCTCATCTTCTGTTATTGTTTTCTAGAATTTAAAATCCATCATTTCTGTGTCTTTCTGAGTCAACTCAGTGCACCATATTGTTTAGAAGTCCTTCAGACTTTTTTCTATGCATATATAAACATTGTAGCGTGTATGTGTACATATGTGTTTATAAATATGTATACAGTTTTTCTTTCACAAAAAAAATGTGCTCACCTAAGCTTACTCTTTTCCCTTAGCATATCACAATCATGACAGTCAGTAGAGAATTCATCTAAAAAACATTTAGAAATCCCTTCTTCTGAGGGAATGCTGGGGAGGCGGGGTGGGGCATGTGTGGCACTGGAACTGTTAGGACATGTCGGTACAATGCTACCAGAGGTGCAGGGAATCTCTTTTAGCCCTCGTGAAGGCATAGATCCATTGCCAGCTTATCACTTGTCCTTAAAGTGATAAAGTTTTTTCCATGAACCATTTCCAGGTGCCTTTTGCTAATGGTTTTTCCTTAAGACTTTCCTAGGAACTCCCTTTGTAAAAGTGAAGTGTGAATGTATATTTAGAAAAGCATAACACCACAAATCTTAGAAGATACCTTCAGTGAGTGACCCACAGGGGAGAGGGTGATGATGAAGGCAAATAAAAGTCCGTTGGTATTTTGGAGACTATTGGTTTGTTTCTTGAGAAATTTGCTTGGTTTAGATTATATCCCTCCCAAAGCATTTTTTTTTTTTTAAAGATTTTATTTATTTATTTGACAGAGAGAGACATCGGGAGAGGGAACACAAACAGGGGGAGCAGGAGAGGGAGAAGCCTCTTAATGACTGAGCCACTCAGGCACCCCCCAAAGCATGTTTTAAAAAAACATGTACACGAATATGTGTATGTGCGTATTTATGTTTACATTACTCCGTGATAAAAACTTGTTGTATTTGAGCCCTTAGAAAATGGGTGCACTAATAAAAATTATCATAAACTGAACAGTGAATGGGGAAAGGAAAGTGCGGTTCTTCTAGCTCTGGGCAAAGTTGGATTTTTTTTTTTTTTAATGTTGATTTCCAGCTGAAGGGCATTTTCTAATGCCCTCTAATATTTGTATTCATTCTCGTGTTACAGAGAATCACTGACAATAGCAATTTATCTATTACAGTACTTTCTCTTGGGGCACCTGGGTGGCTCAGTAGTTAAGCGTCTACCTTCAGCTCAGGTCATGATCCCAGGGTCCTGGGATCGAGCCCCGCATCAGACTCCCTGCTCGGCGGGAAGCCTGCTTCTCCCTCTCCCACTCCCCCTGCTTGTGTTCCCTCTCTCGCTGTGTCTTTCTCTGTCAAATAAATAAAAAATACTTTTTCTTAAATGCAGCCGTCACTTTTCCTTGTTTGCTTTTTTGTTTGGTGACATGTTGATTTATCATCATTAGGATGGGACTTTTAAGAAGCCCCAAACAGCAGGTGTGAGTACATAGCATCAAAGTCCTGCACTATGGAGAGAGCCAAGTGGATACTCCTCTCTAGCTGACCTAGTGGGTTCAGTATACGAAGCTGAGGATTTTGAATTTTATCTTTAAAAATATGGGGATTAAACTTTTGTGCATTGTATCACAGGAGAACCCATCTCTGCATCCAAGAACATGGCCAGTGTCCTCTAGAGCTCCCAAGGACCTAATGACAGACCTTGCGTTAAGAATGAAGAAATCTGTTTCTTCAATTGAGGGAACAGTGGGAAAGGGAGATAAGAGAAAATGCTTTCAGAATTGAGCGGATTATTAATCACAATTGAAACTCTTCTGTTAGAAGATGGGGACTCCTAGAACCTGTTCATTGTTTCCTTCCGCAAGGATAGGTCTAAGAGGTCCCTAAGAGAAAGCTAAGTGTTGGAAGCCAAGAGTCTGGGCTTCCGGATCTAGTTGCTGCTTCCCTCTTTTTTTTTTTTTTTTTTTAAAGATTTTTATTTATTTATTTGACAGAGAGAGAGACACAGTGAGAGAGGGAACACAAGCAGGGGGAGGGGGAGAGGGAGAAGCAGGCTTCCCGCTGAGCAGGGAGCCCGACGCGGGGCTCCATCCCAGGACCCTGAGATCATGACCCGAGCCGAAGGCAGATGCTCAGCGACTGAGCCACCCAGGCGCCCCGCTGCTTCCCTCTTGGACAGTCCCTGTGTCTAACCTTGGGGAGTCTGAGGACCAGTGGGTTTCCTTTCAGTTATCTTTACATAGATATGTAAATCATTACTTACCCTTCCTACTCCAGATAATATGCTCGTGTGGCATTTGGATTCCTGTGTGGTACCCCACGGGGCATGAATACAGGAACTGGTCCTCTTTCCTTTTTTGGTTCTCAGATTAAATAATGTGCATTCTTATTTTGTTGTTCAGTCTTTGAGATTGGTTTGTTTGAGCCTGACCCTGAGGGTGGATCTGTGCTAGGTGTATAGACAAGATCCAGGGCTTGCTACACAAAAGGACCAGGGACTAGTCGCCAAGATCCCTGATAAAAGTAAAGCTGAATTGCTTATGAATTGCATGTATGCTCCATGTGGTTTCTCACTTCTATTTGGACACCATATAAGAACAAATTGGAAAATAATCTTACTTCTCAGAGATAATCTCTATCTTTTGATGCATATTGTTACATATAGTTCAATAAACACCAGGATGCTGTTTTGGAACCTGCTTTCTTTACTTCACATATTAGGAGAAATTGCTATGTTGCCTAGCATTCTCTCAAATTGAAGAAAGGAAAAAAAGGATCAAATCAGTAATCAGTATAGCCTAAGCAGTGTGGCCTTCTTCTATATACATTTTCAGGGCTGAAAGCTAGCCTTTGGCAAAAGAATGCACACTCTTTCTGTGATTAGTCCTTATTCCTGTCCTTCCATTTGTTTGATTTTCATCAGTGCAGACAAAAATTCCATGACCGAATTTAAATGTGGTTGATGTCATCATTTTGCTCTGGGTCTTTGGGGAAAGATATCTTCCCTGATATCTAAAACAATTGTATACTGGAAGTAGTAATAAACATGCTGTCATTCATCATCGTGTAGGTTACTTTGTAAAATGCTTAGCCTTTAGATGTCATGGAACTCCTGAATTTACTCTTCTTTCCTTAATTAGGTAGAGGAATCTCTTAGGATGAAGCTGAGTCTTACCAAGGTAGTTGATGGCTGTCGCCTAGGAAAAATAAAAAACCTGGGCAAAACAGGGGACCACATCATGGACATTCCAGCCTGCCTTCTATACACCAAGACCGGCTCTGCCCCACACCTGACCCATCAGACACTGCATACTATCCACAGGCTTCCTGCCATGGCTCAGCTTACGCTGTCCTCGTTGTAAGTGTTAGACCCGATCACTTAAGTATCAACTCTGGCAGCAGCTCAGATACCTTAATAAGGTGCAGTAAAGAGAAAGACTTTTTTGATTATATGCACAAAATTTATAGATTTTTAGAATGAAATCAGATGTCAAGTGTTAATACGTCATCTGGCCCTAATCTGGAAGCCATAGGCCGGACCTGTATGTCAGCTGCTTCACTATTCCTCTGGCCCAACTGTGCCAGTATGGTGGTCCTCGCCGAGGAATTGCCTCCCAGAGGTGACAGGGCACAGGGCAGGGAATGCTCTGTGAGAACTAAACTTGGTCTCTAGAGGCTGTCTTCATGCACCAGCCTCAAATGTTTCCCTGTATCTGCACATGAACTTGCTAGTACTACGTTATGAAAACAAAACTAATGGAGTTAGATCATTTTATGTAATGTACATACTGACTTGATGCTTAATTGAAGAACCTGCTGTATGATGAAATAACTGCAATATTGTGTTAATCATAGTGATTTTAAAGGGGAGAGGGGAGGAAGAAAATTTGGGCATTTGGAAGCAGTTGATCTTTGCCAGTTTCTGTTCTCACAGAACTACTTGTAAATTGAAGATCTGTACTCTGGCTAATGAACACAGCCTAATGAGTTGGGACTCTTGAATATGGCATCCTTTTTTGTTCAAGACTACTACTACTACTACTACTACTGTCACATAGCTTGATGGGTGCAGGGAAGTGGGTTACAGTTGTTGCACAGAGTGTCTGTAGAATGATTCATTATTATGTATTTTTCTGTTTTGCTTACAGGGCAGAACACCATGAAATCTTGGCAGACTATAAGGAAGGAATTGGAAAGTTTATAGGTAAAAATCAAGTTATTTGTGTTTGCCTCATGACATATTAATTTGAAGTTTGGAGGCGCTGTTGACTGATCTTTCATTCATACATTTACTTATTCATTAATTTAATGAGCATTTATTGGGCATCTAAGAACTACGCATTGGGGATTCAGAGATGAGTAGGAACAGTTGCTTCCCCAATGGAACTCAGAGCCTGTCTGAAATAAAGATAAATAGGTAATTCTAGTAGGATGCAGTGACCGCATTTGCAGGATTAGGAATATGTACATGTACCAGGAGAGCCCAGAGGGAGGAGCACATAACTTGCTGTAGGGTTCATGTGGACAGAGGTCAGACTAAGGAAAGGATTCTTGAGAGAGGGAGGAAGAAGGGGTACCTTATCTGAGTCAAGGAAAAGTAGGACTTAGCCAGGTCGGGAGGTGGGCGCAGTGGTGGTGGTAGACAGGTGTGGGCAGACATCCCAGGCACAGAGCAAAGACCCAGAGGTAAGAAACTGCATGGGGCATACCTAAGATCCAAAGCAGTCTAGCCGTGTTTGAGCCTAAAACGTAAGATGAAGCAGAAGATGAAGTGTTTATCTATAGCTATATTCTGGTATGTTAATATTATCTTTTGTTCCAGAAATAGGATTCTATATACAGATGCATGTGTCCATTTGATTATAGGAAAAGTTTCGCAGTGGCAGCTAGAGAATCCATTCTTCTGTAGACCACTTTCTCCTGAGCTTTCTCCCAATATCTAAGACTCACTTAAGTGAATGAAAATTCTGTTTCCACTGGTTATTCAGTCCTCTGCTTCTCTGGAGAATAGCATGACGACTTGTTGGTCACAAGGCCCTGTTTTCAAGTAGAAGGATTTATGTAATGTTTTCCTCGGCCTGAATCCAATTTTAAAACCAGTTTTAAAGTATACAAGCATATAATTAAGTGAAAATGCTTAAAAAGTTTTCTAGAGATAACTATAATAATTGAAATTGTGGAAAAATAGGTGGAGAACTGCAGAGTTGTTTTTTGTTTTTTGCTTGCTTTATTTTCTGGTTTTTTTTTCAGTGAAATCCTTTTTTTTTTTTTAATGAAAATATAAGGTAGCATAGGAAATTTAAGCACATATGGTTTAGTAAGCACTTTAAAAAATTTTTTTTATATGACTATATTTTTGACTAAAGAACCCAAGAAATTTCATCTTGAGTCAATGAAACTTACTGAGAATTCGATCCATTTTTATTCAGTATGCTATAGCTTCCCTGTAATTCTGTCCCGGGGTCCCATGATGTGGGATAGCTTTATTATTAATCAGATTACCTTTTGACCATATAATTTTGTCTTTCCAGTAGCTTGTTCCTTTGGATGGTACCTAAAATGAACATACTAGATATTGTATTTTTCTTCAAAACAAATCAAGTAGGGTCAACATAACATGCCACTAAACACTTTTATTGTATTTCATACTTTAAGAAACACTTCTCCTTTGTAGCAACTCAGTCATTAGACACGAACCTTTAATTCTTTTTTCAGATGAGTAGGTTTTAAAGGTAATCTTTTCATTCATGTTGACAGGCCTCTTATAATTCTAAGATCGGGTATGAACAGTTTACTACGTCTAGCGATACTTACTTTATCCAGTAGTACACATATGAAGCTGCTCTCTGTTACAACACAGTGTAATTGTTGATGTAAGTGCTTGCAAGAGTTCTTTTTTATGTTTATACAGGCATGCCAGAATCACTCTTGTACTGTTCCCTGCATGATCCAGTGAGGCCCTGCCCAGCCGGTTATGTAACAAACAAGGTGTGTTCTCAGAAAGGCCTCCAAGGCTGCAGCTTCGTCCCAGAAAGTCAGCCTGTTGTAGCTTTCCAGTGCTAGATCCCACTGCCTGGGATGCTAGCCCATTCCTGACCCCTTTATACCTTCTCCTTATTTCGATGAATATAGTGGGATGAGTGGTTTATAGGAATTAGAGTAGGGCTGCCTGCAGACGGGGTAAGGAATATATCCTCAGCATTTTCATTGTTGCAAAAAAATTTGGGGATGAAGGAGGGTCAAGTACATGGCAAAAAAAGAAATTGCTATGATGGTAGAAAGCAATAGTTTTTTTGTGCCATGCTTTATTTGCAGTTTTAACAACCTCAGGAAGCGCTAGGAAAGTTGCTGATGAGTGTTATCACATGTATAACTATATATAGTAGAATCTCCGTGTAATACTGCTTGCTTTTAGAACAGCATTTGAAAAAGCTGGGTGCACAGCCAGAGATTTTAGCTAGTGAAGAACAGTATCAAAAGGACTTCATTAAAAGTCCCCACCTGAGACATGGCGCGTTGGTCTTGTACCTGCGGACTACATTCTGGCAAGCCCTCCATATATGCTGGTGCTTTACGAATGCAGCTACTTTTCCTGCACCCGCTTTATCGATGTCAACGGTATCTATTAATCTTACCGAAGAGAAGTATTTTAAATGAGTCTTCTGCTTTAAACTTCTTTTTATTTTGTAATTTTAATCCAAAAGAGAGTATTTTTACCTCAGTTATCTACCCCATTTGTAAGGGAGAGAGGATTCATTTAAACAGTGTTCTTAAGCCTTAGGCCAGAATAAAAAGGCTCTATGTGGCATCCCCATTCATGTCCTTGTCAATCTCTTCTAAGAAGAAAGATACTATAGGGGAAGGAGTAACCAAAGAAAGAACATTATATAGAGATGTTTACGTACATTCTGACTTCTTTGTATCTGTATCTAACTCAATCCAGTAAAAACTTACTAACCTTCAATAATGTGTGAGGCCCTAGACTAGGCTTTTGGGGCACAGACATGAATTGGGATACTCAGTACTATCGTTTCTATAAGAGAAATAAGTACAGATTGCTGCAAGAGCTTAGAAGAGTGAGTGATGGATTATGCCCAGATAGGTTTGGGGGGCACAATAGAGTAGATGATATTTGGACCTTTCTTGAAGGATGCATAGTATTTTACCAGGCAGAGAAGTAGGGGGAGGGCACTTCAGCCAAAAGGAACAATGTGATCAAAGACAGAGAAAGATCAAAGTCTGTGGTGTGTTTAGAGACAGCATGCATGGGGTGGGGTCTCGGAGAATGGAAGACTGGGCTGGGAAAGTATCCCAAAGAATTCATGGGGCTAGCTCAGAAGCTGGCTGTGTGGTCATTGAAGGATTCTCTATGAGCTATAAGGTGCTCGGAGAATTGGAATATAGTACAGGAAGCTTCTTCTACCCCCCACGTCTAAGATAGTGAATGCCACCATCTCTGTATTTGTAAGGAAGGATTAAATTTAGTATTGCTTTATCATTTTATTACTTCCTTTTGATTTGCATTTCACTCTTGCTGATTCCTCATCATTTTGTTCCATGGCAGTCTGTGTCCGTGTGGGGTCTTGGGGGACGAGTGGAAATGACTGCTTCCAAGTTCATGGCAATTCAGCAGACCCTTCAGCCAGACTGGTTCCAGTGTCTGTCAGATGGAGAGGCATCTTGCGAGGAAGCAACTTCCATAAAAAGAGCCAGGAAGTCTGTTGATCGATCGCTTCTATTCCTGGATAATTGTCTACGGCTACAGGAAGAGTCAGAGGTAAGGCTGCAGCGCCCACCACTCCTTGCTGTTTGAAACTCTGGCTTACTGCCGTTCTCTGCTCCTCCTCCTGCTTCCCTGCTTCTCACTTCCTGGTCTCTGTTACTCTCCTGTTTTCTTGTCCTGACCCATACGTGTTCTAACTCTCCAGAATTCTGCCTTAGGCTCTCTTTTCTCCCCACTCTGGGTGTTTTCCCTGGGCAGCCTCCCCTTGGTTTTAATTGCTGAATAATTCACAAATTGCGTGGATAACCAAGCTCACTCTGCTTAGCTTCAGAATGACGTAAAGTGGACTGCAGCTGGGTTCTACTAGAGTATCCCTCACATGCACCTCAAACTCAGAAGAAACCAAACTCAGTATCTGATCTCCTCAAACCTTTCTTTTCCTCTCCGTCTTAGTTCATAGCGGCCAAGTTCCTCAGCCCAGAAATTTGAGTCTTTCAAGACTCCTTTTTAAAAAAGTTTTATTTAAAATCAATTAATTAACTTATAGTGTATTATTAGTTTCAGAGGTAGAGTTTAGCGATTCATCAGTTGCATATAACACCCAGTGCTCTCATTACATTATGTGCCCTCCGTAATGCCCATCACCCAGTTACCCCAGCCCCCCTCCCACCTCCCCTCCAGCAACCCTCAGTTTGTTTCCTAGAGTTAAGAGTCCCATATGTTTTGTCTACCTTCCTGATTTCGTCTTTTTTTTTTTAAAGATTTTATTTATTTGACACAGAGAGAGAGCACAAGCAGGGGGAGTGGCAGGTAGAGGCAGAGGGAGAAGCAGGCTCCCCACAGAGCAGGGGCAGCCTGATGTGGGACTCGATCCCAGGACCCCGGGATCATTACCCAAGCCGAAGGCAGTCGCTTAACCAACTGAGCCACCCAGGCACCCAAAGCATTGACATTTTGAGAAGTGTTGTCTCCTTGCTCTCCCAAGAAGCTGAACTAATCTTTACTCTCTCTAGTTATCAGAGTATGTGTCATTTCTCTAATACTTTACCTCTACAGTGTTGCTTTCTGTCTTTTAACTATTTTGTCAGAGTGATGGGCAAAAGTGGTATCTAACTATTTCTAATTTGTATTTCCTTCCTGGTGAGCTTTAGTTAGCTCTCCACATGTGTACAGCGTATTCACATTTACTTTTCTGAAGTTCATATTCACATATCTGCCCAGATTTCTATGGGGTTGTCATTTCCATAGAAGATTTGTTGGAGGTTTCCTATAGTATTTGTCTATTCCAATGAGCAGTGAGCTCTCCTTTGCCTTTGTCAAGAGTATATTTCACTAGAGAAGTTTTGTACTTAAATACATTAGCCTTTTCTGGTAAGCTTTAGCTTGCTTAGGGAGGCCTTCCTTACTCCAAGACTATGAAAACTTGAATATATCTTTTTGAGACTTGGGTAACTCTTTTGTATGTTTAGATTAGAGGGCCACTGGGATTTATTTTTGAGGATGGTGTGCAGTGTAGATTTATTTTTTCCAATGGATTGTCAGTTATCCTAACCACAGAGTTCTTAAAGTTATCTCTAACAGCGAGACTTGGAGGTAGCTTAAAGTGGGCCTGGATAGTCATTTAAACGAATGAAAACTGATACTTTTGTCCTTTCCCTCTCATACTTGCTCGGTGTGTGTTTAATTTAACCTGAGCTCAAACATGACTGCATGTACTGATTGCTCAGTTTCTCTTTTCTTACCTATTTGGGTGGCTTTCAAGTGGTGTGTTTTGGGGAGGAGGGAGCCCCATCCCCCTTTCATGCTTCAACTGTAGCAGCTGCACCGAGATCTCTTCCATGTGAAGTTCATTTAAATGAAGGTCTCCACTATTGGAAACAGTTAAAAGCATTTAGTCCTTTCTCCCCTTAGGTCCTTCAGAAAAGTACCATCATTGGAGTGATTGAAGGTGGAGACGTGATGGAGGAGAGGCTGAGGTCAGCACGGGAGACTGCCAAGCGGCCCGTAGGTGGCTTCCTTCTGGATGGCTTTCAAGGGAATCCAGCAACCCTGGAAACTAGACTGTACTTGTTGTCATCAGTCACCGCAGAGCTGCCGGAAGACAAACCAAGGCTAGTGTTCAGTTAGGATGCAGGCCACGCCTTGTGGGCTGCAGGGCAGGAGTGCTGGTGTTGTGTATTATGCAGAATCTCTACATGGGCATGTCTTTTGATGAACTGATTATGTCCTTTCTGGGCTGCGTCTGCTGAAGCAGACTATGGGGGGAGTTTCCATCACAGCTGTCCCACCTTCAATTTCAGAACGTAGATGAGGAAAATTGCCATGTGAATTAGTTTATTTTATTGATTGATTGATTTAAAAGATTTTATTTATTTATTTTGACAGAGAGAGAGATAGCGAGAGCAGGAACACATGCAGGGGGAGTGGGAGAGGGAGAAGCAGGCTCCCCGCGGAGCAGGGAGCCCGATGTGGGGCTCGATCCCAGGACCCTGGGATCATGACTTGAGCCAAAGGCAGATGCTTAATGGCTGAGCCACCCAGGCGCCCCCTGAATTAGTTTATTTGATCTTCATAAGTGAGGGCAAGTGTTATACTGTTTCACCTCATTTTTATGCCAAATGCAAATTTTGTTCTTTATTCATTATACCATGGTGCCTGGGGACAGGTATAAAATCATGTGGAACTCTGGCCTTAATCAAGGAAAGTTGAGGACAGATCTTGGGTGCCTAGCAGAATGAACATGGGCTGTAGTAATAATAAGGACGTTGAAGAAGTTCTTAGATTTGAGGCAGGTTGTTAAGTCACTTTTTTGAAATCAAGAGGACTGGCAACACTAATGGGGCTGGTTCTTTCCATAAACACGGATTCACTATATACTGGTGTAGAGAAATGATCTGCAAGATTCAAAGCTCAAAATCCCAAGGTTCTGAGTGCAGCTGATGTCTTATTAGACTACCCACATTTTTCTTTTTTTTTCTTTTCTTTTTGTTTTAAATCCCTAGTCTTTCATCCAACTTGGTATGAATATTCATGATTTTTTCCTACAGATCTATTAAGGGGTTTGATTATAGGATGCTGCTTTATGCCCCTCAGGCTGTTGAATGGTATATAGTATATATAAATTTTACCACTTAAAAAAAAAATCCAGGTATAACTTGCGATAAGGTGTGTGAATCTTATATACAGTTTGATGGATTTTTACACATGAATACAACCTGGAAACATCAGCCAGAGCAAGATACTTCCAGTAGCCCGGGCAGTACTTGCCCCCCAGTTTTAACCTAGCTCTCTTGTGTTCATTGCTCCCCATCCTGTGCTGATTTTGTTCTGATGCAGATAACAATTCAGCACTAGTATTTCTAGTTTTTTCTAGACTTCTTTGAGCTAAGTGCTCACAGATGTCTGTTACTGGATTTGAGAGCTGGGATTGTTTTCATTCTATAATGTGCGTAGAAATGCCAGCTTCAGTTGGAGGGGAGTTCTAAAACATTACATTAGTTGAAGGAAACTGTAGTCAGAAAAACCGGCATATATTTAAGTGTTCTGGTTGTTTAATATTACATAAGCCTTTTTTGGACTTCTCTTAGAAATCAGGGAGTCTGTAAGCTTTTCTCCACCAGTTCATTAAAGGGACTATGGGTAGAAAAACAAACAGAAGATAGCAGCCAGCCAGCCAGCCAACCCTGATCAAGTGCACCTCCCCCTCTTGTTTTAGTGGCAAAACCCGGTTGAGTGGTATGATAACTCCCAGAATGCCTTACGGATTACCTCTGAAAATACCATCTCATCCCACCATGCAGACTTTTTATTAATGGAGAAAATAAAAGAAGAATAAAGAAAGTCAAATAGAGTCTCAGATCTTATGGGCAGAGTTGAAATTCTGAGAGCAAGAGTTGCTTTGCAAATGAACCTATAAAGAATACAGTAGATAAAAAATGTCTTTCTTGAGCCAATTATGAAAAAGAATTCTAGGCAAAATATAGTTAAAACATGGAAAGTATTTGAGGGGGAAATAAAGCACACAGCTTTGCACTCTTAAAAAATTTTTTTAAAAAAATTGATGTATAGTTGACATATAGCTTTGCACCCTCAAAAAAATCTTATGTCATGGATACACAGGCTGTAAAGTTCGGTTGAAGACTAGGGAGGTTGTTTAGAAGGAATGGGAGGGGAAAGGAAACTAACCTTTATTGAACTTCTCTTTGGGACCCGAAACTCCACAGTGTGCTTTTTCACATGTCTCCTTAATCTTTACAACAAATCTGTGAGGTATGTATTACTGCTCTTGTTTTTAAGATTAGAAAACTAAAACCCAGAATGGTTAAGAAACCTTCCCAAAATAGCACAGTAAGTAAATAAAAGGCAGAGCTGGGATTCGAGCCCAGGTCTCTCTGCTGCCAAAGTCCTGTGTCCTTTCTATCACACCTTATTATCTGTTGCCTGCCATGCAACTGTGATTGGTGGGTTTCATTATTACTACTTTTTTTTTTTAAAGATTTTATTTGAGAGAGAGAGTGCGCATGAGCAGGGGGAGGGGTAGAAGGAGAGGGAAAGGGGGAGAGGGAGAAGTGGACTTGAGCGTGGTGCTGGACATGGGGCTCAATCCCAGGACCCTGGGATCATGGCCTGAACTGAAGGCAGACGCTTAACCAACTGAGCCACCCAGGTGCCCTCATTATTACTACTTTTAACGCCCTCTGGGAAGAGTCTCTGCTTCCATTCCTGGCACTGTCCTCATGTCACTGTTCTTACTGTTGTTTTCACAGGCTCATCTGTGGAGTCAGCCGGCCAGATGAGGTCCTCGAGTGTATTGAAAGGGGAGTGGACTTATTTGAGAGTTTTTTCCCTTATCAAGTGACAGAGCGGGGATGTGCCCTGACTTTCAGCTTTGATTACCAGCCGAACCCTGAAGAGACACGTAGGTCTTCTGAAGTTAGTCTCTGTTATCCTCAAGTTTCTTCTATTTCCTTTTCATTACTGGCCTTGAGTCGCAAGCCAGAAATATGTGCATACTATAACGCCAGCCTTTTATAAAACTACCGTGTTTGTTTCTTATCTGTATGCTCTGGCATGTTGGCATACAAAACCGTAGCTCCTCAATATTAGGGAGTGATCTTAGAGTGAGCAGAACCAAGAAAAACAAAACCCTTTCTATTAACAATCTGAAAAAAGAACATTCAGGGTGAATAGTGATGAAAATCTAAGAACAGAAAACCTTTGAACTACTTAGTAAAAGTTAATTTAGTTTTTCACAAAAGAGTTCTTGTCTGCTTTTTGCAGACCCCATGCTATCAAAATACAGGGAGTCTCTCACCCCCTCTGATCCTAGTGTTACTTTTGCTTTTTTTGTTTTTTGTTTTTTTTACACACAGGGATGTGAAAGCTAATATTCTTTGAAGCACCACCATTTTCTTGTATTGCTTAGTTATTCAGAAGTCAAGAATATCAGTTTCAGAGTCTGACATTTGACTGACAATAGAAAAAGAACTGGGATATGGGCTTTAGGCCGGGGTCCCTTAGAATATCTACCCAGTTTTTCTGGAGAGTGTTGCATGCCTTGTCTGCCCTCTGGCCTTCACCGGTGTGATTTCCTTTCCCATTTCCTGCTGTCCTTTGAATTCCTCCTCTGTCACCGCTGGCCCTACATGTAGCTTGGGCCAGAGACTTCTTTAAAGATTCATTTTCTTCCCCACAAGTTATTAAAATTTCATCCAGAAGATGTTACAGTTTTGTAAAGTAATCTAACAATTAACAGAAATTGAATTACTTCTGGAAACAAAATAAATCAGATTGGTCAAATTCTTATATATAAGAGGTCAGTTTTGCTGTCCTTTAAACTGCCTAGAACATAATGTATATGGGTAGAAAAGCATACCACAAACACTATAAATGTTCATTTACAAGCTTAATTATTTCCACAAGGACATGGGTAACTGTTAATCATTCTGTACCATGAATATGCAAAACATAAGAACCTGATATTGAGTTCTCCAGAACAGACAAATTCCTTTTTGGCTAGAGAAAGCTGTTTCTTTATGATCAGGAAAATTGAAATAGTTTGAACATTTTCCACTAAAGTATTATTATTAATCATATTTGTGTGTGTGTATATGTAGTAAATTAAAGTCTTTTGTTAATTGCAAAGTGAAAATTACAAAGGAATAAGTTGCCTAATATAGGAACTAATATAGTTCCCCCTAGTGATAAAGATTTTCCAGAAAGCCAGGGCATTATTGTGGTTTCCCACATCAGCATGCAAATTCATGGCAGCAAAATTATAATAGCCCTCTGCTCAGTGCTCAGGTCACTTCTCTTTTTCCTTTGATCTGGACAAAATTACCTTCTTAGGACTGTCTGCCCATTCTCCTTGGGCTGACCCTGCGTTTGTTACTACTCCTTCCCAATAAAACTTCTCTACTTGCCCTTGTTCAAGACAGCTGGCTCTTTGCATAGTAACTGGTGTTTTCCTTATATATCCAGGAATGTTCTTTCTTAAAGAGTTCAAGGGAACAACTCAAGTCCCCATATAGTTCTGGATAATCTGAGTTCCCTGGAAGGCTAGGGTCCCCATAAAATACATAAATTAAAACCATATTGTACTTTTAATCTATTTGGAACATAAGCAGTTACAAAGCACAATTAATTTGCATGGATATGATGATGAGACATAACTCCAATATACACTCACAAATTTATCTCTGTCTCTCTCTCTCAAACACACACACACACACACACACTCTCCCCAACTGTTTTCTTAAAATCACTCCTTGACAGTAAGATTATATATTATCTACTTGTAACCATAGTTTGCTTAGACATTGTTGAATCTCCAAGTTTTGATGTTATAGAGAATATGTCAGTGATCATCTTGACCCATATTACTACTTTTCTTATGTCATTTCCTTAGGATAAATTCTTATGAATGGAATTTACAGGGTCAAAGGCCATAAAATAGTTACTGAAATAATCTCCCAATGGCCAGTCTTTATCTGATTTTTATTCAAGACTTATTGTTGGTTTGTCCTTCAGTATTACAACAAAGTGGGATACAGGAAGAAATAAAATATGTGGATCAAACAAAGAAAATTAAAACAACCAGTTGCAACCAAGAAATGACATCATTTGAAATTAATCTGAAGGAAAAAAAGTAAGGAATTTTTTTTAGATTTTGATTTCTGACTTTTTAATTTTAGTCTGTTTTAAAAGTTTATGTAACCGTTCCCTTTTCAGTTTATGACTTCATAAAATATTTATAGTTGGATATTATTTGGGCCTTCTTAAATTCAGTTCCAGAAAAACTCATTTTTTCTGCAGATGAGTTTGTGTACTTTGTCTTGTCAGAAAACCGAGGCTAGAAAACTGGTGTTTTAGAAGAGCTGTCAGAAAGATTAGACCAAATCTATTGTCTGGTGTCTTTTACTCTTTCCGATTACTTTAAATAATGTCAGAGCAAAATAAAGATTTAAAGATAAAAAACAACAAAGTGTTTCAATTCTAAGGAACTTAAGTCATCTTGGTTATATACAGGTCATAAATCTTAATAAAATATTTCCCTCTATAAGGAATGAACTAAGCGATCTTGTAACTTTGTATTTGGCCCAAAGTAGTAATTATTAGTGAACCACTGAGAGGTTTTTCTGTGAGTTTGGTATTCTCACTTTAGTGCTGGGTGTTTTTTGTCTTATGTAAAGGAACATTCTAGGGATTCAGATTTAATTTATGTCCATCTAGGAATAGTACAGACTTGAAAATTTATGAAAGAATATGAAAATCCTAGGTCTGATCTATATTCTATAGAGGCTTCTTGATTGTAGGTCTGAGATGGTGATGTTTACTACATTTAACTTGAAAAATAGCCAAGGAGATTCATTTCTGTTTTTCAAATGCTAGGGTAATATAAATGGGTTACTACTAAACTTCTCTCACATTATAGATTTAACTGGAAATTGTAGTTCTTTTATTGTCAGCGCTAGACTTGAAGTTCAGAGCCTAGCACTACTCATTGGCTCTGTGACCTTGGTCAAGTCATTTAACTTCCTTTTTTTTTTTTTTTTTTTTTTAAAGTAAGCCCCATGCCCAATGTGGGGCTTGAACTCAACATCCCTGAGATCGAGAGTTGCATGTTCTACTGACTGGGCCAGCCAGGCGCCCCTTAACTTCCTTTTAATAGCTGATACAAAGTAACACATACGTAGTGCTCAGTATGTGCCCAGCAGTGTACAAATCCTTTGGTATTGTTTTTTTTTTTTAAGATTTATTTGACAATGAGCAGGCCGGTTAGCTCAGTTGGTTAGAGCGTGGTGCTAATAATAAGATTTATTTGACAGAGAGAGAGAGAGAGAGAGCGCACAGCAGGGGGAGCGGCAGGCAGAGGGAGAAGGAGCAGCAGGCTCCCCGCTGAGCAGGGAGCACGATGGACGTGGGGCTCAATCCCAGAACCCTGGGATCATGACCCAAGCTGAAGGCAGACGCCCAACAGACTGATCCACCCAGGTGGCCCCCCCTTTTTTTTTAAGATTTTATTTATTTGACACAGAGAGAGAATCCTTTGCTATATTAACTCACTTAATTCTTGTAATAACTCCCTAAGGTAGATGCTGTTATTATACTTATTACCACTACAGATGAGAAAACAAAGACACAGAGGCAAGTTAAGTGACTTGCCCAAGTGAGTTGTGAGCTGGGCATCAGACCTAGGCCCGGTAGCTTGGGAGCCCTTCCTCTCGACCCCCTTAGTAGTTTTCATTGGGAAGTGACAATAAAAATGCCTGTCTTCAAAGGTGTTTGCAGAGGTTAAGTGAGACTGTGTATGTCAAAGTGCTTTGCAATCCACACACACACACAAAAGCTCTGCAAGTGAAAGGTCGTACCATGTCTTCTGTACTAGTTCTGGTGGTGAGTGGGAGATGTGTGTCATGCATCAGAACAGCATTTATTGTCCTTGTGTGCCGTTACAGTGTGACTAACAAAGCTCAGCATGAGGGAGTGACCCTGGGACTCTCTCCTGATGCTCTTGTGTAAGCCTCAGTCCAGGAAGTTAGATCTGTCAGCGGAAGATTCCCGAGTCTCCTGACTCATCGTGCCCTAGGTTAACTTTTCACCACATTGTCATCCTAAGCAGGTGCCCAGCACTACATTTGCCAGTGAGGTTATTAATTATTGGTTATGTACCAGCTTCTGAATAGATAGCCAAGGCTGTGGATCGCTTGTATTCCTCATTTTCTCGACTATTGTTGTAACTTCCTTTCTCAGGTACCAGGAGGACTTTGATCCACTTGTGAGAGGGTGTTCCTGTTACTGCTGTAAGAATCATACTCGTGCGTACATCCACCATCTGCTGGTGACCAACGAGCTGTTGGCTGGGGTCCTGCTTATGATGCACAACTTTGAACACTATTTTGGATTTTTCCACTCCATCCGGGAAGCACTAAAAAGCGACAGACTGTCAGAGTTGAAAGAGCTCATCCGCAGGCAAGCATCTTGAGACCTGGCATACGCAAGTCTGACTCTTTACACTGAGCCTGTCCTGCTGTTGGAATGTGGGAAGAAGAGAACAAGAAATGATCTTAGCTTTAATCATTTATATTTGAGAATAGGATCTACTTATAAATAAGGAACATTTGAACAAACTCTGCTGACTTGAGGCTAAAGAGATTTCTTCCAAAGACTTAAGTGACCCCAACTGATCAGAAAGAATTGAACCATGACCTCTAATATTTCAGTGCTAACTCTTTCAGTCAATGGAGATTCGTTTAGTCAAAGACAAAAGCTTTAGTTATGAAGGGGCAGCCCTGAAGCAGGGTTGATGAGATTGTGTGGGTTCCGAGAGTTGGATCAGAGCTTGAAAAGGGATGATTGGTCACGAGCAGCATGACTTCTGTAGACACATGACTGCTGACTGTAAAAGCAATCTGGCTAATTTGAAGAGTTTCCTAGTTTTAATCCTTATATTCTCAGGAGCCTCTTAGACACTTGTGCCTTTCAAGCCGCCTCACTGCTGTAGTCAATCAGAAAAGGCTCTGGTGACTTAACTAGGCTCGCATCTTCATGGAATGTGGGGCTCACACATTGCTCCTAGGATCAGTTGGCCCAGGGCACCTTCGTTTGACCGCATGATCTATGTGTGACTTGTCTCCTGAGAGCCCATGCAATTGCCTGTTATGAGGTGAAAGTTTGCCTAGATGCTTTCATTTGGTCATACAGATCCACTTTGGTCTGCCCTTCAGGCCATTAATAGTCTGACCACATAAGAACTGTAGCCCCATCAGTTGGGGAGATTCATTCACCATGTGTTCACTTGGACAGAGCCCTGGCCTGGCAAATGGAAGCTTGGGTTTCAGTTCTACTCAGCTGTGACACCAGGCAAATCACTTAACCCCTCCATGCCTATTTCCTCCTGAACAAACATGGACAGACATGGGGGGTAGGACTACATGAACTTCCAAGATTCTATCTAGCTGTAATGTTGGGGGAACAAAAAGTTGTCGATGACAGTCGTAACCTTCTTGTGTCCTTGTTTACTGATCACTGTTGGCCTAGTGAAAAGTGCAGTGGTACCAGGAATCAGGCAACAGTGGAGATGTTTGAGAGCCTAGAAAGAGGTTTGGCCTGTGACTTCTGAAGTGGTTGATGAGTTGGCATCAGCAGATCCTGAGACTGGGAAGACCTTCCTGGATCATCTCTGATTCTATGAGTTTTTTCTGCTCTCACCAAAGGAGTGACATTCGTGTTGATGGGACAGGTGATTTTTATTTTCCTTGGGCTTTTCTATATTTGTCATGTTTTCTGTAAGAGTACATTCACACATAGTTTTTGTAAAAACAACCAACAGAACCAAAAAAATGCCTTTGTTTTTGTAGGAGTATGGAATATATTTGTTTTATATTCTTAGGCTATATTTTGCTATTTTTTTCATTTCAGTGGGCATTACTGACATTGTTTTTAATTATTATGTGGTTACTCTATTTTTATGTGTTAGGTATCTATATGTTTTTCTTTTATTAATGATTTAGGAATGTCCATGACATTCCTATAGTCTCTCCATGAATGGCAAGGGTAGTTAGGAAAGGGTTCTGTTCTCAAGGATCTGCTTGCTTTGAAATATATTGGACTAGACTCGTTCATATGTTTATATTCCTGTTCAAGGCCAAATCCTTTGTTGGAGGAGTATTAATATCCCAGAATCCATATAAAATTTATGAGTTTTATTTATGTTCAAAACACTGAATGTTCTGCTCAAGCATTGTTCATTTTTCTGGGTCTTTTTCTTATTAGCACATTTGGAAAAAATGTTTTTTTCCTTTAATGTAAGTCAATTAAAGTCAATAGCCAATAAACATTTTTAATTAAAAAAATATACTGTCTTGTTTCCTGTAAATACTAGTGAGTCTGTTAGGCAACCTATTAAATTTCCATGGTACTAGAAATGTTCTCCATTGGAAAAGAATTTTTTTCTACATTTATTTCATCTGTGGTCCATTGTTTTAAGTGCACTCACACTAAATGCAGAATCCAAGGAGATTCAGCAATGTATCTGTCTCTTTAAATTATATAATTAGGGGCCTTAAGGCCATGCTAGCACATAATAAAAATAATAATAACCATAACCTATGGAGAGCATTTTTAACGTACCAGTCACCTTAGTAAATGCTTTCCTTATATATCTCGTTGACCCTTAGAGCGCGGTTATGAGGTGTGGATATTATTCCTATGTTAAGACCTAGGTTTCAGGAAGGGGTGCCTGGGTGGCTCAGTCGTTAAGCGCCTGACTTCGGCTTGGGTCATGATTCCACAGTCCTGGGATCGAGCCCCGCAACGGGCTCCCTGCTCAGCCAAGAGCCTGCTTCTCCCTCTCCCCCTCCCACTGCTTGTGTTCCCTCTCTAGCTGTCTCTCTCTCGCTCTCTCTGTGTCAAATAAATAAATAAAATCTTAAAAAAAAAAAAAAAGAACTGGGTTTCAGGAAGGCTAAGCAGCCTGCCTAAGGGCCTACCAGGAATTTCTGGAAGGTTGAGTAATTTGCCTAAGGGCCTACAACTAGTCAGCTTCCAAGTTAAACTTTAGCCACATCTGACTAACATTCTGCAGTTAAAGCATTGCACTAAATAGCTTCTTGTGACTTGCCCCTGGGTTGAAGTAGCCCCTAGTTCCTCTAGGGGGAGAACTAGAAGGGCCATATGGCCCTGAGGTGTTGGGGGCTTCTGGAGCCTCACTGCGGCGTGGCCTGGCTCCCACTCCTGCCATGGGGAAGGGCCCATGCTGGCCCCTGTAGGTGCTCAACGTGAGTTGCCATTCCACGTCCCCCACTTCTCCCGCCCCCAATCTGGGGACTGTAATCAGACCCTGAGTGGGTGTTGAAAGGGTTGGGGTCTGCAGTCAGTTCAAGCGGACTCAGGAAATCAATGGCAGTCTGAGGTGTCCTAAAGTGCCCTGGGGCACTATTCTTCTCTGGGAATAAAGGGGAAAAGATGCTTCTAAAGTATTTTTTTAAGCCAAATACTTGGGTAATTAAAGCATTTTAATAAAAATTTCAAACAAAGACCATCAAAAGGTCAAGATTCGAGAGTGTAAGCAACTATCTTATGCAGGATTTTTTTTTTTTTTTCCTGTCAAGGCAGCTTGGAGCTCACTGAGAAACCACAGAGTTAAATGATGATCCTGTGCCTTCCTGATTAGGAACAGGCTGCTCTCTGCAGTTTGATTAGTCTCGCTCGTAGCTATGGGATTACAGCTTATTAAAACTGACAGTGCTGTGGAGGGCAGGGAGCCTGGAAGGTCAAACTTACATGCTGAGCCAGGCACCAGCAAGGCTCTGCCTCCACCTGAAGGTTTTGTGTAATTGGCATTCATTTGAATATTCTTTTTCATTTCTTTCCCTGTTTTTCGACGTTCAGGTCTCATCCTCACTTTATACCTTTTCTCTCCCCATTTTCCTCAGGGGATCCCTGACTTATGACCACATAACCCAAGTAACAGTGGGCAAAAAAGAAAAGCAAGCCCAGTGTAAGCAACAGGAATTAGGGTAACCATACATCCTCATTGCCCATAATAGCCCTGGTTTGTGTCTGTGCATCCGGGCATAATTACAAACAGCACCCTCTTTTACTTTTAAAAGTGCTTTAGTTTGGATGACAAATTATATGGTCCCCATGATGAGTGGTAGAGATGGCCACACCGGAGAGCAGGTGCCGCATCTAAATGGGACAGCTGCTACCCACCTCTCACCACTTGCTGATGTGGGGCCAGCGCCGTCAGATCTTCCAGTCTCTCAGCGAAGCCCCAAATCTGGATTTTCAGAAATCTCACAATTTGTAAATGCTGGTTCGAGTTTTAAAAAATATTCTGCTAGCAAAACAAAACCTAGGTGCTCTGAGTTGGCAGCCTCAGGTTTAGAATTTGGAGCGAAAGCTTTGTGACATCTTTAACATTTTAAATTTTCTCGGTGACTCATCAAAACATACAGAAAAAGCACCTCTGGTTTCTAGATTCCCACATTAAGAGACCCCCATGTTGTCCCAACTCCATGGCGCGATCCCCAGAAAACTCCCAGCATCATTTCGAATCTGCTCAAAGGGAAAGAATGCATCATCCTGTTCAGCCATTCAGCCGATTTTATGGGTGAGAACTGCTAGGCCCGGAGAAGGAAGACCAGCAGTCAGTGGGTCTTTCCTCTCCAGGATTTTAAACAGACACTTGTTTCTTTCCAGTTACCACTTTGGCTCTCCTACACTTCCTGCATTTTCTGCTGAGCTGTGCCCTTCCAGGGTCAGCAGCGATTTCCCAGTACCCACTTTCCAGTGATCCTTTCTGACTCACAAAACCGGTTGGTACCAGGACATAAGAGCTCCTATTGCACCTTCCAGCATTAACAGCAATAGTCCTGGCTGACACAGTAAGAGCTCAATTATGGTTTGTCAAGTGAACGAATATTCTTGGAGCAGCTGAGGCCTTCTCCTCGGATTGTAGCCAGCTCAGCACAGGTTAGAAGTGGCTCGCACAGCAGTGCGTGGTGGGACCTGGGCTGAATGTCTTGTCAGTGGTGGTTTTATCTCGCTCTACGCCAGGCAGGCTCCCGGTGACCTGGCACATTTTTTTTTCTTCTTTTACTTGGTTCGCTTTCTACCATTAGCATCTCCTAGTGCTGGCCTCAAAGCAAATTCCCCTGCTTTGACAAGAGGAACTCGGAGTGAACTTTTCTTTTGTTCTCATTCCTCACGATGTACTTTGAGACCAGGCTGCCGCTGCCAAGGAGTTCAAACGGCCCTGAGCTTCTGCTGGTACAATTCAGAGGGATTAGCACGTCCTCTCTGCACACTCTCCCTGATGGTCGCCTCCTTCCCTGAGCCGCTGTCCCCTGCTGTCTGCTCCTTTGTCTGAGAAGCACATTTTCTCTTATTATCACCTAGTTCCCTGCCTGTTTCGGATGGCTTCAGCTCACCTCCTAATGAAATCAAGATGTTGCTATTAATGGTCTTCTCTTTCCTAACAGCTTAGAGTCACTTCCTTTTATTTAGTCCTTTTCCCTTCCCTCCCAAGCCACATACTCATCTCTGCTTCAAATAAAAATTTCCTAACCCTTTCATAACTACTGCTTTAGAGCTGCTACCAATAAACCATGAGAGGGAGGAGATAAAAGTAAGGGGAGAGAACCCAAAAGGTTAAGGGGGGGAGGGATCCTCCAATAATTGAGAAACAGGGCAAGCATCTTCAGGAGGCTTCTTGAGTGAAGAAATTAAGCAATGTTAGCCCCCAAGACTGAACATTATAAGCCCAGTGGTCTGGTGAAGTTTTCCTATAGTTTTTACAGATGGAATGGAAAGATGGTTTCCCCTCTAAGGAGCTGTCTTCCTTCCAAATAGTTAAAATAATGCTTTAGCACCATCCTAGTATCATTTATATTAGTCATAAATCCATTTTTAGGATCCGGTGACATAAGAGATATAAGAGTTTTTCAAATCATGCCCCCCAGAAGTTAAAATACTTACCCCCATAATCCAGCATTTTGCATTCCCTACTTACTCATTTTTATTTTGGTTTAACAAACTTATATAACATTTCCATCATAATTCTGTTTATCATTCCCCATGCTGAAGAAAATACAAGCTATGCAAATATACTCAGTTCCCCCACATGGTAATTTACACATCAAAAGAGAAAAAAAGAGAGTGACAGAGTATGTTCAATTTTTTCTTTTTTTACCCTATATCTGATTTTGGTTAGACTCTCCAATTTCATGTTGAGTAGAAAAGTTGCTTCTAGTCATGTTGAAAAAGTCAGTTCAACTTTACTTTGTCACTTGAACATTCAGCTATTACCCCAAATCCCAAGTGTCAAAAACCAGATTTATTCTCCATCGTCAATGACGCTGGTTCTCAACTTCAACTGCCTTAACCTCTGTCAGTGGCATCTGTCTTCCAGTCAATCCAGCTGGAAAACTTATTCCTTGGATGAATGATATAGTTCATAGAAGGGATGGGGATGAGCTATTTCAAGGGAGAGATCAACCAGATTTGATGACTGGCTCAAAGGCAGGATTCAGTGCAGATTACCACCTGTTCTGTCCTCATCCCCTTTCTGGCCTCCCCCACTCCTCCCTTCCTCCTTTACCTTTATCATTACTGCTGCTAGACTAAGCTGTTGTAAGTATTATCTTCCATAGGATACTCTTTGACTCAAGACCTTCAATGGCTCCCCAGTGCCATCCAGGGCAAGGGCCGGCTGGCTGATGAATTCCTCGGCCTGTCATGAGCTGACCCTATCCAATCGCTGTGGTCTCTCCCACTTTTCCCCACTGGTCATATCCTAATTGTACCATTCTTCAAGGTCCAGCCTGAGAACTAAATCTTCCATAAAAACTTGCTCTTCTAGAATCCTAGACGCTCAGGATTGAAAGAGGAGGGGCTTCTATTCTGGTTTTCTTGGTCCATCAAGGCACCAACAACCAGTTGCTCTAGGCATTTGGTTTGCTCAGGTCATCAATTCTGTAAGCCTCATCTCCCAACCAGACTCTCAGCTCCGTGAGGGAAGGATAATTCCTCACGGAGGAATATATTCCCTGTCTGTGTCCTCACCCCTGCTCTATCTTGCAACAGTTGTGTCCACTGAAATCATTAAAGGGGGAGCGTGAGACTAGTTTCCTTCCCACCATATGTCTGTGGTGTGTCTTCTGCTCCTCTGTCTTAACATATTGCTTGTCCCTTTCCTCTTTGCATTACAAGTTGTCCAATAATTCCTGTGCTTTAGCATACTACCTTCTTTACTGCGCATGGCGGACCTCCGAAGCTGCTATTCTCCCATTTACAGAGAAGGAACGGACTCAGAGAGGTGAAGTGACTTGCTTGAGCAGACAAAGCAGGAGACCCAGGATTTGAGCTGGGTACTATGACTCCGAAGCCCAGCATTTTTCCATTTCACTCCCTGACCTCCCCAAATCATGTTTTTCTTATACAGAGCATCTGCTCTACTTCAGGAACAAAGGCCAGAGGTAGGTGAAGGCCTGTGCCAAATAAAACTTCCTCCTGTGATCCATCACCTCTCCTGGTTGTCCCCTGGGCTATTACCCCCGTAATTACTCCCTGGCACTCCAGGAGTGGCAAATCAGGATGACTTTGTAACTGTTTTTCTATTCCCCTTTTTGTTCCCAGAAATCTGCAGCTGCATTTTAATGATGAGAGGGCTGAGGAGTGACCCAGAGATCATAATTTTGTTTTGGTCAAAGGCTCATACATTTATATATAAATGAAAAACAAAAGGACATGTAAATTGTAGAAAGGGGTGGGGAAATTAGCTTAGCCTTTCTCCTTTTCTTTGGTGACCCAGAGAATATAATTTTAGAACCGGAAGGAATGTTACAGATCATTTATTCAACTTCCTCATTTTACAAAGGGGAACCCAGGCCCGGACAGAGAGTGTGACTAACCCGAGGTCCAACAGGACCTGAGAGGCAAGGCTTCCTTTCTCAGTCCCAACCCTTCTGCCCGTCCCTCTCTCTTGTTCTGCTTGGTTGCGGCCTCAGTATTCTACAGCTCCTACATCATATACAAGGGGCTTATGGTGGTTAGTTTTATGTGTTAACTGGACTGGGCTAAGGGATGCCCAGAAAGTTGGTAACACATTATTTCTGGCCATGTCCGTAGGGGTGTTTTGGGAAAAAATTAGCATTTGAGTCAGTCGACTGAATAAAGATGCTATCACCAGTTCAGTGAGCTTCATCCAATCTGTCGAGGGCCTGTATAAAACTGAAAGGTGGATTTGCTCTTTTGCCAGAGCTGCGACATCTATTTTTGATGGATCAGTGCTCCTAGTTCTTGAGCCTTCAGACTCGGATTAGAACTCATACCATTGGCTCCCCTGGTCCTCGGCTTCTTTGGGCCTCTAGCTTGCAGATGGCAGATCAGATCTTGGGACTTCTCGGTCTCTATAATCGTGTGAGCCAATTCCTATACTAAATCTCTCTTTCCTATCTATCATCTATGTGTCTCCTATTGGCTCTGCTTCTCTGGAGAATCCTGACCTATCATATTATTTCACCACTTGGGCAGTGGCAATAGCCCTCCCAGCTGCTGGGATAATAGCGATTCTTGAACATAGAGGTTGTTAGGGTGGTTGGTGATGCGGGGGCGGGGGGGGCACAGAATTGCACAAAGAGGGGAGCAGCAAGCAGCACAGAGTTTATTCTCTCTCCAAGGGAGGAGAGGGGCCAGACATCTAGAGAAATGCCAGCGAGTTTCTGTCCAGCTGGGCCTCTTAAGAGGTTTTGAAGGCTGTGAGAGGGTGGCAGCTGTGCTCATGGTGGGTGTGGGGAGGGGGTCAGCTCTTGGCCAGGTAGAAGAGCAGGTGGCAGGTTTTTTAAGGGGCTCTGTCTGGGACTTGTCCAGGATGTGGGTTGTGGTCAGGCCCGAGAAGAATATGTTTTGTAGTTGTGGTCTCTTCTCTGAGAATGTAGGGCCCTGTGACCTAGAAAAACAAAGAGTTAGGGCCAAGGGCAGATACCTGTGAGTTTTGTCTGTCAGCTTGGCTGGGGCTGTGGGGGTGCTTTTGAATAGATTCCTTTCAGAGGTTATTCTGTTTGTAGATACATTCTTAAAAGACTTCATTGACCTCATTATGACTGTGGGCATCATGGAAAGATGTCTCAAGCCCTTTCCAATGTGCGATGCCATTTATAGTCTCCTATGCTCCTCCCATAATTATAAAATGCCCACCGATTTTTGTGGGTTGCTGGTTTGTCTCAGGAGAGGGGAAGGAGGGAGCAAGGGTGTTCCTCTTCTAGGGTCCCATCAGGTGATCCTATCTTTTTTTCATGGGTCCTTGATGGCCTATGGAATTTAGTCCAGCCAATCAGTACATAAAAACCCACATCTTGATCGGGGACTTCCCATATTTTGTCACCAGGAATATTGCTCGGTCACATACATCCTCCTCACCCTAATTCTCTTTAATACCTAGTATTCATTCTTGCATCCAGTCAAGAAAAAGTTATCTGCTTCCAAATAAGTGTCAGGCACTCTTGACACTCGGGAGTCAATGACAAACATCCCACAGAGAGCACCTGCCTTCTTGGAACTTTCAGACCAGGAGTAAACTCCAAAATTGCATGTATTCTACAGAATTAGAAAGTTTACTTTGCTCATGTAATCTACTAAATCATATTCCAACTACAGAAGATTATAAAGCTGTCCCTAAGAGATGAGAAAATGTGGAGAATCACTAGATGACAATTTTAGTAGATAAAGAAAATCAAAATGTTAGAGATTTTTACAATTCATCATCAAAGGAACAGAACTATGGGCCAAATCAGTGAGCTGAGTTTGCCTCTGAGCTGGTGGTTGGGGCACTCACACCAATTCAGTCTGCATAGTCTTCATGGTAAGGCTCCCAACAAATCCATAATCCCTCAAAAAAGTAAAATCATTCCCATTTAATATTTGGGGAAATAGGCTGAAACAATCAAAACGACTGCTTCAAATTACTTTGATTTCAGGAATATCTGGTTCTGAAGCCTGTGCTATTATTTCTACCCTGACCCTCTCCTTGCTCACTGGCCCTTGGGCCCAGGGTAAGCCTCTGCAAAGGGTATAAAGATAATATAACCTGCCTACTCTTAAAAACGTCTTTCTGGGCACTTGACTGGCTCAGTCAGTGGAACGCATTACTCTTGATCTTGGGGGTATGAGTTTCGAGCCCCACGTTGGGTGTAGAGATTACTTGAAAATAAAATTTTTCAGAAAAAAGTAAATAAGTATGTTTCTATGGAGCCATGTCACTGATTTTTTAAACAAAATTTTGAAAAATGCAATTTAATCTTGATGTCTCAGAAGATAATCATGGGAATAGAGAACTTTTCCAATGACCCCGCAATTACTCAAAACCTTTTTGGAGCAACATCTGGAAATCAAGTTTGGAAAGGAGTTCAGACCAGAAAGCATATTAGTGAGTACTTATAATGATAACACTGTATACGTGCTTTAAATTTTAGAAAATAACAGAAGGTCATTTAAATCCATGTTCCATGAGAAGGTCAAGCTAAGTAATTCTGGTTATGATTTTTTAAAGGGTGTGGGTATATGGGTTAAAGTGACTGCAAAGTAATGTACTTTTCTTGTGTGATTTTTAAAGTCCATTAACGAGATCCTAGTCACGTAGCCACATTTGGAGTGTTCATTTGGAGATTAAAAAAGCAAAAAAGCTGCCATTTCATAGTATCTGTTGTGATGATATCTGTTGATGAATGATCTATTCATTCCACAAACATGTATCGCCTGCTTATATATCCCACATTTGCTAGATGGTGGAGATTCAAAGGTGAAAATGTCAGGGTTTTTGCGTTTGAAATCACAGCTTAGTGGAGAAAATAAAAGCTTCACTGCAAAACAACACAGCAATCACGTTGCTGGTGGGATATACAAAGCACCATGGTATGAAAGTGTGGAAGTTTTTCTCATGGTGTTTTCTGAACCAAAATAAGAACATGTAGTCTGTGAATCTACTTACGGGTGCCATAGGGAGCATAGTTGACTTGGCAACTTAAAAAAGGATGTATAGAGTTTTACCAAGGGAAGAAGGTTCCAGGCCACTAATAAAGTGGTCTGAGAATTCCTCCCAGATCTGCCTTGTGTTCTCTCCACAATGCCCTGTTGCCTCTGATTATCATTCTGTTACTTATCACAGACTCACTCAACCAAAATTTGCTGACTGACGAGGCAGGCAATGTAAGTGATACAAAAGAAAGGAGCATTGCCTTTTTTGATCAAACAAAACCCAGAACCTCCAAAGTTTAGCACTGGAGGAAGGTGATGCTCCGTCAGGCGATGGCTAGCTAGTAGGTCCAGTATCCTCCCTCTGAGATGTAACTTCCTCTGGAGGTCTTGGGCTGTCTCCTTCCTGTGAGTTTCTCCCAAGAAACACTCTGGCTCTCGCTGGATTTGAAACATTTGTTTCCTTCCCAGAAAGCAGTTGAAATTCCATTTTCTTCACATAACTGAACAGATTTAGACCCACAGTCTTTTTTTTCCCCTCCAGCACTGGGGATGATGCAGGGTGGCAGAGGGAACACAGGGGAGATGGTGCCAGTAATTGGGTGTCTGCTTCCAAGCCAGGGAAGCCGTTCCAGCCACTGCCGTACCACTCCTGGAGTCAGAAGGGACTGATACATTAACAGCTGATTCTACCTTCATTATCTCCTTTGCAGTGGTTTCAGTAAACAAGACCCTCTCCATTCTTTGACGGTAACATTAAACAGCGAACAGGTGCCATTTTCTTAGTGGTAGCCAATCAGCTCATGGCCACTCTCATTCCTTGCCCTTACTCCCACCTGGATTATTTTGAAGCAAATCTCAGACATGTTATAATTTCACTTGTAAATATTTCAATATGTATCTTTAAAAGATAAGGACTCTTTTTAAAAATGTAAACACAGTACTGTTATTTCACTTAAAAATTAATAATACCTTACTATAGCCAAATACCCAGACAGTATTAAAATTTCCTCCATATTCTCATAATTTTTTACAGTTGTTTTGTTTGAATTAGCATCCATGCAGCTATTGAGTTCTTGAAATGTGGCTAATCAAAATTGTGATATGCAAGTATAAAATATACAATGGATGCTAGAACCTTAACACATAAAAAAGATGTTAAACATTAATAATTTTACATTGATAATGTTTCAATAATGATACTTTTCATATATTGGGATAACTAAAATATAGTATTAAAATTAATTTCACCTATTTATTTTTACATTTTAGATGTGGCTAGTAGAAAATTTTATATTACCTATGTGGCTTACGTTCTATTTCTATTGGATAGTGCTGATCTAGAGGATTGATCAGTTTGTTTGATTTTTTTTTTTTTTTTTTTTTTGGCTAGATGATTTCATAGGTGGTGTTGTGTTCTTCCATGTGGAGGCACATAATGGTTGGTTCAGTTTTTGTGCTGTTAAAGATTGATCAGTAGTCCCAGCATTGCAGCTGATCCCTCTGTGTCTAGTACTCCATCAGCTTTTCACCTAGTGCTTTGAGCAGCCACTAATGATCATTTCCCAGGTCCACTCTTTCATTAGAGGGTGCTATGGACTGAATGTTTGTGTTCTTCCCCAAATTCTTATTTTGGGAGAAATAAGCAGGGGGAGCGGCAGGCAGAGGGAGAAGCAGTCTCCCCACTGAGCAAGGAGCCTGATGGGGGACTGGATCCCAGGCCCCTGGGATGATGACCTGAGCTGAAGGCAGATGCTTTTTTTTTTTTTTTTTAAGATTTTATTTATTTATTTGACAGAGAGAGACAGCAAGAGAGGGAACACAAGCAGGGGGAATGGGAGAGGGAGAAGCAGGCTTCCCGCCAAGCAGGGAGCCCGATGTGGGACTCGATCCCAGGACCCTGAGATCACAACCCGAGCCGAAGGCAGATGCTTAAGTGACTGAGCCACACAGGTGTCCCCCCAAATTCTTGTTAAACCCTAACCTCAATGTGATGGTATTTGGAGGTGGGGTCTTTGGGAGATAATTAGGTTTGGATGAGCTCACAATAGAGTCCTCATCATGGGGTTAGTGTCCTTATAAGAAGAAACCAGAAAATTCTCTCTCTCTCTCCACCCTGTGAGGTTACAGCAAGAAAGTGGCCATCTACAAACCAGAAAGAAGCCTCTCACCAGGCCCTGAATCTGCTGGCACCACCGGCCTCCAGAACTGTGAGAAATCAGTGTTTGTTGTTCAAGCGACCCAGACGATGATATTCTGGTATAGCAGCCTGAGTTGACTAAGACAGTCTGTCATTCTTTCTGCCTTTATTAGTAAGAATATTTCTATAAAAAAAAACTTGCCTTCATCAAAGATTTGGTTATAGTAAAGTTCAAATTATACGGAATGAATGATTCTTTCCTGTGTTTACCAGTTATCAAAAGAATGGGTTGGTTCTTTGGCGTCCTCTAAAAGTGACCAATGAGGATTTGAAAAAAACTTACGTTTTAAGTATTATAATGAACTCATGGATTTTAACCGTTTACTGTTTTAAAAACCATTCCAGTTATCTTTTTTGATGCTCAAATTGTTTTCACTTTGGCCAGGGAAAGGACTATCCTGTAGGCTTCTGATTCTGACCCAACCTCAATCTTTTTAAATTTTTTTCTTTCTGGTATAATAAGATGTTCCAGGATCACATTTTAAATTTCCTGCCCCCAACCGGGAATTAATTATTTTCCAAACAAGTTCTGATTCCTTTTATTGGGAAGTGCTTTTTCAGAGGCTATAGTCTGTGTTCTAGGAGTATTTATTGCTAAATTTATGGTCATTGCTTCTAGTTCTTTAGTGGAAAGAGAAAGGAAATACACAATTATTTTTTTTTAAAGAGAAAATACACAGTGGATTCAGGTTCAAACTTAGATTATGGGGTTTTTATAGAACTTTCGTATTTTATATTTGTATTTCTTTACACTAAAAACTTAGGTCCTAATGGCATCAGTCTAAATACTTATTTTGCTTCATTTACACACAGACATATATAATAGAGTCAGAATAACAACTTCAGCGTTATTACTGACAAGTAGTATCTCATAACAATTTTAAGGTTCTTTATAATTCTTCATGCTCTTGGAGAGATACATGTCTTAGAGAGGTACCATCAAATTACTAGGTTTTTGAAGTCACTTGAACTGACTCCTCTCTCTCTGATTAAATTAACTCTCTTCACAGATTCATTTATTTCATTTTGCTTTTAATTTTTAGAGGTTGCTTCTTATCATGAATATTTAATCCAGATAAGGGTGTTTTTTTTTCCTTTCAGCACTTCAAATTTTCCATTCCATTCTCTTGCTGCTTGCCTAGTTTCTGAAGAAAAGTTTGTTGTAATTCTTATCCTTGTTCTCTACAGGTTAAGTTGGTTTTTTTCCTCTGGCTTCTTTCAGGATTTCCCTCCCCTCTTTGTCTTTGGTTTTCTGCAGTTTGAATATGATATTCCTAGGTGTAGATTTTTTAAAATTTATTATTTAAAAATATTTATCCTGTTTGATGTTCTCTGAGCTTCCTGGATCTGTGTTTTGATGTCTGTCATGAATTTTGGACAATTCTTCTGTTGTTATTTCAAATATTTCTTTAGCTCCATTTATCTTTCTTCTCTTGGTATTCCAACTACTGATATGTTATACCTTTTGAAATTGTCCCACAGTTTGTAAATATTCTGGGTTTTTTTTGTTTGTTTGTTTTCTTTCTGCCTTTTTAGAGAGGGACGGGGGTGTACAAAGGGAGAGAGAGAGAGGGAATATTAAGCAGGCTCCATGCTCAGCATGGAGTCTGATGTGGGGCTCAATCTTAGGACCCTGAGATCATGACCTGAGCCAAAATCAAGAGTTGGACACTTAACTGACTGAACCACCCAGGCACCCCTGTTTTTTGTTTTTATTCTTTTTTCTCTTTGCCTTTCAGTTGGGGAAGTTTCTACTGACACATCTTCAAACTCACTGGTTCTTTCCTTGGCCATGTCCAGTCTACTGATGAGTCCATCAAATGTATTCTTCCTATCTGTTTTTGTGTTTTTTATTTTCAGCATTTCTTTTTGATATTTTCTTAGAGTTTTTATCTCTCTGTTTCATTTCTCCCATCTGCTTTTGCATCTTGTCTACTTTTCCCATTCGAATCTATAATATATCAATCATAGTTAATTTATTTTTATTTTTAAAGATTTTATTTATTTATTTGACAGAGAGACAGAGAGAGAAAGCATAAGTAGGCAGAGTGGCAGGCAGAGGGAGAGGGAGAAGCAGGCTCCCCACCGAGCAGGGAGCCCGATGCGGGGCTCGATCCCAGGACCCTGGGATCATGACCTGAGTCTAAGGCAGCCGCCTAACCAACTGAGCCACCCAGGCGCCCCTCAATCATAGTTAATTTAAATACACTGACTGATAATTTGAAAATCTGTCATAGCTGGTGCTTACTTTGTTTCTTCAGATAAACAGTACTTTTTCTTGCCTTCTAGTATGCTTTGTATTTTTTGTTGTTGTTGAAATCCAGAAATGATGTATCAGATAATAAGAACTAAGGTAAATAGACCTTTAGTGTGAGGCTTTATGTTAATCTGGCTAGGAGTTGGGCTGTGTTTAATGTTTTTTATAGCTGTAGGTGTTGAAAGCTTCTAATTCTTTCAGTGTCTGTTGTTTCTTCCCACTGTTGTTTTGGGTTTCCTTAAGAACTCCTTTTTTTTTTTTTTTTTTTTTAAAGATTTTATTTATTTGTTTGAGAGAGAGACACAGCGAGAGAGGGAACACAAGCAGGGGGAGTGGGAGAGGGAGAAGCAGGTCCCCCGTGGAGCAGGGAGCCCAATGTGGGGCTCGATCCCAGGACCCTGGGATCATGACCTGAGCCGAAGGCAGACGCTTAACGACTGAGCCACCCAGGCGCCCCAAGAACTCCTTCTTTTTTTAAAAAATTTTTTATTGTTATGTTAATCACCATACATTACATCATTAGTTTTTGATGTAGTGTTCCATGATTCATTGTTTGTGCATAACACCCAGTGCTCCATGCAGAACGTGCCCTCTTTAATACCCATCACCAGGCTAACCCATCCTCCCACCCCCCTCCCCTCTAGAACCCTCAGTTTGTTTTTTAGAGTCCATCGTCTCTCATAAAGAACTCCTTCTTAAATAGGGTCTGTGCCTTGCAGCTCTTTCAACTATAATTTAGTTCCTACCCTGGGGCCCTGTTGATATGGCAGTAAGGTGTGTGGGAGGGAAAACATTTTATAATCTTATCATTAAATCGCAGTCTTTTAGTGAGGCTGTGTCCCTGAGGTGACTTTCAGAATGTTTCTTAGTTTTTTTTTACTCCCTACCTCCCTGCTCCCTGCCCAGTAGGTGAGACAGGAAGGCTAGAGAAGGATTTGGGTAATGACCCTTCCCATGAGGTGGTATAAGACTCTGGTAAAGAAAATCTTTCCTCTGTAATATAGGCCTTTGCTATGAAGAACACTCTGGACATATTTCAAAATGGTTATATTTACCCTCTGCTGCAAGAGACATGAGGAGATTTTTCTTGGTTCTTCATTATGAGAAGCTAGTGTGGGAGCCTCCCAATACCGTGGCCCCTTGGAGTCTCTCATTCTCACACTAGTTCATACTTAGCCTCGAGCAATCTGTTAAAATTACCATTTAAGAGTTCCTCTCAGTTTATGGCTCCAGAAGCTTCTGCCCCAGGTGAGCTAGTATCAGAAAAGCTGTGCGTTTCTGGATTTGCTTGTATTGCCAGGTTTCTAGGCAGTGCATTGCCCAGAGGCCTCAATTCTCTAATGGGTCCAAGAAAAGTTGTTGATTTTCAGTTTGTTCAGATTTTTTCTTGTTGTATGTATGGGAGTAATGTCTACCACCTTTTTACATGTTGGAGCTAAAATTATAAGTCCTAACACATTTATTTTACTTTATTTGGGATCATTCTTTGTCCTGGCTTGTATACTGATATAAAAAACCCCTTGAACTTTCATTTATCATAAGAATGTTCCCATGTTATGAAAATTCCATATAAATATCATTTAAAATATTTTCTAAATCCCTACATCTGCTCCGGACCAATGCTGTCCAGTAAAACTTTCTGTGATGATGGAAATGTTCTAATATGTGTTGTTTCTAGAGTGGCCACTAGCCACATGTGGTTACCGAGTACTGAAAATGTGTCTAGTCCAATTGAGGAACTGGATTTTTAATTTTACTTATTTTTAATTAATTTAAATTTAAATAGCCATGTATGGCCAGTGGCTACTGGATTAGATAGCACAACTCTTGACATACCAGGTTTCCTTCAGAGCTTCTTTTAAAAGCTTGAACTCACAAATGTTTTTTTCCCCTTCTGGGACCTTCATGTATGTTCTTTGCTTTGCATGGAACAAGCTTCCCCAGACTCATTTCATCGAAAACTTTTCTATCCTAGAAGCTTCTCTACGTATTGCTTCCTCAGATTGGTCTTCCCTGGCCCCTCAGTCTATAGAAGGTTAGTTTCCCCTATTATTCTTGCTCATAAAAACCTCCTTGCCTCTTTTATAATATTTACCCCAACTGACAGTTATATTCACGTGTATGCATCTTAAATGTCTGTTTCTCCCACCAAGTTATCAGCTCCGTGAAGACAGATACCACACTTGTATCGTTCATCATTGTGTCTCTGGGGTCCAGAACAACTTCAGCAATCAAAGGCAAACAGTGAGTGGGGTTGTTTGTGCAACTACCAGGACAACATAACAAGAACCAACTAGTTATTTGTTCTCATTATGTTTTGTTTTCTTTGACAGGAATTAAAACACACATTCCGATTTCAACCGCCATGATATTGCTTATGTTTAGACAAAATTGAACAAATAATTTAAGAACTTTGGAATTTCTCCTACCTTGCCCCAGGGTGAAACCTGGCAAAGGTTTGAAGACAATGGTGGTAGGTGTGAGTGGAGAGGTAGGTGGGATGGAGTTAGCAGGCACGCTTTAGCTTTCTTCTTCATTGAAAGGATTTACTCCTTCCAGTTTTCCAGCTTTGTTCTAGAATTGTCACTGAATTCTTTCTTTCCTACTAACATGTCTCACAGCTGCTCTTTCTTGTTTCTCTACCATTGTTTAATTTATTTTCACTTGATAAAGCTATTTTCCTCCTTCCTTTCTATTTCTACTCTACTAGAACAACTTTCCTTAACTCACAGGAACTTGGCTCCTTCACTTCACCTGCCTTTGCAAATCCTGAGCAAGCCTTGCCCTTCTCTCCATTCTCCTCTCTCTATTTCAGTCTTCTAGACAGCTTTGTCTTTATAATAATTTCAAAAGTGAAATAAATCATCTAAGAGGATCATCACTTTGTTATCTCCTACTTCTTCAGCCTTTTCTCAATCCCCATATATGTGGGGACAGGGCAATTCTTGATTTAAAAAACTCAATGCTCCTTGTTATGATGAGCACTGGGAATTGCATGTAAGTGATGAACCAATGAATTCTACTCCTGAAACCAATATTGCACTGTACATTCACCAACTAGAATTTAAACAAAAATTTGAAAAAAGAAAAAAAGCCCTCAGTGCTCAATGTTCTTTGCTCAAAATCCTCCCTCAAGACAGTTCATTTCTACTCCATTTCACACTCAAAATCTCGTCCTTGATATTTTCAGGCAACATACCTATGATTAAGCACAAGTAGTAGATATTCTTTTATAGATAGATTACACTTTCCAATCTAAATTTTCTTACACATGATTTTTTCCCAACAACTCTGTAAACTATACAGGACAGAGATCATTGCCTTCATTTTACTCCTCAAGAAGCTGAGGCATAGAAAGATTTACTCTTTAGAATTTGTCAGCAGAAGAAGGTGGACTTTGATTGAAGTTTATAGACGCAGGTCAGTGAGGAAATGGAAATCCCCAGTTGTCAGGGGTTACAGAGACAGCCAGTTCCCTCTAGAAGTGCTTTCTTCCCTTGGCTCCACTCATGGACTTCTCTGGAGGCAATGCTAGGTGAGTTTGCCTGGTACCAACTAAGGCTTGCTCCATACATGAATGGAAAGTATTAAAGCCCAAGGGGCATACGCGAAACCTGGAAGGAAGTAGGAAAACAACCAGAGGGGAAAAGGACAGGAGGACAGTGGGAGGGGGGAGGAGAATAAGTGACAGAGGAGGAAAAAGGTGCGAAATAATTTGCCCCTAATTGGTCCTTATGAAAATTTGATATATGAAAATTCCTACTTGAAAAGGAGATAAATAAAGAGGTAATTATTTGCATTACAAATTAACTCTTCACTTCAAAAGAGTATTTACCACAGGTGTGATTCTGTGATGTGAGAATTTAGAAAGGAATATGACTTGGGGGAGGGAGGAGATTTAAACAATAAAATCCTGATTATATAATATAATAGGAAATAATCCGCAGACAAAGGGGGAGACATCTAAAGAAAGAGGTGGTTGTACAGGGAACTCTCTGCAGAGCTCAGGTTTTTAAAAGGTACATGAACAAAAGACAGAGAGAAAGGATTATAGATAAGCTTAAACACAAAAGACTATCATGCACCTTCAAGAACAAAATAAAGAAAGCTAAAGTCAGGAATAAACCTAGCTTTACAAGAAGTGCTAAAGGCTGCTATAAGAATGTGAAAGCTTTGCTTAGAGTTGAGAGAACAAACGTGGGGCAACTTGCTCTTTGAGTAAGTGAGGTGGTGCAATGTTAACAGAAGTTAGGTAGTTCTTATGTTTTTCTATTATTTATTTTGCTTCTGTCTTTTCCAAGATGCAAAAAGACAGAGGAAATTGGATTTTTCTTAGAGAGATGGTGTGGAAGGAGTGTATTGATATTAGCCCACCTGGGCAAGGAATGGGGATTCCCAGGGTCTGGGCATCAAAGACAAGAGAAGACGTGGGGCCCCTAGGCCAGATTTGGGAGAAAGGTGGGGAGAAGACATAGGAGAGGGACAAAGCCAGGAGGATGGTGATCTGTCCCTTCCTTCTTCCACAATCTGCTCAGATCTTGAGTAAATTCCACTAAAACTTACTAACTGCTTAGTGTAAGTGGATTTCTTATGGAAATAGAAGATGGAACTCAGCTTGGCTCCCAAGGGGACCTGGGGAAAATGAAAACCAACTTTCAGATGCTGGGGCCAGAGGAAAGGGACAGCAGGATATACCACCTTCGATTTTGAAAGGAAGGTGCAATGAGAATTGAAGTCCCATGTGGGTGAGAAAGTAAGAAAACAGGGAACCTCTCTAAGTGGATTTAAGTTTCTAGCACTAGAGGAATTAAATGCCAGGAAATGGAAGTCATGTGCAGTGCAGAGGGGTTCTCACAGCCTCTATCAGTAATCTATTGGTGATGACTGCTAATGGAAGAAGTGCCTAAAGGCTAAAGATTTTCACAAAGGGAACAGGTTAGAGTCTACAACTGTGGATCGGTAAGCCCTGATATCCATTCTACTGCAGATGATTAGTATAAACTGAAGCCAATCATGGTATTCCATTCACTTTGACGGTGTGGATTTTAGAGTGCAACAGTGACTTACTCCTGGTTCATAAGACACAAGCAGAAGTCTGCGAGGGGTAACAAGCAAAGAAATGACACGAAGAAGAGGAGAGAGGGTCTGCTGCTGGTGGACATCGTTGTGTGGGATGGGACTCCTGGAATTACCCCATCATTACCTCATACTAATGGAGGTAGGGGGTGAGGAGCCAGTTTGAGCGCAAAGCCAATACAAGATTCCCCTGGGATCTGAAAGTGAGTATTCCTATGAAGTCTTTTATAAGCCGAGGTGGAGTAAAGTGAAGAAGCAATTACCATTAATTTATATAATCTATAGAATTTATATAGAATTTATATAAAAACATCTTGAGCATTCCCTATCCCCCCGAATAACCTCGTGGGCCCTTTCTGATACCTTAGGACACATCTTGCTAACAGATGCATGAAAGAAATCAAGATAAAGCACGGAGACTCACAGACACCGTTCAGAGCTCTGACAGCTGGCTGCTGAGATGCTGTAAGGAGTTCCTGGGGAAGGAGCGTGGCGGGGCCATTCTGGCTGCCCCGAGTGCGTGCATCCTCTGTAATGGCTGGCTGCAACACCAGCTCTGAACACTATTTTTGCTTTTCACCTATTTTTATAGAAGAGAAAATCCTCTCTGGATTTCTTTGGTGAGCAAAAACAGGTACTAATGTAGGTCTTTGCGAAAGCAAAATGGCATAACTTGAAATTTCAAAAAGCGGGGGATACCTGTACTCTGAGGTGAGCAGAGAGGTGAGCTGGAAAGAGCCTAAATCCATGATGACATTGATAAGCCACTGAATCTGCCAATCTGAAGCTCATACTACTTAAAGTGTTCTTCATAAGTGATAATAGTAAACTTGCTCCTTAAGGCAATTGGAGACAGGGTTTTCTGCCATTTGGGGCAAAGAAATCCTAGCTGATACAATGGTATATATTGAATTCAACAAAACATTTTACAGATATTTTCATAGCATCCTTGATATAAAGCTAAATTGGGGCTAGACAACAGTGGCAAGTGTATTTATGGATGGCTGAAAAGTGGTGATAACCAGTGCATATCCTACAAACATTGTTTGACTCTGAGGATTCGAGCCTCGATGTTTTATCAATAACCTGACCACATTCCCTTTGATATCTTCTTCCATTTGAAGATAATTCAAATCTCAAATCCAGTCTAAGGCAGAAGATAGAGTTATGATTCAAAGTGACTTTGCAAGCTAGAATGCTAGGATACAACCAACAAGTTGAATAGATGACAAATACAAGATCCAGCACTGGCTCCAAAAATCTAGGACACATCTCAGGACACAGAAGTTCAAGATGAGGGAGGCTTGGTTTAGTAGAACTTTAATGGAAGACATCTGGGAACTTTAGGTGAGTATGGATCGTGGATATTATTGTCTGCTGCCTAGATTCCTCTTTCAAAACTAAGGCAACAATTCTCCCAGCTGTGGGTGTTTTGGTGGCTAATGGCCAATGGCTCTCAGCTGGGTCCCTCTCCAGGCATGGTCCTCAGCTGAAGAGAGCCATGCCTCTCATTCCCCAGGTTGGGCCTCTTCCTTGGAGATAGCTGCTTTTCATACTTGATCGATATGGGTGTATAAAGGCCTGGTCCATGTACCTAAGGGTGGGAGAAATCTGAAGGGCCATCTCAGATCCAGAGAACCCTATGTGATCTGCTAAAGTCTTTGTTATAATTGAGTCGGAGTGACTTGGTTCATTTGAGCCGGGGAACTCTATGGTATAGGAGATACCACTGATAGGGAAAATGCCCTGTAGATTTTATGGTAAGCCTCAACAGGAAAACCCAAATAGACCTCTAGGATTCAGAAGTGAGGCAAGCTACCTATAGCAGGGAACTATATACCTTTTGAAAAATAGCTCCTGGTATGCTACTGGTTCTTAGCAGAATCAGAGAACCTGACCATGTGATACCAAGCATCCATGCAGCCAGAACTGCCCATCATAAGTTCTTTCAGACCCCCAACAACAATCAAAAGGAAAGAAAATTGTACATCTGGGGTCAGGTATGAGCAGAGCTAGAGAGCAATAATAAGCTGATGGTAGGTGGCCCAGACTTCTATGTCATTCACCACTCTTGCACTAGTACTTCACACTTAGCTCATAATTATGGCTACCTGGGGTGAGGGGAAAAGCTGAATTTGGTTTATGAGTAGGTAAGATCAGTATGTGGTTGAAAACAAAAGTAGACTATTGCTGTACTTCATGGGTGCAGCTCCGCTCAGGGATGTCTCTGAAAGATGGGGATGAGGGGAATTCTTCCTAATGGACAAAGCCTGTCAAGAGAGATACTTTGAGGTAAGAATATATATCACTCATGGGCAGTAGTGAATGACTTGGCCAGTTAACTCTTCACAACCTAGGAACCAGATTGTCTTAGCTAGTTGATGCCAGCCAGCTTCTATCAGTGCTGGCACAGTGGCAACATTAAGGGAGAAATGGAATCACCATCCTAGCAAGGCTAATTGACCTTGGTCATCAGGAGGAGGTAGTTCTGCTCTTACATAATGGAGATAGAAAAGAATACTCCCTTGCCCAATTTTGATGGTAAGGGACAAATACCACAAACATGGCCTGAGAAATGGTGGCAAGGATGGAGGCTATGTGTGGCCCAAAAACGTGGGCTCCCGCTTGCTAAGGCTGATCTAATTACTGCTACTGTTGAATATCCAGCCTCCTAGCAACAGACACTTGCGCTGAGCTCCCAATATGGCCCCAGCTCTTGAAAGATCAACCAGCTTCTTAACAGCAAGTTAATTACAGCAGGTGCTTTCATATTGTGATTCATCTTGATAAGAATTGACTGGAATTAATACTCCGATATGGACTTGCCCTTCTTACTCATATAACCTCAGCCAGGCAGTGCTTATGTAGCATTTGATCCACTGGAATAAAATCCTGCCAAACGTTGCATCAGACCAATGTAATTGCTTATATCAGTGAAGGTATGGCCATGGGCACAAGACCATGAGCTTCACTGCTCCTATTACATATTACACCTCCCAGAAGCTGCTAGCCTGATGGAACGTGCATCAGCTTTTTGGATGCACAATTGAGGCATCAACTTGGAGATCATATTCTGATGATGGGGCACCAGCCTTCAGACACAGGATACACTATCAAAGTGTATGATCAAAGACCATTAATGGTGCTTATCCCACCAGTAGAATACATGGATCTAGGAGACAAGAAATGGAAGTAGAAGTGCCCCTGCTTAACATTATTTTCCCTGACCCACTTGAGGAATTTTGTATTTCTTGTCTCTGCGCTTTTGGACTCTGCAGATTTAGAGGTCCTTGTTCTTCTTCTTCTTATTATTATTATTTAAAGATTTTATTTATTAATTTGAGAGAGAGAGAGAGAGAGCACATGAGAGGGGGAGGGCCAGAGGGAGAAGCAGACTCCCTGCTGAGCAGGGAGCCTGATGCGGGACTCGATCCTGGGACTCCAGGATCATGACCCGAGCCGAAGGCAGTCGCTTAACCAACTGAGCCACCCAGGCGCCCTGTTCTTATTATTTTTAAAATAACTTTATTGAGGCATATTTTACATAGCATATAATTCACCTACTTGAAGTGTATAATTCAGTGATTTTTAGTAAGTTTACCAAGTTGTACAACCATGACAATAAATCAGTTTTAAAATGTTTGTATTGTCCCAATAATATCCTCATGCCCATTCACTATTAATCCCCATTCCCACCCTCTGCCCTAGGCAACCACTAATCTACTCTCTATAAATTTGCCTTTTCTGGACACTTCACATAAATGGAATAATACAATATATAGTCTCTGGTGGCTTACTTCTTTCACTTAGTAAATGTTTCTGAGATTTATCTATGTCATAGTATGTATCATTAGTTTGTTACTTTTCATTGTTGAATAGTATTTTGTTATATGGATATACCACATTTTGTCTATCCATTCACCAATTGATGGACATTTGGGCTGTTTCCAACTTTAGGCTATTGTGAATAATCCTATAAAGAATATTAATGTACAAGTCTTTGTGTGGATATTTGTTTTCATTTCTTTTGGGTAAATGCCCAGGAGCAGAATCACTGGATGATATGATAAATCTATGTTTAACTCTTTAAGAGACTGTCAAACCATTTTCCAGAGTGACTGCCCATTTTGCATTCTTACCAGCAATGTGTGAGGATTCCCATTTCTCTACCTGCTTTCTAACATTTGTTATTCTCTGTCTTTAAAAAAAAAATTTTTAGGCGCTTTTGGATGACTAATGATGTTGATCATGTTTTTAATGTGTTTATAAGTGATTTTTATATCTTCTTTACTAAAATGTCCATTAAAATATTTTGCCTTTTTTTGGATTGGGTGATTGGGTTGTTTGTTTTCTTATTATTGAATTATAAAAGTTATTTGTATATTCTGTTATACTTTTTTTTTTTTTTTAAGTAAGCTCTATGCCTCATCATGGGGCTTGAATTCACGACTCTGAGATCAAGAGTTGCATGCCCTACTGACTGAGCCAGCTAGGCAGCCCCTGTGTATTCCAGATGCAGTCCTTTATCAGATTGTGTTTTGCAAATATTTTACAAGCCAGTCTTATTGTTTCTAAATGATGTCTTTTGACATGCAAAGTTTTGAGTTTTCATAAGATCTAATTTATCTTTTCTTTCTTTTTTTATGGTGCTTGTAGTGTCATATCTAAGAAATCTTTGCCTATGTTAAGGTCTCAAAGATTTTCACTTATATTTTCTTTTAAAAGTTTTATTGTTTAGCTCTTATATTTAATTCTATGATCCATTTTGTGTTAATTTGGGGGTATGGCATGAGGTGGGGCCTAAATTTGTGTGTTTGCATATGAATATCTAATTGTCCTAGCACCATTTATTTAAAAGACTGTCCTTTCCTCAATAGATTGCCTTTGTTGAAAATCAATTGACCATAGATATAAGGTTTTGTTTCTAGACTTTCAGGTCTGTTCCATTGATCTATATATCTATCCTATGCCAATACCATACTGTTGATAACTGTAGCTTTATAGTAAATTTTGAAATTGGGAAGTAAACATCCTCCAACTTTGTTCTTCTTTTAAAAACTTATTTTGGCTCTTCTGGATTGTTTGCATTTCCATATAAATTTCACAGTCTGCTTATAAGTTTCTGGGGGTGAGGGGGGAAGGACTGTTGGACTTTTGGGAAGGATTGCATTGCATATACAGATCAATTTCAACAGATTTACCATCTTAACAATATTGAGTCTTCTGATCAGAGAACATGGAACCTCTAGGTCCTGTTCTTTTTTTATTTTTTTTAAAGTTAAGAAAAATTATTAAGGCAAAATTCATATAACAAAAGTAACCATTTTAAAGTGAGCAATTCAGTGTCATTTAGTACTTCTATCTATTGTGAGACCACTATCTCTATCTAGTTCCAAATATTTTCATCACCCCCAAAGAAATTGTATATCCATTAAGCAGTTACTCCCCACACCCTCCTCTCCCACCCTTGGAAACCACCAATTTACTTTTATCTCTATGGATATAACTATTCTAGATATTTCATATAAATGAAATCATACAATATGTGACATTTTGTGTCTGGCTCCTTCCACTTAGCACAATGTTTTTGAGGTTCGTACACATTGTAGCATGTATCAGTACTTCATTCCTTTTTATGGCCAAATAATATTCCATTGTATGGATATACCGCCATTTGTTTATGCATTCGTGTGTAGATGGCCACTTGGATTCTTTCCAAACTTTTGGCTATTGTGAATAGTGCTGCTATGACTATTTCTATGCAAGTGTTTTTTGTTTGTTTGTTTGTTTTGAACCTTGTTTACAATTATTGGAGATATACACCTAGGGGTGGAATTGCTGGATCATGAAGTAATGCTAGATTTAACTTTTTGAGGTAAAGATCTTTGTCCTTTTTTTTAAAAGATTTTTTCTTTATTTGTCAGAGAAAGAGGGAGAGACAGAGAGCGAGAGAAAGAGAGCAAAGGAGGAGGAGCGGAGGAGTGGCAGGAAGAAGGAGAGGGAGAAGCAGACTCCCCACTGAGCAGGGAGCCCGATGCAAGACCCGATCCCAGGCCCCTGGGATCATACCTGGGCTGAAGGCAGACGCTTAATCAAGGCACCCCAAGAGCCACCCAGACACCCCAAGATCCTTGTGTAGTAGGGGATGAAAACCCCATTAAGCTTTTTTTTTTTTTTTTTTTTTTTTAAGATTTTATTTATTTGACAGAGAGAGACACAGCTGAGAGAGTGAACACAAGCAGGGGGAGTGGGAGAGGGAGAAGCAGGCTTCCTGCGGAGCAGGGAGCCCGATGTGGGGCCTGATCCCAGGACCCCGGGATCATGACCCGAGCCGAAGGCAGATGCTTAACAACTGAGCCATCCAAGTGCCCCCCCATTAAGCTTTAAGTTATGGCTTTCACCTAGTCATTTGGAGCTCCTTGTGCCAGGAGACCAACAGATAAGTGATGGAGCCTCCTGGCAAGGATAATTGAATCCTGATAATCAGGAGAGGTTAAGGATGTTGTGACATAATGGGGACAAAGAAGAATACATTTGGTGCTGGATGATCCACTGAAGTGTCTGTTTGTATTCCTTTGTTTAATTTTACCACTACATGGATAAGTGTAGCAGCCACGGCCTGAGGAGGTCACCATATACCTCAGGGTCACTCCATCAGATATGGCCCTAAACCAGGAGAGTGCTAATCAGTAGTGAGAAGAATCTAGAATAGATGACAGAAGAAGGCAATGATGAGAATTATTTTGGCATTGAGACCAGTTGCTTTGACAGAAATTATAGTCCATCCCACTCAACTTCCATAGGAAGAGAGACCAACTAGATTCCTGATGAAGCTGTTCTAGAATTTATTAGATAAGGAAAGTGGACCCAAATGGCATACAGTGCATGCTGCAGTGTGCACCCAGATCCCCCTTTCAGAATTGAGGAATTCGTTCCCCCCTAATTGCCAGGAGAGTTGACGGTGAAAGCTTTCAACTGCACAGAGCTTCCTTGCCTAAGGCACATCTCCTTCCTGGGGAATAGTCCACCTCCAGTTACTGGCTGGGGCCATAAAAGGCCCTGCCCCATGAGAAATCCCAGTGAGATTGTCTGTGTTCCTTTTGTGACTACATCACAGTTCAACTCCTCCCTCTGCTAAATCCTACTTCCTTCACATACAGGTGTCGATCCCTGAGGCATATCCCATTAAATTTATCCATTCAGCATGCAGATCTCCTTCTTAGGGTTTCAATATGGGCCCTATGAGTCTGTGTAATTTGTTGGGTCATTAAAAATTGAATATTCCAGTCATGCAGAAATGAGTCCATGGCACTCTGAACTGGTTAAACAAACAACATTTGGAAGATTATATTCTATCTGGGGCCTCGTATTTTAACAGAAACACTAACATGGCTATATCCAGAAGAAATCAACAAAGATGGAGAGTGTAAGACAATGTTACTTGGAGTAGAGAAAGAGGAATTGAGACTTTGGCAAACTGTCTAAATCCCACAAAGGTTGTCATTGGGGATATGGAATAGAAGTTTCTATGCTGGAGGAGAGAATAGGGGGCACGAAGGTAGATTTTATAAGAAGGCAGATTTTGGCTAAAAGGAGGGAGGAATTTTCTAAAGGATAACCTGTTACATGTCTTGGGAAGAAGTGATCCAGCTTTTTAATACAGCTGGATGATGATCATGGGTCAGGGATATTAGAGAGAATTTCTGCAATGACTTGGAGACTGGGATAAAATCCCTTCTAGCTTTCAAATCCCATGATTTTAGGTTGTGATAAATTGCAAACTTTATGGAGTCTTATGGAATCTGCTCAAAACATAATGCAAGACTCCATTATGTAAGTTTTTCTTAAAGGCAAAACACCATCCTTCACCTTAGCCCATCCGGAGTGGTGCTACATGAAGTAGGAAAACTACATGATATTCCCTCAGCTTTCCTCAGCTCCAATGAGTTTGCTGTTGAGTTTCTTTTTCTGTTCTTTTCTTTCTTTTCTTTTTATTTTATTTTATTTTATTTTATTTATTTTTTAAGACAACTAAGGATGGTCTTTGAACAGTTTTGACTTTTATTAATAAGCATGCTTGTAGGTTTTTAGGGCTCAGAAGATAATTTGTGTCCTTCTAGAATTATTTTTAGCTTGTCTTATCATAGCTAGGAATTCAGACTTATCACTTTTATTGATAACAAAGTTGAGTGCCAGGAAGTTTGCACACTTGACTCAGGCCACTAAAAAGACTATATGCCAAGGCTGGAATCTGACCTCTTATGCTTCTGAATGACAGAACTTTTGTGCATTACCTCAAGTCATCCAAGTTCCAAGTCCTCTTGCCTTCCAAATTGCTTTCACCATATTTTATGGATTGATTTGTGTCCCCCCAAAAGATGTGTTGAAGTCCTAACCCCCAGAATCTGTAAATGTAAACCTATTTTTAAATAGAGTCTTTGCAGATGTACTGAAATTAAGATGAGGTCACATCAGATCAAAGCAGGTTTTAATTTGATGACTTATAAGAAGAGGGAAACTTGGACATACACACACACAGCGGGGGAATACCATGTGAAGATGGAGGAGAGATTGGAGTTATTCCGCCCCACTTAAGGGACACCAAAGATTGCTGGCAACCACCAGAAGCTAGAGAGAAGCAAAGAAAGATCTTCCCCTACAGCTTTCAGAGAGAGCATGGCCTTGCCAACACCTTGATTTTGGAACTGGAGCTTCCAGAACTATGAGAGAAGTCTCTATTTGTTAAGCCACACAGTTTGTGGCCATTTGATATGGCAGCCCTAGGAAATGAATGCAGTATATCCAGTGCACTTCTCCCAGGAAGGAAGAGATGGAGCAAGAGGAAAGGTGTTAGGCTCAGACATCATGAGGAACAAAGACGGAAAGTCTTGAGGAGTATGTGCATTCTGCTTCTCATTCCCTGGCCAGGAGAGGAACAGAGACCCCCAGGTCACCCTTAGCAAGCACGAGTCTGCCATCAGCCTGGCATCAGATCTTGCTATACTTGGGCACGTGGTTGGGGGAGCAGGGAAAGGGTGTGCTGTTAGGGACTAGCCATTTGCCTAACAACTTCACTACAAATCCAGCCAAGTATCCTGGGCACATGTAGGGAATAAAAGACAAGAGAAAAATCAGATTTCATGTGGGAGGCTGAACAGATTGTGCCTGATAACATGAGACAATTAGAGAATCAGCAAAGAGAAAGAAAGATGGGCTGTGAACCAGATAGGAATAAAAATAGCTGCTTAGGGGGGATGATGTTGGTGAGGATGATGATGATGATGATGATGATGATGATGATGATGATGAGACTATCAATGATAACAATCTCTCACATTTGTTAGAACTTTATATTTGGCAAAGCATTCTAATTCATGATGTTGTCTAATTTTTGGCTAGTGAGGAAGGCTACTGGGGTGGGTGGGGCAACAGGTCCTGGGACTTGTGCTTGGCACCGACGCCCAAGTTCTGCCTCTGTCAGTGTGTGCAACAGAGCCGAGCTGACGTTGGCATCACCCTCCACTGAGTCTCCGTGTCAGGAGGTAGTCATGGAAACTCACTCTCTTCCTAAGCTGATGAGGAGAGAATTAGGTAGAAAGGAGGAATCAAGTTAATTGCCTGTCATCCCCTCTCTGCTCTTTGTGTGTTGATTCAAATTAAGCTTTTTCAGTTTTCTGATGTCAGCAGATACCAAAGGATGAGAGCACAGGCCTGGGAGTCAGGACCTGCAGGAAACAGCCAATTGTGAGCAAATCCCTGAGCCTTTCTGCTTCTCTGTTTAGTTCTGACCCAAGCATTCAGGAAAACAAATCTCTTTGCCTGACCCTGCCACCCACCCACCCCACCCCTTGATTTCTGACCCAAACTCTCTGAACTGCTTTCATTTTAACCATCTCTGACTCTACATCCATTCAGCCAGCCATTCCTCCTCTTGCAGAGAAAAGAGCAAAGAATTCAAATTGAATTCTGCATTTATTGAAATTCACTGTAGCTCAGAGGGAAGTAAATAAGTCAGTTAAGTAAGTCATCTGTGATGTGTGTTGCCCACATGGAGGGAAATGGAGGAAAGATCTAGAGGTTTTCTGCAAGTGGTATCACCACTAGCTCAGTTGTCACCTGAACAGAGCTGGAGGAGGTCTCCAAAGATGAGGCCCTTTCCTTTCCCGTCCTATGGGCTCTTCTATACAGCCAGATGGAATTATTTGAGATTCCTTGCATGCTCCTTGCTTGTTCACATCTTCAGCTCTTCAAAGTTTTTCTCTGCCTGGAACACCCTTCCTACTTTTTAATTATGTCTTAACCCTGACAATACTTGTCTGGGAAGCCTTCTTAGGGCTGAATATAGGACTTCCAAAAACCATGAATTCCCTCTACTATAGACAAAAAGCAGGTCATCAGCGTACACACAAATGCGGCCTCCCCACTGTACTACAAGCTTTGGGGGCAGGGACCCTGTCTCCCTCGATGATGTTTCCCAGCACTAAGTACAATGCCTGGCACCTAGGAGATAGTAAATCAGTATTTATTGAATAAATGGTTGACTTAATAAATGGGCCATGAAAGGAATTTTAGAGGATGGTGTTCTGGAAGAAGGAAATATTTACTTATGATCTAGAGTTGAATGTTGGTTGTAATCTCTCTGGATTTCTGTGCTATTTGCATTTCACCCAAATACTATGGCCAGCTCTGAGGCTTCTTTAGACCCCAGAACAGGTTTGCCCCGAGAACTCTGCCCTGCTTCATTCAGGCCAATGTCTCTCCTGGAAGTTTTGGCCATGCTGCTCTGAAAGCAGCAAACTCTGAGGTTAAGTGCTGGCTCATGGTGGGAACTACAGAGGCAGAAGGGGTAGAATGAAGAATCCCAGGATGGAGAGGCTGAAGAGAGTGTTTGGAATTCCTCTAGAAGGCTCTTCCTGGATCAGAAGAAAATTCTGGGAAGGGGATGTTGTCTCAGATTAGGAATAAGAGGCCACTGGGCTAGGGGAAAAGATGCCTCTCAGTTTAAAGATGAAGGTGACAGGATGACTTTCTCCTTGTATCTATCTGGAGTTTATAGTTTTTATAGAAGAGTTCAGTATATTGGCATGCTCGTCTGTCAGGAGCGAACGGGGACAATAGTTCTGGACTTCGGTTTCCTTTTATATAGATAAAGGAGAGAGTAGAACCAAATGCTCTCTAAGGTCTGTTGCCTGATTTTATACAAACAGATTACGAATTTGCTGTGTGACTGTTTTAGAAGTTGAACTTGGCAGGAGAGTGAGAGCAGTGTGTTGGGCTGGCTGCTTCAGGGGCCAGTTTAGGGGCAGAGGTGGCTCAGGTAGGCTGAGGCTCTTCCAGGGACCCTGGGTCCATTTTTTTTCCCTCCATCTTTTTCTCCCACCCCTTTCCCTCTCTGGTGGAAGGCAGTGTGTCATGGTGCTTGGTTGGATGGGCTTGCCAATCAGGTAGATGTACACTCGAGTCCCAGCTCTGTCACTTACTGTGTATGACCTGGGCCAAATTTCTTGACCTCCCTTAGCCTGTTTCCTCACCTCCAAAAACTGAGTTTATCTTTTTAAGGTCATCCTAAGGTTTTAATGGCTTGGTGGAAAGGAAGGATACACCATATTTGCCATCCTTCTTCCTCATAAATATATTAATACTGACGCTATGTTTTTATTTTTAATTTTTTTTTAAGATTTTATTTATTTGACAGAGACACAGTGAGAGAGGGAACACAAGCAGGGGGAGTGGGAGACAGAGAAGCAGGCTTCCTGCGGAGCAGGGAGGCCGATGCGGGGCTCAATCCCAGGACCCTGGGACCATGACCTGAGCCGAAGGCAGACGTTTAATGACTGAGCCACCCAGGCGCCCTGTTTTTATTTTTAGAACTCTCATTTTGACATGGAATTTTATTAATTTTAACCCACTGTCCTATTTGTTTTCTGTTTATTTTGCATGGAAAAACCTAGGGATCATGTCCTCTTACTTCTTCAGATATGTAACAGTCTGAGTCCCCAGTTCTGCTTGCCACATAAACTTCTTGAGCTAGATGGCACGAGGTACAAGAACTAGTGGGCACACAGAATTTTCCCACTAGACTTACAATATGAATACTATTTTAGGCAATAACATTTTAAAAATGCTGGCATTAAAAGCATTCAGGAGTAACAGGTGACTAAGTTGCTGGGGGTATATATTTGCTTCTTATACACTTAAGGGTTAGAGGAATAAAGATGGGGCAAAGAAGCCTTGGATTCTTTGTTAAACTCTTGTGCACTTAAAAATTTTACCAGCATTACAGTGGGCATCTGTCACATCTATGCACTAACAGCCCTTCACAGTAAATTTACTGAAGTTCAGGATGATAACACTTCATAAATTATCCATAAATTGTATCTGGATTCTCTAGTCAATGAGAAATAGCTTCTGTACGTAAAAAGGGAAGTAGTGAGACTATTCAAGTTCCTTCTAAATGCAATTTGAATGACATCGACACATTATTCTATTATGTCTTTCATTTCAGTTGTTGAGGTGGTCCTGTTCAGGCTCTGCACTAGGCCTTTATGAAGACTGTCCATGTGATGTCTTTGGACAGCTACTCTGCCTGGTGCCCCCAGTTCTGAGGTCCTCTGACAGTCTAGGGGAGTCCTACCACCCTTACATGTAAATGAACAAACACAGGAGCTGTCTTCTTCATTGTCATCGATCCAGAGCCTGGGAGGTGACTGGCACTTTGTAGACATTAAAAACTTAATGGGGTTTAGGGTCTGAGAGTATTGGGTCTCTGTTAAGCAGGAGATGAAGATGCCTTGGTAGGAAAACCCTATGGCATTATGAAAAGCATATTGAAGGCATGTTATGAACCATATGGTTTAAACTGATACTACAAGTGGGAGCCACCATTCCTTTTTCCCTTAACATCCTCATCCTGAATTACTCTGGAGTTGAGTCTCCGAGAATAATGGGAATGGAGTCAGAGGGCCTTCTTAGTGAGAACTACAGTGCAGGGGTAGCAAGATTTGAAAGAAAGCCTGGGTCCCAATGTGGGACAATGTTTCGCTCAGGGTGAGGAATTTCCCTCACCAATGGCAGCCAGATTCTACAGAGAGGTAGAAGCACTGGCCGTGCCCTTATAATTCAGCATACAGTGAACAAAAGGAATGACCAAAAGGGCATGGGCCCACAACAGTACAAGGTCAGCCTGACAGTTTAATTAGAGGCTTGACAGAAGAGAGTGCGGTTATTCTGCAAGATGGTTTACTGGCTGAGATTTCAAGGACCCCTGGTGAGTTGACAATTATGAGATCTGTTCATTTTTTCTTCACTGTGATGAATCATGCCTCTGATGACAATTTTGTGTGTGTGTAGAGTCATGTTTTATCAGCTTCTTTCTGAATTATTGCTTGTCACTCGGGGACCTCCCAACCACTTGGAGATTGCCAGGATGAAGTCAGATTTTAGCTGGGGAGGTAGAACATTCTGTTTAGGAGGAAGCAGTTGGTTATACCTGCTACTCAGGGAGGTCCTGGCTTCACGAGTCTTCTTCCTACCCCACGCCAGAGAACATAGCACAGTCTTTCTGAGCAGACCCTGGCCAGTGGCCCAATGGCCTGGCGGCTAAGGGTGGGCACAGGGAGCACGCTCTCCTCTCCTTCAGCAAGACAGGATCTTGAGGAAGGCTTTACGGAACTCGACATTGAAGGTGGTATAGATCACAGGGTTGAGGGCACTGTTCACGTAGCCCAGCCACGTGGTGGCACTGTAAAGCTCTGGGGACACGTGGCAGGCTCGGCAGTGGGTATTGAGAACGTGGGTCAAAAAGAAGGGCAGCCAGCAGACAATAAAGGCCCCTGGGTTGCAAAGGAAGAGAGAAACTGGGTCAGGGGTATGCTTACTCCTTTTGTTATAACATGAAAATGACTCATGTTTGTTTGCTTTGTGCCAGCCACCATGCTGGAATTTTACAGACCCATTTAATTTTTACACCAACCCTATGAAGTAGATGTGATGAGCCACTTCTTTTTTCTTTTTCTTTTTCTTTTTTTTTTTGGATGAGAAAGTTACATACTTACATCTTTGATTCATCTCAGGCCTTTGTTCCTAAATCAATTTTCTAGTTTGATATTTAGGTAGCTCTTTACTAGTCTTTTCTACTTCTCAGTTCAGTTCAAATATTTATTTAATGTCTAGCCGTGTGAGACATGATCCTAGGCACCGATAGGGAAGAAGACCTTAAAGACCTGGCAGTTCCTGCTGTTGAGATTACATCCAGATGTTCTCATAAAGTCCCTGAGGTATGAGAAAGTGAGGTTTGTCAGTGGCAGTGAACAGGATGAATTGCCCTCAGTAACTCTATATGCTATGTGTGACATCAATTTTTTTCTTTACTCAAATAAATTTTTTATTTTTTCTACTATAAAAATTAACCCTGATTTTGTACATCATGGAAAACTTGGTAAATATAGAGAAGTAGAAAGAAGAAAAATAACCACCCACCACTCAAAGACAATCACTTTTGACATCTTGGTGAATTAATTTTCATGTTTTTCTTTCTCTGTATTTGAAATAATCTAGATGTTATCACACCATATGACAGCAGTTTTTTGCATCCCTATTTTTTCACTTAATATTTTAGAATAAATAAGCCTTTATTAAATATCCAATATGTGCCAGACACTTTTGTTGAATTACTATCTTATTTATTATTTGATTTATCCATTATAATCTCACGTGATAGACAACAAACACAATGGATAAACACAGTTCAATTAGGTCACTTGCTCAATTTTGTATTTCATATTTTCAGCCCAGATCTGTTGAATTTTCCCCAGAGTTAACATTGATATGCAAACTCTTCTCAATTGTATCGCAAACATTTATAAATATTACCGTTATTGGATTTCCATTTCTGACAAATGTGGTTCCTTAGTGCCCTCTGCCAGCTCCACCAAACTCAACCTAACCCAACCAAATTCAACCCAACTCAAACCAACTCAACATGACCCAAACTCACCAAGCACAATGGCCAGCATCTGGGTTGCCTTCTTCTCCCGAAGTGGCACTCCACGAGGCTGCAAGGGCCCCAGCTTTAGAGATGTCGACAACCTGCCATTACTGAGTTTTCGAACCTCCAAGCTGAGCTTGGGTGCCATGGTGGGGCTGAGGGAGTTCCGAGTCCTCCCCTCCCTTTTCAACTCTCCTCCGGCTTCTTGGAAGCCTGATCGCCCCGAGGCAGTATCTTGGCAGATGCTGTAGTAGCGCTTCAGCTCCATGTGTGCCTGGCTAGGGGAGAGTGGCTGCAGGTGGGACAAGAGAGGGTCCTGACATTCCTGGGGATACTGTTTATCTTCTGAATGTTCCTGAAAAGGAAAGAGCATGCAAAGAAGTTAGAGGAAATCATCATTTTGTGAAACCTACTGAGGGCACATCTGAGAGTAGTGGGATCATGAAAAGTTAAGGTACATAAAATCTGCTTCTGACTTCACAACTAAAAAACACCTACCAGATATAGAACATTTGAGAATCACAGTAGTCCCTTGAGGAGGGTTGTATGGACTATAGCCTGGCCTTTTTGAGTTAGAATGAGCTGGATATACAGAGGAACATGTGAAACGACGCTACTAAGATGTAAAGCACAAAATCTGGAATGTGGGAAACTCTGTAAGACAAATGACTCAGGTTTTTTCAACAAATAAATCACAACAACAACAACAATCCCATTTACCAGTTGCAAAGTATGGGTCTTATTTGAATTTTGATTCAAATAAACCAACTATGAGAAACTTACAAGACAATTGGGATAATGTGAACACTGATTGGATATTTAATGATATTAGGGAGTTATTTATTTGCTTAGGGTGATGTATTGCAGTTATACATTTTATAAAGAATCTTCCTTAGAGAGTCTTACAGAAATATTTTTGCTGAAATGTTATGATGTTTGGGATTTGCTTCATAAGAATCCAATGGGCATGGGTGAGTGTAGGTGGGGAGTGCAGATGAAATGAAGTAAGATCGGCCATGAGTTAATTGCATGAGTTAATTGGCCATGGGTTAATTGTCTTTCTACTTTTTTATTTTTGAAAATTTCCATAATAAAAAGTAGAGAGAAAGAAAGAAAGAAAGAAAGAAAGAAAGAAATAAAGAAAGGAAGGAAGGAAGGAAGAGAAAGAAAACCCAGGATTTTCACCTCAGCTTTCCTACTTATTTAGATGTATCCTTGGGCAAGTTAATTAAATGTCTTTGAGCCCCATTTGTAAAACAGAAAAGAAGTTGGGAAAAAATAGGTTTAGGATGAGTAGACCCTGAGAGTATGTGGACGTTTCTGGTATTTGGTGGGGATGTGTGTGTGTTCAACATCTGAACTTCTTTCCATGTTTGAAGAATCGGACAATGGAAAGTGTCAATCTCGAGTAGCAGGGCAGGACCCCTTAACTCCCATTACTGAAAGCCATGAAAGCCACATATTCACTCTCCGCACATCCCCACCAGTCATCTAGAGCTCTGGCACATAAACCAAGCCCAGCCCATTAGAGATTTGCACCTAAGACCTTGAACTGGAGCTGGTGAAGCAGGGAGACTTCAGAATTTGTCTAGCAGTGATGGCAGGCAGTGTCCAGTGTCCCAGGTCTTCCAACCTGATTCTTCCTTAGGCATGAATAGCATCGTCTGAAGTTATTCTCCAGCCTTCTTATTGAGTCTGAGCTACTTGGTATCCTTCCAGTAAATTCCTTTGTCTATATGTTAGTGTCAGCAACCAAGAATGCTCCCTACTCTCGCCTTAGTTCCAGGAATCACAGGGCTAGTGCACTGTACACACTCCGACACACTGCTGAATGAATCAGTGCAATGGACCTTTAAAACGATAGAGTGTTTTAAAAACTGTGCTCCACAGAGGTATTCACAGGGATTCCAGTATAATTTAAAAAATTTTGGTTTTCATTTTGATGGGGTTTTTAAATAATTAATATAAGCATATTGTGTGAATGGCCATTTATAACCAAGATTATGATTGTGCTGGCATCTAGTAATCTTCTAAAAGTGATGATATTTAACATCAAATGCATTATTTCGGAAACTAAGGGACTGGGGACAAATTCTTGACTGTCCTTATGAAATCTCAGGTTTGAGAACATTGATCTAGCATAACTTGTCTCTGTTTTACAGATGTGGAAATTCAGTCCTAAAGAAGAAAAGTGATCCTTCCCAGATCATATATCAGTGAGTGTATTTTTCAGCTCTCTGCAGACCCTCATCACTACCTCCATGACTGGCATGAAGAAACTCCGGATTCGTCTGGGCCGGGCCGGCAGAGCCCTCCACTCCCAGAATGCAGGACAGACCGATTTCTCCAAACTCCTGGCAACGCCAGCCTCTTGCCTCCCTATTCTCTCTTTAGTAGTCTCTTCTTTTCTCCTTTTGGCCTTGGAGCCTCCTCACACCTTAGATCGGCTATAGGCAACTTGAAAATTCTTACCTATTAAAAGATTATTTACAGTGAGAATCTCTAACTGCCACACGAGGCCTGTCTAAAAAGTGGTTAATTAGCTGTACAGAGACGGCACAAAGCTCAGACCTTCATCATCATGAGTTCTTAAAATTTTATTCCTAATATTTACTTGGAGTTCAGGCAGAGGAATAGTGATCTTCTAACACCTCCATTCTTCACTCAGCTTGCTTGAGGAGGCAGGGCTGGCTTGAATTGAAAGGACAAGGATAAAGGTGACCATGAAATTGTCTTAGTTTTCCCCCATATGCAGTGGGAAATAGGACACTCGAAAGTCTCACATTAGCCTCTCTTCTCTGCTTTTCTTGGCTCTGCCCATGTGTGTTTCATTGACACCCTGTTCCCTCTAGGCAGGTGACTCTGGAGGGCATCCTCATACCATGTCCAAGGGTCACAGGCTCCAGTCATTGGGATCTAGCTCAATAGTGATATGCTTTCTGCATATCACTTGGTGATTCCTATTCTAAAGCTCAAATCAGGATCTCATATCTGTTATATACAAAAGATACTAGTAAGGGATTGGGGCCATTGTGTTTTGGGGTGGAAGTGGAAGCAAGTCAAGTCAGGGTGTTGAGAAAAGGTATCTTCTTTTTTCCCTCTAATCAAAGACATGGCTTACTTACCATTTGCCCCGTGGCATCTGATGGAAATCTGTCCCTTATTGGAAACTGCTGAATGGGGTGCAGCCTCAGACAGGAAGACTAGGGTGGGTAGAAGGAGAAATGGTTGTAGGTTAAGGTCTACGTGGATGAACCATATAGATGCCAATGTTTTGAATATCCTCAAGGTTTGTTCATATCCTCAGCTTCAGGTCCTTACCTCCTCTTTCACGGGAACAAATATTCTTGTTCTACCCAAACTGTGGGACTTCAACTTTGAGAGACTGACTCTCACTCAGGTCATTATAGGTTAATCTAGCCATCCAAATTAGACCTGCCTTCAAGATCAAATTCAGTTCTTACTCTGTCTGTGAAGCCTTTTCCTGAGCATATTGACCTCTTCTCTCATAGCCTCCTCGGCACTTCTATTTTGGTGCTTAATTGCCTTCATCTCATTTCGCAAACATCCCGGGGCTGTTAGTTAACTTTGGGTAGAGGGTTGCTTTATCTGCTTGTCTAGATTCTAAGCTCCATGAAGGCAGAGGCTGTATAATATTCCTGCTGTCCCTTCCCTAGAAGATTGCAAGCATGTACCAGACACTGGGATGAGCAGACTTTCCAGCCCAAGCAAAGGGAAGATCAGCGCTGAGGCAGCTCTCCTTTTCAGAGCATCAAAAAGCCCAATAACACACATCATCAGCTTTCCATTTCACAAGCTGGTCAGCACCTTGACACAGGGGCAGATCTACTAAGGAAAAAAGCTTTCCATGGATCCCAGTGATTCTTGGAATAAGTGGTCTGCTCAAAAACCAATCCTCGGGACCTACCAGCAGTGCACGGTACAAAGGCCACCTTACAACGGCAGATCTAGTGTGACGTTTGTGCCATTGGCCATCTGGGGGCAATAGAAAACTTTGATGGAAAGCAGAAGAAGTCCAGAAACTATCCTATCACGTTGCTAAGCAATGTGAACTCTAGGGAAGACTCACAATGCCCTTTTTGGATTCGATTTCCTACTCTAAAGCGTAGCCAATACCAGCAGATTAGAAGGTGGGTGTGAGATGTTTGTCTCCAGTGGGGCAGCACGAGCAAAAGCAAGCGCTGCTGGACACAAGGCTGGGAAGCTACAGGGCTGGGCACTGTTCTCCCTCTGCCCCCCCGGGGTGCTTACTTGTTGAGGGAAGCCGGGTCTGACACTGATGCACTGACTGTTCTGTCGAGTGAGGATCCGTTTCCGTCTCCTCTGTCTCAACACCACGTAGATCCTGGCGTAGACGAGGACAGTCACTCCAAAGGGCAGGTAGAAGGACACCACTGAAGAGTAGATGACAAAGTCAGGGTTGGAGATGGAGCAGACAGTGGGGTCTCCTGTGAGTGAGAGGAAAGGAGAAAGCAAAGCAGTTTGCCAATATGAGACATCGGTGGGGAGCACACAATGTGGCCGCATACATGTGTGGTGTCTCCACCATTTAAGCCACACGGGGCTTTGGGAAGTAGGGGCTCCGGGCCCACCTCCCGTCTCACTGCCTCTCAGTTCACATGCTGCCTCATTGGTGGAGGCTTCCACCAGCTCCTTAGTCAGAAGTAACTCTTCCTTCCTCTGTGCCCCCCAGCCCTTGCCTTGCCTCTTCGGTGTTGTTAGCACACGCGGCTGCTTGTGAAGTTGTGGGGATGGGAGAGGTTATGTTGTCAGTTCCCTGAGGGGAGGAGGTCCAATTCATCTTGGTGTTGCTCACAGTTCCCTTAAAAAGAAAATTACCCAGGGATTCCCTGCCCGACACTGCTCGGGCTGCAAACATGTCTGCCCTTGAAGGGCTCGGTCTGCATGGACAGGCGATCTTCCTGAAGGCCGTGTTAAGTCACAGAGGATTGTGGCCTGGGAGTCTGCGGGGAGTGTCACAGAGCAACAGGCCAGAGGCTCCTGGGGGCGAGGCAGCCCCCAGAAAAGGGCCTGCTGGTGCGGAGGCACTAAGGGGTTGTTGAAGGCAAAGAGAGGGAGGCTTCTTTGCTGAGAACGCCAAGCCTCCGATGTGAATCTGAGGTACAGGGCAGGTGGTGGCTGAATGCAGGCAATTCTGTTTCTTGGGGAATCTCAGGACCCATCAGGGGTAGGATGGGGAGCAGGCTGTTAAGGATATTGTCACTGTGGACAATGTGAAATGAGGAGCAGCTTTGTCCCTGCTCTATGTCCTGAAATGCACCTGTCGCTGCACTTTAGAGAGTCCCTGTGGTTTTGCTGTTTTTGCTAGCAGATGTTGAAATTCCTCCAATGCCCAGAATAGGGCCTGCAACTCGCCTCATCTGGAAGAGAAAAGGGAAGAAAACTAATATCTTCCAGATGTGTGCCAAGGCCTTTATACACATCATCTTACCTAACCACTGTGGCGACATTATGGGACGTAGGAGCCATCACTGACTCTGTCCTCAGGCGAACAGACTCAGGCTCAGAGAGGTTCAGTCAGTGGCCCAGCATCCCATAGCCTGAAAGGGGCAGAGCCTGGATAAGTTTCTCCGGTCACTCTGACCTTACAACCAGTGTTCTGTCTGTGATTTTGACTTGCCTCCCTCTACACTTTGGCTGCCCCCCCTCCCCCGGGAATGGCAAATTTACACTTCGCCCCGCACTGGTAGCAACTGCTGTTGGGATACCCAACCAATTTTTATAAAGGGTAGGGGATTCTCAACAACCCCAAATCTGGCCTCCGAAGGTAGAGTCACAGGTGTGAGCTAGTGGGGAGAGGGCTGTAGCCAGCCATCTGGGCCCCTCATTCTGCCTTCCGGTCTTCTGAGCTAGGCAGAGGCCAGGCCTGGGGTGGGAGACCCAGGTCTGCCATTTGCTAACTGTGAACTCGGGCACATTGCTTAACTATGCCAGGCCTCAGCTTCATTATCGGAAAAGAAGGATAAAAATAAGGTCTCATGAGACTAAATGAGGATAAATGGTAGCTATTATTATTACTATTTATTCTTTACTATTATTATTTATTATATACCTCCTCTGAGCTGTTTGAACTTAAAAGGCAAGGTATCATTTGGAGTGGAAACCTGTAGAGAGACTTATAAAGAACAATATCTGTGGGGGAGGGATGGGAGCAACAGCTCATAATTAAAACAAAAAGTGTACTCAGTTCTCAGCGAGGCCTTTTAATGATAGCACTGACACGAGGATCTTTAGGAGCTGCTCCCAAAGTTTTTGATTCTCTTGGGAGGAGGGTAAAATTCAGGAAAAATTAATGTCCTCTCACCAAGTCTGTGTCAACATCCTTTAGAAAATGGCTTATAAAACTTCGAGCAGTGGTCACCAAATGGGCATTTTCTGGTGTTCTGGGGGAGACGGGGTTGGAGGTAGGATAGGGGAGCCGCTGCTGGTCTTTCTGAATCTATAAGGAGTCATGTGGGCAGCGATCAGCCCTCTTCCTGAAATCAGCTCCCCTGTTGTCAGCATCTGACCACGATTTAAACACCTCCTGTGAGGAGATGCCTGAGCACCTGGGCTAGTGAGAAGGGGGCCAGGACGGGGGCAGGGATAGATACCGTCCTGCTATTTGTCTGGTTACCATTGCTGGTGTGCGGGGTATGCCCCATTCATCCCTCCAGATATACCTTCTACCCTTTTCTACTCTCCTCTGGGTTCTGGGAAGCCGACCTCTAGATTTTATATACTAACTCCGACTTTTTTTTTCAAGTTTTTATTTAAATTCCAGTTAGTTAAGGTGCAGTGTAATATTAGTTTCAGGTGAAGAATTTAGTGATTCATCGCTGACAATATGACGACACCCAGTGCTCATTGCAACAAGGGCACTCCTTCATAGTAGGGTATTAACTCCTACTTTTAAAAAGCCAGGAGCAAAAGTGGGTGTGGTATGCTTCTATTTGTGTAAAAAGTGGAAACACGTGTGTGTGTGTACGTGTGTGTGTGTGTGTATACATACTTGTTTCAAGCATTATCTTTAAGATGATTAGTGTTTGCTTCTGGGCAGGGTCACAGGGCAGCTAACGGTCTAGGGTAGAAGGGAGGCCTACATATATGTATGCCTATGTAACCCCTTATACCTTGTGTTTTATGGGCAAGTATTTATTTTTCCATTAAAATATTGAAAGCATACACACGAGAGAGTGAAGAGAGAACACAGAGCTATTTCAGAGTTGCTGGCCACCAAAGGCCCTCCATGTACGATCACTGAGCCCGCACAGTCATCCCTTTCTGCCTCTCTTATCTGACTAAACTGCTGCCCGTCCTTAGATTGAGCTCTGCGGCCTCTCCCACAATTTCTCCAGGCCGCGAAGTCCTGTGAGGCCTGTCAACGGGTAAAGTGACCCTGGAGGCTGGTGGCCAGTGAATGAGGCCCTGCCCCGGCTCCCACTGGGTCTGGTCTGCGTATGTGTTTTTGGAAGCAATTCTGGAAGCTTCTCTCTGCTGAGTTCCAGATGAGGTGGTGAGGGCAGTGAGCACCCCTCCACCCCGCCCCCCGGAGATGAACTGCCTTGTCATGATTATTTAACCAAGACAGTACTGTGCTATTAGTATAGTAGTTATTGGATGAATATGAGAGTGACAAATACATGAGTGAAGTGGACAAATGAGCCTTTTACATCAGCACATAAGCAGTCGCTGGCTGGAAGATAATGGGGAAAACCAGAGGGTTACGCCTCATTCTCTGAGATCGAGGATGTTTACCCCAACTAATCTTAACATTTAAGGAAGAAAGGATGATAAGAAGAACTCATCGACTTACTCATTCAACAAAAGTTTATGGAGAAACTACTCTGTTCCAGGCACCATGATGGGCGACAAAAACACTAAATAGCTCCACAAAGGGGTGGAAGAGGCTTTTGTGGGCTAGCCTGGGAACTTGAGTCCCACAGTGATGTGAAGGGCAAGGCCAAAAGCAGGTTGACTTGACAGGTTCATGAACTTAAAGCTCATGGAAGGATTTGTCTTCACCTTGTTCCCAAAGACAGGAGAGCCTGATGCACCTGAAGTCAGGATGAGCCTGTTATTCTTTTAACTATGTGTTTCTCAACCAGGCTTCCACTGGCTCCAGTGTTCTGAAAGCCAGGTGAGGGATTCTATGGCTCAAATCTAGATAGTATCTTCCATTTCCTTGTTTCAAAGGAAAATTAAGACTATTTAGTCTTGTACCTGTGAAATAAGAGTATTGGGTTGTCCATTCAGGGATTCTTAGCGTTTCCTCTAGTACCAGTACTGCGTGCTGTCAGCGATGGGGTATTTAGCTAGACTGCTGGGCCCCTGCTGGGAGCTGCCAGGCCCCCCCAGCCTTGGAACTCTCTGTGACCGAAGATCCGGCCTTACGTGCATATCCACAAATGCATGTTGCATCTCGGACAATAAGAACAACGCCAAGATGAAGGAAACTGAAGTTCAACATTTTCTGCCTTAAGTCATCTGACAATTTGCAATCCCATATGGCAGCTGGTTTCATTAAAAAGAGCTCTGCCAGAAAGTTCCTTTGTGTTGCACTGCTTAGTGAAAATCCAGCCCCTTCCACTCGGGTGTCGTTGGCGGTACCCTGCCCTTTCCTCCGCTACTTTTCACAGGGTGAGTAGAAACAAATGGCTGAGAGGAGTCATTTATATCGGGCTTTCGAATGAACTTGGGAGCTTCCTTATAGATGGCAGAGCTGCTAAGGAACCCACATCCATCAAGATAATGAAGCTGTACTGTGAAGGTCAGACAGAGGCAGAGAAGGACAGCCGGGCTGCCTCGCCTTGAGTTCTGCTCACTAATTCCCTGAACTGTGTTCTAGGACGAGGTGACTGGCCTCCACAACCACCAGCAGAACTGCTGCTACTCAGATTTTCTTTGGAGCCGGTGCAGAGTTAAATTTGGACACACAGAACCCTTTTCTAACACACAGTAATCACAACAAGAGTGGTAGCTAATATCCACTGGGCCTTTACAACGGACCTGACACTTGGATGCTATATATGAATAAATGGAGGGCTTACTATAGTCTTATTAATAAACTTAAAAGTAAGAGAGAGAGAGGTCCCTGGCAGGTTCAGTCAGAGGAATATGATCTTGGGGTGGTGAGTTCAAGCCCCACGTTGGGTGTAGAGATTACTGCAATAAATGAATAAATAAATGGACGACTTAAAAAAAGTTGCAATAGAATAAATCATGTACTTCTTTAAAGTAAGAGAGTTGAAAGAGATGAGAGAGAAGCAAGCATTTTTGCCTTCTCAATGCTATATTTGAAAATCCTTTTGGAGAGACAGTTTTCTGAGTTTTGTTTCTGGAATAATAATGATCTCACTGGTGGCAACACCACTGCAATTAGCTCATCATTCATCTTCACTTTAGATGTTGACATTAACTGGGAACTCGGTCTACTGTCAGATGTTGAGACCGTTTTTAACTGTTACTAGGGTGTGTGTGTGTGTGTGTGTGCGCGCGCGCGTGAGAGAGAGAATGAGTAGAACAGCCCGCCCCCCCGCCCTGCCCACCTCCCAGAATGAGTAAGAGGAGCCACTCTGCGGACTGAACGTTGGTGGGGGTTTGCTGCTGACCAGGGGTAAGCAGTGCCGGGGTCTGCCAGTGGTACTGAGTTCCCATACTACACATTCCAACTTAGAATAATGTATTTTTGTGTAGAAACCTAAGATATAGAAGGTAGCTTAGTTAGCAGATGAATCCAAAAAGTATATTTAACACTCATCAAAAATAGTATTTTAATGCCAGGCAGCCTCTCAGAGTTGTGTTAGGGAATGTTGCTTCGGGGAGTATGTGTGTGTCCACAGCCATGTTTGTGTGTACCAAGTGTCGTTCAATGAAAACAACAAAGTAACGAATGGTAAAGAGTAATGCAAACATGATAGTAACATCATATTTTAGGAACACCCTGAGTTAACCAGGCAAATATTCGTTGGATGACTCAACATGACATTGACTTAACCTTCAATGTAGCTGACAAAGAAACCTGACCTTGAGCGTATGGTGTGTGTTTGGCTGGTCTACATATGTTACTCCAATTTAATCCTCACTTAATTATAAAAAAGCTCTATGAAGCAAGTACAGTGGAATTATATCATATGTAGTGTCAGATTCTAAAGTCAGCAATTAAAGTGAACATTATCTAGCGCTGAAATTTGCTTTGAAAAATCTCCTGAATCACATACGAAGATATACATGGTTTTATTACAGCCCCGGAGAGTAGTGAGTAAAGACATATGATACATACATTACTATGTCATATAAAGAGTTCAAACACAACATGCAGTTGTAGAAATGAAGTTGCTGGGCTTATGTGCAGGGGGGCCATATGAAAAAATAAATGCTGGAAACTTTCCAACTAAATATATGGACTCAGTCTATATATTTAAATTTGCTCAAGTGTATGCTTCAGTGTATTATTATCCCAAATTTATCAATAAGAAAACTTAGAAAAGCTAAGTAGCTTGTTCAAGGAGCACAGCTGGTAAGTAGCAGAACTGAAGTTTGAATGTAGGTTTTTCTGACTCCAGAGCCTCTATCTGTCTTCCTAAATGTGTTTTGACTTTTAAATCACTGGCTAGCAAATGACTCTTTGATGACTATTCATAAGTTAGGATTTGCCTGTATTTATATGCAATGTGTTACCTATAATATCTGCATACGTATAAATACACAGCTATGTGACTTGTACATATACACCAGAAACTAATGACCCTGGAAGATAGTAGGAATTAAACAAATCCAGATGAACACTAGAACTTGACTCAATTAGTTCTCAGCAAATACTCAGTGTTTATTGTCAATACCTGTAACTTTATTATATGTGCTAGAGGTTTCATTCAACACATGAAATCCCTGAGGCTGAAAGATGTATATGGAATAGCCAAAGAAGGCATTGATCCATATGAGGTGTAAATTTGGATCGGTGTCCTACGTCTGAAAACCAAACATCTCAGATATTCACATTGTTAATCCATATGTCCATCCATCCACCCATCTGTCCGTCCATCCCTCCGATAGAAGATGTACCATGTGCCAACCATCATGGCCAGAATTTTTGTATATTAAGATATGAAAATATACTCTCCAATAATTTAGGGATCTATACTAATTCCCAAACACCAGAAATGATTTTTGTTTAGTAAAAAATTAGAAATATATATCCCATTTGAGGGCCTTCATAGTGTTATTTTGCCTTGGAAGTCCATTATGAATTGTCATCTTTTCACTAGCAAATCTCACCTGAATTATTAATATAGTTTAATTTTTTAACTGATACATCGCTTCCCATGAATACAATGACATTTCTTTCAAAATAAAGATAGGCCAGAATTTTCACTAACTGGGGAAGAACTTTCTGTGCCAATAATTGATGATGAGGTTCTGCTTTGTACTTGAATCAAAACCCAAAGCTCTGCAGCCTATGGCATCCTTATTTGATTCTGAAGTCTGCTGATCAGGGTCAGAAACTTCCGGGCTCAGCGCCACTCCCAGCCACTCAGGTGTGCCGTGAATCACATGGGTGTCGTGAGAGGGGCCATCATTGTTACCTGTGGTGTTGAAGCCAAAGAGGAGAGGGCAGGACACGGCAAAGGCCAGTACCCAGACGGCTGTAATCATGAGGGCCACGCGCCGACAGGAGCTCTGTCCGGTGCCATGTTGGTAGTGAACTGGCATGACCACCGCGGTGTACCTGTGAAAGGAAGCGGGGAGGGATGGCCATGATGAGAAGGGGTGGGGGAATCTTTCCAAAAGTGGACAGATGTTCCTAGAGAACTAATCTAGGTGATCCATGGGCAGGAGCAAAAGAGTTTGGTTGGAGAAAGAGAGAAAGGGTATTTGAGTGAAAATGTAGAAAGGCTGAGCTAAGAGAGATGAAGAACTCCCTGAGCAGGGAAAGGGGGAAAGAAGAATAAAGTTAGTAAAGTAATGGACTGGGCCGCCGGCAGCGTCCTCCCAGCACACCTGAAACTTGTACTCACATACCCGAACCCCCAAGACTCTGGGGGCTGGTCTGTGTGCCTTTACTTTCTCCCACGGTTTTTCAGACAATGATAGAACTGTGCCCAAAGAGGATGTCTACCCCTGCTTGTATCCTAATATAAATTCTAACCCTCCTAGTGACAACTATTCCAAGTGGTGGAGATTTTAAAAATAGAGGTGAGTAATATCTAGTGAAGGCTTATTTCAAAATCCAGTTTTCATGCTCTCTTAGTCCATTCAGGCAGCTCTATCAAAAATAGCAGAGACTCGGTGGCTTACACAACAAACATTTATTTCTCACAGTTCAGAAGGCTGCGAGGTCCAAGATCAAGACACTGGCAGATTCAACGTCTGGTGAGGCCCCACTTCCTTGTTCATAGAGGACTATTTTCTCACTGTGTCTTCACATGACAGAAGGGGCTGAGGTCTCCTTTCTAAGGGCACTGATCTCATTCGTGAGGGCTCCACCCTCATAACCTTATTATCACCCAAAGGTCCCACCTCTTAATACCATCACTTTGGGGGGTAGAATATCAACATACGAACTTGGGGGAGCCACAAACTTTTGGTCTACAGCACGTGCTTTTGCATGGTCAACACACAGTTCTTTGTGTTACTGGACGTCGTCTTTTCCGTGGCAACTCCTCTCACACATTTCTAGCTACTGAGCCCAAAAGATAGCTGATCCTGTACACTTACTTATGATGTCTTCCCCATTTATCAGGGCATCTCTTTCCTACCAGCTGCTCTCTGTGATGGCCACAGCCTCTTGGCTGGTTCCTGCTGCCAGGCTCTAAAAGTAGATTTCATCATGTCCTCCCCATCCTGGATTCCCCAGGTGGAAACTGCTTGAGAAAGGCAGAATTCTAAGACGGCCTCCAAGATGCCTGCCCTGTACTATCCCCCACACTGAATGGAGGCTGAACTTGAGAATACCATGTGATGTCACTGCTGTGATTAGATCACTAATCAATAGACTGAGTTAATCAAAAGGGTGGGCCTGGCTTAACCAGGTAAGCCCTTAAAAGGGACTGGGCAAGTTCAATAACGAGAAACTGCAATGCCTCATGGCTGGAGAGACATAGATCCCATACGGTTTGTTACTTGATGACTCAAATCATGTTGTAGACTTGGTATTCCTCAGCGGTCCTTGCACCAGGCAAGTAGTAAAAAGCTGTTGATTGCTTGCCTTGTGGCCAGTGTCTCTCCTGTGTGCCCCTCACCCTCTCAAGGCCACTGTCAAGTCTCTGAGGCCCGGTGGGGACGAGGGCTTCCTCAAGACAGCAGGCACTGAAGGGTGGTTTCTATCTGAGAGCACTTTGGATCCCCAGAATGTTCCCCAATTAATTTGAGTCTATTAATTACCTGAGAGGGAGGGGGTGGGTTGGGGGGGGGGGGTCCTGTTAAAATACAGATTCCCAGGCCACGCCCCTGGCTATTCTGATTAAGTACTTCCAGAGTGGAACCCAGAAATGTGCATTTTGAACAAGCCAGGGCATCTTACAATTGGGCAAATTTGAGAAAAATTTCTGCCTTAAGGGAAATTTCAGTCAGAAATTCTTGTTAACTTGGGTAACAAGTGAGAGATGAAACTACATTGATCACTGTTACGATTCATTTTTTTTCGTATTGTTTCCCGAACACGATTAAACTCTTGGAATAAACGAGGCCCCCGAATTCGCCCGCAAGCGGGATTTTCCCCGCCAGGGAGCCAGCCGCGGGGTCGGAGACGCAGGTGCCGTTCCGGAACTAGCCAGCAGAGGGCGCCCTAATGCAGCGAGAGCCGCCGGCGCGGCCGGGTGAGAAGTTCACGCTCACCTGCTGGCTCCCCGGGCCTCGTGGGGAGGCAGGGCGGGAAGGCTCGGCCCGGCGGGGTCCCGGAGGCTTGCGGGGACCCTGAATCCCCACCCGGGCAGGCTGCTCCACCTCTGGTCTCCTCCCGAATGGGCCCCAGGTGACCGCCCTCAGGGAGGGCAGGGACGCGAGCGGGAGGCTGGCCTGGGCCGCCTGGGTCCCGCCGCGGCGCTCACCGCGCTGTTCCACTCTGCGCGCACCCCTCCCGCTCCCTCGCCTCCTCTCCCGGGAGCTCCTAGGTCACCGGGCTCTCTGGCGTGGCCAGAACCCTGGCAGCGTGCAAGGTGGTTAAGTCCGTGGCCGTTGGAAACAGACTGGTTAGTGTCTGAATCCCAGTTCTTCCATTTAACTGCGTGGCCTTGGGCCAGAATTTGGCTGCTGTGAGACTCAATTTCCTTATCTGTACATTGGGGGTAATGATGCAGCCGGATAGGGCTGTTAAGAACGTTGAATAAGATTATCTCCGTGAAGTCTTTTAGCACGATGCCTGGTACCTATTAAGCATTAAAAAACAAACAAACAGTATTATTATTATTATTATTATTATTGTCATATTGTTGTGCTAGCCCAAGGGATCTGTGATTATCCTTCTCAGTACGTTTATGGGTATCTGCCCCTTGTTCCCGGGAACATTAAAAGGAACATTAAATGTATTTATTTATCAAACAAACAAGTATATAACGCTTTCTATATGCTAGCAGCTGTTTGAAGTGCTTTACAAATATTAACTCATTTCATCCTGTGAGAACTCTGTTGCTATGATCTTCACTAAACAGGTAAGGGAACTGAGGCCCGGAGAGGTTAACTGCCTTGCCGGAGGTCACATTGCCATCAGGTGGTAGAGCCGGGTGTTGTAGCCAGGCAGTGGGGGCTCCAGAGCTAGGGGCCCGGAGTGTGGAAGGTGCCCTGTGTCAGGCAGCGTGTTACAGAAGGAGGAGGGTGACTGGATTCTTACTCCTGCATCTGCCGGCCGTGTGATCTGGGCAGGCTACACAGCCTAGCCTCAGACTCTTCACTTGTAAAACGAGGTTAATACCCCTATCTTGCCGGGGCGCTGTGAGGGTTAGCAAGAATGAAAAGCTCTTAGCTTGGCCCATGGTACGTGCTACAGAAATGGTAGCTGTTTGATGGTTGCCGCTTTTAGACTCGCGCAAGTTCAGATTACCAAGGAGGAGCCAGGGCACCGAAGACATAGGAAGTACGCTTCCTTTGCTCCAAGGAAAGAGCCTCCATAGTGGTGGCTGCTGACGTGGCCGGGGGCCTCGCTCTTGGTGCCCCATCCCTCCTTCTACCATGGGGGGGTCAGGAGACTCCGGTTCTAGTCCCAGACCTGTCTCAGAGGCTGCGGGAGCCCCTACAGCATGTAACACTTCTGCACAGATGAATTAAACTATAATGCCCCTCCGACTCCCAGTTCTATGACTGGGGGGTTGTAGGCTTGTCACTCTACTGGAAGTCTCAGGACCCTGGTGGAACGTGACCTCCACCTGAAGCCCTGTCCTAGGCTGGGAGGTGTGTGTGTGTGTGGGGGGGACTGATATGGGTGCCCCCCTTGGGAAGCTGGCCGTGGGGGAGGAAAGAGGCTGGCCTGGGTGGGAGGGCTTGAGTCTAACTCCCTGCCTGGGTTTAATGAGCCCCAGGGCTCTGTGAGGGCTGCTTTTCACCACCTTTTATTTGGTCAGACAGGGGGCTCAATAAATCTTTAGTTCTGTGGACTCCCCTCGTGGAATTGTTGAAGGAGAAAGCTTTTTGCAAATGACTGGAAAGCCCTTTGCAAATATAAAGTGCTTATTTAGATGCAAACGAAAAATCCAAGGTGCCTGTGACTCATCTGGTACCTATTGTGCTTGCTTCAAAGAGCGGGGGCTCGCCTGTGTGACGGGTGCCGTTTGAGAGCCACTTAAAGAACTCTCTGGTGAATGAATTTGGTCGCATTATTCCCGGGCCCCTAGCGGAGGACTCGAATTCTCACCGCTCAGAACGTGTCCTCCTCCTCTGACACTTTCTCAGCCCTCTCCCCAAAGCTAGTTCTGACCCAGGATGCTGTGGGAGGGGGCTGGCCCCCTGGGGAGGCAAGGAGCCAAGGAGGGGGGTGGGGGGAGAAGGGGCTTGTGCTTTTTTAAAAAGAAAAGGCAGCATTAATCCAAGCATCCAGGGCTATGCCTAAGAATCTAATGACAATAGTATTACTTGCTTTCAAAACCTCTTTTTATCATTTCGTTTCCTTTCCTAGCTCTTACTACCCTGTTAGTACATACCAAGGCTTCACGGCCAAAAAAATGCTGAATCCATTTGGTCAAGTTTGTCAGACTGGTGAGTAGCATTGTGTGCAGACCAAAGGTCTGCATGAATGACTGCATTTTTAATGAGTTGACCAGCTATTTGGCATCCCATGAACAGAATTTAATGCTGTGTACTGCACACGGCCCTGAAGGATGATGGAGACAGCTTTTCCAAGGCCGATTTTCGTTCCTAGAACAGAGGAGAGCCTCCATCTTGAGGTTTGGCGAGGATGGGTTCATGTCGACACACAAGGCAAGAAGAAAGCATCCTTCTCCACTGGGGTCTAAGGCATGGCTTGGTTCCTGAGTTCAGGTAGTGAGGGCAATGCATTCTGGGGCTTTTCCTCTAGGGCACAGAAGCCAATTCAGGGTTTAGTCTTTTGGTTGTGGTGGAAGGTGGAAGTGTATGTGAAGCATGGACGCCGCCAGTGAAAGGATGCTCTTGTGCAGTTGGAAAGAGGCACCCCCTCCTGGCCAACTCCAGGTTTGCAGAGAAAGGCTGGCTGAATTCAGTTCCCAGATGCTTGTGCAGGGCACAACCTCACCTGCCAGCCCCCCACATGTGGACGTGTGTGGGTGGAGTGTGTAGGCACCCTCTCAAGAGGATAGAGAGGAGAGCCGGGGACCAGGAGGCAAGGAGGGGGCTGCCCCAGAGCCTCTCCTAGTAGCTCTTTGTACAGTTCCCGGCTCCCTGCTCCAAGGCTGATCTTCACCCCGTGGCTCATGTTCTTTCTGAAGGTGCGTATTTGTACTATAAACAGTGGCTACCTTCAGATAAGGACCACTCAGTTCTGTTTAATATTCTTTGTTCAACTTCTGTAACAGGCACAGCAGGGAGACTCACAGGTGATAAGGAGCTAGGACTACTGTACGGGTTTGGGGGTGGTAGAGGTGATGATAAGCAAACCAGAGGCAGTCTGCTTCTTATATCACTTATATATTTAGGTACTAAGTGTCCAGAAATCACACAAAAGACTTACAGGTTCTGAGCAGAGTTCTATTCTCAAAGAGCGAAATATATTATAAAATCCCTAACTATCCCTTCATTTTAAAACAGCTTTATCAAGATATAATTCACATATCGCACAATTCATTCACTTAAAGTGTATAATTCAGTGTTTTGGGGTGTATTTATAGAATCGTGTGACTATCTCCCTTTATTTTTAAACACATTTTTTAATGGTATGTGTCCCAGCCTTATGAACACATTCTTTAATTCTCCTTCTCAGTTGGAGAGCCAATTCAAGTGGTAAAAGTCAGAAGACTATCTGGTTGACTGATTGGTCGGCAGTATCACTAGAGGGTGGGGGTTTCGGATCCATTTTTTGGTTATTGTTCAAGATTTCCATCTCAGCACATGAAAGGGAGTTTAGGCTGCTGATAGAGAGGGCACAACCCCGGGTCATGCAAACGTCAAACATCAGGAAATGAGGAGGACCTGCTTTAGGACCTGGAGATGCCTTGAGATAGTTAAAGAGAAAGCACTATGAGAGTTCAGGGGTGACTGAACCAAGTTGTAGAAATTTGCAAGGGCTTCATGGGACAGGGGGCAGGTGTGGTAGACCTTGAAGCAAGAGATGAATGTGGGGCAACCCGGAAAGAGATGAGATTGAGAAGATAGACTGAGGCCGTAGTGCAGAAAACTTTGAATCTTGGGCTGGGAAGGTAATTCTGATATTTACTCCGCAGGCCAAGGAGACGCTGAAGGGTTTTGGGGAGGGCAATGGACATTTGAACTTTATTGCCGGGGGACTGATTCGGAGAGTGGCGTGTAGGACCAGTTAGGAGGCCGTGGCAGAAGTCTGGTGACAGGTCATAGGAACCTAAAATAAGCAGGCACAGTAAGAAAGGAAAGATGGGGCAAATCTGGGGGCAAAATAGCAAAAAATGGAGTCTATAAGCCTTGACTGCTTAGATGTGGGAGATGAGGAAGAGGAAGGGGACAAAACCTGAGACTGTAAGGCAATGATGCTGCCAACAAGGGATGATCAAGGCAAGATGGTTTGGTGCTTTGATCGTTTGGTCTTTAATGTTTCAAGGAGGCAGTGAGCTATCTAGGTGGTAATATGGTTTGAAACTCAGGGGAGATCTTAGGGGTGTAGCTGGAGATTTGAGGGGGCTTAGCACAAAGCCCAAGATTATGAATTTGGAGTCAGATAGACATGAATTCCAATGCTGGTACTGCTCCATACGAGAGGTGTGACTTTAGGCCAATTCCTTAATACCCCTGAGAAATGGAAATGAAGGTAATAGTAGCAGCTGAGTTGTTGTGAAGATGGAATGAGGGAGTGCCTGTCAAGGCCTTAGCACAGTAGGTAAGTTCTCAATGATTGGCAGACCTTGTTTGGGTCCCCCGTTCAAGCTAAGGAGAGGGTGGATGGTACTGCTGGGAGAAAGGGTGGAGGAGAGAGAAGAGGTGGACAGTGGATGAGGAGGGAGGCAGGAGGGGACTCAGAGAAGGGAAGGGTGGAGGCTCTTGAGTAGCAAGAGAGGTCTCAGACTGGAGGGCAAACTTCTTTCCCCAGGGCTCTCTGGGGGCCTGGAAATGTCCAGGGGAGCCATGGGCGCGTCCAAGGCCCAGGCAGGGGAAAGGGGGAAAGAGGTGAGGAAACCAAAGAGGAGAAGCGAGCAACAGAGGCGCCCAGGGCCAGGGCAGCCCGCTCTTGGGGATGGAAAGAGATACCACTCAGATGGAACATCCACAGATTTGAGTCACAGTCACAGAGATCCACTCCAGCAACCGAAAAGCAATTCTAAAGAGACATCATTGTTTACTTGTTTGCCTTAAACTCTATGAAGGAAATAAATAAATAGATCACAGCCATACTTCCTAAAATTACCCTTCTCCCCATCCACTTCTGTCTTCTCTCCCTTCCTTGCAAAGCCTCCCAAGCTTTTCTCTCTCCTCTCCCTCTTTTCCCTCCCTTCTTAAAAAAACAACAAAATAATAACAGGAAGTTTTCCTCCCAACTCTTGTCAGCTCCCCTTCTGTCCTTGTCCCCCTCCCCCTTTGCTCCCAGTTAGGAATCACAAAAGCCCCCAAAGGCAAACCCAGAATCCTCTAGGGCTCTGGGAGGAAGGAAAGGCTAGGAAAGCTTACGGGATAATTGTTTTTCTCCTGCCACAGGGGTTTCTTCTCTACTGCAAACCATAGTTTAAAAGAAAAAGAAGAAGAGGAAGATGTCCTAGGGGTTAAGCTCCACTTGGTGGAGACCCCAGTGCCCTCAAACGCAAAGCCTGGGCGCCCCAAACAGCAGAAGCAGCTTCCCCAGGCTGGTTTCCCACACCGCCTGGCAGCCAACCCCTGCTGGCAGGGGAACTCCAGCCCTACCTGTCGATGCTGATGGCACAGAGGTTCAGGATGCTGGCTGTACACATCATGACGTCCAGGGTGACGAAAACATCGCAGCAAACGCGGCTGAAGTTCCAGACTCCACCTGTCACCTGAGAGGCAGAGACAAGGCGGTCAGTGTTTCCCCCCCGCGTCCTAGTCAACTCTGCTGCCTTCCCGAGGCTCCCCTGCACATGCGGACGTGCCCTCCCTGTGGTTGGCACTGTTGCTGCCAAGGGCAGGCAGACGCTGAGGGCGTGCTGGACGGCTCAACATGGTCACCCCAGAGAGGACAAATTCATGGAATGTGAGAACATCAGAGCTGGAATTCGTCCAGTGTTTCTCAAAGTGGGGTCGACAGTGGGGTTTAGAGATGTACATTTCTGAACCCCTCCCTAGGCCTACTGAGTCAGAATCTCTGAATCTGGAGCCGATGCATTTTCATTTTTAAATACCCCCTCCAGTCCTCCCCTCCCCCCACACCCGTACACCAGGGTTTGAGAATAACCGATCTAGGTCAAACTCAGGAGGCAACTAAAGCTCATCGCGGTTAAGTGATGGGCCCATGGATGTCCAGCTGGTAGTGAAAGAGCTTGGGTGAGAGCCAGATGTGTGCCCTGGGCCCAAACCGCCTTTCTGAAGCCCTCTGCACAGTGGAGAGCTCACCGTGTACCCAGGGAATAAGCGGAAGACACATTCTCCGTGAAACTTACCTCTAAAATGAAAATCTATCTGGCTTCTGGTTTTAAAGCTGGGGAGTGTTCTGGAACAATATCTGTAAGAACCTATGTGAAATCAGTCTGTGGCAGACTGCCTGCCTTGGACACCCCGGTTTCAGTCCCCAGGAGGTGGGGGGAAAGGTGGGTGCAGGGCATTGGAAAGGGGCGCAGGTCCTCTCTCCCACTCCCAGCACCAGGGAGGACAGTCCTGACCTCATGCATTTACATGTGGGTTCCAAGCTCTGAAACTTCCTCCCGCTAATGTAATTTAATTTAGATTCTAACACATTTCTATTTTGTTTTAAATGCTTTTTTACATAACCTAATCAAACCAGAGAGGTGTGTCAGGGTTGTCACTTTCAGAGTGTCCATAGACTCCGTCTTTGGGCCCCAAGGCTTTTGGGCATTTGCCCCTTCCGCTCCGTGGGGACCATGGTTCTCAAGGAGAAACCCCGTGAAGCTTGGTGCCCCAGCTGCAGCTGCGTGTGCATGATATCCCTGCTGGGCAAGCCCGGTGGCTGTTTAAGGGGAAGGGGAGTGAAAAATAGGTACAGTAGCCTCTAAAGTAGCTTCTCAAGGGAAAATGGGAGAGCGCGTAAAGATGGTGCAGTTGCTCTGGTTCGTTTTCGTCACCCAAGATTCTTGTTACCTGTCCGGGTTCCTTTCCTGTTCATTCCTGATTTATCCCACTGAAGAAAGGTTCGGAGAGCCTCTCTCCCCTAATCACTTCTTTCCCCTTCGATTTATTTCTTTTCAGCATCCGATTTTATCCCTGTATTTGGTCATCTCCAGACTATTTTGAGAAACCCTGACCAAAGATATTTTGTCTGAAAGCAACAAGGCAAAGTTCAAACTAGTAAAGAAGTAATTGTTTTTGTTCATTAGGTTGTGGATTTACTTTCTTTCAGCTCAACCATTTGGCTTTATAGAAATAAGGCCTAATATGAATTTATAAGAATTCTGAGAATGAGAAACTTGTAAAAAGGGAGGTGTGCAGTCATAATAGCACACTGATTTACAGGAGCCAGGAGAATAAAGGATGGTTTTCTCAGTACACAGGATGGTTGTATGCTGTAAAGACTTCTTGCAGAAGCACTGAATATAAAAACCCGGCAGGTTTTTATATTAAATCTCATTTTAACATATGTCTACTATGCAATATATGTCTTAAATTGGATAAAACCCACTTTTTGTTCTGTAAAATTGTGAATGCCTGTTTGTGTCTGTAAGCTGGGGTGAAAATGTAGGTGCGAGAGGATAGTTGCAACAACAGCAAACTCCAGTGCTTGCTGGGTGTTTATTTGTTCATTCATTCATTCATTCATTCATAAAGCAAGTAGTTGTGAAGCCCTTAATACTTAGTTCATAGAAGGAGGGTTTGTTATGTGTTTTAAGAGGTTTTAAAAATGTACTTCGGACCCTGTCCTTGAAGAACTGATATGGTAACTGAGGAGCAAGGCATTCTTAAATAAAATAACCAGAGATCATCATGAGGGCCGAACATTGTTAATACAATCTAACGTTTATTGAAAACTTAATTTACATGTGTCACTGGCCCACATAACCTGTTTTGGGGAATTTCTACAGCTTTGAAACTTTAGATTCTGAAAACTGAATTTGTTTTTTACTGTGTGTGCTCTTAAAGCTTTTTGGGGACAAATTATACACTTATTTTATAGGAAAGTAAATGACTGTTACCTAATTCTGTAGGAGCAGGGGCTCTGACTTGTTTGCTGCTGCATCCCTGGCTCCTGGAGCAGGGCCCAGCACGCAGATATATTCTGGAAGAGTGAATGGTCTCTGACCTAGTCTGTATTAATACTAATAGCTAACATTTATTGCATGCTCACTAAGTCTTGATGTTCTGCAAAGCACTTTACATACATGGGCCTCTTGGCTGCTTCTCACCCTGTGAGGGGTGGCTACTGTTTTCACGGCAGAGAAAGGGCCAAAGACTGGGAGAGGGTCAGCACCCCACCCAGGGTAGCACGGCCAGCAGAAGCAGACAGCCCACGGGAATGTAGGTCACAACCTGCTCTGCTCCAAGGCAGCGTCAGGTCAGGAGGGGGCAGGTGCTGGAAGAGGATGGGGATGGGCAGACACAAGGGGAAGGGAGAAAGCCATGTGCTCAGCAAGGATTTTTGTGTGACAAACGGCATCACCTCCCTTCTAGGAAATGAGGCACCCTCTTTCTGATCGCCTCTATCACAGGGTTCCAAAAATAGTGCAAAGGACAGGGGTGGCTGTTGGCCTTGGGGTCTAGTGAAAGCACACACCCAGCAGGTTTTTTGCTAGCCTGCTTCTTAAGCCCCTCGTGGCCAAAGCCCTTCAAGCCGCCCCTTGACTTCTCCTGTGCATGCTCCCCCCCATTCTGGCTGTCCTTGTCTTCCGTCTCTAATTCCGCCATGAAAATCCCCATTCTCCTTGATCTCAGCGAAGTGTCAAAAAGAAAACAGCCTGATCAGCAGATTGAAGTAACTCCCACTAAAGTGCGTCACTTAGCCTTCCCTGGAGCTTACTCCTTAAAATAAGTCTCTTAACTGGTGGATGTGTAGTGAAAATACTTATTTTGTTTTTTTTACTCGAGGCCTCCACATGGAGTAAATAAGAGTGAGCAATCAATAGAGCTGCAAAGGGCCGTGACCATGCCCAAGTAACTCTCAAAGCTGTCTCAGAGCAACCCGATGAGGCAAATATTATTTTCAATTTATCGGGAAAGAAATGGAGACAGAATGGTTGTGTGCTTTGCCCAAGGACACATAGCTAGTAAAAGAAGCTGGCATTTCAATTAGCAATAATTGCGCCTCGGATAAACCTCATTGGCTACGATACTGCCACTGCGCAAAGCTGAAGCTGGCATTTCAAACCCTTAATATTAACGATTGCTCTATTTTGCCTCTCCAGGTTAGCGCCCTGCCGTACCCCTGCTGGGAAGCCTACAGGTTCACTGCATTCTGCCATCATAGGAGGGAGGGGAGCTGGTGCTGACCCATCCATCCACCACACAGCCAATATGTTTTGAGGGCCTGGTACTTTGCTTAGGTGAGTATACTGAAATAAGTGAAACCTGTTTTTGTCCCCAGGGCCTCAGCATATAGTGTGAGCACGTAAAGGGGACTCATATATCAGTGGGTGTGGGTGAACTGAGGGCCCAGGAGAGAGACACCGAGAGAATAACTATGATACAATGGGAAAAGTGCTGATGGTGAGGTAAGGACAAAGTGTGGGGGAACATAAAAGGGAAAGGGTGGGGGCGCCTGGGTTGCTCAGTCATTAAACATCTGCCTTCGGCTCAGGTCATGATCCCAGGGTCCTGGGATTGAGTCCCGCATCGGGCTCCCTGCTCAGCTGGAAGCTTGCTTCTCCCTCTGAGTCTCTCCCCTTTCATGCTCTCTCTCAAGCTCTCTCTCTCTCAAATAAATAATAAAATCTTTAAAAAAAAGAGGGGGGAAGGGAGTTTTGAAATTAAAGCAAAAAAAAAAAAAAAAAAAGCAAAACCAAAATCTGATGGATTTAAGGCTCGTTAGAGACATGATTCTACCTTTCTCCTAAATTCTAATGAATAACTCAGTACAGAATTCTGCAGCAGCCAGGTGGTGTTACTCTCACTTGCTAATGAATATAACTAACTCCCTTTGGCAATGCAGAAGGTGGGAGTAAGCAAGAAAGTGTCTTCAGGTACTGAAGTTGGCTATTGATTTCCAACAGACACAGCCTAAGGCAGCATTTCCCAAATTTACTGATTATAAGGCAGCGTTTCCCAAATCACCTGAGGCTCTTGTTAAACAAAATGATTTTCAGGCCCCACTCAGAATAATAAATCCCTCCAGTGATTATTCTACTGCCTGGGAGGTTTGGGAAATGCTGGTCTGAGGATGTGGGGGTCAAGGTAGTGGGCATGACATTGTCTTCAGAAATGGTCATCCCTAAAAGCAGTGTTCCTTGACCATTCTGTGTTCCACGGATCCCTTTGGTCTCATGGTTCCCTTCTCAGAAGAATATTTTTAAGTGCATACAATAAAATACAGTAGATCACAAAGAATACCAATTATACTGAAATACAGTTACCGAAGTATTTTAATATATGTGCTTCTTTAATAATGCATTAAATAACAAAGCCTGGCAGCAGGTCCAAAATCCCTGTAATTTCAAAGTACTCGTGAGTGTAGATGATATTTCAAGGTGTCCACAACAACTCTAATGGGATTTGAAAATATAAATATCTGTAATTTCTATTGGGGACACTAAGGATTGCTTCTGCTGTGGGTTGATGCCTACATTTATAATTGAAGAAAATGCTAAGTTTCAGTTTAGTGAAAATAAAGAAGTAATTTTATTTACATCCAAGTTGATGGACTCCCCTGATAAAGAATTCCTGCTCTAAGGATGGATTTTTAGTTGTTTGGGGAGATGTCTAAGGGGCAAAAATGGAATTACTTCTCTAGCCTCTTCATTCCATTTATGTTTGCCACATTTGGAATCTTTTTGGGGTGCAGGGGGATTGTTGTGAGGCAAGATAGGGGATCCAGTTATCTGAATCCCAGTTTCCTCATCTGTGAAATGGGGGCCAGTTTACAGATTAGTGGTTCCTAAATGTCAGTTTGTAGCAGGTGGCCAGCTGCTTGCATAAATTACCTAGGGTAGGAGTGGGGCTGGGGCAGGGGGGCTGGTACAATTACTATAGACTTCCAGAGCCATCGCTGGAAATTCTGGTTTGGTAGATCTGGGGTAGACCCAGTAGTTTGTGTTTTGAACAAGCAGTTCTCTGTAATAAAGATTTAGCTCAGAACTGCTCAAAGTTTAGATGCATAAGAGTCATGGAAGAACCCGTTGAAAATGCAGATTCTCCTTTATTTTTACAGTGTCATTACAAGGGTCAAAGGTTCCTCTCTCCCAAAACAGTTTTGTTCTTTCCCATCATTATCTGACCTTGATCAGTGTCTGTGGTGGGTTTCCCTGCCTCAATGCTACCCCCCTGCTCTTTTTTGCTTGGTGTACAGTACTCAGTTCTCACGTCGTTTTTCCTGTCCACACTGGGACCCAAGTGGTCTGAGTTTAGTATTCTAAAGGTTCCTCCGGCTGCTTACGTTGCCTTTCTGCCCTGATATAAGTGCATTAAACATCACAAAAGGTGCTTAACCGAGTGGAACAAAATGGGATGTTTGTGCTTGGAGAGGGAGCTCCACACAGACTGCAGCTTCTAAAGCAGGAAATTAAAAACTTGAGAGGGAATCAGAAAGAGAACTATTTGTTATGGCACAGAAAAGAGTTTTCGAGAAAATGCTGCAAACTGAATTAAAGAGACAGCCAGGCCAGAGCCCGCTGAGATATAACCTACTCTGAGATCAGCTGCATGATTTTTATCCTGAACTTCTCTGCTAGGCCTGAGGACAAAGAAAACTGAAGGTCAGTGAGTAGCCCCTGCTAGTCCCCCTGCCCAAGCCCAGGCTCCCGTGTGCCTTAATGAAGAGGATGGTGCCGTGAAAACCACTGTGGTGTGTCCATGCTGGCTGTCCTCTGCCTTCGTTCCGATAGTCCTTGGATTCCACTGGGAAACCATGAAATTCCTGAGCAGGTCTTTGATGTGTGCCATGGAAGGAACACATCATCTCTGCTAAACCAACTCTTCTATCCAGTGATTAGTTCAGAGAAAATCATGGGCCAGAAGCCAGTCTAATCAAAGTATACCTTAGCACTTATACTAGAAATTCTGGGACACAGATTTTCTCTCTTGGTGTGAATAGTGTGGTGTACACATGTGAGGCCTCTAACTTACCCCATGCTGTGGATAAGGCCAATACAGAGATGAGAGCTGAGAGAGTTGTGGAGAAATGGAGCTGGAGCCCTGTTCAAACTGTGCCTGTGGCCCACCCTAGCACAGGACTTTTAAAGTCCCTGGTGTGAAAGAAAAATGCATTCTGTTTATTGCTTAAGTGAGTTGGAACTAAGTTTTCTTTTACTTACTACTAAAAGTGTCTTAACTGAGATATTTATGGTTCACACCTTTGAGTTACCAAAGCACTTTCGAGGTTGATGACTGTTGAGCCTAACGTCAAGCCTATGAGATAGGAAAAGTATTCCTGTCACCTCCATTTTATTCACTTGATTCCTGGTCTTCTGACTTCCAGTTCTGAGTCTTTCTCATAGCATAACCCTGTGCAATCCCAGTGAATTCCAGAAGCACGGTGTTCTGTGACATTTTATTTGCCCATCTCACATCAATTCCTCATACCACATCCTCTTTTTAAATAAAACCCACATTTTCACTTTCTTTTCTATCCTCCCCTGTATCCTTCCCTTATGATCCAATTTTGGCTAATTAAACTTAAGGGAAGTCCTTTAGGAGATGCTTTGAGGTGCTCCAGGGAAAGGGCTTTTTTCCCCCTTTCTCTCTCTTTCTTTCTCTGCTGTCCCCATCCATCCTATTTTTGAATACGGCCATGATGGTGAGGGCCATGGCAGCCATCCTGTGAGCAGCATGAGGAAGTAAGCCAGTTTGCCAAGGATGGAAGAGATTGGTCCCTGATGACACCATGGGGCAGCTGAATCAACACCAACAATCCCCTTCCTCCAGAATTCTGGTTCTGTGAGAAAAGTAACGCCTATTTGTTTAAGCCATAGTGAGTAAAGTTTTCCAGTATTTACAGCATACATACTGGTGCCTGGCAAAATTAGGCAATTTTCCTTCGAAGGAAGGTATCTGGCCAGTATGAGCCAATATTTCCTTCAAAGAAGATAGATGTATTCAAATCAAAGCATAGGAAGCTGTGAATTTGGCAGCTAATTTGGCCAGTGCATGGTGTTCTTCTCATTTCTGTGCTGTCCTCTTAGGGGCCCTGAAGCCTTACAGCAGTCTCTATGCTATGGTCAACACTGCATCCTTTCCTCTTTCCAAGGGAGCCCTTAGGTATAATCATGTAATTACTAGACCAGTTACTCAAACTGTACCACCATTAGGACAAGTTAGTGTGAGTAATGCTTTGCTCTTCTCTGAGACACATGGACTTATACATCCACAGTCCTTTTAAGGGCTCAAGGTACTCTTTTCTCTCATTGAGATACCCTGTCTGCTTCTGAGGTCCACAGAAAGCAGGCAGGTATTGAAGATGAAAAAAAGCATATACTGTGGTGGGTTAGGGAGACCCACTCCTTTGGAATAGAACCTTCCTAATATCTTAACTGGTTGTCTGTTAATTATGGTTGCTTTAAGTCATATTCTTTTATTGATAGAGACCCTTAGTGGACTATTGGCGAAAGTGGTACAGAAATATTAAGTAGCATTGACTAGAGCTTTAAAGCAAGTAGGGAAGACCAAAAAGAGGTCCCAAAGCCCATTTCCCAGTGGAGAGATGTCTCCCAAATCTTCTTTATGTGATTGCAGACTTATTTGACCATGCTCTTGATTACTGAACACTTGCACCAAATAACCTGTTGGACAGAATGTGTATTCATTTTTAGGATGGGGAACCAAGAGCTTCACCAGAGCTCATAGGAGAAAACTCATAAATCCACCCTGCAGAGAGTCCAGCAAGCCTTTGGTAACATTTCATGCTGGCTCTCTGTGGGCTCAGTTGCTCTTCTATGCTCAGCGGAAGGGGGACATCATCAATTTTGGCAGGTGTGGCTAGCAGGGGATGCCATGGGTGTCCAGCATGGAAGAATCACAATGTCAATATCCTACACCAGTATCTACGGAGATTTTCCAATATGGTCTATCCAGAGTCCTGGAAGCAACCCCAAATGGACAGTTGAAGAGGGACCTTGAGTGGCTTTGTTATAGATACCAAAAGACTGGTTTTATTTCAGAGGCAATTAAATTAAAATGTTTATTAGAGTGAAGGTCTTCATCCTGTATTTCTTTCTGGCGTTCAGCCTTCTGAAAAACTTAAGAAACCTTGTAATGTATAGGGGTAGACAGAAACACTTTGAGGTGTGGGATGGTGGTGTTATGAATCATTAACTAATCCATACTGGTTTGTAGCACTTTAAATCTGCCTTATTCTCGAGGAGAAATATCACATGTTATCTAAATCCTTTTCAGTCTCATTATTATTGAACGTAAAAAAAATAAACAGTTCATTGAAACAATAGATATAGCTGCAAATGGTATAAGCAGGAATTGCCCATCTAATGCATACATTAGAGAAAATATTCATTTAATCATTCATATAGCAAATATTTATTTAGCACGTATTATGTGCCAGGTAGTGTGTTTAGACTATTGGAAAAAAAAAGAACAAAGACATAGCTTCTGACTTCAAGGTTGTCTCAGTTTGGGTTGACAGAAAAGTCAAGATAATTACAAGATCTTTTGCTGTCAAGATTATCCTAACAGGGAAAAATTAATGCTTGGTTTTTTTCTCCAACTCTTCTCTTAGCCTTTACATCTATCCCAATCAGCCTAGATGTTTTTCTGCTTTTCCTTTCCTTTTCTATTTTCTTGATTTCTTTCCTTTATGTTTTCCCTTTGAGGTCATAAGTCTAATTTTAGTTCCCAGTCATTCTTTAATAGGGGTAGCAGCCTAGGCGGTCTATGTTTGAGGTTTTTGCTCTCCTGTGATATGTCATACTTAAATAACTGTCACCTTCACTATTAATATTAACTGAGATATTAATTTGATGAATTTTAATTTCTCTTAATCATAGCATCATTTTGATCCTTCATTGGATACCTCTTTAAAATGATACATGATACACAGTGCAGGAGGGACATATTAATAGTACATTAAAGTGTTTTGAAAAAACTCTTTAGTAATTGCATATTTTCCTGGTAAGAATATCTGTTTCTTGAACAGGTGTAGGCACCCTGATTCCTTTGTTAGTAAATGGATGTTTTGTCTTCATCACCTCCTGATTCTGTTTTGCACTTTCAAATGAAAATACTTTCAAATTGAAGAAATGTTTCTCTCCAGAAGAATTCTCCAGGGTCTGCTACATTATCTGACTGGCGAGGGCTCTGTACTATTAATGGAGGCATCAAAAATATAAATGTGAAGGTTTGGTCTGTTTGGTAGCAGAGTCTGTAGAGAGCTGGTACCCAGGAGGAAAGAGCTGAGTCTAAGGGTAACTAAACTATCAAAAGAAGTCTGATCTATTTGCAGACTGTTTTTTCTCTCTTTTCCTCTTATTCATTAAAAAAATTTTTTTTGTTTTTCTGTAATTCCTTCTGCACCCCCTTCCACCCTTGCTGTTGTCCTGCATCCTTTCAGCAGTTCCCCATCCCTCTATGTACATTGAAACACTGATGAAGATGCCCACGGACTGCCTCCCTCAACCCCCCACATCTCTGAGACATGATTGACACAGAGATTAAACCTGATGCATTTTTAGGATGAGTAGCATCACTCAAGCCCAGTTACCTGGATGCTGGAGACCCAGGAACACAATCATTCCTGGCTCCTTGGTTCTGATGTGGGCAAGTGATGTCGGATAATGGCTGTTCTCAGGCCTTCAGTTCCCTTAGGAAAGGGAGGATGACAGGAGCCCTCCTTCCTTCCTAGTCCCAGGATCGTGGTAGGGAGCATTTTGAGCCCAGAAGGCCAGGAACTCAGGGTAGACAAAGACAAGTATGGTCACACAGGCAGCCTGCAGCTGGGGCTCACTCACCTCCAGGTACACCACCCAGGGCATCACCAAGGTGGCCACCAGCAGGTCTGCCACAGCCAGGCTCACCACCAGGTAGTTGGTGGTGGTCTGCAAAGCCCGTTCCTTCAGCACTGCCACACACACTAGACCATTGCCGAAGACGATGGCCAGGATGAGCGCACAGTAGGAGAGTGCATAGTAGGCGTGTGGGTGGCCCCGGCTGGCCCCTGTGGAGTTCTCTGCCCCACAGGTGGAGTTGATCTGGCTGCTCAGCTGGCTCAGAGGCGCCATAGCCCAGAGGGAGAAGAGTGACCCCAGTGGATTTCCTGGGAGGAGACAGAAAACAATGTGGTAAAACTGGACTCTTTGGAGCTTGGCTGCTTGGGTACATTTTTATGTATTGTTTCAACAAATATTTATGGAGCACTTCCTATATGCTTGGTACTGTTTTATGCACTGGAAATACAGCAATGAAAAAAAAATTCCTGCCCTCATGTTGGGGCCCACTGGGGGAGGAGAATACAGTAAGAAGTAAGATAAATAAAGGATATAGTATGGAGGAGAATACAGTAAGAAATGAGATAAATAAAGGATGTAGTATGTTCGATAATGATATGCATTTTGGAGAATGATAAATCTGAGAAGGAGGTAAGGAGATGGGCAGGATTTTGTGTGTGTGCCTAGGGTATCTGAGGGAAATTTTTGATCAGGGTAATCAGGAAGCGCTTGTGGAGAGGGTGACAACTGAGTCAAGACCTGGAGGACATGAGGAAGCCAACCATACAGATATCTGCAGGAAGAGTGGTCCAAGCAAAAGGGATAGCAGGTACAAAGGCAGGACAGGCTGTTGTGTGGAAGGCAGAAGGGAGACCAGAGTGGCTGGAGCCAAGTGGGATGGAGAGGTTGTGCAGGACCATTGAAAGAGCTATGCTTGGACTCTGAGTGAGATGGAGAGCTGTTGCAGGATGAGAATCCCAGCTCTGCCACTTCCTAGTGCTGGGCCTTGGGCATGTTACTGCACCTCTCTGAGCTTCATTTTCCTCCTCTGTGGAGTGGAGGAAACAATGTAATCCATCCCATAAGTTTTTTTGTGAGGATTAAGTGAGCTATTAAATATGTAAGACATTGAAAGCTATGATACCTAGAAAGCTATTTTCTCTTACCTGTCTGTTTCTCTGAGCTTCCCATCCCCCTTTCCTTGTTTTCTCTCTGCCCTCGTCTGTGGCCCCCATTTGCCTTTTCCCCTGCCTCCCTCTGTCTCTGCCTTTAGTTTCCCCTATCTCTCTTGTATCTTGCGTGGGGCATGGTAGGTGTGGGATGCTGGCTTGTGGGAGAAAAACTCAAGAGTAATGGAGTATAGAGGCAGTGCAGTGGTTTTTATACTTAGGGAAAAATCCATGTGTGGAATTTTACTTGAAACCTCCTAATTTTAAAAGATTGGTTACTAATTCAAAAAATGTTTAACCCCTATGAAGTCCCTTCTCCTCCAACCCCAAAATCCCATGTCCATGGGCCAATGACCCATAATCATAAATTTTCAACTTCTGATGTGGTTCAAAGCCCTCACTTTTCAAACAGAAATTGAGACCCAGAGAGATGAGTAACATATCTTAAGTCATAAAGCTTATTAGAGCCAGAACTAGCATGCAGACCTTCTGATTCTTCAAAAACTCTCCTTTGGCATCTGAAAGCCATAACAACGGACCTGTCAGCATCCCACTGGGATGAACGAATCCTCAAACGGTGGGGACTTTGGACTTAGGGTAGGAAAGGTATCAGAACCCATCAGCTTCCCCTGTGACACCAGCCTCTTGGGGCCAGCCCTGAACAAGGGACTCTGGGCTCTCACAGATGGGTTTGTGTGTGTCTGGGGCTGGGGTGGGGGTGGGGAGGGAAGGCGACAAAAATCACCATGTCCTGTAGAAAAATATGGAAATGCCTGTGCATTAAAGCCTTGTGTGCTGGAAGAGGGACTCCTGCCATAGGATCTGTGCTTTAGAGGGTCCCACTCTGGACCCCCTCTGTCATGTCCTCCCCATGGGATGAGGTCATGCCCTCCCACAGCACTGAGAAGCAGGTCCACCAAGAGTCCACTCTCTATTCTAAACCACACTCTGGGCACCAAGATCACATAATTCTCTGTCCAAACTGCATGGAGCCTGTTTCTAAAACATAGGCCCTATTCTGGATCTGTCAACCTGAGGGGAGACTGTGTCATGTATATTTGGGGCCCCTGAGCTCAAGAGGTAGCTCATTGGGGGAGCTCAGATGAATAGCCTGGGTACAGCCTGAAGTGGGGAGAGAAGAGGATGGAGTCCCTGGGGCAGGATTTGGGGTGGAAGGCAGCTTCTCCTGCCCTCTCACATTTTGTTTTGAACTCTTAAGGACCTAGGAATCCTAAATTCAAACCTGGCCTTCCAGATGGTTACGGAGGTATATTTTTCAAGGCAGGAGTATTAAACATTTTATTCACTGGTCTGTTGGTTATAACTAAAATACTTAGACAAGGAGTATATGGGCCTCCATGGAAACACTTGCTCCAGGCCCTGGCAGAGGTAGGGGCTGCCTTGGTGGCCAGGCTTTGCTCTCAATCCTGGGATCTGCAGCTCCCCCGTCAACGAGGGAATTGGCCTAATCATGTATGTCATTTCATGCCTCATTTTGAAATGTTTCATCCTGGAATGTGTAAGTGTTAAAATGAACAAATGATTGTAAGGGGCCGACTTGGAATGAATTCAGAGAATTGTTTTAAAGAAAATTGTTCTTTATCTTGGCACACTGTTTGTACTCAATAAATTTTAAAACATAATAATAGTTTTTGATAATAATTATAATTTTCTCATTATTTGGAAAGGGCAGCTGCTACCCTGGAGATAGCAACACTGCTGCCAAGAGCTTTTTGAAAAATACAATGCTTTCTGATTGTTCGCGGATATTTCTACCTTTGAGGCCAGCTCAGACCCAGAACACCTTTCCTTCTGCAACTGGACCAGTTGGGAAAACAGTGGCCAGAAATCAGTGTTTTGTGGGGTCTGTAGTTGGCTAATGATGTCTTAGCCTGATCTTGCCTGATGGGTAAGATGGAAGCACAAAACCTTGGGGATGTTTGTTACCATCTTGGACTTTTTACTCTGTTGAGGTTTGACAGCTACTTAAAGATCGTACAGCTGACTGTCAATGGCTAATTAAACAAAAGGAAACCCTTAACTCTGAAAATTGATTGTGAGCCTGATGTTGGAATCATATTTGCATGGATTTCCGATTTATTATTATTTTTGCATTGTACTGTCGCTGGTCTTAGGTTTGGTGTAGTACTAGGTGGGTGTAAGCCTTGGTTGTCCAGGCAGTTCCTGATAAGTTGCTGTGGCGGACGGAAACAGAAAGTGAGTGAAAGGCTGGATTACTCCCCGCCTCTCAGCTAATTGTTTCAACTCTCTCCCTCCTTAGAGCTTTCTTTCGTCTTTTTTTTTTTTTTTAAACCAGCATTGCTTATATAACACAGAGCTGGGTTGGGCTTTTTCCTTTCTTTTTCCCTCTGATAAATATATTACCAGATAGCAAACTGGTTTCAGGTAGGGAGAAGCAGGAAGCCTGAAGAATTTGTTAACTTAATAATCACTCTTTAAGTAATTCATACTGATAGCCTGGTCTCCTCATCAGCAAAATGTGGATATCATACCCACTCCATGGAGTTATTGTGAAGATCAAATAATATTATATATGTAAAGTCTTGGCACTACTGACAATTGGGGCTGGATAATTTTTTTTGGAGGGGGACGTTGTCTTGTGCATTATAGGATGTTTAGCAGTATCCCTGACTTGTACATACTAGTACCAGTAGCACTCCCCTTCACCCAGGTTGTGACAGCCAAAACTGTCTCCAGACATTGTCAAATGTCTCTTGGGGGACAAAATTGTTCTTCCAATTGAGAATCATGGCTTTAACATAATGCTGGCACAAGCACTAGAAGTACTGTGGCTTTTATTGTTAAAGGGGAAGTGGGAATAAGTGAAGGGGTCAAGGAAGCTACAATTGCAGAGTGGCTAATGGACTTGGAAATTAGGAGATTACTGGTGACCTCAGCAAAGAGTGTTAGTAGTTAAGGATGGTCGAGGGGTGAGAAAGTGGAGAAGGCAAGGACTAGAAGATTATGGCTGGTCTTACTCTTTTAAGATTCATTATATATAACACTGTTCACAAATTTTAATGAGCCTTTGAGCTTCTTACAAAGTATTGATTTATCTTGGTCTTTATAGTTTATTCTAGCATCTCTGAAAGTGAGTGCATAATTTATTTTGTGAAAAGCAGAGGGACAGAGAGTAGTCAGATCCCCATCAGCTATGACATACATCTGGCTTCACTGATATTCAGTCCCTCAGTGCTGAGCTACATTCTGCCTGGAATGTTTGTGGGGTGCCTCTTTGGCACTCAGTTCCATACCAGGCACGTTAGGAAGATACGCATTAAGGATTACCAGGTTTTAATTATTTGTTCCCTTTCCTTAAGAATATTGAATTAGGCAAAAACGAAACACAAAAAAAATCAACCTCCTTCTGAAGACAGTGGTCACCATCTCTTCTGTTTACTACCGTGTGCAGGGTACTAGTACTTTACACATATTATCTCATTTTAGTATTTATAGCAGCCCTGAAGTTGGATATTGATATCCCTTTTTTATAGATTAAAAAACTGAGTCAAAGAGAGGTTCAGTAACTTTCTCAAGATTATATAATGTGTAGGGGTCTGTATTGAGCCTAGCTTTGATCTTGGGAATCCTTAAATATCAAATTCACAACTTATTTAATGTGTCTATGCTGGGGGTGGACATTGATGTATGGAGTCATTTCCAGTTAGAGAAGGTTTTTCCTAAACCCAGAACAGAACACCTTAAAAGCAGGGTTCTGTGACCAGCTCTTCACTTGCATCAGATCCCTGTCTTCTGCCATCAGTTACATCCTGACCTAGTCTACAAAGCTTTTCTTGTCTGGGCTTCAATGTAGACTTTCTATATTGTCTGAAAAAGTTAATAATTATAGCTAAAATTTATAATCATTATCATATTTAAACCTCACAACAACCTGATAAAGGAAGTAGGTGCTATTATTACCCCCATTTTGCAGATGAAGAAAGTAAGTAATAGAAAGGTTAATTATCTTGCTGGGGTCATACAACAATAAATGATGGAGCTGATTCAACCCAAGATCTACCTGTTTCTAGACTTTACGTTCTTAACTACTCCACTATTAAGGTGAAGGAGACAAAGTTGAAATGGAGACTCATTTTAAAACCTTGCTTTTTCAGAGCACCTGACCAAGCTCCGTGAAGTCAATGCAGGTGCACACTGCACATAGAAACAGTGGGAGGTACATTGTCATTATTATTAGAGGTAGTCTTTAGCATTTCTATGGCACTTTATTCTTGAAAATTTCTGTCTAGTTTACTTTCCTAATGAAGATTCACAAAGGCATTAAAATACATAGCACATTTATATATTTGGGCATATTTACATTGTTGGCAAATGTATAGAGAAAAACCATAGCTGGCCAATGAGATCCAATAGCTAAGGTTATATACATTTTTTCCCCTCAAATTAAACCTGCCCCGTAAAACAGAGAATTCCCACTTTCCATAACAACTTTGAATCACCAAGCATTTTATCATTTTAAGCAGAGATAAAATGGGAACTCAATGGATCAATCAATAAGCAAATATTAATCAATGGCAAACTTCAGTGCATTAGATATTGAATTTAATAACGGGTAAGATCTATTTGGTATTTGCTTTAATTCATATTCCATAATAAGCAGCCTTCTGTATAGATGCTTTAATATCAGGCATTCATTTGGATACTGTCAGTATTTTCCTTGCTTGACACGCCTGCTCACTGCTAGCCATGCAGACCTTTGAAAATGTTCAACTAAAAATAAACAAGTGTCTGAGCAAGGATCTTTTTCATATGATATTTGCTTCTCTTTGGCTACAAGAGATCCAATGGTGTGTCAAGCAGCGATTCTTCACTAATACCCAAGGACAGACATCTTACTGACCTTTTAGCATCAATAAGCAAAGGGCTTCCCCTATAAAGTGCAAACAGACATGCAGAATGAGTTTAGAATCCAAGTTCCACTTTGCTATTGCTGCTTTATTATTTGTGTGTGCATTTTGATAGTATTCGATTAAACTAAATGCATGAACTGGAAAAATGCCTAATTGCAATGACTTCCGTTGACCCAATAAGCTACAATAAGTAATGAAAGTCCAACAATTAAAAAACAACAATATCCTCAAAATCATATGCTATCATTAAAGAAAACATACACAATCATCATCTCAAGTACTGCATATCTCTGTTGGGAATAATTGGATTATGACTTGGAAACAGCCTGTCTTTAAATAGACCATTGAAAACAGTGCCTCTCCAAACCCTCAGCCCTGGATTACCAGGATGCTAAATTGGGGAGTTTAAAATAACAGACCCTTACCATTAAGTAAGACCCTTAAGGGGAATACAATCAACTTCCGTTCAAATCCCAGGGATAGTAAAGCTTTTATTTTACATCTTTTAATTCTGCCTTGATATAGTTTCTAGAGCCCACGAGGATCTAATTTTGGGGGAAAAAGAGAAAGAGAACAGGTTTCTATTGTCAAAAAATGAGGAAAAAATGAAAACAGTTTCCTTAGGGCTTCAGGTTTTTAAATAAGAGAGGGTACAGAGTTTTAATGCATATTCTTAGAGAACCACAGAACCCCAAGCTGGTTAAATAACCTTCCAGGAAAATGCTGTGTATTAAATTAGAAACAAAAAGAAAAATTACTTACCCTGAAAATTTCTTCTGATTTCTGGAGACTGTGGGGTTTAGCACCTCAGCTCCTGCAGTCACTTACTGACAGCAGACATGGCCAAGCAAAGCAAACTTTGCCTTTCCAAGGACACAGAAACTGTGGAGATGAACAAAAAGAAAATCACCCATTTTTGCCTCTAAGGTGAAATCACTTGTGGGCTGCTCTTACAGCTTTCCTATTAGACCTTACTGCATGCTTCATAGCTGCTTTCAAATTCATGCGTTTTCTCTAGAGGATTTGGGAGGGACCCTTAAACTGATCAGTGCTTGGGTCAGCCCTTCAGAGGCTCTGTCCTTGGTGCTGAAAGCGAGGTGTAACAGGCAGAAGCAGGATCCGTTTTCTATCTCGCTCTCCTCTTTTCCCTCTGAGCCTCTATCTGCTGCGTGCTATGCTTTTTTAGTACATGTGTGTTTTCCCCCCAGTGCTCTTTTTATCCCAGTCATTCCACTGTCTTTCCTTCTATGCTTTAATTTCTCTTGAATAATTCTAACCTTCCTCAGCTTAATTGCCAGGGCAGCTTTTGGTGGGTGTAAAGATGATTGGTACAGAAGAAGCAACAGATCAACAAATTGATACCACAAGTGGTTAATATAAATCAGTACAATTTAAAACACAATTGACAGAATAATTGAACTTGGAGGTGTAAGCCTGTCTGGGAAAAGAAGGTTAAAGGAAATATATTACAGTGGAAGCAAAACTGAGGCATGGAATATAACTGGTGATAAAAAGATGAGATAAGCTTAATACTGTGAGAAATGTTAAATATTTGTTTAGCATCACTCCTTGCATTCAGAGAACTCTGCAAAAACATTTGCCGATGCATTCTCACTGCTCTTCTGAGGCATATGTGAGTAAGTTTTCTTAACTCAACTTTAGAACTAGCTAAAGTGGGATGCAATTAAGGGCAATGTCAGTAAGTCTCTGAAGCAGCACTAGAACTTAATCTTACTATGGTCACCTGTTCATATAGCATCCTACCATGGAATCTTAGCTATTCCCTGTTCTCTTGCTCTTCTTCCTTCAGACAGGGTGGCAATTCTTTCACTCCTTTCTCTGCCAACCTTGGATGTGCTTGGCAGCTGCAGTGTAGACTGTCATGGGGAAGCTAGTCCTAGTTTGACTATGATGGAGACCTCTGCTGGCTGAGAAAGAAGGAGCAGCCGCAGCAAGGTTTAAATACGACTATTACTAACAACCACATTAATTGAGCATATACTATTAATCAGTCATTCTGATGTACTCTCTCTTTTAATCCTTTCAACAACCCTAAAAGGTAGGTATTATTTTTATATCCCTAATTTACAGATGGGAAAACTGAGGCTTAGAAAGGTTAAAATAATTTCTGAAGGTCACAGAGCTGACAAATAGTGGAGCCCGGATTTGGATCCAGACATCTTAATTCTGGAGCATGTTCTCTTAACTACTGTGCTATAATTCTTCAAAAGGTGAAAAATTCAGATTTCCCAGGAGACTGACAATATGTCATAGAGAATAATAATTATAATGACAAAATGATGATATCAATGATACAATATTTGTATGGTGACTTATAATTTATAAAGCATTTTCTCATTCATGTTCTTGCCTGCCCCATCTTACATAAATCCTCATGATGCCCATTTTTACAGAGGCTGTTATGGATTGAATTGTATCCCTCCACTCCCCCATTCCCACCCCAAATTCATATATTAAAATCCTTAACTTCAGAACATGACTATATTTAGAGATAAAATCTTAAATGAGGTGACTAAGTTAAAATGGTGTCCTTACTCCAATCTGACTGGTGTCCTTATAAGAAGCCAAAGAGATACCAGGGAGTGACATACAGAGAAAAGGCTACATGAGGACACAGCAAGAAGGCAGCCATCTGTAAGCCAAGGAAAGAGACCTCAGGAGAAACCAAACCTGCTGACATGTTGAATTTGGACTTCTAGCCTCCAGAACTGTGAAAAAGTTAATTTATGTTGTTAAGCCACCCAATCTGAGGTATTTTGCTATGTTATTGCTGGGAAACTAATACAGAGGCTTAGAGAGAGTAGGCACCATATCGAAGGTTGCTTATGATTTATAGGGCACACATACATTGTTATGTGGCATAACGATATTGAATGTGCCCTAAAACTGGAACTCCCAGCTTGAATGTGAACCCTGAGTTTCTTCTTCTGTGGGTTAGGGGATCAAGAGAATCTGTACTGTCCAGGGTTGGCATGTCTGATATGTAAAATCAGAGAGTGTGCGAGTAAGTTGAAGCAGTGGTGTACTAAAAGTTCAAGGTCTTGGGCAACTGGGTGGCTCAGTTTGTTAGACATCTAACTTCTGCTCAAGTCATGATCTTGGGGTCCTGGGATCAAATCCAGCATTGGGCTCCCTGCTCAGTGGGGAGTCCGCTTGTCCCTCTGTCTCTTTCCCTCTGCCCCTCCCCCCACTCATGCTCACTCTTTTTCTCTCTTTCTCAAATAAATACATAAAATCATTTTTTAAAAAAAGTTTAAGGTCTTAACTGCTCATTTTTAGTACCATGGTTCCACCTTCAAGTATCCTTTGTTTATTTTCTTTAACATTTGAAAATATTGTGTCTAATGATAATGCTGCTCTGATAATGCCTGAAGGTAGTAGGGAAGGCCACATTTCTAAACTTCCTGTGTTGGGATCCCATGTTGTATCCTCACAGGGCAGCGATAAATGTTGCTGGCAAAAATTTCCTCAACATTTTTGTGATGCCTTTTTTAGGCAAAGTTCAAAGGAAGATAAGGGGGGACAAACATTCTTATTCTAATTCTATATAGGAGCAACAGATAGAGGAGTTAACTGCCATGCCCAAAGTCACATATCTAGGCAGTCATCTCAGGCTGGATCAGGTGGCTCGCTGGTAGACTCCCTGACCACCTTGGTGAAGAGAAGGGGATTGATGTAGGAAATGAAAGGGGATGGTGAGTGAGGCAGTCCTTTCTCTCAGGACAAACATGTAGGTGAAGATCAGCAATTGCTCCTTTTAATCTGGCACTTTTCATTCATACAACATTGAACAAGTTTAATTATGTTAAGTAAATGGAACTCTTCTTCATGATTGGCATTGAAGATTTTGAGATCTGCCTTCTGGGAAGAACTCCAGGACGCCTACAGAACAGACATGCTTGGGCAAAAATCAAGAAGAATGCAGATCATTTTCCTCATCTTCCTTCCAGGAACCCATCTCAATAGCATGACTGGAACTTTCTCACATACCAGCCAACAGTGCTTCATGAGGGAAGTCTTTATCTCTTGAACCTGCAATGGGAGGTTTAGAGCAAGAGTTAAGAGGCGTTGGGTTTCTGATACATAGGTGTGCTCAGTGGTTTTGTTTCAAAGGGAATTGTTGTGAAATTTGCGGTAGAAATATTCCCTTCTCATTTTTGCAGTGTTGTTTCAGGGTAGCAATTGTTTGGTTTCATCATTGGAATCTTACTTTCAGCACCAAAGATCGAGGGCAACATGCCTTTTTTTGCACCACTTTAAACTTGCACAGAGCTCACACCCAGCAAGATAGTGTGGAGACCAAATGTGGAGGTGTGGGGAGCCAATTTAGAAGGCCTTGCATGAACAGAAGAATATTTTGTTTCCTTGTCTCATCACAAGTAGCATTTCTCACTGTGAACTGAAAGATTCGATTATGATGATCTTCAACTGCATGAGTACCGATCTAGCCCCTTGGTGTGTTTTTCACTGGAATCAGACCTCATGTTGTAGAGTGCAAATGTAAGTTGGCAAATGCAGTAAGTGGTCCAGACAGTATGGTTGCTTCTTTCTGATCCCAGCCCCTATTCCTCTCCAGTGACACTGTGGTCTTGCCATAGATGAGAACTGTCTGAGAAAGCCTTAGGTCTTATGTTTGAATTCACTCTGCTGCTATCATAAATTTTGCAAAAGAGAAAAATAGCTCAATTCATTTATTATTGGCCAGTACTAGGCTCCAATCTTGATTCCTTCCTACCAGAGAATGGCAGTAAATAACATATTCGGCTTCCCAACCAATCAGGTTAGCATCCACTCCACTCTTTTACAGGTAGCAGAGTGAGGGTAGGGAAGAAAGTGATCGTTGTTTTTATATTCAGATCTACTGTTCTATGGGCTTGCATCCTACGTTCTTTTTTTATATCTACACCCTTCTTCACTTTTCCAACTATTTTCTTCCTGTTTTTTCCTACCCTATATCAGATAATCTCTTATTCTTCTAGCTTTTCCTCAATTTCTTCCAATGTGCTCTATATTTCTTTTCTTCTTCCCCCAAATACATATAAATCGGAATGGTGTTGGGCTAGAATTAGAAAATTTGTATCATGATTAACTTATTATTTGTTCAAAAAGGATTTGGGGTTGGTGAGCATGGCAGATTATATTTCCCAAAGATGACCACAGTTGTATCTCCCATCCCTCATGCTCTTCTGGAATTTTGTCACTTCACCATCAAGAGGTGGAGTCTCATGTCTCTCTTCTTGAACCTGGCAGGCCTTTGTAACTGCCTCAACTAATAAAGAATGGCAAAAGGGACATTATGTTATTTCTGAGGCCAGGCCATGAAAATGCCATGTACTTCCATTTTGTTTTCCTGAGACACTTGCTTTTAGAACTCAGTCATCATGCTATGAGAAAACCCAAGCAGCCCAGGGAGGGGTCTACATGGAGAGGAACCAAGATGGTTGTCCCACAGACCTGGCTGAGCTTCCAGACGAAAACCAGCACCAACCTGCCACCCATAAGAGTGAGTCATTTTGAAAGTGTCTCCTCCAATCTCCAACTAAACTGTCCCAGTTGAGGGCATGTGGAACAGAGACAAGTTGTCATGGCAAAGCTCTGCCCAAATTTCAGATTCATGAGCAAAATAAATGTCTGATACTGTTTTAAGTTAATAATTTTATTGTGTAGCAACAGATAATAGATACACTGAGACTTAATCTTTCCAGAACTTGTTGTATTTAGTGTTCAGAAAAGCATGTCTCAAATTCTATCAAATCCCATCACATTTTGAAACAATTACCATTTTGTTATTTAGTGTGTTTTGTTTGAGTCTCAGATGCTGTTTCTCTTAGAAGTTTTATAAAACCTTGTTATTCAAAGTATGGACCACGGACCGGGACCAGCAGCATCAGCTTCACTTTGGAAGCTGCTAGAAATGGAGAATCTTGGGTCCCACACCAGACTTACTGAATCGAGAATCAGAATCTTAATAAGATGCCTAGGATATTCATGAAAGTTTGAGAAACACTGGTATAAAGAACAAGCTTGTAAAACAGGTTGCAGGTATAGACACTAGACAATTTATTATTTGCTTTTATTGCCACCCTAACTGTATGTGTGGGGGGTTGGGAGATGAAGGAGATGGAGGACAAATGTTACAACAGAAGTAGAAATGGCTGGGGAAGGGAGGACCTGGGAGCCCAAAATGGGCCTTGAGACTCTAGACTGTGTGAGGTATGTTTCAATTGTTTTACTCTTGGGGGTTTGGGACATTATGGAGAATAAGATGGAGAGATAGTAGAGGTACTTTACTTTTTTCATAATTGACAACATTCTATTATAGAATAGACTGTGCTTGTCTTGAAAATAATATATATGTTTATTTTGTAAAAATAGTTTTAAAACCGTTTAGGAATTCCCAGGAGGAAATGTTCTCTGAGATCGGAAATAAACTATTATTATTGTTGCCATAAGTTGGGGTTTGAGTGTTCACACACCATGCCTTTCTTGGGTAAGTGACTTTATAATGGTTTGATCCCTGCCCTAGAGTACAAAGGAGCCCCTTTATCTTCATATCTGATTTTTCAAGATACTCAGCATGTATGAAGTATATCTATAGTCCATTCTCTACAGGTTACATTTTCTAATCCTCAAAGTTTAGTTCTCACCAGCAGACATGACTTGTAGAATTTTGTATGTTAATGACAATAATTTCCCATTCAGTGGTAGCTTTTGTTCCCTCCACAGCTCCTTAGCAAACTTGTCATTGATGTCCAGATACTGCATTGCTCTGATTGAAATACGGTCACTTCCAGAGAAAAATGACAGACAATTAAAAATTGTCTGGTTTGAAAAAGGTCAAATGCAACCATGAAAACAAGGGTATTTGTTGTTGTTAGAGCTCTTGAGGGAGTTAAAAACTCAAATTTATTGGGATGGTATCCTTATTCCTGGAAATGGCTATTTCCTCTTCTTTCCTGTCTTATTTTCTCTTAAGAGAAGATTTTTCTCTCTCAAACTGGTTTCAACTCTTTTTGTGTTTAATATGCCATATAAAAGGGCTGATGGTCATCAGACTCTAATTATATTAGGGTAATTAGTAGAACTATAACTGGTAGCTTAGGGAAGTGGATTGTGCTTATATCCATCCTGACCACACTTCTGAAATGAGACACTAGACCATATCAATGTAGTCATGCTGCCTATGCCTTAGGAATAGAAAAGGAGAGGAAAATATGTGAGCATATTCCCCTGATCATAAAGGTATCCAAGTGTGCTTTCCAATATACAAAGGGAAGAATCAAGTTTATTATTTTGGCTGGAGCTTTGGCAATTAACAGAAAATCCCCCTTCTCAGCTGAACTAAATGATAAGTTGATTATCTTACAGAAGTTCAGAGGTAGGTGACTTCACACTAATTCATCAGGAATCATTTCTTTCCTTCTGTTCTGCTAATCTTAGCATATAGATGTCCTCAGACTGGCTTGCCACATGGTCACAAGACGGCTGCATCAGCTCTAGGTCTTCATATTCTTGCACAAGAGGTAGAGAAAGAGACCTGCTTATAAGACTGAAGATAGCCTTGAGACGCCTGGGTGGCTCAGTCAGCTAAGCGTCCGACATTTGATTTCAGCTCAGGTCATGATCTCAGGGTTGTGAGATCGAGCCAGTGTCTGGCTCTGTGCTGGGTGTAGAGCCTGCTTAGGATTCTCCCTCTCCCTCTGCCCCTCCCCACACTGCGCTCACTCTCTCTCTCAAATCTCTCAATAAATAAATAAATAAAAATTAAAAAAAAAAAAAGATTGAAGAAGCCCTGTCCCAAAGCCCCTCAGCAAATTCTCTTTGTGTTTCATTTGTCAGATTTACATCACATGCCCATGTTTGAACAAATTACTAGCAAAGAGATGAGAACGCTGTTATTGACATTTTTCAGGACATTCCTGAGTCACAGGGGAAAAGACTGGGTACCTGAACAAAATATGAAGTTTTGTTAGCAAACAAAAGGGTAGGATGTGGTGAATGGCTACCCTTGAAATTAAAATGGACCCCCAGCACTGTTGTTAAGGAGAATCACCTATAGTAGCATTAAAATGATTTTAAAAAGGACAACAATCATGCCACTCTTAATTAATTTTATTATGCAAATTTCATTCTAGTCTTTGTCCGCATGTTGTATACTTTTACATAGTTGAAATCTTAATTTTATAGTCTATGTTTACCATGCAAATTATTGTGAATAATATTTGTACACATTTTACATTATTGTTATCACCTTTAATGACTAAATTCTCTTTTATTGAGTTGATTTTAATCCAGCCTCTATCATTTGAACATTTTATTATCATTAATATAACTTCCAGAAACCTTTATAAGGGATATTTGTATTAAATGAACATGAAGCATGAGGTTTTTATCAGCACATTAGGAAGAGCAAGGGCAAGTAGCCGAGAGATCATCAGACTTGAAGTCTGAGATAAGAGTTTTGTCTTAACCCTGCTACAAGCTGGCTGTGTTCCTTTTGACTGGCTTATTAATTTTGTGGGCCTCAGTTTCCTTTCTTGGAAAAAATGAATTTGGAATAAATAACATCTAAGATCACTTCCAGCTCCTATTGTCCATAATTTTATGAATTCTAAGCTCCTCTGAAAAGCCTGAGTGCTTGGGCCTCAGGCTAGAATACTGACTTATTAGAGGCATCAAGATTGAACACTGGTGGCCACATTATGCCTGTAGAAAACTTGGGTTTAGCCAGCTCATTTTTATGTAAAGTGAATGCAAGTACTTTTTAGATAGAACATGCACTATCCATTTAGACTGCAGTGTTATCTGCTGTTGTTTTACACAAGGATGCTTCATAGTCTCATAGTCCTTGTCTTGCCCCTGAAGGCCTTTGAGTTTGCAACCCCTGGAAGAAGGTGAGACTGGTGATTCAGTGAGTCACCCACCTGCACTCAGCACCTAGCTTTCCATGGAAGTTTTCCTTTGGAGCATTGTTGAAAGGCAGCCTTATTTGTTCGCAAGATCCAGTGATGGTTTCCATGTTATGCACATAAACACCTTGTCAGGCACCAGAGACAGGTTGGAGAGGATGATTGATGGGAGTGGGCTTGTGAAATCACACCTGCTGTCACAGCAGATGGGGAAGAAAGCCGGAGTAACCTGTGGAATTGCTGATCCTTTTTGAAAATTCACTCCTAAAAACATTATTTTCGTTCTTTTACATACTTTAGAAAGAGCCAGTATCACAAACCGGGCTCTAGGGGAGTGACTACTCTGTGAGTTTTCAGGAGTATAATTTCAATAAAATAACAAGAAGCCTTCAGCAACCAGGTGAACTGGTGTTTGAACTCTGAGGCGGTGAGGCAACTCTTTCTTTGCCAGGCAAAAAAAAAATGTCATTTAAACTGCAATTTCTGGCTGGCTGCCCACAGGGCATATAAGCCTATCCTCAGTGAATGTTATCCCAGTCCACCCATAGCACTGCCTTTGGAGCACAGAATGCATCTTAGAGAGAGAGAGAGAGAGAGCAGCAGCAAAAGAGATGAAATTGACTTTGTACAGAGCAAACCAATGAATGGGCAATGTGAAACATGGCTATTTATACCAACAGGGAATCCATGTGGACCCAAGGAAGTGCTCTGAGGTCACCGTTTCAACTTCATTTATTGTTGGCTCTGTCCTGCACAACTTAGCATTATGTTATCCTAATGTTACCTGATAGGCATTAAAAAAATTTATCCAGCAAACTAGTTGTGTCTCCACTATGTTTACTACACTGTTTTATAGAAGGTGCAAAGAAGTATATTTGGGTAGGGAGAATATGCCCGTGTGCTGAGTTAAGAAACAGGGGATGAGTTTAACAGGACTAGGCAGCAGGCTACAAGGGAGAGGCGTCAAGGTAGGATATGATTAAATCCAAAGGAATCCTACAGACAGAGCTGTATATGAAGAGGGACAGGCAGATCTTCTGAGTGGAATAAGACTTTCCAGAGAAGCTGGGAATTGATCTGAGTGTTACAGAGCCTAGGAGTAAGGTTTGAGCTAGGGTGCAGTAAGGGAGAAAAGTTTCACATACCAGAGTCCAAAGTCTCAGGAAGTTCAATTATTCACTTCCTCAGTCCTGCCTGCATGCATTCATTCATTTGTTCAACAAATACTCATTGAGCATCAGTTCAATGCCATGCCTGTTTTAGGATGGGGGTAATCAGTGGGTAATCGTGACAGACAAATCCCTGCTCTGATAAGGGAGACCGAGAATAAAACAAACAAACAAAGGAAAAGTTTCAGGTAGTGATTAGCATTATGCAGAGGGAGGTAGAATTGGGTGATGTGACAGTGATTGGGTGACCACAACAGAGTAGGTGCTTTCTTTGCTTCTCTGAAGATATGATGGCTAAGCGACGATCTGAATGACAGAAAGCAGCCAGCCATGCAAAGGTCAGGGGGAAGGAGCATTCTTGGCAGAGAACAGCTGGTGCAGAGGCCTTGAGGTGGGAACATGTTTGGCACATTTGAGGAGGCCAGTGTCACCGGAGTGTAGTGGATGACAGGAGGGGTGGCACAAGGTGGTACTGGAGAGGGAATATGCCAGATGGCTATAGTTTGGATTTTATTCTAAGTGGGATGGAAGATATTTGAAGGCTTAAACAGAGAAATGATATATTTAATACGCAGAGCCCTCTGGCTGCTATATATGAGAATGGGTCACAAGAGGAGCAAGAGAGGAAGCAGTGGTCAGTGAAGGGGCCAGTGTGGCAATCCAGAAGCACATTGGAGTTCCTTGGACTCCAGTGGTGGTACTGGAGATGGGGGAGAAGTGATTACATTTGGGTTATGTCTTGGATATAGAGTTGACAGGACTTAACGATAGATTGGATGTGGCCATGAGGGAAATGGAGTTGCCAAGATAGTGACAGAATTGGACTCAATTATTAAGAATGTGCTGGTTTCTCTGAAATGCTTGTGGAAGCTCTATCACAGCATTGAGCTCTCCAAAAAAAGTAAGTATATTGTGGAAATAAAGACCAAGCAAATGAGAAAACCAAAGGTTATTTATTCAGAGCTCTCTAATAGCCATGGAGTCAGCCATTGTCACTAGTGTTGTGGCAGAGATTCAAAGGCAGGCAGCTTTATAGTGAAAAAAGGGAAGGCTTTAGGTGTGCCCGGATAGGAGGCTGTTGGTATAGAGAAGCTCTACATGGGCTGGAGCGGGGTGTCCTGTGTGATTGGTTAGGGATGCGTATTTGGCTATCTGTGGTTGGTCCTAAATTGGAAGTGGGGAAAATCATTAGGGAAGTTGAGAGGCCAGTACTAAAATAACTGGAATGAAAAGAGGAATAAAGAGGATAACAAACAGTTAATGCTTCCATGTAGGGTTGGAGACTGGCTGAGCGGACTGAGGAGCGGCTACTTCTCCAGCCTGGAAGGCTCCTTCTCCCTACCTCTCAGAAGCATTCCTGAGTCAACCAAGCCTACACTGGGCTTCTGTTTCTCAAACTCTACCAACACAGAGCATCCCTACTGTGTATGAGAGCCTCTTCTGGCTTGGCAGGCAGAAGTGGGGTGGGGGAGCCGGGAGGAGAGGAACACTAACTGGAATCTATCTCAAACACTTGCACCTTCTGTTCTTGGAGTTTGTGTGTATCTAATCCTTGGAGTCCTTTACACAAGACATAGAGGGATACAATATCAAAGTCTAGGAAAAAAAATCCTAAAATATGCGTCTTAAATTTTGTTTATTCAGTTTTTCTGTGGATAAATGAATATACACACATAGTTTGAATGTTTGAACAAGGCTCAGTTAGCTTTTTTGTTGAGTTCACTAAGTACATATAACTTAGATTGTCTTATTGCCCTATTCCTCTTGCTACCATACTCTCAGTCAGTTCTAATTTAAAATATTCTATTCCATAAGTAAATTCATATCTGTCAGATCATGTATTCTGATTTTTGACTTATAGAATATGGTCAAGGTGTCAATCAGCTTCTATCCCTGTTCACCTCAGTGACGGAGTTTGCATGCCCTAAATGATATCCCAAAATGACACAGTGTGACTTTCTGTTCTGCTCCAAGTCAGTGTTTTAGACTCAGTTTCCTCATTGTATTTCCATCCAAATGGTGGTTTTCCCATCGAGTTGTGTTTCAGAAAGCATGCCCCGCAGGTTCCCCTGAATCCTGAATCCATTGTACTTTCTGTCCTCCAAACCTCTGAAGACATGTCAGGAATGCCAGGATTTCCGATCTTACAAAACCATGGTGCATTCTGTCATCAGCTTTCCAAGGGATGACCTTGGAGAGACTGAACCTGCTTTTCTCTGTTCCTTTGAAGGAAAGCATGTTGTGTTGTTTCACAAAAGTCACTTCTTACCTTGCCTCCTTCCACAGAAAAGACTAATATAGTCTTGGAACTACATTATTTGCAAAGATTTTTTTTTTCTTTTGAATGTGTGTGTGTGTTTAAGTGGGCTTGGAGCCCAGTGCAGGGCTTGAACTCATGACCCCGAGACAAAGACCTGAGCTGAGATCAAGAGTCAGATGCTCGATAGACTGAGCCACCCGGGCGCCCCCGCCCCTGCTTTTTTTCTTTTGAAATCACTCAAGTAAAACAAAATCTCCTCTTGCTTTCAAGTCATTTGCCACTAATGTTCAGAGCAAAATCTGCTTCTTGAAGGAGGAACAACTTTCCTAAGAAAAGCGTGTCTGCTCTCAATTCTTAGGAAATTCCCCCAGGCAGGTATCTCCAATCAGCTCTAATCTACTCACCAGTGATTTTTCTTCTAAAGGAACCTACTCATCAGTGATTTTTCTTCTAAAGGAACCACTTGAGGCCGAGCCAGAGGCTTGTCAAGTGCTTTAGGCCTTTTGGGGAGCATGGAGGAAGGGAAAGAGGGTGGGTGAAGAAGGGGGGCGGTGGAGGGGTTTATAAATCTGCTACTAAATACCAGTAAAACCTTTTCTGGAGAAAACTCCCTGAATTCTAAAAAGGAGAATGTTATTTCATGTAAGTTACTTTTGTTTTATTTTTGTCTTATTTTCAATAACTGGGAGATATTTTCAGAAATCTCTGTAAAATGAAGGCCAAGTACATACAGCCCTAGTCTAGTTAAGGGATGCCAAGCTGACATGTCCAAGGATGATGATGCACCCTAGTAAAAACATGAACATCAAAATGAGGTAGTGTTAAATGTTTGCAATCACATAGTCAATAAAATGTACAACATTATGGAAAGACTTCAATTATTCACAAGTTGGCTAACCAAAGTAACTAAGTTCCATACCAGTCTTTGTAACAGAAACTGGCAAAAAGAGACAATAAGACATAAAGTACTTTTTAAAAGTTATTGGTCTTGTGATTGAAAATCTAGATAGTTTTGCTTTCCAGTTTGAAGTTAATTCAAAGTGGGGAGGGGTAGCTAGTATATTGCAATGTTGGTTATTGCAATTAAGATTCAAAGAGTTAAATAGAAAGTATTTCTATTTATACTATAAAACAGTTTAAAATAATAAAATATCTTAGTTGTATATAAAATATCAATTTATCTAAGTAGAACATCTGACTTGATGATACTTATGGGACTAAGACTTTTTGGAGAATGGTTGATTGGATCTTAAATTGAAAAAGATTTAACAGTCTGATTAAAGTAAAGGAAATGTCCACAAAACTTCAAAACTACGTGACCTTAGGCTGTATAAGGAAAAGTTTACACAACCAGGAAGAGAATGTTCTCTTTGTGCTCCGGATTGTCCAGGTAACCTTTGGAATGTGAAACAAGAGCACATTTTGAGCAACATGGTCCTGTTGGTGGGGGTATTCATGCCACCATGAATGACTCACACAGTGTCTCTCACACTAACTGTGCTTTGTGATCTACCCCTAAATATTTTTTAATTGGAGTATAATTGACAAACTGCCCATATTTGAAGTATGCAATTTGATAAGTTTTAACATAAGTGTGGCACCCCTGCAAACATCACTATGATCAAGATAGTGAACAAATTCATCACCCACAGGAGTTTCCTTGTGCCCATTTGTAATTCCTCCCAACTATCCCCTTCTGTATTCAACCTCCATTTCCAGGCAAACAGTTCTATGCTTTCTATCACTACAAATTAGCTTGCATTGTTAAGAATTTTCTTTAAATAGAATCATACAGCATGCATTCTTTTTTGCATTTTACTTGGCATAGTTATTTTGTACTCATGTTGTGTGTATATGAATAATTCATTTCTTTTTAACACCAGGTAGTATCCCATTGTTTATCCATTTCCAGTTTTTGATTATTACAAACAAAGCAGCTTTGATCATATACATACAAGTCTTTGTGTGGATATGTGCTTTATTTCTCATGGACAAATACCTAGGAAGAGTAGAATGGCTGGATTGTGTGATAAGTGTAAAAGAGTACCACACTGTTTTTAAAGTGGTGGTACTATTTTATATTCCCATGACAGCATATGAAATTTCTAAGTTCTGCTGTATCCTTACTGATCCTTGTATGGCCAGTCTTTTTATTTCAGTCATATCAGTAGATGTGAGGTGATAGCTCATTCTGTTTCCTAATGAATAATGATGTTGATATGATAACTTGTGTTTTCCTAATGAATAATGATGTTGAGCATGTTTTCATGTACTTATTTAGATCTGTATTTCTTTTTCTTGTTTTTATTTTTTTTTAAGATTTTATTTATTTATTTATTTGAGAGAGAATGAGTGAGAAACAGCATGAGAGGGGAGAGGGTCAGAGGGAGAAGCAGACTCCCCACTGAGCCGGGAGCCTGATGCGGGGCTCCATCCCAGGACCCTGGAATCATGACCTGAGCCGAAGGCAGTTGCTTAACCAACTGAGCCAACCAGGTGCCCCACCATCTGTATTTCTTCATATCAGTGAAGTGTCCCTTCAAATCTTTTCTTCATTTTATACTTTTTATTTTCTGATTATTGAGTTTTGAAAGTTCATTATACATTCTGGATACAAGTATTTTACCTGATATTTGCTTTGCTAATATATTTTTCCAGTCTGTATCTATTTTTTATTTTTTTAATACTGTCTTTTGAAGAGCAAAAGTTAAAAATTTTGATGAAGTCCAATTTGTCAATATTTTCTTTTCAGTGGATTGTATTTTGGTGCCTTATATAAGAAATTTTGCCTAACCCAGGTCACAGAGATTTTCTTTTTCTTTTTTTTTTTCTAGAAGTTTCATAATATTAGGTTGTATAGTTAGGTCTATGATACATTTTGAGTTAATTTTTGTTTATGGTATAAGACATGGATTGGAGTTCATATTTTTTTCTACTACCAGTTGTTGAAAAAGCTATTTTTTTCTCCACTGATTTGCTCTTGCCCCTTTGTCAAAAATGAGTGTCCTAATATGTATAGGTGTGTTTCTGGATTCTCTGTAATTCCACTGATCTACTTGTTTATCTTGACACCAGGACCACACTGTCTTGATTACTGTAGCTGTATAAGGCTTGAGATCAGGTCATGTCAGACCTCTCTGACTGCTCTTAGTTTTCAAAGTTGTTTGGCTATTCTAGGTACTTTGCATTTCCATACAAAGTTTAAAACCAGCTTTTACTTTTTACCAGAAAAGTCTGCAGGGATTTTGATTGGAATTACAAGTACTCCATAGATCAATTTGAGGTCTTCCTTACAAATCAATATTGAAATTTTCAACACATGAATAAAGATATATCTTCATTTATTTAGGTCTTAGTTTATAACAGCAATATTTTGTAGTCCTTAATGTATATATCTTTCATTTTTGTCAGATGTATCTCTAAGTATTTTATATTCTTAATGCTATTGGCAATGATATTCTATAATTTCAATTTCAAGTTGTTTGTTGGTAGTATATAGAAATACAATTTTTTTTTTTTTTAAGATTTTTATTTACTTATTTGTTTGACAGAGAGAGACACAGAGAGAGAGGGAACACAAGCAGGGGGAGTGGGAGAGGGAGAAGCAGGCTTCCCGCGGAGCAGGGAGCCTGATGCGGGGCTCGATTCCAGGACCCTGGGATCATGACCTGAGCTGAAGGCAGACGCTTAATGACTGAGCCACCCAGGAGCCCCCAATTGTTTTTTATATATTGATCTTGTATCCTGCAACCTTGAACTTACTAGGTCTAGTACTTTTTAAATATAGATTCATTTGGATTTAATAAATAGTGATTGTGTCATTTGAAAATAATGACAGTTTTATTTTTTTCGAATCTGGCTGACTTTTATTTCTCTCTCTTTCTAAATAAATAAATAAATAAATAAATAAATAAATAAATAAATATTTGTACTGTGTTTCATTTTTGATAGTTTCTGTTTTTAATGTCAAGTTTACTAATCTTTTCTTCTGTAATGTCTAACCTGCCATTAATCCCATTCAATACATTTTTTAATCTCCCAAATTGTAGTTTTCATGTCTAGAAATTCAATTTTTTTCCTTTGCATGCCTGTACTTTCTGAATATCAAGAATGCAGTTGTAATAATGATTTTAATGTCCTTATCTGCCAAATTTAATATCTGGATCAGTTCTGGGTCATTTTTGATTGATTTTCCCCTCCTTCATTATAGGGAGTTAATAACTATTGGAACTAACCCCTGAGTGACATTTAAAAATTTCTTGGTTTAACAACTGATCAGCAGGCCAAAAATTAAACAGTCCAAATTATAATGTAAATCAGAAGAGCCATGAAGAATGTCTTTAAAGAGAGGCATATACATTATGAATTGATTGTTAGGAACCTGGAAGTACAAAGTACGTTACTGATGAGAAGAAGGTGATGAATGAGACCTGACAAGAGCAGCGACAGAGAAATACAATTAGAAATTCAGAGAAAACTAAGTGCACATGAGAAAGTCATGTTATAACAATGAAGTAAATTACACTGTATGATTTGAGCAATTGATGGAAATGGAAAAGCAGCGTTTTCTGAAATAATGAAGCAAAATCTCAGATATTTCAGGAAGATGAAGAGGATCAACTGATGTTTTGTATTCATGTGTAGTTTCTTTGGGCTTGTCATAATCACTAGATTTAATAATATTGCTATAATGTGTTTAGTTTTCCCTCTTGAAACTAATTTGTCTTTTTTATAAGCGATGTTTTCTTTCAGAGAAACATGTTCCTATTAATTTCCTCCAAAGTTTCAAGCTTTGTTCTCTTTTTAAATAAAAAAATATTTTTGTTCTTGCTGTTTAATACTAGCGGTATCTTCAGATGCTTAAGAGGCATTTGATGAAGTGTTACTTCTTGGAAACTTAAACTCATGCTCATTAAGAAACACATATTGAAAAACTCACACAACCACTTAACCGTCTTAATGTTTTTTCTTAATTTTTTTTTTTTTAACATCGAAGAAAACATTTTTGGATGGAATAGTTCTTGTTTTAAAGAAATTGTTTTCTGAAGTTCAGTGATACCTAAGGTTTCCTTTTAGGTCATATTTTTCTGTCACATTGAAATAAAATTATATCTCAGGCTTTTATTTAAGAAGAAAAGACATATATATTGGCAACCTTTGTGTTGGGTGAGAAATTTATCATTCTTTTGTTTCTTTCCTGTCTCCTCTCCCAAGTCCTAGATTTTATTAATAAAATTGGACATCTTATATTCAGATTATTTTTGTTATCTTTTAGATTATTTATTATATTTCTGACTAAAGAATTACATTTGGAATTACTATTACTTCTAAAAACAGCGAATAGCAATTCTTTTTTATTAGAGAGTACTGTAGGTGGTTTTCTCTGGGAAGCAGACATGGAGATATGGTACAGTGCAACTTGTATCTCTGCCCAATCCTGCTTTTCAGGACCCTTGTTCCTAGAAAGGATTTCCTACATCTTCCCTTTTATGCTTCTCCTCCAGATGCCACACATTGCTGTTTCTTGTAATTGAAATGTTTTCAGTTTTGTCCTTCAGCTTTCTGCAATATTCAATCTGCTATTCATTGGTTTTTATGACTGTTTTTAATTCTCACAATAATGGCTTGCTTGTTTTAAGTCTCCATGAAATCTTTCCTTCTTTTATATCGCTTTCTCTTTATTATTAATGGTTTTAGTTTCATAAATAAAATGTTCTTTCTCAAGAATTCTAAAAGAAACAAGAACATTTGGGGGAAATTTCTCCTTCAAAGAAGACATTTTTCCCCCTTCCATTTGAGTGATCTTCTTCTTTGGGATTATTTATATATGTTTTAGAATTGCATTTTCATTTTTTTATTGGCTTTTAGCCATATGTATTTGGTTTGCATTTTATTGGTTGCTATAGGGTTTATAATATACATCTATAACTTTTCATTGTCTGTCCACAATTAATATTAACATGAATAATATTCACTTCACATGAAATGTAAAAATATTTCAACCATAAAGGTCCATTTATTCCTACTCGTATTCCATAGGCTATGTTTGTTATATGTATTTCATTTATATGCATTATAAACTCCAACAAGATAATGCTATTGTTTTTGCTTTAAACAATTTGATGCATTTTAAGGAAATGAGAGGAATAAGTAGTCCTATATATTTACCAGGTATTAACAACTTCTAAAGCTCTTCATTCCTTGCTGAAGATTTTTATTTCCATTTGGTTTCATTTTTCCTTTAGCCTGAAGAACTTCTTTATACTTTCTGATAGCTCACCTCTACTGCAGATTAATTCTTTTAACTTTCTTTATTTTGTCTTCTTTTTTTGAAGGATATTTTTGCTGGATATAGAATCTTGGATTGACTTTTTTTTTTCCCTTTCAGTACTTTGAAGTGATTGATTCTCTATCTTTGATATTCAGCAGTTTGATTATAATACTGCTACCTATGGTTTTCCTTGTGTTTATTCTGCTTAGAGTTGAATGTGCCTAAAGTTGTGTTTGTAAATTTACATTTTCACTAACATTGGGAAACTTTAGGTCATTATTTTTTCAAATATTTTTTATGATCCCTTTTCACACTTTTCTCCTTCAGAGACACTAATTATATGTGTGCTAGACCTTTTGATATTGTCCTATGAGTCTCTGAAAGCTGTTATTTTTTTCTTCCAATACTTCTTCTTACTTCTTCAGATAGAGTAATTTCTATTGACTTACCTTTATTTTTCCCTTTGTCATCTCCATTCTATTGTGGGTCCATGCAGTGATTTTTTAAAAACATGTTTTAATTTTTCATTTCTTAAATTTACATTTGGTTTTTAAAATATAGTTTCTATATATCTGGTGAGAGTTCCTCTCATTTTTTTTTCATTGCAAGCATGATTTTATTTAACTCATCAAGCATAGTTATCATAGCTGCTAATCCAACATTTGGGTCATTTTATAGTTGTTCTTCATTTATTTTTCTCTTGAGAATAAGTCACATTTTCCTGGTTCTATGTGTGTTGAGTAATTTCATCCTTGACATTGTGAACGGTAGGTATGGATTCTGTCACATTCTTCTACAAATTTATTTTGCTGGTATCGTTTAGTTAGGCAAGTGACCTGATTGTACTAAAATTGCAAATTCTGTCTTTTAGGTGGCAACTCAAATCTTAATTCATTTTTTTATCTTTAGTTGGAGTTTGCCCCACACATGTGTGGTTCAGGAGTGAACCAGAGATTTAGACTGAATTTATACACAGACTTTGGGGCTTTTCCACTCTGGTTCCTTTTTTTCCTGGGATTCATCCCTCAATTTCTAGTGGCTGTGGTTCTCCAACACTGTCATCTGGTTCTTCAGACCAGACAGATTATGAATTTCTATTGGAGTTTTAGCTGCTCTGAGCAGTTACTCACTGCAGTCCGCCTTCAAGTTAAATACCATCAAAAGGAGAACTTTGACATGTGCTCATTCTTTTTACACTCCTTTAACACTCCTCCGGGATCTGACTGCTTTTGTTCATTCTCTGGTGCCTTCAGATAGTTTACCCTTTGTATTTTGTGCAAAGTTTATAGCTGTCATCTGCAAGAGAATCAGTCTGGTTGGAACTTACTTTGTCATAACCAGAATTGGAACCAAATTCTTTTCTTTTGAATCACAGAATCTTTATAAAGACAGTAATTTTCCTGTGCTTACTCATCTTTAGGAAGTCAATTTATGCTTGACATTTATTAGCTTACTGTAAAGCAAGAGTTGGAATGGCTTCTTTAAGAGGTTGATGTGGTCAGTTTCTCAGCCCTAAGTGCAAAATGAAGAAAAAAGTATAAAGTGAAAGTTTACTTATTTTGTAAATCTGTGTTATTAGTGTAGAGATGCTGAAGGCTTAAGGGAGTGAAGAGGTAGCTGGAACCAGGAGCAAACTCTACAGGGAATTTTGCCTCTGTGACAAAGGGTTTCTCTTTTGTGTTTGGTATGGGATAACCTTAGCAGTGTTTCTGATTTTTTGCCTGGCAGGGCAACCTATACCAGATATTATGTTGGAACTTAAGCCTCACCTATTCTCAGCTCAGTATACGAATTAACTTTCTAGCAATTAGAGCTTGCCAATACTGAGTTTGATCTCACATACATAGTGAGTTTTTATCATTAGAATCATTCAAATGGAAGCTTGATGATCATCCATACTTTCTTATTATTACCTCTACTTTTATTATGAGAGGTGGTGGGAGAATATGTTACATTCTCCCTGGCACATAGGCATTGAATAACTAAAGGCTGCATAAACAAATATTTATTGAATTCATTGTATGAATGAATTAACAGAGACTTTTTTCCCCCTGCAATATGGGTAGGTATTTTACAAGAGCAAGGATTGAAGAATTAGGGTAAACATTGTCTAATGTCTTTAGAATATTCTGGTGGAAGGAGGCATGAATAGGGTATTAGAACATTTTTTAAAAAAAAGCAAGTATTTGATTACAATCAGTTATTTGAAACAATCAGCATATGAAACTGAAAATACCTGTTTTAAAATAATTTGAAATTATCCCTGTAGGAGAAATTTGAACTGTGATGGGGTGGCTCATGGCATGCTTTCAGAACCTAGAAGCGTTCATATGTTCAACTCTTCGTCTTTCTTTTGCTAGTTCTTTATGTTCTTAAAGGAAAAGCTGTCTGTTGGAGTGTTACACAATTTGAACACTCAGACAGGTGTTCCTTGCCTTCTGGTCTAGCTATCAGATAATCATCATAAACAGTACCAAAATGAGTCTTATTTCCTATCAAGAAAGGTTAGAACAGACTTGACGTTCATAATTAGTCATACTCAGGAAGCAGTCTGCTTTATCTAAAGATGTTGGCACAGTCATATTGACTTTTTAAAAACATTTGTAAGCATGAGGTGATTTGGACACTAGAAACTACCTGGAGGCTTTTAATTGCTTTGGGGATTTCATCTAATTCTTGCAGTTACTCCAGTCATGGCTATTATTCAATTCGTACCTCCCTCCCTTCCTTGCCTCCACTTCATTAGTTGAACAAAGCAAGATTGCATGATAGTACAGTAGAATACCATTCACATAGTAAGTGTCCATTAAACATTTGTATGGAGAAATGAATGGTCTATTTTATTCATCAGGTACCTGGAAACTAAAGTTAAATAATTCTTCCCTCATTTAAAGTTGCACAGACAGATGTTTATAAACTTTGGTAGGAAAGTAATAGTGCTGGGGCGCCTGGGTGGCTCAGTTGTTAAGCGTCTGCCTTCGGCTCAGGTCATGATCCCAGGGTCCTGGGATCAAGCCCCACATCAGGCTCTCTGCTCCGCGGGAAGCCTGCTTCTCCCTCTCCCACGCCCCCTGCTTGTATTCCCTCTCTCGCTGTGTCTCTCTCTGTCAAATAAATTAAAAAAAATCTTAAAAAAAAAAGAAAGGAATAGTGCTCTAAAATAATCTTAGCTGTCATTTAATGTACACTTTGATATGTGCCAGGCCCCTTCCTAAATAATTTATATGCATAATTTCATTTATACTTTATAATACCTTATGAGCTAGGCATTGTTATCCTCATTTTACAGAGAAAGAGACTGAAGCATTAGAGAGATTGGGTAACCAGCTCATGATCACTCTCTCAAGAAGCAGGAGAGCCAGGGTTTGAACCCCAGGACACCTGGCTTCAAGTTTGAGCCCTTAACCACTGATTTAGATTGCCATAAGAAAGTAGCCATTATAACTGAGCAACTTTAGAACACTGTGGAATCACTTCAAATCCTGAGGGAAACTGAGATGAAAAGAGGATGATCTAATGAAGGCAAATTTGTTTTTGTATAAATTTTACCTATCCCCTAAGTTATTGTAGGCAATATGGTAGTCTCTCCCTTAATTCCTTCCCCAATTATTAGAGCTAAGAATTTGTGGAAAATATAGTCCTCCAAAAATGGCAACCAAGGGAGTGGCTGTTGGTGGAAGCAAATCTGCCCTCCCCCTTACAACCTCTTTCACAGCGCAGATCCAGCAGGACCATAGTCCAAGGTATCCATACTATTGCCTGTATGGTTAAGTATTTAATTCTATAATTTGTTGAGCAGCTACTGTACCATGCTATATTTTTTCTTAAGTTGTGGTAAAATAGATATAACATAAAATTTGTCATTTTAATCATTTTTAAGTGTACAATTCAATGGTTTTAATTACATTCATAATGCCATGCAACCATCACTACTTTCTGTTTCTAAAAACACTTTCATCATCCCACACAGTAACTCTGTGCCCCTTGAGCAATAAGTCCCCATTCCTCCCTTCCCCCAGTCCCTGGTAACCTTGAATATACTTTCTGTCTCTATGAATTTGCCTATTCTGTACAAAGGTTCCAATTTCTCCACATCCTTACCAACACTTATTTCACTTTTTAAAAAATGATAGCCAGCTTAGTAGGTATGAAATGGTATCTCATTTTGGTTTTGATTTGCATTTCCCTGATGACTAATGATGTTGAGCATCTTTTTGTGTGTTTAGTGGCCATTTGTGTATCTTCTTTGGAGAAATACTTAGTCAAGTGCTTTTGCCCATTTTTTAATGGAGTTGTCATCTTTTTGTTGTTTAGCTATAGGAGTTACATTCAGTATCTTTAATCTTCATCACAGCCCAGCAAATGAGACATTATTACTCTAACTTCAAAAAGGAGAAAACCAAGGCTGAGAGAGGTTGGGTTTTTGCCTGAGATCCTACAATAAGTGGCAGAGCCAGAATTTGAACCCATATGTGGTAGGCAGTCTCTAAAATGGCTCCCCATGATGTCTTCCTCCTGGTATTCATGCCCTTGTGTAATCCCTTCCCCTTGAGTGTAGGCTGATGTTAATGGCTCATTTATACTGGATAGAATACAGCAGAAGAGATGGGATGTCATTTCTGAGATTAGGTTGCAGAAAAGTGTGACTTCCATCTTCTCTTTCATTCTCTTGCTTGTTTGCTCTGAGGGAAGCTAATTGCCATGTTGTGAGCTATGTGATACAGAGACTTATATGGCAAGGAGTTGAGGGATGCCTCTGGCCAATAGGCAGTGAGGAGGTGAGGCCTACAGCCCAGAATACTGTGAGAACTGAATTCTGACAACAACCGTGTGAAGTGCTTAGAAGTGGATCTTCCTTCAGTCAAGCCTTCAGATGAGACTGTAGTCGTAGCCAGCACCTTGATTGTAGCCTTGTGAGAGACCTTGAGATACAGGCTTCTGGCTAATCTGTGCCCCAATTTTTTTTTTTTTAAGATTTTATTTATTTATTTGACAGAGTGAAAGAGAGAAAGAGAGAGCATGCACAAGTAGGGGGAGTGGCAGGCAGAGGGAGAGAGAGAAGCAGGCCCCCTGCAGAGCAGGGAGCCCAATGCAGGACTCAATCCCAGAACCCTGGGATCATGACCTGAGCTGAAGGCAGATGCTTAACTGACTGAGCCACCCAGGTGCCCCTGTGCACACATTCTTGAGCCACAAAAACTATGAGATAATAAATGTTTGCTGTTTTAAGCTGCTAAGTTTTGGAGTAATTACTTATACAGCAACCTATAACTAACATACCATGCTTACGGCCCTTTTGGTAAGGACCTGAAATTGGTTTAAATGCCAGGCAAAGACACTTTAAAGAAAATAATGAAGCAAGTAATCTCTGTGGACCTGTTTGGGCACAATATCCAGGGCCAGCCTAAAGAAGAGCTAAACTGGGAAGTGGGAGTAGTTGAGCTCTCCATGGTTGTGAATAGTATACAGAAAATGTATTTGTGTATTGATCTCTAGATAGTTCAGGTTCAGCCTACACTCTAGTCTCCCTAGGAGCACAGAGGAGCTATTTTCTGAAATATCTTTACCTACTTCTCTGGCTTCTCTTTGTTCTACCATTGGGTGGAAGGGTACTAAGGAGAGGGATAAGACGGTTATGATTTCTTTCTACTTAAGAACTTGTTGGATAGTAACCACAATGTTTATTCTTCACTAGAGTTGTTCAGGCTTTGGGAAGAAAGTCAATCCATCAGCAGCAGCAGCAGCTGCAGCAGCATCAGTAACAACTATTGATGGTGATTAGTATTATGAACCTGTAGTTCTTGAATGAACTATAGGGGGTTCAAAGAAGCCCTTGAAATTATAAGCATGATGGTGTATGCTTGTGCAAATGTACATTTTTCTACAGAGAGGGGCCATAACTTTCATAGATTCTCAAAGGGGTATGGGATCCTGAAATAGTGAAGAACCACTGCTTGAGTTTCTTATTGGCATGCTTACTCCTGTCTTGAATCTCAGATCAGGGTGGACATTTTATGCTGTCTAGAGCCTCCTGTTGTTTTTTTTCAGATCACCAGACGGGACCGTTTGAATACTGACAGCAACTCACCTTGGCCCAAAGTAGCCACAACTCTCAAGATACTGTGCCTGGGATGGCTAGACACCTCCTAAGAGGACCTCTGTTCCAGCCAGTGGAGTCTAAATCCTCCCTGCTGTGAGTCTCCTCAGTGTTGTTGCTTCTCTCTTTCAAAGTAATTTACTCTTAAACATTCCTGATAATCCCAAGAAGAGACTCTGGCAAATTTGAATCTTTTGTCTAGTGTCAGAATGATAAACAACATTGAATGTAGAAGGTCTCTAGTTCAACATCTCTATTATCTTATCACAGTCTCCTTGACACTCTCCAGTGTTGAGGAGTTCCTATCACCAATGGAAAAAGCCTATTCCATTGTTGGACACTTTTGTTGGAAATACCTTTTTTTTTACTTTCAGATTCTCTGTGTTTTCTGTGACTTACACCCATTGGTCTTTGTTCTCTCCCTAGGACAATCCTAGGGTTGTTATCTTTCTTCTCCCACATTGGGAACCATTCTAATAATTGAAGAAAGCTCTCAAGCTACTTTAAGAATTTGTGTCATGTTTTTGAGCTCCCTCATCTCATCCAGTCTGAGAGCAACTGATTATCTACAGTTAAGGAGAGTGTTTTTCTTCTCACTTAACACTTCTTGAACTGAGATGCATCCATTAAGTCTACCTTTCTATCAGTTTGTACTGTGATTTGTCAGTGATGGGCTTTAGATGCTGGAGAAGATATTGCTAATGTTATGTTTACACATATGTGTATATGTTTATATATGTTATGTTTATGCATGCACATATGTATACCATTACCAACAAGTGTTAACATCTAATTTCCCCACCCTGTAAAGAGAAGCCAGCACTGTGGTAAAGTCTTACTCTACCATCTTCACTGTGGGAGTGGTGGCAGAGAGAGTAAAGAACATAGTACATAATTGATCTGAGGATATCAGAAGGCAATGTCTATGCTGGCAGTTGATCAGGGTACCCCCAAACTGAGTGAAAGTAAACCTCCTGCCTCTCAGGCCAGTGAAAGCTTGGAATAGATTGTATGACTAAAGAAATAAGGAGTTATAACATTATTTAACAACTGGGTGCTGTGGAGTACTTCATACCACCATTTATGATTATTTAGTTGTATCTTTGTTTGTGGAAGTTTTCTATTATATTGTCCAATTGGAGTTTTGACTCTATACCAAGGAGCTTGTCCATTTCAGGAACGTGTTTAAACAGCGATGATCTGATTGAGACAGTGTACATTCTGTATTTCTGCAGCTCTTCCCAGCTTATGAAACATTATTTTCTGTTTTCTCCAATATTCTTATAGCATAGGCAGGGATCATTACCCTCTATTTTACAGATGAAGAAGCAGAGCCTAAGAGAGATCAAGGGATTTTCCAAAAGTCATAGACTTGGTGAGTGGTGGTAGAGGCTGGTGGCGGGGGCTTCTGATGCAGGCTTTAGACTCCAAGTCCCAGGTGCCATCTACCATTGCACATAGTGGGGTATAGTGAGCCAGGAATGGAACTTCTGGGGCTGCCCTTTTCCAACTGGTACCAGAAAGGTAAGTTGGAGATAAGGAGTATTAAAATTGCCCCTATATTGGATTCCTGTAAGAGAAACTGAATAGCTCTTTTATAATGAAAGTATAATTTACATACAGTGAAATGCACAGACACTAAATGTACAATTTGATCAGTTTTGACAAATGCAGATACTCATATAACCCATACACAGTTAAGATGTGGAACATTTCCATCATTCCAGAAACATTTCCATCACTTCATATCCTTCTCAATCAATCTCCCCCTCCTTCTCCACCAGTCCCCTCGGTCACATCCTCCTGCCAAATAACCTCAGTTCTGATTCCTGTCCCATAGATTTGGAGAACTGGTTTATGGTGGTTCTGTTTGGGTCAACTCTGGGAAGAGTTGGACAGGTAGCAGTGACTGTGTCATCTCTTCTGGTTGCCATGGTCAACCTGAAGCCAGGCCACATGTGAGCCACTTGGATCGGTCTGCCAACTTTATCACTGAACAGAGGCATTGTCTCTGTGACAACAACTGCCTTCTGCATTCACTAGGCAGTGAGTGACATTTAAACAGCTTTGAGATCTTGCCTGAGGCTTTCGTTGGCTCACATATAACATACTACTGGAATCCAGTTAATGTTGAGACCAGATAAAATATTACCCCCATCCTATTCCACCTGTGGGGAAAGTGGGCTATAAGCGCATAGATATCTACTCTGGGGTTCCTCTTTGAGGCACAGACTCTCCCCTGCCTATGGGGATGGGAAGATGAGTTACTCCTTAATGTCCATTAGCCATCATCATCATCTTCAATGGCAACCACCACTACCCCCATTTATTAGTGGTGACTCTGTGGCGATTCTGTCTCGGGTGACATGCATGGGGGGGGCCCTCCCTTTTGGGGAGGGAAATAGGTCTGAGAAATTGGACAATAGCCAGAAAGTGGCAGGTAATTGACTGGACCAGACTTAGGAGGTGCTTCTCAGGAGAGATGCCTGGCTTCCCAGTACAGTGTCCCTTATGTCAGGCCCATTTCTAGCCAGGGAAGCTCATTCGGGGGTAGGGTCAGCCAGGATGTTTTCCCTCCACCCCAAAACTGTCTTTCATGCCAGTTCCTTGAAAGGATATTCTTTGCTTCCTTCACCCACACAGCTAGAGTGAGGCCATTTTGTACTTGGAGCAAGATCCAGCTCAGAGTTTTCCCATCCTAGACTGAACCCATTCTCTGCCCTCGTTAGGAGAGGTGCTAGGAGAAGCTGGAGTGTGGAGCACACCGTCCCGTCGTCAAGATGGGGGTAGCAGCAGGAGAGAGCCTTTTTTCTTTTGAAAGTGTTCACTACATGCTCTCCTTGGTCATACCAGTGAAGTGCGGGGGTGGGGACCAGTTCACCTACACATTCCTGGTTGCGAAAGAGAGAACAGATCCAGACGGTAACTTGTTCTCATTTGTCATTGCCTATCTTTGCCTCCAACTGGCAAGCTCGAATGGACCTGGCTCTCGGGCAACAGCAGCAGGGAATCCTAGCCTTTTCACACATGCCTGGAGAGACAAGGCATCAGCAGGTACAGGGCACAATGGCTCTGGTGGGGCACAGGGATTTCATGGCTTTAAAAACTTCTAGATTCTTCTTTTCCTCTGGCCAACTGATAGTCCATTTTCCCAGTTGCTTCTCTATTGGCCCCCCTCTTATTCAAAACTGCACAAATTCAAATAATCCCACTTCATCTAGACAAAAACATAAAAGGAAAAGACAGTCAATCAAGAATCTGCTTGATTAACGTCTCGGGAGAAAGCTAATACGAGTCTTCAGGGATGAAAATAAATGGCTCTGAGCCTGGTCTGTGGTCATAAGGCTGACCTTGTCACTGCCCAACGGTGGAAGGCAAAGGAGGGAATTTGAGCTCCTGTCCCAGTGTGATTACAGTTGTACCCTTAACAGGACATGGCGGTGTTTTTTGGCATTCAATTATGTTTGCTATGCGTGCACGCATACACTCACACACTCACACACACGGAGCTGGAATTGAAATCATCTCAAGTGAGAATTCTTGTGATGCATTTAAGGGCCTGCATTTGACAGGTTGCTACCTAGTTATGGACTAAAATCTCACCAGGCACCCCCATAGCTTATCGCCTGTCATTTCAAAACAAAGACATCCTGCTTCCCCTTTCTGTGTCACATCTCATCGGCTCATTCTCGGCAGAATCTTACTTTCATTACAAGCTTGGTGCCACCTCCCTGACTTTCATCAGATGAGATCTTGAAAAAAAAAAAAAAAAGAATAAAGAAAAAAAAATCCCGTTCCATGTTTTGACTTGGACTCTAGGTGTTATTCTCTCAGTCCAGCTTGAAAGAAAAGAGCCCACCCCACGAGGGGGCAGTCCCGCTTCCCTGTCTTCTGCCACCACACAGTCTCTGAAGTGTGTGAAGAAGAGAGGAAGAGACAATTAACACTCAGCACCAATCTGCATTTCCTTTTTAGCTGCCATTTACATGCTGCTCAGGTTTTGAAAACCAGCATTTCATGCTACTCCCTAGAGAGCCAGCACCAGCTTCAGCGGGATCCATCTGCACAGCAGTCACATTGCTGAAATCTTCAGCCAACCCAGAATTCATTTATTTATTTTTTTGAAAAATGAAAGAGAGAGAGAGAGAGAGGGAGAGAGAGAACGCGAGCCAGTGAGCCAGTGAGCCGGGTGAAAAGAATAGATTCGAATCTGGTCCTATTTAACGCACATGCTTGACCAATCCCCATGCTGGTTTAGGCAGGGGTGAGTCAGTGGAGTCTTTCTTTGATCATCTTCTAGATTAGTGTGAGCAGCGAGTGAATGAGCAAGAGCCGTGTGACAACAGGGGCTGACAGGCTATGAGGGTTGAGGCAGGAAGGACACACTCGATAAGTTTCAGCGCCGCTCATCAGCCTGTGTGTCAGCACGCTCTTGCTGATGGGGAACAGCAGGGAGGAAGGCCGTACTGGGAAGTCTCTGCTGGTGTGGGACAAGTTACAGGATGCTTCTGGAGGAGGGAAATGTGTGTCATCAACTCCTCAGGTCCGGCCGACTTGCTTTATTTCCTCCTGCCCCCAAAGGGTTGGGGATGGAAGCATAATAGCTTCGATAACCTTTGTTATCTTATCATTATTATTTTTGAAACTGAGTTCAGCACCACAGGAGGTCACAGTGTCAATGGTCACAGCTGGCTTTTAAAAAGGGGTTGAGTCATTTTGTGATTGGTAAACAGAGACTCAGCCTGAGATGAGGGCAATCAAATTTCCTGCTTCAAGGCATCGGTTGATCACTACAGGGGTCAGAAAGAAGTGTTTTTCTCATGCAAGTCCTGGCATGAATATCTAGGTGAATGCAAAAAAAAAAAAAAAAAAAGTTAGTGTTTTCTTTTGAAGAGCGAGCAGGGCTGAAAAACCCATCCTCATTTCAATGGACCAATGAGTGTTCTGATCCCACCTAGCTCTGCTCAAATGGTAGTTGTGATGATAGTGTTACAGATGCATTTCCCATCGAAGCCAGGCAAGATGTCACCATCCGCGTGGACGCAGATTGATTTACCCATGGACACGCACAGGTGTGCTCAGATGGGGATGAAGACCTCAGGGCAGGTTGGAGGTGGGGTGAACATATGGCAGTTGGAATGGAGACTGCTGAGTTAAAAAAAAGGATCATAAGAAACCCACAGTGATCTATGGATGCAGTTACCTGTCAGGTCAAATGATGGTCTCAGGATACAAGGGTGTTTTGAATCTCTCTTAATACCACAGATATGTAACTGGTGTTTCTCAGCCTGCCAGACAGGGCAGAAATAAGGTTATAATAAACAGCTTTTGTTTTGGTCTTTTGGCTCTGCCCTTACCAGGTGGAACCTCCAATCCTTCATATTCTCTAATAGTTCTTGGAAGCCCTGGTGGCTTGGATGTCCCTCTTCTACTGTTCTGACTCAGTGCCACTGGAGTTAGACTGCATGGGTTCCAATCCCAAATTCATTCATTCAAAATACACTTAAAAGGAATGCCCACTATGAACCCGATACTATTCTGGATGCTAAGGAAAAAAACAGTCTGAGCTCTCTTTGTAATTTGGGTTCCATGAAGGGAGACAAATATAAATAAGTAAGCAACTGAATATATAGGATTCCAGATAGGGATAAATGCTATGGAGAAAAATACATTGGCGTGGGGGCTAGCGAGAACAGGTGGTGAAGGCAATGGTGGCTCGATGTTAGATCAATTAGGCAGTGAAGGGCTCACTTCTTTTTTTTTTTAATTGAAGTATAATTGACATACAATAGCCTATTAGTTTCAGGTGTACATCACAGTGATTCAATATTTTTATACATTATGAAGTGATCCCCACGATAAGTCTAGTTACCATCTGTCACCATACAAAGTTATTACAATATTACTGACTATATTCCCTGTGCTGTGCATTACATCCCTGTGACTTATTTATCTTATAACTGGAAGTTTATACCTCTTAATCCCCTCAGTTATTTCACCAGGCCCACAACTCCCCCCTACTCTGGGAGCCAACAGTTTGTTCCCTGTATCCGTGAGTCTGTTTTTGTTTGGTTAGTTCATTTGTTTTGTTTTTTAGATTCCACATGGTAGTGAGATCATACGGTATTTGTCTTTCTCCGTCTGACTTATTTCACTTAGCATAATACCCTCTAGGGTTGTCTATTCCTGTTGTTGCAAATACAAAGCTCACTTCTGAGGTGATTCTTTAGTAGACACTGAAAGGGACCAGCTCTCTGGGGGGACGAATCTAAGAAGGGAGAGCAGTAGATGCAAAGCCACTGGGGTGGGCGTGTGCTCAGTGTGTCCCAGGAACAGCCAGGAGCCCGGCTGACCACATGAGTCTGGATGGCAAAGGAGAGGTCTAGGCTGGACCCGTCACCTGAGGAATGATTGTAGTTAGAGGAGGGGAAAGATCTGAAACCCTAGGAGATGACAACATCTAACTGTTGAGGGAGACTGGGAGGAATAAGCATGGGAGACTGAGGTGGTCAACGGGTGAGAGCGGTGTCCCGGGATGGAAGGGACAAAGGCATCTTAAGAAGGAACCTGTGAACACCTGAGTCAAATACTACTGGCAGTTCAAGTTAGAAGGGGAATTTACCACTGCCCTCAGCAATGGGAGGTCAGGGGTGCCTTTGACAGAGCTGTTTCAGGTGAAGGGAGGGAGCAAAAGCCTACTTGGGATGTGTTCAAGAAAAGACAGAAGAGAGGAATGGGAGAGAGGGCGTAAAGACAACCATTTGAAGGAGTTTGGTTGTGAAGGGGAACAGAAATGGAGCAGCAGTTTGATTTAGATGTGGAATCAGAGGAAGTTGTTTGTGTTTTTGATTGAAGAAATAACATCATGTTTGCATATGGATTCCGAGAGAAGGAAGCTGGTACTAAAGCACTATCCTTGGGTAGGCATGAGGGGGTGGGATCAAGTGCAAAGTGGAGGAGTTGGCATTAAATAGCAGATGGACAGTCCACCTGGGGCAACGAGAGGGCAGGAAAAGCACACGGGCAGAAATGCAGAAAGACAGGCAGGTGTGCTGGTAGAAACCTGTTCAAATTCTTCTGATTGCTCCAGTTTCTCAGTGACATGGGAGGTGAAGTTGTTAGCTGTGAGCTCCCGAGGGGAGAGAGAAGGTGTTGGAGGTTTGGAGGGAGAAGAGGTGAAAGAGTCCCGGGAAGGTGAGCAGACGTGGGTAATACTGTAGGCTGCCTGGCGGCACCGGATCCACTTGAGGTCTGTGGTAACAGCTAAAGGGAGACCAGTCAATGTGGTTGTTTTCTTCAGTCGCACTTGGCTGCCTGCATATAGGCATGGAGTAAGGGGAGAGTTGGCTTGAACTCAGCTTAGGGATTTACCAGCTGAGCACAATGAGGGGAAAGTGGGTTGAGACAGGTATACACAGGGAGTAACACCATGATGGACCACGGAAGTTGGGTTAGGAGTGCAGGAGGTCATGAAGGGGTGAGAGACCATAAAGGGTTACAAGGAACCATGGTTCGTAAGTCCTGGTGTGGTCCAAGAATTGTGGGAGCTGGGACACTAGAAAAGATGAGCTGGAAAGAGAAGAGGCCGTGGTCCGAGAGGGAGATCTGAAACAGAGTACAGTTGCAGTCGTAGCTGGTGGTGACGTCTAGGCAGCTGCATGAACATGGGGGCCAGCTGAGGTGGGGTAGAACCAAATCAACTTCCTGTTGTAGTTTACATGGTGGTGCTCCCTGAAGCCCAACTCTGTGAAGTCTAGCTGGATGTGAAAAGCACCAAGAATTATGATAGAAGTGGCTTTGTAAAGAGCCCAACTAAAGTAGAATCTTCAAAGAGTAAGTGGGAGGGATGCAGAGGTGAGGAATAAAGAGGGAGAGGGACAGTAAAGAGGAAGTCCAGCTCGCCGTCTGGCTTGAGAGAAGCTTGAGAGAAATGGAAGTGAAGACGACTCCATTTGGGGGGTAGCTGGTCCTCCATGTGTTAGTTATGTGACTCGGGGAGAGTTATTTCACCTCATTGTGCCTTAGTTTTTTCAAATGTAGAATGGAGATAGTAACTGTACCTCCCTCACAGGGTTGTTCTGAGGATTCCATGAGAATGTAGGAAATGTGCTTATCAGAGATCCCGGCCCAGCGTGGGTTTGTTTCTTTGTTTTCAATCGAAGCAGTTTTATCAGCTTCAATCTGGGTCACCAGAGCTCCTGGTTTTTTTTTTTTGTTTTTTGTTTTGAAGGGACAGAATGAGTCCTTGGCAGGTGCCTAAGAGCTTCTCGGGGAAGGTGAGATTCGGGGCTGAGGCCAGGTGATGCCGACTGAGCCATGAAAGGCGCGGGTTGAGAGAGGAGCGTGAGCAAAGCAGGCCTGCAGCCAAGACGGAGCAATTAAATATGTAGAGGGCTGAGAGGCTTGACAGAAGAAATGGAAGTAAAACATGTTTCTAATCAGAGCCACGATGAGGGCTGCCTGGAGGCTCTATTGGTAATTGATGTGCCTCTGACAATAATTAGAAACAATTTCTGGGGACTTACAGGATAGAGTCACCTAGTGATATTATTTACCATGGAGAGTAGTGTCTGGAGTGAAAATGGATGTTATTGTTTCCTCAGAACACATTAGAAGGTGACTTCATGGTGAATAGATTTTTCAAGATATTTGACAGTCACTGACTTTCTATTTAACTCCTCTTAGTCACAGAGGCCATTACCGTAATGACAATACCTGGATTTATCTCTGTTAATGGCAGAAGACATGTGGGAGATAAATCCTCCCTGTGTGGGCCCCCGACTCCCTGAGCTGCTGAGACACCTGAGGGATTCTGGGAGTGCAGGGGCCCGGAGCACAGCTTCAGTCCAAGAGTGACTCACCCACAAAGGCCGAGGGGCGGGATTAGCCCAAACCACATTGCTTTTCTCTCATGTGAGCTGTATTTTACGCTACTTGGGATTAAGTGCGATAATGTATGTGGAGTGCCAGAGCTTGGCATATAGCAAGCACTCGGAAAGTGTTGGCTCATTAACTATTATTTTCTTGGGTTCTTCTGATAAGACTTCGAGGCCTTTCATATTTGGCATACTCCAAGCCCTGGGGATGGGGGTAGAGAGAGCTGAGAGAGAATCTGGGGTATTATAAGGCTGTGGAGCTAGTGGGTTATATTTCCCTTGGGACGCCCAAGGTTCAGTGGCTGGAGTTTTTCCCGGGGTTGACTTTTTTTTAAGCCTGTAGGCAGGATGCCAAATGGCAGTTCACCAGCAAGGGTATGACATAGGGGTTTGAAGTACAAACTTTACAGATCAGACAATATGCATTTGCCTTCTGCCCCCTCTGTGCTGGTAGTCCAGTGAGCACTGATGTGGTGCCCAGGGAATGAGGCATGGAGTGGGGTATCTAAAACTCTAACCTAGCCTCCAGGCTAAAGGGGCAAAGGGGGTCCGGACGGCTTATCCCATGCTCCCCCCAGTTCACTGGGATGGGAAACAGTAATAATGCCTTGTTGAGGTCTAAGCCCTACAGATGGTTCTCAAGAGGAGTGTTATTGGCATTTGGGGGGGAGTGTGACAATTCTTCACTAGGTGGGACTATCCCAAGCAATGCAGGATATAGAGTACCTGAGGCACCTGCCTCCGTAATGTCAGTAGAGCTTCTTACCTCACAGGTGCAGCAATAACCAAAAGGTTTCTTAACCTCCCCAGGTTGGGAACGACAGTATGAGGAGGGACAAGCCTGGAATGTCCTTTCTGCAAATATACCTGCACACCAGCTAGCTGGCCAACCACCTGACCTCAGCTCCATCACTCTCTGATCCTGGTTCTTTTTTTCTTTTTTAAGATTTTATTTATATATTTGTCAGAGAGAGAGAGAGAGAAAGAGAGAGAGAGAAATCACAAGCTGGGGTGGGGAGTGGCAGGCAGAGGCAGAGGGAGAAGCAGGCTCCCCACTGAGCAGGGAGCCCAATGCGGGACTCGATCCCAGGACTCCGGGATCATGACCTAAACCACAGGCAGACGCTTAACTGACTGAGCCACCCAGGCGCCCCTCCCTGATGCTGGTTCTGAAATGGGGAAGGCTGGCAGAGTGAATTCTCATAGTTGAACAAGTATTTAAAGATTGCAGGTCCTGACTCTCCCCTCCTTGGAGATGTGACCGTCTCGGAAAGGGTTGTATTAGTCCCACTACTCCAGCCGTGTGGAAGTGTCCCACCTCATTACATATCACCAGCAGAGTGGGACTGAATCTAAGGCTAATGGAGCTTAAGATTCGGAACCTCTTCCAACGCTCGTGTATGAAAGAAACTTGATAAGATTCCCAAATTTGAAACAATCCTAAAATTTTAGATGACATTACCAGTAACACCTCACTTGAGAAGTGTGGCTGTGGAATGATAAAAAGAATGGCTACGGATTATTATGACTATGTGTGCCAGGCACTCTACACCAGGTGCTTTCAACAGCTCTGTGCGTTCTTTTTTTCATTACCTCCATTTTATAATTGAGGAAATTCAGGCACAGAGAGGTTAAATGCCTTGCTTAAGATCACAAAGCCAACAGGGTTAAGAGTTTAAGAGTCAGGATTCAAACCCCCAACTTTCTGATTCCAGGGTCCCACATGCTCTGCATTTGGCTACACTGCCTTTCAGGCAGGGGGGTAACTAATACCAGGAAGCGTGTGTCTAGTGAAGGGGTTCGTGTTTATCTGAAGAGTGGGCATCCCAGCTTTGGCTGACAGCAGAAGGTCCCTGAGGAGATGGGCTTTTGGGGGCAGGGTGGGGAGTGAGAGCAGGTTAGGGTGGCAGCCACTCAGGAGGGAACTTGAAGAGTCTGAGCAGGTCCAACTCAATCTGGAAGTTACTCTTTCTGAAAGAACAGCGGCGTTGCCCTTCTCTCACCCATCAGGGGCCATGAGTCCTCAGATTGGACAGCTCTGGAGCAGACATGCAGGCCGGGCAGACAGGCGGGAGAATCGGTGGCCAGCATTCACTGAGGGAATTGCAAGGAACAGACATTTGAGGGGATCTGTTGGCAAAGATTTGGTATTTGAAGTCCATATTGGGAAAGTATAGGTATCAAGAATGTGCATTATCATAAGGTTTCACTTATTTGTGGAACATAAGGAATAGCATGGAGGACACTAGGAGAAAAAAGGGAAAAATGAGGAGGGGGGAATCGGAGGGGGAGACGAACCATGAGAGACTGTGGACCCCGAGAAACAAACTGAGGGTTCTAGAGGGGAGGGGGGGGGGGGATGGGTTAGCCTGGTGATGGGTATTAAGGAGGGCACGTTCTGCATGGAGCACTGGGTGTTATACGCAAACAATGAATCATGGAACACTACATCAAAAACTAATGATGTAATGTATGCTGATTAACATAACATAATAAAAAAATGGGATGAAACCTAAAAAAAAATTAAAAATAAGAAAAAGTACTGAAAAAAATAAAATCAGAAGATAAAAAAAGAATGCATTTTCAGAAAAGAGTAAATAAAGTCACATACACCAGACAGACACACCCAGTGTGGGCTCATGTGGGGCAGCAGCGGTGGCCAGCAGAGAGAATTCCAGAGAGGCCAGAAAGAGACACATTCTTTTACCCACAGCAAGACAAGACGTTTCTCCAGTGGTTTCTTAGTGACAAAGAACTTGAAATGTCCATGAGGAACCCCTTCCATATCACTCATTCAGTGCCTATACAATGCTTCCCTAAGCTATGTGTGATTCTCATTACATAATGTAGCTTCATTCTCAACAAACCCCTCTTTGCCATCATAAAATAAAGAATTAAAGATCCACTGGGTAATCTGACAATTAGCAAGATGAAAAATGCACATGCTCTATGAGCCACTTGTTGGAATGTATCTTATAGAACTACTAGCATGGGTTCATAAAGATATATGGACAAAGATATTTATTATATGACTGGTTGAATAAATTATGGGTCAGCAGACAGTGGATTAGTATGCAATCATTAAAAAAGGCTTGAATAGATGTTATAGTAACTGAAAAAAAGAGCAATGTGCAGAATAATCTTATTGTGTAATGTGCGAACACAGACTTATTATTATTTAAAAATTGCTGTATGTGTATGTATATACCTACACATATTTGTGTAAACATTAAAGAAAAAAAGTCTGGGAGGACAGTTGGGTATCTTTGAGAGCTAAAGTTAGAGATAAGAAGGAATTTTCAGTTTTTAATTTATACCGTTCCCCAAAAGGTAGAAGTGGTGGGATTGTGGGTGATTTTTATTTCCTTTTTGGACATTTTCAATATTTTTCCAAATTTCCCATAATGGACCTGTGTTGCTTTCATGAGCAAGCTTCGTTTCTGCCGGGGAAGCAGCATGCCATATATGCTAGCTCGACCACATGTAGAAGCTAAGCCTATGGCTGTGGGGTCAGAACACCTGAGTTCATAGCCCCACTGTACTGCGAGTGGTGGCTGATGGCCGTGGATGGATGACGTCACCTCTCTGCGTCATAGTTTCCTCATTTGTAACCCAGAAATAGTAACAGTTTGGACCTCAAGAGATTGTTGGGAGGATTCAGTGAGACCCTTTGTGCAGAGGGTCTGGTCAGGATTTAGGAATTTTTGAGTGTGGACCTCCTTATGGGAAAGATCTAGCTCAGGGGCATAGGTAGATAGGTTGATGTTGAGCAAAGAACTATGCTTCGCTGGCCCCATCTAAGATTGGAGGGACAGGACCCCCCTGGAGGCAGAAACATGCCAGTGAGGAGATGAGAATAGTGTCAGGACCCTGCTCAGGGTACTTTTCCTCTCTCGGTGGAGCCACAGGGAAAAGGTCCAGAATAACCCTTCAATTTGAGTCCTTCCCACCTTTCTTGTGGTGCAGCAAGATTTTTCCTTCTTCCTACAGCCATCACTTCTGCCTGACTTCCTGGGACTGAAGTCTGAATGTTTAAGGAGGGGACCGGCTTCACCCTCCTCTGCTGGGAGGCATGGAGAAAGAGAGCCCACCCTTTCCGCCAAGATCTACAATGCCCTTAGCAAATCCGGTCAGGCTGCATCCGTTACCCCATCTTTCCTCAACTTTCTTCATCCTGAAGCTTGAACAAATGATCAGTTCCCGGGAGCTGGGCTCTGCCCATGGTGGAAATTGGTTTCTCAGAATTTACTGTTGGGCCCTAAAATCATGGACACTGAAAATAACTCATGGCCAGAATTGCAATTCCTTTTCAGATAAATCATAAGCCAGACACATCCAGTATGTTTGAAAGTCACAGTGGCCACTGCAGATTTCAGGATATGGAGGCTCTCTGACTTGACTGGTTAATGTAACCGGCCTCCAAGGAACTGCAAATGGTCACCTGGAGGCCATAGAAGGCCAACGACACACTGAAAACCCTAGAGTGTGGGGAAGCTCCGTGTCTGAGAGCACCCTGTTGGTAGGTGAGACAGCAGCTATGTCAGCTTGCCTCTTGAGATCCCCAACAGCTCTGAGAATACAAGGGAAAGCGCAGATGGCCAAGACGCCTCACAGTCTGGCCCCAGTCATTACAGCCCGCCCCACCTCCTCCCAATCTTCCTTCCCCGCACTCTGCCCCCTGCTTCCTAAGCTATCTTGAGAGACCTGCTCGCCTGACACCGAAGACGTGTTTCTCTCTCCAAGCCAGCTCATGCTCTCCATCCACAGTGTTTTTGTGTGGCCTCTCTGATTGGCTAATTCCAGGGCATTCTGAATGACCCGATTCTACTATAATCTGCTCTAGAGCCTTTCTAGAGCCTTCTACGTAGAACTGATTGCCTCCACCTTGGTGTTTCCTAAGACTTTGTTCATACTTATCTGTCCTATTTTCTTTTTTATTTTAGTAACATTTTGTTTACTTATTTATTATTTGCTTTTATTATTTATACTTACTTCTCTTACTGTGGTGGGTCATACACTTAATCAGTAGCCCTCGGTGGGCAAGAGAATGTAAAAGCAGCAGCAACAACAATGTATTGAACACCTATAATGTGCAGGCCCAGGATTGGTAAAATAGTGGACTACCCAATAGACTGGTCCCAGAATGTATTTTGTGTTATTGTGTTCCCTCTTCCAGATGGGACCTCTGATTCTGTAGCTCCACCGTGGAGCCTGAGAATCTGCATGTACTAATTACAACCCTGGGTGATTCGGATTCAGGTGGCTGGAGACCTACTCTTTGGGTAACAGTGTAGTAAGCCTACAGCTTATATGAATGTAATGAATATCATTTATAATATTGCTGTAGAATAAATTTGAATCCAAGTGCTTTGAGCCTGGTGTGTGAGAACTAGCCACTTAGTTAGTGGGTAAAGCTAATTAACCACCTAGGACCCTCATCTCAATGATAGTTTGTGGTTCTCTTCCAGACTTTGAGTAAATGGTGTAACATTTCCTACACAAATATACTGGTGAACCTAATTCTGTAATACATGGGAAAATGTGCTAGGTGCTGTAACTGCAGAATAAAGAAAGTGCTATTGGGCAACAAAAGAGGGAGAAATTAATTTTGACTGGGATAATTAATTTATAGCTAGCAGTTGAATGAAATGCCAAAAGCAAACAAACACACACAGGTGTTCAGGATTGTTTTTCTGACACCATTTGCTATTCGTTTGTGTGTTGCTTGCTATGAGCAGGAACATGGGTGTAACTGGAGATCTGTGAATGCCAATCTTCAAGACAAGGAGCTGCCAAGGAGGGCTTTGATATGGCCAAAGAATTTTATTTTGCATTTCAGAAATCTCATTACGCCTTAATAGGCAATAGTAAGATATATTCAATTCCCAGCCCAAGACAATCATAACACAGAGAAAAGGCTCTGTAGAGGTTATGCAATACCTTACCTTCATGGAATTTTGACATCTCCCAGAAGAAGCATGAAATTAGGCAATTTTTTATGTGATTGATCAATTCCAGAATAGTCTATTTGTCCAAGTAGTGGAATTTGGCAATTCTCTCTCTCCCTGTAGTAGTACTTTGTTGATTGGTGGAGGATTTAGTCAGAGAACTGGGGAAAGACCCTGGAATTTAGCAAGAAACACCACATTAACATCACATGTTTATGTATTCATTAACAACTTCTAGAACTATTTGTTGAACATTTACATGCCAAGCATAGTGTTTAGTACTTGGTGTCAATACTCCATGAAACGGGCCCTGACCTCACTCTAGTGGGAGTTATAGATACAGTCTAGTGGGAGTTATAGAGAAGTGAACAGGTAATTATAACACAATATGACAAACTCCACCTTGGTGTGGATACAGAGATCTATGGGCTCCTAAGAGGGATATTGAGTTATATTTGAAGTGATTTGTTAAAGTAGTTTAAGACTTTGTTTCCTGGCCTAAGAAGTAGGGGTAACAAGGAGTTCTTTGGGAGGGTCCATAAGTTGACTCATGGGACAAATAAAAAGTGCAGAGTCCATAAATAGGGACAGCAAAAAAGGCAATTAGAGGCAACGATTTAAGGACTGGCCTCTGGGTGATCATTCCTGGGAATGATCCTTTAGTCTTGTATAAGGCTGGACATGGGTTTGCTGTGTGGCATGATGTCTTAACAGTGCTGCCCAGGGACTGATGCTCACAGATGGGAAACTGCCTGGGCCTGGAACAAGGTCAAGTAGACTGAACTAGTCTGTGCCTGGTGCCCCAGGGGTTTGCAGTCACTCTGAGCTTTGTATTGGTGAGTTCAGCTTCATACAACAGAAACCACTCTAGTGAATTTAAGCAGAAATATTATCAGATACTAATATTACCAGATATTGGCTAGAAGATCTGGTTCTAGGTTGAGCTTCCAAGAACACTTCCAGGCTCCAAAGTCATATAAACCGCAGCCACAATCCAAGCAGTTGCATTTCTGCTGCGGAGGCCACTGAATTAGGGGGCTGCTGACTACAGAATATGCTGCCTCTGCCTCAGTCCATGCCAACAAATGGATGGGTGTTTTCTGTCTTCTTCCTTTCAAGTTTATGTGGTGAAACTGGAGTCTTTCTGGAATCCTAGCAGCAAGGGAGACTGGGAAATATAGTTTTTGGCTTTCTGCCCTCTTTAGCACAGGAAGGCACACTAGGAGGAGGTTAGAATAAATTTGGAGCAAGCTAATTACAGTATCTGCTACAGGTGTGTATCCCTCCCAGGTCTAATCAGGTACAACTGATAGCTTTGAAACCAAAGAACATACCCAACTCCCACCATCTTAATAACAGGATGAGGGTCTTGGGGATGGACTATTGGATCCTTCTGGCCCTGCAGGGCCAGGGATTTGGGTACCTTTTCAAAGGTTGTGGGACCTGGATAAGGACAAGGAGCTGATGAGGATGTGACGCGAAGGGCCAGCCACAGCCAACAGAGCATACTCTGGAGTGCAGTGGGAGATGAGAGAGGAATAATGGAGGTAAGAATTCAGAGTGGTAGCTGAGCCTCAGAGGCCAGAGAAAGCAGTTGAGATTTCAAGAGCAGGAACTCAGGAATGGCTCACCTGGTTATTCTAATTGTGCTAGAAGTCATGATGTTGACCAATTACTGAGTTAATTAGGGGTGTGTGTGCATACCAGCCAGTGTCTTCCCAACTTTCTGGTCACTCAGTGGTTGATTTTAGCCTCAGGATTTCCTGAGAGATGCAGATCACTCCATCTGATTACCTCACCAAGCAGCTTTCCTCTGAGATAGGCTTTGTCTTCCCCGATGGGATTGGGTCATGAGATCCACCTGCAGGCTCAGTCTGACCCAGAGCCTGAGTCAACTGTGGCAGAGGCAGGAGGTGAAAGAGTTCCAGCCTCATCATTCAGGAGGATTCAGAGTGAAAACTAGATGCCAAGAGACCTGGCATCTAGTGGACCACCATGGGTTCATTCCCTTTATTCACTCACTTAACCATATCTCTTGAGCCCCCGAAATGCAGCAGGCATGTGCATGGTCTGCGTGGTGATATAATGGCAAACAGTCTGAAGGATGAGTCAGACTCCATTAGGTGGAGAAGTGATGGAAGAGCATATCATTCGAGAGAGAACAGGATGTGCATAAGCCTTGTCGCTGAAGCAAAAGTAACGAAGGACAGTGTGGCCGGGGAGATGGACAGGGGCTGGACAGGCATGGCTTTATTTGCTCCACTGGGGACTTTTGCCTTCTCCTAAGGGTATAGGGAAGCCATTGAAAAGGGGTTTAGGTGAGAAGATGGACATGATTAGATGATGCTTTATTATCAGTCCCGTGCTTGCTTTCTTGAGGGATTGATAAGATGGGGAGAAGCTAACGTGGGCACAGAAGATCAGGTAGAAAGCCTTGCAGTAGTAGTGAAAGTAAGAAATGATAATCAGGGGCGCCTGGGTGGCTCAGATGGTTGGGCGTCTACCTTCGGCTCGGGTCGTGATCCCGGGGTCCTGGGATCGAGCCCCGCGTCGGGCTCCTGGCTCAGCAGGGAGTCCGCTTCTCCCTCTCCCTCTGCTTCTCCCACTGCTCATGCTCTCTCTCTCTATATATCTCTGTGTCTCAAATGAATAAATAAAATCTTTAAAAAAAAAAAGAAATGATAATCAGACAGAAGGCGGTGGTGGTAAAGAAGAGATATTTAGGTATTTAGGGGAGGAAGAAAACAATATAAGAAAGGAGCAGTTTTGTTCTTTTCTCTCTAGTCACTTCAAACACTATTTTCATTTTTAGACTTGGTTTTCTTTTTTCATATTTATCTTTTTAACTTATATACTAGCATAAGAAAACCCAAACCAAAAGGAATAGTTATATTTAAGAAAAGTCACATCACAATATGGATATGCTTACATATAACCCATGCCAAAGACTTTGAAGTGGTATACAGCCTGTATTATATAGAGCGCCATGGTTAAGAGCACGGATTTTGCAGACAGAGTACTATAGCTGTGTGACCCCAGATGAGCTATTTCAGCTCTCCAAGCTTCAGATTCAGTGTCTATAAAATGAGGATTCCTATAAAATATAGGAAACTATATTTCCCAGCCAAACTCGGTGGATTGCTCTGAGAATTAAATGAGATAATCCATATAAAGGCATTAGCATAGAGCCTGGCATAATGAAAACGCTCGATGAATGTAAACTAGTATTGTTATTCATAGATATTATCTGACCATCCTCTACACAGTTGGCTGATGGTCCTGCAGGCCTTCAGAGCCACCACAGAGCACTGTACAAAGCAGTTATTGCAAGACAGGCTTGTGCACAGATTGCAAGGACTCTAAAAAGGTGAATTAGGATATTCTTTGATTCTGCCTTTTTTTCCTAAAGCCAGGTTCTGTCTCTGGGACTGTAGAACTTGGAGAAGCACTGCATGGTAGGGAGGATGGGGAGGAGTGAGGGAAAAGGATTGATGAGGGGGGAGACTATGAAGTGGGACACAGGATTTCTGCTCCTGTTGGGTAATGTTAATAATAATTTCATCATGGCTCATTTTGTTGTAAAACTCTGATCTGTTTTCTTATTCCTCATTCATTGAACATTCACAGTGTGCCAAGCACTGTTATAGGTATTGGGGATATTGCCATGGACAAGTCTCAGCTTCTGTGGAGCTTAAATTTTGGTGGGGTTATCTTTCTGGTTAGCAAATTTTATTCTCCTGGAAGTCTTAGTTTGCCCTAACTTCTTCCTCCGTGATAGGAATGAAAGGATCCAATGGAACACACTTCCTGTTCTAGATCCATATTGGAAAGAGTTTTATTGTGTGGAGTTTGGTGTTTACTCCTTTTGGGGAAATTCAGTTTGTATTTTGTAAGAGAGGGGAATAATAGAGAAGTTAATCACTCCAAAGAACACTCCTCTTATCAGTCTTCAAAATATCCATTTGAGTATGTATTGTCGCAGATGAAGACAATGAGGCTGAGAGCTTAAGTGATTTTCCCAAGTGGAGGAGGGACTCAAGATTCAGACTTCACAACCCATGTTTTTTTTTCTGTTTTTCATAAACTGGTAGTTATTTGCTCAACTGCAAACAAATAAATTTAATGGCATTAGCCCAGTTGGCAGTTGGCTTGATGTTGGTGGTTGGAGTTTCCAGTTAATAGATATTACGGTGAGTACACTTTCAGATAAAGTCGTCTTCATGGCATCTGACATAGCTTAGTGGTTCCCAGTTGCTAAGCCCATGGACCAATGATGGTCTATGACAAAGTTGTCACCAATATCAGCAAAATGTAAAATAAATTTAAGTTAAAGGCTGTTTCTCTCATAATGTCTTCTCAACTTTTTGTTATGAGATCATGGTGAAAGTAAGAGGTAGTTAGGCATTTGTTTGTTTTTACATTATTATTTTACAAAATAAAAAGTTGCCCAGCTTATGTCTGTCAGTTCTTTTTTTGTTACAATTACTGTTTGGTAAATTCAAAAGGTTGGGGGAACCTGCTGCAGCTAATGAAATGAAAATTAGAAGTTCTGTTTCTGGCAATATGGAATACTAGGTGTTAAAAAACGGTCCCTCTAGTGCAAAATACCTAAAAAGAAAGAAAAATTGGAAAAATTATATATTAAAAAAATGCATAGTTGTATTGGCAAGAAAGGAAAATTTTTAAGGGGCCAAAAATGACAAGAAAGCACAAATCAGAGAAAACTATATTTGGGACAAATCTCAAGGTGTGAGCAACGTAGGAAATAGGATCAAAGACTTTTGCCTGAAGCTAGTGCTCCCAAAAGGTGATATCCTTTGTGAAAAGAGGAAGTAGGGAAAAAAGTGTCCCCTCAGTGGAAGCCCAGTAAATACAACTGCCCATCTTGCCCTTGGGATGCTAGGAAGGATAAATTTCTCCTGAGAAACTCATAACCATGAGTCACTCTCATTGGATTTAAGGCTAGAATTCCCATTACTAATATGAGCTGGAAAATCCCAAGCTGAGAATCCAAAATAGTCTGAGTTGGGTAGTGTCTCCAGGTACCTGATAGGAGCAAGTAAATTTTCTCTGAAAATTTCTTCGTCTTACTTCTCTGCATCTTGATTTCAGGCCTTAAAGAATTCCTACAGATATAATTCCAATGAACATTAGCTCAAAATTAAAAATCATAAAATATATGAGGAAATAAGATGTCATGGCTTGAAATCAAGAGAAACTTCAAGAATCAAAATCAGAAGTTTAAAAATTTCAGATATTAGAAATGTTGGATACAAAATATAAAAAGAGGTATTAAAAGTGTAAGAAGTTATCAAGTATATTTTTTTAAAAAGAACCAATGAGGACTTGTATAAATGAAAACTATAACCCCTGGCATTTAAAAGTTTCACTTAGAGAGTTAATGAACTGGAAGATAGATATGAAATAATTACTCTGAAAGCAGAGAAGAACGGGGTTGAAAATATGAGAGGTAGGGTAAGAGAAAGGAAAGATAGAGTGAGAAGGTCCAATATACATTTAAGTAGAATTACGGAAAGTAATAATAGAGATAATGAAGGAGATGCATGCCCAAAGATAATGAAGGAAAAATTTCCATAATTGATGAAATAGAGGAATCTTTAGAAATCCTTATGAATACCAAATCCGGTAAATTGGAAAGCCACACCTAGACACACTGTATTGAAGTTATAGAATGTAAAGATAAACAGATGTTGAAAAAGTTACAGAGAAAAGAAAAATAAGCTATGAAGGAATGCTAATAAGTTGATAGCTGACTTCTCAGCAGCAGCTATGGAAATTAAAGGAAAGATATACATTCAAAATCCTTCATTTAAAAATAGGTAACAAGCCAAATGTAATATCTAACGAATTAGCTCTTCAAAAGGCTTACATTGTATTAGCCTTAAGAAAACACCTTTTTACCTATAACTGGAATGAATTGGCCCACAAACTTGAAATACAGAACTTTTCCCCCTATATTTTCATGTAGCCACTTGATCACTCACATGTCCCATGTGCTTCATTATCGTGAAGCTCAGCATCTTGCTTTGAGCGTTCACATGCCCCTTAAATTGAATTGGCTAAGAATACTGGATACTTACTCCAAAGTGGATTAGTCCTCTTCTAATGCCAGATGTAGAGGAAAATGAAATTGGGTCAGTTTATATCACTCCATGCAGTTACTTTTTCACTGCCCTATGTATTGCAGTTGAATTTGGCCTTGAAGAATTCTGTAGATATTTGTCCATTACAAGAACATTTTGATGAGTTCAGATCATTGCACAATCACTTTCACTTATAACTTTCTTGAGTGACAATCATAACCTCCTGGAGAACAGTGGGTCACATTGACTACCACCACCACCAGCACCATTCTCAGATGCAAAACTATTGTCTTTATTTCTCAGGGCAGTCACCCTCCTTCTCAGGGTGGAGGCAGAGTTTTAAAACCATAGGAAATACCAAAGATCTTGTATTCATCTCTCCCAAGGCCATAACACCTGCTTAGTCTATACTTATATGACCAGGGGGACTACTCGATGACCTCATGGGATCTTCTCCAGGTGATCCTTTCTCCTCTGCTATAGACTGAACATTTGTGTCCCCTTGAAATCCATGTTGAACTCTAACCCCCAGTGTGATGGTATTTGGAAATGAGAACTTTGGGAGGTAATTAGGTCATGAGGGCAGAAGCCTCATGAATGGGATTGGTGCCCCTGTAAAAGATACCCAAGAGGGCTCCCTTGCTCCTTCCACCATGAGGGCAGAGTGAGAAGACAATTGTCTGTGAACCAGGAAGTGGTCTCACCAGACACCCAATCTGCTGGGACTTTGATCTTGGACTTACCAGCCTCCAGAACTGTGAGAAATAAATTTCTGTTATTTATAAGCCACCCAGTTTATAGTATTTTGTTATAGCAACATGTACTAAGACATTCTTCTAAGCTAAAAGGTCTTTTCACTTCTTCACAGTCCACTTTCAGCAACTGACCTCAGGTGGGCAGAATGTACATATATGATGACACAGTTGCCAACTTCTGCTAAAGGAGAACAGAACTCACACAATCAATTTCTTGTGGGACCACTCTACCAGGGCAAACTACTACAACAGAAGTGCCTGAACAGACTTGTACCTGTGGGTTACAGGTGTGCTTGTGTGAAAATCTCACTCCTTGCTTATTTCTAAATAGGGAGAGTATGTCTGATGGTACATGATTCCCAGTGCACGATATTAACAAATATTCACATATATTGTGAGGGAGGGTGCAGGCAAATCTTAAAGTATGATCAGTAGATATCAAACTTGTTTTCCTTTTTTGGAAAATAGGTCTGATTGCTTGGCATGAATATTATGTTGGAATGAAGCAGCCACACTTCTCTCCATTCAGAACACTGACCTGTATCACGAGGACTGAAAGTAAATCCAGTGTCCTTAACCACATTCCTGCTGTGGCAAACATCTAGAAATCAGCTGTGGCCAGCAAACGTCTTTACATTTGTGTGTATATGTGTGTGTATACACAAGATATATTGACATTGCTTGCAATCAGAGTACTTCCCTTGTGATCCACTCCAAGGAGATAAACCCTGACACCTAAAATCTAACCACGCAAAAGGGCATTTACAAGTTACTAGGATTTTAAAGGAAAATGAATGTTCATTGAAGAGTAGCCTGTGTTGAGCTCTTGGTTTTTTTTACATGTGTTATTCTATATAAATGTTGGCCAATTGTTTTTAAACTACCTTATCATTTATTAAACGTGGTCAAGTAGCTCTGGATCCTTGATCCAGGATTTTGAAAAATCCTGTAGAATCCATGCCTTATAAGAAATAATAAGAGTCACTTTCTTTCCAAGGTGCCATTTTTATTAAAATATTTGGAACACTTATTACAAAAATAATACATGCTCTTTATTTAAAACTTGCAAATAATATTTAAGTATATAAAGTAAAAACTGAAAGTTCCCTATACCCCTGATCCACCCCACTTCTCACTGAGAGCCACTGTTAATGGTGTTAGGTTTCTCCCTCTGGATCTAGTTTTATTTCCTGCATCTTGCTTTTTTACCTAACACTGTATCTGTTTTAACCTCAGTACACACAGAGATATTTTATCCTTCCATGGTATTTCATAGAACAGATGTGCTGTAATTTATTTCTTTACCAATAGACATTTAGGTTGTTTTCACTATTTCATATATGAAAACATGTTTTTGGCAATGATTTTTGTACACATATCTTGGCACATTTGTCAGAATATTTCTCTTGACTAGATTTCTAGAAATTGCATTAATGTGTCAAAGGATCTCCATGTTTTACATTTTAATACATTGTATTCATTTAAAAAATTTTTAAATTTTTTCCTGAGTTTTTCATTAGTTTAAATTAGCTCTATTTTTTTGTTTCTTTTAGTTCCAGTTTGACCTCTAGAAAACTGCTGACATGGTTTTGGAGAAGCTGGAGAAGCCCCTCTACAGAGGACTAAAGAAGCTGAGAAACCAGTGGGAGGGAAGATTCCAAGCTCATCTGTGAAAGCCACACAGCTCCAGGACCATCCCTGCATCCCTGAGAAAATGAATCAAAACAGGTAACAGAAGTCAAGAAAAATGGAGAGGGCAGGGTGTTCAAAACCACACGAAGAAAGATTTTTTAAAAATTAAAACCTTCAACAGTCATTTTTTTAAAGATTTTTTATTTATTTTTGTGAGGGGGAGAGAGAGAGAGGGAGAGAGAGCATGGGGGGGGGAGGGGCCGAGGGAGAAGCAGACTCCCCACTGAGCAGGGAGCCTGATGCAGGGCTTGATCTGCAAGGCAGATGCTTAACTGACTGAGCCACCCAGGTGCCCAAAACCTTCAATGGTCTTAAATGATGCAGTAAGATGTGCCTATTCATACGTAGATCCTTATCTCCTTAAATATAAAATAATCTTATGTGGCAGTATTTTTAATATTCTAACTTCTTACAAACTTCAAGTATTTCATGACTTTAGCCTTCACACTTCTCACAAAGACTTCTGCTCATCAAGACTAGAGACAACATTTTGCCATAGAGAGTGCTTTCAACAAATCTCTGTAGAGCTGTTCTCCACTGTCCAACTCTCTTGTCACTTGACTTGAGTGAATACAGAGATAAAGGACAAGGGAAGGGGCAAGGCCCTGTTAGCTTTCAGACAGCCCCAAAGAAAGAAACGTATGAACATTTTCATACTCATGGCTTTCAGAGACGTCTGAGAGACTCTGTGCACTCATTTCTTTTTCTTTTCTCTTCTACAGCTCCCTCCACCTTGTTCTTTGAAATAATCCTGAGATGGCTTAGTGACACAGCCTATGGGCAGATGTGTGGCGGACCTTTCTTCTAAGTGTGCGATAACCGAGAGGTCTCTCTCCTACAGGAATTCTCAGATGCCAAGTACGATGTTTCCTGTGACCTAATGATTTTCCGTGGTAGTTCTATTCAAGAGGTCTTTTCCCTGTATAAGTTCTTGGATGTTGACTGAGGTGGGCAGGTGCAAAAGGTCTTCCCACATATCTTACGCTCAAGGAGTTTCTCTCCAGCATGAATTCTTCGATGCTGAGTGAGCGATGAGCCGCAGCTTAAGGCTTTCCTCTACTTATTGGGTTCAGAGTGTTTCTCCCCAGCACCACTCCTCAAGTGTCAAGGGAAAGAAAAGCTGTTTCAAGGGCTTTCCCACGCTATTTGCACTCAATGTTTCCTTTCTCTAGTGTGGATGGTCATAGGCCGGACGAAAGCAGAGTGGTAGTCAAAGGCCTTTCCACACTCACTGCACTCACAGGGCTTCTCTCCAGTGTGACTCCTGGTGTGTCATGTGAGGGAGAAGCTGTAGCAAAAACCTTCCCCACATTCTTTACACTCATAGGGCTTTTGTGCAGTGAGGGTCTTACTGTGTTGGATAAAGTCAGAGTGGAAAGGGAAGGTCTTTCCACATTCACTGCACATATAGGGCTTCTCTCCAGTGTGAATCCTCCTGTGTCGAGTTAAGGAAGAGTCATAATGAAAGGCTTTCCCACACTCTTCGTGCCCAAAGAGTTTTTTGTCATTGTGGGTCATGTAATGCTGGACAAAAACAGTGATAGCGGAAGGTCTTTCTACATTCACTGCACCTAGAGGGCTTCTTGCCACTGTGGATCTGCTGGTGGAGTGTGAGGTGTGACCTCCGGTTAAAGACCTTCCCACACTCTATGCACTTATAGGGCTTCTCCCCAGCGTGAATCCTCATGTGTCAAGCAAAGTCTACCTTTTCACATGTGGCATTCCTAAGGCGTCACTCCAGTGTGAATCTGCTGATGTCGAACAAGGAGGCAATTCTTGTCGCACACTTTCCTGCATTCTTTGCATTTGTAGAGGGTCTTCCCTGCATGAACCAGTGTCTTTACTTGGTCCTATGAGTCACAGTCATGAATAGCATCTCCTGCAGCATCTTGCTTCTGGAAAACCCTTGAATGCAGACTCTCATCTGTCCCCAACCTGTTGTGTTCAAGGCTCATTTTCTCCAGGAGGGCCTCCTTGTGGGAGACTGTAACTGGTCTCAAGTGCCTTTCTGCATTTCCAACAGCCCCCCTGATCTCTGGTTTGCCCCAGCGGACCTGCTGGCTTCCTGAGTCTTCCCTGAAGCAAGACCTCCTAAGACAAAGCGGGCTGGTCTTGGGTTTAAACTGTAACCTGGACAGGTGCTTCAGCAAAGACCTCTCTCTGTCTCTTACCGGTGCTTCAAACTGTGAGGTCGACACTGGTTTGGGAATTGAATGCTCCAGTGAGACCAGGGGTCTGCAGGTCTCCAGCAGTACTTCCCAGAATAAGGCTCTCTGGGCCTGGTCCAGCTGCCCTCATTCCTTCCAAGTGAAGGTCATGGACAGGTCCAAACACTGCTGCCTGGAACACCACCACAAGCTAACAAGACAGAAGGTGCACACGGCACCACTTCCACCAGCGCAGAGCGTGCCTGCAACTACAGATACCAGAGAGCACTGCGCCCAGCCACAGCTTTGGGACTACAAGTCCCAGGGGGCTTCAGTTTCACTTTTTTTACTTCTGGGAACTGAATCCTCAGTTACCCTGGAAGGAAGGTCATACATGTGGTAGGATCTGCGCTCCAGTTGGGCCAGGGAGAACCTCCAAACACGCACTCAAATATGCATGTGAACATGCATGCAAGGAATTTGGTCATACAGGGAATGGGGCGAGTCCTACTTGCCATTCTATTCTATGCACTGACCCACATAAAACTGTACACAGGGGCTGGGTATTAAAGTCAGTCCAGTCCAAATACCGGGTGTTGGAGAAGGCATGGAAATTCAAGATCTTTTATGTTGTGTATGGTTCTGTCATTATTAGTAAAACTGCTTTGAAAAAGTTTGGCTTTGCTTCCTACCAGTCTTTCCAAAGAGAAGCTTTTCCACGCGTTCCACAGGAGACATGTACAAGAATGTTTACAACAGGGGTGCCTGGGTGGCTCAGTTGGTTAAGCAGCTGCCTTCAGCTCAGGTCATGATCCTGGGGTCTTGGGATCGAGCCCCATGTCTGGCTCCCTGCTCAGCGGAGAGCCTGCTTCTCCCTCTCCACCCACCTGCCACTCTACCTACTTGTGCTCTCTCTCTCTCTCTCTCTCTCTGTCAAATAAATAAATAAAATCTTTAAAAAAAAAAAAAAAAGAATGTTTACAACAGCAAACACCTGGAGGGAGTCCAGGAAAGAGGGTGGATAAATGGCTTCTCCACAGAATGGAACACTACTCAGCAGTCAGAGACTGTTCTAGACTAGGCTGTAGCAGGGAATTGGAAGCATCACAGTTGACATTGCAGAATGCTGGAAAGTTAAGAGCCCAGCAGTGCCAAGTCCCTCTGGAACTGGTGAGGAGTGGAGGCCATCGTGGGGAGGATGGTGAGAGCAGTTTGAGCAAGACCCTGATCCACTGTCCTCCCCCGCCCAAGCTGGAACTGGTTATGACCATGAAGAGTGGATCTTGGAACTAGAGAAGGAGAGGCTAATTTGAAGGTTCTGGTAAGCAGTAGAAAGAAGAGGACTGAGGGTCATTGACACTCTGAGTGTTGGGACTTCTGCCTGTTGTTGCAGCTGTTTTGAATGGTTTCTGAGAGTATGGCCAGCTCAAGACAAGAGAGCTAAAGATACCACCATTACAGGACCCCCAGTGAAATGGCTTGACAAGGTGACTTTCAGTCAATACTTAAACTTTGTTTTATTTTTCTGTCTTCTGTGTTGGCCAGAGCCTCCATCTACAGTGTTGAAGAGAAGGGGTGATAGCAGATGCTCTTTTCATTTTCCTGATGTCAAAAAATATATAATATTTCATAATCGAGATTGTGTTTCGTATGGATTTGTGTTGATATCACCTGCTTGATCACTTTCAGAACATATGTAAATATTAGGGTTAGAGAAATGAAGGACTAGACAAACACATCGCCTGGGAAAAGCCTGTAGAGTTTTCTCATCCATAGAATTTGTCGGAAGTCAGTGCAGTGAGGATACAAGGCAGAGAGGTCAACTGTATTCTCTAGACAGTGGGACCCTCCCCAGAATGGGAGGCAAGAGTAGATGGCCATGATGAAGGCAGCTATGCATGAGCTGGTCTGAATACATGCTGGACTGCCTTGCCCAGGACAGGTGACCCCATTAGTCTTAGGATGCTACACATTTGAGACAGAGTTCTCTCCAGCAGTGGTTCTCCAAGTGTGGTCCTTGGTCTCAGTTGCATCCACTTTTAAGAGTTCAAGAAAGACTGACCACTAAATATTGACATCATAATCATGATAGTGTGGGCAATTACAAAATGAGTTAGCTTTGCTTCTTGAAAAAGTCTATTTTTTTCTTTAGTGAATCTATCTTTCAGTATATGGTTTCAATAATATAGAGCAGTTTCTGAAATGCTTAACATTTGCAGTCATTTGAGCCATCAGTAGCAATGCTTTTAAGTAGCCTGAGTATCTTAGCCGGGAGTTGGTACAAATTAGGTCACATCAGAAGCTATGCTATACTCAAAGTCAGCTACTAGCAGTTCTCAAGGGCTTCTCATGAGGCTCCTGTATCAGCTGGGGCTACTCCAGTCAACAACCATTGTGAGTGCAGACTGTCACCTGCACATTTTGGTCCTCGGACACACCCATGGGGAGAGTGTCCACCACTATTTGTCTGCCTCTCTTTAGCACTGTAGTCCATGCATGAATATAGACTTTTTCTCTCTTAGACTAGTCCATGAGTTTAATAAGACTTTGCTGAAGGCTGGGGATGGCAAGGGGCTTCTGTACAAAGAATAACTTACAATCGACTACTAGCTATGATTGTTCTTAAAGCCCTCAGTTCCTAATCTGTCCTCCTGGGGCCTCCATAGGACTGCATTTCTGTTCAGAGCACATTCTTCCCCCTTAAGGAAGAACCCAGGTTTTCTCTAACACCCAGAAACACCTCAAACATGCCTTAATTCCCCAGAATCTAGGCCCAAGTCAAGGGGCAGGGAAAGGAAGGAGTTTCCTTCTCAACTCCATCTTAGGCCTGTCTTCCCCATTTTCTGTTCCTGCCTTTTACTTTTAAGGAGGACTGATTGGTGTAGTATCTACTTCCTTTAGTGGAAACTCTGCCCCCATCCACACAATATTACCTTATGTTTCCATTAGTACATCCCTTTAGGACAAAATAGAGCAAAATTTATATAAAATATACATACTTACTCTAATGGGTTGATTGCATCTCCTGCAAAAGATGTTGAGGTTCTAACCCCCAGTACATATAAATGTGGTTTATTTGGAAATAGGATCTTGGCAAATGATCAAGTTAAGATTGAGGTCATTAGGGTAGATCTTAGACTAATCTGACTTGTCCTTATAAAAAACTCAGAAAAAAAGAGCTGCTTTTATTAAAAAGAATGATTATGATGGGAAAGAATAATGTTTTCAACAAATGGTATGGTGACAACTGGATCCATATGCAAAAGAAAAAAACTTGGATTCTTACCTCACATTATACACAAAAATTTACTCAGAATGAATCATAGACCAAAATGTAAGAGCTAAAACTATAAAACTCTTAGAAAAAAATAGGTGTAAATTTTTGTAATCTTGGTTTAGGTCATGGCGTCTTAGACATGACACCAAAAGCATGAGCAACAAAAGAAAACGTAGATAAATTGGGTTTCATTCAAATTAAAAACTTCTGTGCTTCAAAGGATACCACTGATAAAGTGAAAAGATGATCCACGGAATAGGAACAAATATTTACAAATTGTATATTGACAATTGTATAACTTTTACAACTTAATCATCAAAAAGCAAAAAGCCCAATTAAAATGGGCAAAGAATTTGAAAAGCTATTTCTTCACAAAGGATATACAAATAGCTGATAGCACATGAAGAGATGCTCAATGTCATTAGCCATTAGGAAAACGAAAATCAAAACCACAATGAGATACTATTCCACACTTAGTGGGATGACTCAGTTGAAAAGACAATAACAAGTATTGGCGAGGACGTGGAGAAATTGGAAGCCTCATACACTGCTGGTGGGAATGTCAAATGGTGCAGCTATTTTGGAAAAATATTCTGGTCGTTCCTCAAAAATTGAAACATGGAGTTACCATTTCAACTTTCCCAAAGGCTAGGTTATTTTGTTTTAAATAACACCTGATATAGGACGTCCACAGTGTCATCCAGGCAGCATTTCCACAAGCTCCGAGGGGATCTCCTTCCAGAAGCCCTGAGTGAGTGGAGATCATCGGCCTTGCAACTGTTTGAAGAGTCTAAATCCATTCTCAGAAAGGACACACTTCTGCAGACAGGGTCTGCTGAGGTCCACGTTTGTCTGCTATGCAGATAAAATTCCATAGGACCACACAGAATATTTAGCTTCTTGGAACCACAGCAGATCCATGACCTCTACTTCTCTGTGGTGTCCACTTCTTCTAGAAAGTGTTTCCATGTGATGAACTTTCCACTGGTGAAGGCTGTGTTTCACCTATTCTAAAAAATACGTGTTTTATTTTCCAGATCTGTTCTGTTGTCAGTTAGCAGAAATAGAAATGTTCTCATCGTTTCAATTTAGAATCTGATTCCCGGATCCAGAGATAGCAGCAAAGGATCACGGTTCCTTCCCTAAGGAGACCTGGAGCGGGTTATTTCCACCCGGGAAGTCCCTGAACATGGCAGGATGCCCTTCTACTTCTTTCCCACTCTGCACCAGGTCCTTCATAGGTTCATCTGTGCTGCTTAGCCTGGAGTCTTCTCCAAATTTATCCTATTCAAATGTTCACGCCAGAGAGATTGTCTCTCACCTGGTCAGATCTGTCTACCATGGCTCTGCATAAAATACCAAGGGGGAGGAAGAAAAGGAACTTACAGTGTGAAAACATTCAGGGCCTTGCTGGGGAGCCAAACCTCCTCGCCCTTTTTCACTCCGTGCTAATAGAGAGTAGGGGAGCAGAGGGGCCAGGAATAGGCCTGGGAGATGGAAGAGAACCAGAAGGCTCCCAGCCCTGCTCAGAACCTCCCTCAGCTGCTGCTAACCCTACACCCCATTGCCCGGCGGGGCACCCACACCTGCCCTCAGGCACACCCATAGATTTCTTGAATGCAGCACAGTCCCACCCCTGCCACGACAGCAAGCCCGCCTGGCTGCCCTTTCAGGGCTTCAATAAGGAGATGGGGGAAGAGCAACTCCAAAACCTGATGGGGCCCTGGGCTCTTAACAACAAGGTCTCCTGACCTGCAGGCAGGGAAATGAAAATCAAAACAGTGACTTTTAAAGAGACTGACAGGAGTGATATATTTCACTGCTGGCACATATTCTGCCTCCAGAAGAAAAGTCCAATGGAAAAGAAAGGTCTTGACATGTTTTTAGAGGTGAGTTCAAACAGCTTTAAGCACTGGGGTGTCTTTGGATTGCTCCCTTCCCCCAGCCCAGGCTCCTACAGGAGGGAAGCATGGGAGCTTAAGACTCTATTTAAAGCGAAAGGAAACAAAGAAACAACTAAATCTCCCCAGGCACTTCTGGTGGCCAGCCAGATTCTAGAAACTTGTTAACTCAATTTTCTTCTTCCTCCTGTTAGAAAGTACTCATCCTTTCCAGACTCAGGTGTGATTTCTTCCTTCACCTCTTTGCCTGGGCCTTGCTTCTGCCTGGCAAGTTTTCATCCCTTCTCTAAATGTGTGAGGCCCACCTAAAATGCCCTTCCTCTATAAAACATGGATTCTCCTTGATTCTCCACATTAGGAATAACTCTCCTTCGTATCCCTATGTGGTCCCTAGTCCTTTACCCTTTGTCCCACATCACTTTTCGCCTTCTGCCTGGTGATAAGGCTAATGTTGTGCTCAACCTGACTCTCCCCACACACCCCCAGCTTGCAAGAGCAGGACTCCTGTTGAATTCATCTTTATATCTCCCAGAGTAGGAAACACTGTGCCTTGCATGTGGTCCTCGAGTGAATACACGTCTTGTCTAATTTGATATCTTTTGTAATTCAGAAAAAGGTGTTTTATACCCCCTTTATTATTGAAGTATAATTGTCATACAATATCCTATTAGTTTTAGGTGTACATCATAGTGATTTGATACTTTTCTACATTATGAAATGTTCCCCACAAACGTCTAGTGACCATCTGTCATGGTAGTAAGCTATTATGGCATTACTGACTATGTTCCTGTGGCCCAAAGAGGAGAACGACCTGCCCATGTAGAAGTCATTTACCACTGCTTATTGCTTTAGGCGATATTCAGTCTAAGAGACAACAAAGAAAAATACCAAAACATAAAACTCAGTGAGGTGTAGCCACTGGTTCTTTGTTTGGGACGCCAACTTCCCTTTGTGTGGGACAGCTTGGTTTCAGCCTCACCAAGGAGCAGCCCACTTCCAACGCAAAAGCCAGTTGTTACTCCTGCCAGTTAGGACCAGCTCCTCTTCCTTCACTGCTGTGGGAGTTGCCTCTGGGCCCTGGAGCTGTGGTAACGAGAGCTGAACACCTGCTTCTCAGATGCCCAGTGGATTCTGCAGTCCCTCCCCATGGTGGTTGCTGTAGGGAAGGATGATTTTCTGTTTTCCTCAGAAAATATTCTTTCTGACTGGAGGTTTCCCATGTGCTTCATGTCTGTTCTACTTGTCTACCATTTGCTGACAGGTTGCCCGACTCCTCAATTATTCATATATGTATATATAAATAAATAAAATTTATTTATTTCTTCGTTGGCATGTTTCCCATTACCGGGCCAACAGCAAATCCTTCACAGGTTGTCATGAGATGTCAAAGTCTCACTCTGTATTAGCCCACTAAAAAGATTCAGGACTAGGAAACCAGAGAGAAAGCTTTACTGTTTCTTGGTCTAGGAGGGTTTGACAACTCAAAATGGGGAGGTCTAGGTCTGAGATAGGATTGACTTGCTGGATAACCTCGGGAAATTCACTTTACTCTTCAGTTTCTTCATTTGGAAAATGAGGGATTAGCTCACATTATCTGGATCTATGAATTTCCCCCTCACCAGTTTTGGGCTATCTCAGTCTTCAGTGAGACTTTGGGATATGGGACATAATGTCTCCAAGGGTGAAAAAAATGCATAAATCTCAGAATAGGAAGGAGATATTAAAGAGAAAATGCCATCAGAAGCAGAATTCATGAATTCATAAAGCCATAATTACATTTATAACTCCAATTTGGGATTTAAAGAACAAATATCACATGGACCACTGTGTTCTATTTTAATTCAATATATCTCAGGATTCCCCACCTCAAAACTCTCAAAGTCCTTAACCACGCTTTCCCGGTCTCAGCTGTCCTAGGCTTCTTATTTTCTTATCCATTAAAGGCTGCTCCATATGGTTGTCCAAAGCTGCCAACTTGAATTCTCTTCTATCAGTGACTGGACAGGTATGGCTGTTACTAGTTGAGACCTTCAACTGTCCTGAAGATTCTTTAGCCACCCTTTCACATGGGAATAAATGGAACTCATCTGGGAATGTCCTAGAACTGTTTTGACCTTTGGTAGAGATAGGACTGATTACTTGTGGTGCTGCTCTCTGGAATTAGCCTGATACAAGACAGCCTGATTTATTCCAGCCCACTGTCTCTCTAGATTCTTCATAAGACAGTGCTCAGTTTTATAGGTTTTTATTGTGCTCACAGTTTGAAATCCTTCCCTAGGAGTTGATAGAGAGTAGCTCACACCAACATTCAGAGTACATCTCAGAACCCAGAGTAGCACTTCCCTGGGGAACACTCTCTTCAACATTTTCCATAATAGAAGAGTATAAACCCAACTGGGGTGGTCCCTAAATATTTCTCAAGAAGCCTCTTTGATTTATTCATTAAAGCTTAATTGATGGACTCTGGTTCTGGCCAAGATAGGATAGCTCCATTTCTCACCAGTTCTCCCTCTTATAGCTAATAAATTTCTCACATAACACAACAAACACTAAGAGACTCTGGAAGGTAAAAGGAAAAGATGTATTGTTTTGAAACTCAAGACTTGAGAAATGACACAATGGTGAGCTCCCTGGGTTTGTTTGTTTGATTTTGCCTCCAATATATCCCAAACTGGAGGATGCTGAAGTCTTCAACCTGAAACCCCCAACAGGCAACCAAACCAAACCAAATCAAACCAAAACAATAAACAAACACAAAACCCAAGAAAATTCTTCTTTTTTTTAGCCAAAAGAACAGCCTAGTAGTATAGAAAATCTTTTTGATAACCACCTGGCTTACTCCAGCTAATAAATAGCCAATATGCTGGAAAAAGAATAATCAATTTGTGGTAGTAGATGTATAAAGTACAAGAGTGAATGAAGAGAGGTAGACTGCAGATGTAAGCAGGGCCTACACATGTGGGGGAGCTTGAGTGTTAGATGAAGCACTGAAAATCTTTGGACTCTATTTTGTAGATTGAGAGGCACTGCAGATATGATTTAAGGAAATAACAACAGGTTCATATTTGAGTTTTAGGTGGATCACACGAAGAGCTAAGAGGAGGCAGCTGAAGTATTCCAAGTGAGAGATGATGAAAGCTTCCATTTCAGCAGGGACACTGGAGATGTGGAAGTGGGGGAAGATTCCAAAAATTTAAGGACTTGGTAATTGGATCTTGGGTAGTGGTAAAGAAAACCTAGGTGTCAAGAATGACTTCTAGGTTTCTAACTTGGATGACTGTTTAGATGGATGCCAACAACTAAAATAGAGAGCACAGGAATGAGTGTGTTGGGGGGTGGAAATGTTGCATTCAGCTTTGAACATGGGGAGTTTTAGGTGCCTGTGGGTCACCCAGGTAGAGAATTACCCCCATATTATCAGTTGTTCAGGTCAGAAGGGAGTCTTAAAGTAGGAAGGGGAATAGATCTTTGTTTCTATTTAGTTTTTGCTCTCACCAGGATCCAGTATCCAGGATCCAGGATCCAGGATCCAGATTATGTCTAAGGGTTGGGAGCTAGGATGGATCCAAGTGACACATGCCATTCAAGAACTGATAGGAGTAGAGATTCTGAGAACTGAGGCTTTGTTCCTAAATCAGACTGCCAGTGCCTTATGCTGTCTTCTTATACGGAGTCTCGTCTCCTGGGCATTCCAGTCTTTTCAGCAGATTTTCCAGTCTGTCTTGGAAGACCTGCCTCACCTGGGTCAGACATACGTAAATGCCAATTTTTACCATAAAAAGAAGGGGCTAATATTTTGAGATGGGAGCAGGGCAAGTGGCATGCAAGTTAGAATATTGGTAGCTCTGAGATACAAGAGTGACAGATCTGAGTCCAGTAAAATAGCTCAAAAAAAGGAAACAGAGGGCCTCACAAAATCTTCCAGGTATGATGCAGAGATGGGGTGGGGATGGAGACTACAGGAGGTCAGGACTTCCTATGAGCTGGCACAGCCGTCAAGTTAGTGAACAAGGATCCACTACACCAAAGTTGGAGTGTTTGGACCACAAGGAAAGATTCTGAAGAATTAATGAGGTCAGAAGGCAGGTGGGGCCAGAAAAGGACCATTTGGTTCTTATAAACCCAAGCCACCCTCAAGAAGTAGAGAAGAACCCACAAGACTGAGAATAACTATGGTGTTCATCAAGCTCTTTTCCTTTGGGTCAAGATGACTGAGTGGTAGGCAACTTTATAGATGATATGGCTGAACTATAAATAACTTACAGCAATTAAGAAAATGGCCCAACATTCTTTGAGACTCCTTCCATTGAGAGGTGGGGTCTATGTCCCCTCCTCTCAAATCTGGGCAGGTTTGTGACTACTTTGACCAAAGAGGTAGTGCTCTGTAACTTTTGAAGCTAGGTCATAAAAAGTCATGCCTGGCTCTCTTGAGGTACTAGCATCCATGTAAAATATCTGACCACCCCAAGATGGCCAGGAAGAATATGCCATGTAAAGGCTCTCTGGTCAATAGGCACAGTTGAGCTCAGCCTTCTACCTATCCTCACCAAGATGCCAGATATGCAACTGAAGCCATTTTGGACCCTCCAGACCATCCCATCTGCCAACGGAGTTCCAAGGAATGACATCAGTGAATGCACCAGAAACAAAACACTTACTCATATGGCCCAAATTGTATCCCCCTGCCAAATTCAGATGTTGAAATCCTAACCACCAATACTTAAGAATATACCTCAGACTGTGACTATATTTGGAGAGAGGGTCTTTCAAGTGGAGATAAGAGTAAAATGAGGTTACGTGAGTGGGCCATAATCCAATATGACTGGTGTCCTTCTAAGAAGAGGAGATTAGGATGCAGATGCATACAGAGGGAAGGCTGTGTGAAGGCCTATGGAGAAGATGACCACCTACAAGGCAGGAGGAGAGGCCTGTTAAGAGAATATTTTCAAAAGCCAGTTTATTGGTCTAGTAGGCTTTTATTCAATGGTTTGTGAATCAGGCAGCATCCAGTCTAGAAGCTAGAAAGGAGCTCCGAAGAGTTGTGCAACGCGAGAGGGTTTTTAAAGACCAATGTGAGCAGAAACAAGGACATTATACTGGGCATTTGCTGACTGGTCGAAGCAGGGTTGCTTTCCTTACATGGAGCAAAGATAAGTCTTGGAGCCAGGTCAGGTAACTTGTGCTGGTTGGTTGATCTAGACCTTCCTTTTCTGGGAGAGCCCAACATAGAAACTTAGTGAAGTTTTGGTTTGCTGATGTGGGGCTTAGCATGAGTGACACCATCTTGGACCTAATCTGGTTACTTTAATAGGCCTCGGAAGAAATCCACCTTGCCTGACAATACCTTAGTCTTAGACTTCTAGCCTTCAGACCTGTGAGAAAATTAGTTTCTGTTGTTTAAACCACCCGCTCTGTGGGACTTTGTTCTGGCAGCCTGAGCAAACTAATATACTCATCCAGCTACAAATTTCTCACCTTACAGAAATGGCTGCCGTTTTAAGTCACTGAGTTTTCAGGTAGTTTATCCCACAGCAGTGGGAATAGGAATGGGTTTGGGCTTCTAAAGTCCTTCTTCCTCTAGGGATATCTAGCTGCTAACCATGTTGTTGTTTAGGATGGACCACAGCAGACAGCCTTCAAGAACTGATACTCCCAGAGAGAGGGAGAGGGTGGGGTGACAGGTCAGAGCTCAGACTTACGGCTTCTGTGGCACGTGAGAACCAGAAACTTTTAGACAGAGATCTCAAAATATTTTTTTCCTTAGTCTGAGAAAAATGGAAAAAGCCGTGCATAAAATGCAACTTCATATCGTTATTCTATGGCTATGTCATTCGGTCAGGTGGGATTCCTTAGGAGAGAGAATTACAGTACCAGACTGCAGGCCGAGGGCCCCGTCTGACCTAGATTCTGATTTTTTAAAAGAGTGATTATAGCTCTGGAGGCAGGGGTTAAGTCTCATGGTCTCCACCAGGAAGCACTTTTCTTAGCCATGGGGGATAGTACATTACAGCTAATTACAGGCTGTCTGCGAAGATTTTCTAATTACTTCACTTACATTAGTCTTGCTTTCTTAAGAATCCTGTAAACTTTTGGAAAGCATCTTGAGGACAGGGGCACACTGCCGTCTTCAGTACCAGCTACCCCAAAGACACCGGATAGCAGAGGTAGACGGTAGAATATGTTACTGTAAGCATGGGCTCTGGGGTCAGCCTGGGTGGGTTCAAATACAAATTTTACTTCTTACTAGCTTTGTAGCTTCATTCACATTAATAAGTTCTCACATTAATAATTATTTTTTAGGGGCACCTAGGTGGCTCAGTTGGTTAAGCTCCCGACTCTTGATTTTGGCTCAGGTCATGATCAGGATCGTGGGATCGAGCCCCAGGTAGGGCTCTGAGCTAGGAGTGGAGCCTGCTTAAGATTCTCTCTCTCCCTCTCCCTCTGCCCCTGCCCTGCATGAGTGTGTCCGCACATGGGCTCATGTGTGCATGCGTGAACTCTCTCTAAAAATTATACATTTTTTACTTCCATTTGGTTCTAAAAGTTCAAGAGCTCCTACCTACTCGCTGCTGTCAGGTTTGGGGTTTGCATGCAGAGAGGGGAACAGAGAGGCAGAAGCGATTGCAGTTAAAGAGCATAGGATTTGGAGAAGTCTAAACCCCAGCATCCCTCTGTATAGGCTGCGTGAATTTGCATCAGCCCATGTCTTTGACATAGGGCCACATGACTAGGATTTCCAAGGCATGGCTGTCACCGTTTCTCTCACCCACTGCTCTCAGCCCCAAGCGGACAAATCCCAGGTGGTCATCTGCTCCTGTATCAGGTGTGGAAGCCCCCACCGAGCCAGAAGGACTGGAGATCTACCCCAGCCATAGCCGGGGCTTCGAGAAATTAAAAGGGAGCATGTTAATTAGAAAATGCTTAATTAGGAAACCAGTTCCCTAGAAGAAAGGGAATTAATTGAAAAATAGACCTTAATCAAGAAGTTTTGGGCACAAAAATCCAGCACAGGAGCTGGCTTGTACTGGCTTGTTCAAGAGGCTTGTGCACTTTTCAGACTTCATGTTCAGTGACATCGTATTGGCAGCTTGAAATCACCACCGTGGGAGTATTTACACCCCTACCTACCATTGACAAAGGCTACAAACTTTGGATTTTTTCTAGGAGCACTGTTGTTCACTATATACTACCACACAACTGCAAAAATCTAACTTGTATTCCTAGCCAGAGGGCCCATGTGTCTCTGGGTCTAGAAACTTGTGAAAGCATGGCCCTTGCAATGTCTCAATTCCTGCAAAGCTGATGTCTGCAACGTAATTTGTACCGGATGAGTCATTGGGGAACATAAAAAAGATCTCACAGTTGTTATTGAAATATTTTTATATAATATCTATTTTTTTCTGTTCTCAGGGTTTGTTTTATAATGTATAAAATATATTACTACAGCCCTAAGTCTACATACTTCATATACATTTGGGAGGTCATTGTTTAATTTTTTTTTAACTGATTAAAAGCAAAAACTGTGGAGACCATTGTTTCAGAGTACAAGAAAAGAGAGCTGGTTCTAAGAAATTCAGACAGGATGATGTAGGAGTAGTGTGTGTATGTTGGGGTGGTGGTGGTGACATTAGAAGTTAGAGCTGAAGATAAAAAGTAGAAAAGGTGACCTCATTGCTATTTTAGGGTGGGATATGTTAATTAGCATGCAAGAAGGGAGGTGGGCCACTGCAGTGATCAAGGCGGCGAGACAGGCTGCTCTTGGATCTAGGAGGAGAGTGCTTGCAGGAGGATTTCACAACCCGGAGGACTGCTGGCCCCACCCCCAGAGACTGGGATTCAGTGGGGCTGGGCTGGGGCCCGAGAATTTTCATTTCTTCCAAGTTTTAAGCGATGTGATGCTGCTGGACTAGGCTCACACTTTGAAAACAAGTGATTTAAAGAAGAATTTTATCTTTTGAAGATAAAAGGGATCTTGCTGATGACAATCCATGAGATCCAGAGGGCAGAATAGAACCGTTTTGGAGCGGGGTGGGCAGGAAGGGTGGGAAATTGGTTCAAATGCAAGCCTTAAAGGAAGAAGAGCCCAAGTTACAAGCATTGACCTAGGAGCCTTGGGCTTCTGGTGCTGGTTCAGATAAACAGGAATATAAGCCATGCGGGGCTTAGCCCTGTGTGCAGTCTCCTTGTTGGCAATGATCTTTATAGCAGACCGCTCTGGTGAGGCAGGAGGTGGTTGGGCTTGGTGGAAGGGTTGGGGAAGGTCTTACCGAAAGCCAAATTGAGCTCTGGAGGCCACACCTCCGTTGTGACCATTTTCCCCCATCTGGCAGAATTCTACATGCTCTTGGTTATTCATTCCTCACATCATTCTCTCCTTTCTTTTGAAGTCTTCTCAGACACTCTGGGAAGGTAGTTTGGATTCTATAAAGCCAAGAGAGTGTGTGCCTGTTTTGAGCCACAGTCTGACTCTTCCACTCACCCTCCAGCCCCACAGGAGGCACGATGTACCCAGCTACTTTTAAAGGAGCATCTGTGTTTACCACTCGACCTGCTTGACCAAGGGAGCAGGCTCTGCACATCAACCCCTGTGAGATCAGGTGGGGCCTTATGAATCAATCGTCCCCACTTGTACTGTGACTTTGATCAGATCTTCCCTTGAGCCATGACACCATCCACATCCATAATGTTTTGGTTGTCATAGTATATGTTTGTAAACATTCAGTCTAAGCATGCCCGAGTGTCCCATCATATTTCTGAAGTGTTGCCTAGGAGCACACGAATCTGGGTATGTGAATTAACACTGTCATCGCGACTCTGTCCAGGCATTGGCCGCATGCCAACACTTGTTACTGTTTCTGCATGTGCCTTTGTATCATTTAGATATACCTCCTCGCTCTGAGATTAGATAGCCTGGTTTCAACCACCCAACTACCTTTTTCTTTTTTTTTTTTTTTACCTAATACAAATGACTATCCTATAAATCTACCTTCACTGGTCTCTGCCGATCATTCGCACGTAGAGTCTACTTTATATTTTACGTTATGTTTGTTTGGGTCTAAGACTTTCTACTTAGATTGTGAACTCCTTGAATAAACTTTTTCTTTTTTGTATCCACCATAATGCCTAGCATAGCAGTTTTGCAAAGTAAGTGCTCAATATTTGTTGATTGATTGACATGAAGAAATGTGTTAGGGCTGCTAGATTTGTTATGACAGACAATCAGGCAGCCTTAGCTCAGACCAGGAACTGCCTATCCAATATGAGGAATTTGGCTAAATACTGAAAAGCTCCTTTAGTTATTATGACATTTTAAATTAATTATATATTTCCAACTGTATTTTTCAGTTTTATGCATAATTATTATTATGCTAAATGGTATTTATACTTAAATGTTTGGTGGTTAATGTAAGCTACTGAGATTAGGAATGTGTTGCAGCCAAACCAAATTCATTTTTAATTGTTCTTTTCTCCCAGCCTTCCTATTGGCAATTCCTCTGGTGCAATGCGCACTTGAATTTTAATCACCCTACATCATGTTCAGGTGGGTTAAAAGACAGAGGCCCTGGAGTTCAATCCTGAAATAGGTGGGGGCCTCCTTATAAGGGGTCTGCCCTCCCTCCCTCCCCAGCATGGCTCTTTGTCCTTGTCCTTGGGCTTCCCCATCCTGCCTATGCATCCTGCCTGGTGTCCTAGCTACCTTCTCCCAGTTGTACCTGAATGTTTCCTGTCCTTCAATTTTGGCTTTTTACTACGAATTTTGAATTCATAGAGAAGTAGAAAGATAATATTTAATACCCATATCCCTATCACCTATATTTTACAGTCAACATTGTGTACCTTTTTTTAAAATTATTTTTTAAGGATTTAAAAATCACAAACATTATAACATTTCACACTTAAAAACTTCAGTAAAAATCTCTAAAAAATTTTCCTATGTAACCACAATGTCATTATCACACTGTATTAGTTTGCTAGGGCTCATATAACACCTCCAGATACCACGACTAGGTGGCTTAAACAACAGAAATTTATTTTCTAATGGCTCTGGAGACCAGAAGTCCAAGATCAAGGTGGGCGAAGGTTTGGTTTCTTCTGAGGCTTCTCTCCTTGGCTTGCAGGAGATGATTTAAAAGAATATGTATATTTGGTTAAATATATGATTTAAAAGACTATATTATATACATTGATTCCAGAATTCATTCAAGAATATATATATTCATATATTATGTATATACATAAATCATGTATTGATTTAAAATCAATTGTATTGACAGTTTAAATTCAAATTTAACATTACAGAGCTTTATTTAATTATTTGAATTTATACTTCTATTTTCTCTCTGCTGAAAAGCTTGGTTTCTAGCAACATTAATATAATTACTTATTTGTTACGTTGTTTTTTCAAAATAATAAGAAAACTGAATGACCAGAATATATTTGTTTATCCTAGAATATATCCCACCAAGGCAAAACAAAGTACTAAGTTTTAAACTCAGTTAACTATGTTCTCTGTGTGGTTCTGCTATTAATTTTTAATGCAATTAGGTTAATTTTTTCTTTTTTTTCCTTCAATTTTAGAGGTGGCCTTTTGTTTTTATTTTTATATAATATGTATTTTTAGATATGTAAAACATTTGCATCCTAGAAGTTAAAAGCTATACCCAAAGAAGTTTCTCTTCCATCCCAGTCCCTTCCCTCCCCACCTCCTCTTCTGCCATCTGTTAACTAATTTAAAAAATTAAATTCTGATTAATTCTTACAGTGTTTCTTATTACAAACATAGGCAAAATTGTGCTCATATTCTTATTCCCCTTTACCCTTTCCCATGAGGGTCGCATATTATACACACTTTCTGGACCACACCTTTTCATTTCACAAGTCTGGAGATCACTCCATATTAATACATGGAGATTACTCTCATTCTTTTCACGGTTGCCTAGTTGTGCATCACATGAAGATGCCAGAGTTTATGCAGTAAGGGACTGGGTGTCATAGATTATTCAACTAGAATCTTGTGGACATTTGAGCCATTTCGTGTTTCTTTGCAAGTACACATAATGCCTCAGCGAATAACGTTGTGCACATAGCATTTCATATTTGCGAAGTTATATCATTAGATTAGATTTCCAGAAGTGGGATTCCTGGGTCAAAGGGTAAACACAGCTGTGACCTTGATAGATACTGATGAATTCTCCTCCAAACGAATGGTATCATTTCCTGTTCCCAACAACATTCTGTGGCAGTACTCGCTTCTCCACAGCCTCACTAGTAAAGTGGATTGTTACAATTTTGACTTCACCCAATCTGGTGGGGGAAGTGTATTTTGTTTTATTTTATTTTTATTTTGAGAGAGAGTGGCGGGGGGCACACAAGGAGTGAGGGTCAGAGGGTGAAGGAGAGAGAGAATCTCAAGCAGACTCCCCGCTGAGCACAGAGCCCCATGAGGGGCTCGATCTCAGGACCTGAGATCATGACCTGAGCCGAAATCAAGAGTTGGGCACGCTGACTGAGCCACCCAGGTGTCCCTCACAGTGTAGATTTAATGCACATCTTTCCTTTTACAACTGGAGTTGAGGCATTTTCCATATGTTTAAGGAACATTTGTATTTCTTTTTCTATAAACCATCGGTTCGTGTATTTTGGCATGTTCAGGGTTGTTGGTCTTTTTCTTTTTTGATTTCTGGGAACTCTTTATGTTAAGGAGATGAATCATTTGGCTGCGAAATAATTTCCAAATATTTATTCCTACTCTGTCATTTGTCTTTTCCCCTTTATGATTTTTTTAATGCAAGGCCTTTATAAAAAAAATTATGTAGTCAAATTCCTCACCAAACTGTATTTATTGATTCTAGATTTTGAGTCACAGTTAAAAAGGTTGCTTTCACTTCCAGGTTTTAAAGGAATTCACCCATGTTTTCTTTTAGTATTTGTATGGTTTAATTTAAAATTATGCTTGAGTAGCTGATTCATTTAGGAAAGTTTTGTGTGTGGCTTTTGCACATTTCTTGTTAAATTTATTACTAAGTATCTTTTCTTTCTTCCTTTCTTTTTGCTGCTATTGTGAATGAGGATTCTTTTCCAAATATCTTTTTAACTGGTTGATGATTATATATAGGAAGACTATTTGCTTATTTATATTGATTTTATATTTTGCCAATTTAACATGGATAACTATAGTTTTATATCTTTATTTCTAATTCTTATGCCTCTAATTGCTCCTCTTATTTGATCAAATTGGCTAATACCTTTTTTTAAAGATTTATTTTATTTATTTGTCAGAGAGAGAGAGAGAGCACGCAAGCATAAGCAGGGAGATTGGCAGGTAGAGGGAGAAGTAGGCCTCCCACCGAGCAGAGAGCCTGATGCGGGGCTCGATCCCAGGACCCTGGGATCATGACCTGAGCTGAAGGCAGATGCTTAACTGACTGAGCCACCCAGGCGCCCATGGCTAATAGTTCTGATAAGTGGTTAACTAGTTGCAGCAATAGTAAGTACCTTGTCTTATTCCTGACTTTAGTGGTAATACCTCTAGTGTCTTCCCATCAAAAAAGATGTTGGCTTTGGGGCTGGTGTGTGTGTGTGTGTGTGTGTGTGTAATTACATTAAGAAAGAATTTATCGGTTTTTATTTTGCTGACTGGTGGGTTTTTTTTTTTAAATCAGTCACAGGATTGAATTTTCTTTTCAGCATCAAAGGAAATGACCATTTTCTTTTTCTATGTAAATATAGTACTTAATGTGAATGAATTTTTGGTATTGAATGATCCTTGCAATCATGGAATAGATTGTACCTGGTCCTGTGTATTTTGCTTAATACGCTATTGGCATCTGTGTGACAATTTTTATTTAGAATTTTTCCTTCAATATTTATAAGAGATTAGGATCTGATTTTCTTTTACTGTGTGCAATCTTAATCATTTGTATATCAATTTGAGATTCACTTCATAAAACTAATTTGGAAGTTTTCTTTTGTGTTGTATGTCTGTATATTTTAAGTAACATTGAAATGATCTGCTCTCTAGAAGCTTGTTGTAGTCCCCCTGTGAAAGCATTTAGGCCTGGCATTCTTTTCAGTGGGGGAGGGAGAGCTCTTGATGGTTAGGAGCTTCTTTGAATGCTATGTTTTCTTGTACTTCTATTCCCCATCCTAGTTGTCTGGGATGCTGAAAGCTCCAGGTAGCAGGAAGTAGGAAGTAAGGCTCCAGGGGCAGAGGATACCTTTCTTAAGACAGATGGGGCCTGGGGGTGGATTGGAGAAGGGACAAGAGGGGAGTGAAGTCGGTGGGTGGGTGGGTGGCCTGTGAATACATGCTGGGGAGGCCCAAGCTGAGGAGAGATCAGCTGCTTCTTCCCAAAGATTTTTCTTCTGACTCTGCATTCCAACCTCTCCTTGTTGCGGGGGGAGTCTCTGTCCTATTTTCACAGCTGAGAAGGCAAAGGAAATTTCCCACAGGCCACTTAACTCTTTGGCAGCCTCTGTGGGGGAGGTCCTCAGAGTCACCTCACCTGAGAGAGTTTAGACTAACAGTCAGCAATCCCACCCCAAGTCTCCTCCTTTGCATTTGTCCTGAGCCAGTTTCAGCCAACAAGCCCTGGGGCTCACAGACTTATTAAAAATCCTGAGGTCATAGACATTCCTTTCATGTTGAATTTTTGATTTTCTGAGGCAGCTCTCTCCACAAGGGCTCTGAAACAACCACTCCACTGTTCAGATAGCTCTGCTGTGAGGTGGCTTTGCTATGGCAAATGGTGGAGGGGGGTGGACTCTTCTGGGTGCTCTGAGTATCCATGCCCCCATCTCTCCCCTGCTTCCTGTTTCCCTGCTCCGCCAGCCCTCTGTGCACCTGCGGAAGCTGGGGTCTCCTTCCCCCTCCCCCTCCCCCCGCAATACCGCCTACCACCAGGAGGTGCTGGTCTGTAAGGTGGAGAGTGGGAGCACTCAGCTACGAAAGTCCCCTCTTCTGCAGCTGCAGGATGTTGCTCTTGGTTAGAGGCAGGGAAGGGGAGGGAGAGGAAAGCTGTGATGTCCCTGGAGCTCCCCACCACTTCGGAGCCGAGGGAAGACTTCGGAGAGGCTGAAGCTAAAGGGCACCTCTGAGAGATTGTTCTGTGCCCCAGATCGTGTTTCCTGTGTACAAGTTGCGGGCCTTGTGGGAAGCGGGCCCACGGTCAGCCCCCTCCGCCCAGTGCTGTGATCCTGCCAGGCCGGAGGCTTCTAGCTGGAGCAGCTGGGCCGGCAGTGGGCTTGCAGGGCGAGGGGGAGGCTGGGCCGTGAGAGGACTTGGGCGTCTGGGGAGTGCTCTACATTCTAGGCCAGCACTTCTTCCCCCTTTAGATGCAAAGGGAGTCCCTTTCCCAGCACCTGTACAACTGCCTCAGGGCTGACCAAGCTTGTCCAGCCCACAGCTGTCAAAGTCGGGGGAGAAAAAATGTAGTGACTCGTTTTAGAACTTTCCGATCGGAGATGTGAGTTAGCACCTGAATGACCACAGAGGTTCACACTGTGCTGCGGGGGCTGTGCTGTGGGGACTGACAACTGGTTCCAAAGGCTCAGGGTGGCCCTAGGAGCTGTCGGCCCAGATCTGTTTCTCACCCGGGGCGGCTCAGCTCTGGCTGGGGTGACTGCGGAGTGAGTGGCCATAACGGCCATAACAGTAGGAGGCTCCTGGAGAGACTTTTCTGTCATTCACATTCGTCCAAGGCCTTTGGCAGGGTCTGCTTGGTACAGTGGCCACTTCTCTGCTGGCATATTTTATCCTCCTATTCATATGTCGTTTGCATATGACAGAAGGAAGAGGTTAGGTAGAGCCCTGGCCTTGGGATCCAGAGACCAGGGCTGCCCAAATGCATGACAGAGCTAGAGGAGGGATAGTCTCCTCCCATTTTCCTCTTTCTTCTTTAATTAATATTATTATCAGTACTATTACTGATGTATTGAACCCTTCCTATGTGCCAAGTGCTGTGCTAAACAGCTTACCAAACAAATTCATTCCCTGAATCCTCATAAGCTTACAAGGTGGGGCGGAGGCGGGGGGCGGGGGCAGTGGGCACTACTGTTCTTGTTGACAGAGGAGGAAGCTGAGGCTTAAGGAGATTGAGCAGTTTTCTAAAGGTCACCAAACCAAACTGAATTTGGACCTATGTGGGTTTTTTTTCTTTTTCTTTTTCTTTTTTTTTTTTTTTTTTACCACAGTCTATTAATCATCACCCTCAAATATCTCTGGGACACACCATTTTTTTTTTTTTAACTTAGTTTAAGTTTCTTGGGATCTCTCATTATATAAGGCAGGTCCTACCTCTATGGCTTTCACCCACCTGTACAAACTATGGAAATTTGTTATAGCCCAAACCCCAGTGCCCCCTATTTGTGCTCTATTTCCACTAGCTGCTCCCAGCTCTCCCACCCCGGCTCCTCTGCCTCGACAGCCAGTTTTGGAAACACTCTGCCCATTCCAGCTGTGCACCCTCTCTGGGACACACATTAGGGATTACGATTTCTCCGGCTGCGGGCCCTGTGACTACTGGAAGGAGGTGGAGGAGATGCGTCTCGATGTGAGCCTTGAGGGACAGGTTGAATTAAGGCAGAGAGAGGTCGATGAGGTGTAAGTTGTCTAACAGGCTGGAGGTGGACTGTGGGGGGTTCACGGGTCATGATGTCCAGCTAGGAATGAGCAGAACCCAGGGAGGAGAAGAAACTGGTGTGAGATGGAGCATCCTGCAGGGGGGAGGGGGAGGCTAGGGGCCTGGACATTGTGGAAGGCTCAGGGTTCTTGCCTGGAATGGAGGGGCAGAACAGCAGGCTTTAGATGTTCCCTTGGTAGAGGAGCAGATTTTCAGGACGTACACCATGAAACATGCCCAGGGTGGCAGAGGCAAGCCCTAGAGGCAGGTGAAGAGAGACCCTCCACCTCGTTTCCCCAGAGTGTGGATTCACCAGAGAGCAAGCTTGGACCATCTGAAGGCAGGGTCCATGATTATTCACCCTTGTCTCCCCAGAGGCTGGTGCTGAGTCTGGTGTTTCATAGGCCCTCAGGACTTTCAAATAAATGCAGGAACAGACAGAGGGCAGGAAGGAAGAAGGATGGGTCAACAGTAGGACTTGATCAGGAGCTAAGGACTCCAGACAAGCATCAACCAACCCCTTTCCAGGGTCAGGTAACTGGGGCTCACCCTTCTCTGCATTGCTGGTTTTCATGGGTGTCACCAGTCACAAGAAAATTCACTCCTCTGGTCTCCTCTGATTCTACTGGGTTAGAGAAACTAAGCCAGGGTTCAACAAAGTCTCAGTCTGGATAAACAAGACTGAAGAAATCCGATTCAAGAAGAGGAACCTCATTCAAAGGCAAGTTGCCCTGTTGTCCAAGACTTTTTGTCCTGCCTACATCTTGTCTCTGAAGTAACTGCCTCTTGTTCGTGGTTCATTAGATTTCAAGCACAGGTCCTGGTCTGTAAGTGTGCAGATGTAGGTTTCCCTTATGGGTACACATTCCTTAGTTGGATGAAGCCAGGGGGAGCCCAGTGAACTCTATCAGTAACCAGTTCTTCAGAATCTTGGGCATTACACAGATACACAGAGACCTTGAGCTCCTGAAACAAAGGCTGATACAAAACAGGCACATTAAGACAGAACTTAAAAACAGTAGATTGACTAATAGTAACCCAAAGACCAATGTGCTTCTAACCACATTTTTGTTTATTTTTTAGTGTGTTTCCTTCATGGTCTTTCTTGTGGCTCACCCTCTGCAGTTTGTGTACTTGTTGAGAGCTTTTTTTTCTGTCTGCCATTGTTTTTGCTGAGCTCAGTTCTTCCAAGACCCTCTCTCCTCATAGGCTCGGTTTTGGCCTATGTGCAGTCCGCCAGTTTTGGTGGCAGAAGAGGCCTAGGCTGCTTCCTGTGGGCCCCCCGTTGGGCAGAAGCATGCGGTGGTATCTCCTCCTGATCTGGGCCCAGGGCCTGGGGCAGGCTCCCCTCCCAGCCTCAGGTAAAGCCTGACAATCTAGCGTGGGACTGGAGGAAGAGGAGGAGGAAAGGGAGGCTGGGAGTGGAAGTGGGAGTGAGGGAAGGAAACACATGGTTTTCAGAGTCTTGTGTCCCCTCGTGTGAGAAAAAGCAGCCTCTGGGAAGGAGGTGCAGTTCTGTTTTGGCAGGTGAAGTCCTTGGAGTTGGGGTGCCTGACTGGCCAACCCAAGAAAAGAAACAGGGGGAAAGAAAAGGACCAGGAGGAGGGATGATCAGTTCCCTTGTAGAAGTTCAGTTCTGCTCCATCGTTCTGTCTTCTGTCCTTGAGGAAACTTCTAGAAAGGCATTGTATGTTTTCTGTGGATCAAAAATGTCTTCTTCACAGACTCCAGAAAGTCTACCATTATAGACTGAATTTACTTTGGATCTGTTTTCTTCTGTATTAAGAACCATAGACAGATGTTTCTGAGGAAGCACACAGATGCTAAGAAACTATAGTATAATTTATTTTTTATGTTGTTTTTTGAATCATTTGAAGGCAGAGCTGTGCCCACGGTGCTGGGGTGGTCAGTGCTAAGGAGGGTGGTTTTGTGTGGGAGAAACAGTTTCTCTTCAACCCTCCTTTCCTTTGGATTTTGTGGCTTTCCTGAAAGTTTTTCTAGGCAATCCCAAAGGGCAGTCAACCAAACAGCCAGGTTTCATTTCAAAGGATAATGTGCCCAGCACAGAACTGGCTGCCGGAAGCTCAAGTACAACACAAGTGGTGGGTGACAGGGCTTATATTCTAGATAGGAAGAGAAAATAAGTACATGGAAATAATCAATGAGCTCGTCGTGAAGCTAGATTACAGCAGAATATCCTGAGTGGGTGACGTGCTCTGCCGTGTAACAATTATAGTCTCTGTGGGGAGTGACGGGATGGACAGGCGAGTCTGTCATTCCAGAAACCAACTGTGGCCTCAAAGCCCTTTGGGATTTTGGTGGGAAGTTTCAAGGATAGCTGTTGCCCCAGGACTCATGCATGCTTTCTCCCCTTCCCTAGGAGCTGTGTCAGGCAGGATAGTAACAATGGGGAACGTTTCTGCAGAGGAAGGTGGCTCTGTCATCTTGCAATGTCATCTCTCCTCCACCACTGCCAAAGTGACTCAGGTCAACTGGGAGCAGCAGGACCAACTTCTGGCCGTTCATCATGCTAACTTGGGGTGGCACATCTACCCAGCTTTCAGGGAGCGCATGGCCCCAGGCCCCAACCTGGGCCTCACCTTGCAGTCGCTGACCAGGAATGACACAGGGGAATACTTCTGCACCTATCACACCTACCCTGATGGGATTTACAGAGGGACACTCTTTCTGGAGGTCCTACACAGCTCAGGTATGCCCTCTGCGGCAGGGTGGCTGATGAACTTCATCCTCCAGAATAGGAAATGTGTTCCTGCCGAACACTCTGCCAGAGCAGGGTCCCTCAACCTCGGCTCACATTCAAATCACCAGGGAGCTTTAATGATACTGATGCTGGTACCCCTTTGCAGACCAGCTTGATCAGAATCTCCAGAGGCAAAGCTGGGAGGTAATAGGTTCTAAAAGCCTGGTGATTCAAATGTGCAGCCAGAATTGAGAACCACTGTTTTGGGTAAGAAGTGCATCTTATGTGCGTTTGTTGGGAAGAATAGTCATTAAGGTCATTTGGGAAGGGTTCTCGTTTATTAGTTTAGCATCAATCATGCAAATTTGAATTAGCTTCTAAGTTTTATAAAGGATTAAAACACAGTGTGTGCTAAGTGAAAATGTACAGCAATTTGCATTTGTTTGGTACTTCATAGTTTCCAGAATGCTCTCACATTCATTATCCACCTGAACACTTAAAGCGGTTCCCTGGAAAGTGGGAAGAGATGATGGCGTCTGAGAGACAGTATAGCAGGGTGCTTACGAGCTCAGGCTCTGACCCCAGCCAGTCTGGGTCCCAGATCCTGGTGCTGCTGTTGACTTCAGACAGGATCACTTAGCTTCTCTGTGTATCACTTCTCTCATCTGTGAAACGAAAACAGATGTAACCTTACGAGGTGCTACCATAGGATTGAATTCCTTACTGCAAGAAAATGCCCTTAAACAGGGCCTGGGACTAAGGGAGTGTGAGCTCTGAATGCCAGACCCTCCCACGTAACTATCTGATGGGGGCGGAGGCTGAGAAGATACAAGGCTACTGGGAAGTTTCTTTTCAAATGGTACTTCTTGGCTGGCTGGGACATAGGTCATTGCCACACGCGGGTAGGAGCCCGTATCCTTTCTGGTTCTATGGACAGCCCGCCGCAGCCCTTCTGCCCCGTGCAGCTGTGTTCTCCATGACCACTTTGCTCCCCATCTGCCCTCTTTCCCCACCTGCGGCCAAAGCAAGAGGCTGAGTCTGCCGGGCAGAAGGAACTCATTCTGAGAGCTTGGGCTCCCTCCCCCTGGTATCCCGTGGGTACTGTGAGCACTACCTTGCCCCAAGTGACTGCATTTTTAGCCACCTTTCCCACAGTGTAAACCCTTAGTTAGAGGGAAGAGGGCCCAGCCTCTGCTATCCCCTTCTTTCAAGACTTCCCTGGACACCCGGGATCTGCCGGAGCTCCTGGAAAGGAGGCAGGGATGGGACGCAGCAGCCTGGAAACCCTTGCACCTGCGGCATAGCTCACATCTGGGCGCCTGTCCTGTTTCTCTCACGCTCTCCTTGCATCAGCTATCCCACTTCTCTTCATAACTCCCTTTCGGCTTCTCCTCCTTACATTTTACATCTTAATGGAAGTTCATTTTTTCATGCTTTTCTTCATATCGTGAACATTTATTAAGCACCTGCTATGTGCCAGGTGCTGAGAAAAAGTGAAGGATAAAGCTCTAGAACCTCACTCCCCTGCCAGAATCTCCCAGCTGGAATAATGTGATAGGCTTACGGTGAAAGGTTATATGCTTTTTGCCCTCTTTTTAGTACTTTAATATTAATTTTATTTTAATTTTTAATTAAACTTTTTTTCCCGGTATGATTATAAATATGAAATTTAATAAAAGAAAATGTTCACTCTGTGGGTTGTTTTTTTTTTTCCTCTGGATGTCATTGTTTCATTTCATGATTATTATAGAAAGTGGTTTTATCGACTAGAGGAAGGGAGTGTTAACAGTGGTCTGCTCTGGGGTCAAATGTGTGAGGTGCTCGAGAGGTCAGCCGTTGATTTCATGACGGGCCAAGCAGCTGCTCTGCTGGCCAAAGAGCCGGGCTTAACGACCCCAGAACTTTGAGAAAGGCCTGGCCAACCCCCACCTCTGGGCCCTGACACAGAGGCTTCGATGTGTGATGGTTGCCTTTTGCTTCTGGCTTTCACCCCCTCATCTTCATTTTTTCATCCCTCCAGTGGCTGAGCACAGTGCTGCATTCCAGATCCCACTGCTGGGAGCCATGGCCACAGTGCTGGCAGTCATCTGTGTGGCAGCCATCATGGTGGTCACACTGACCAGAAAGGTAATGACCCTGGCTGCACAGCTCAGTCATGGACAACCCCCCCGCCGTGCCATCCTTTCATGTCCCCCCCACCCCGTGCCATCCTTTCATGTCCCTGTCCTATCCAGAGAAAGACCAAGATGTGGTCTCGCCCTCTGTTCTTCATGCTTTTCGATGGTCCTTGCTCTGCCTTTCGGTCAAGTTGTTTACGCTCTTCTTCTGTCCCCTTCCTGGTCTGGGAACCCCGCCCAGAAAGCCTGGACCTGTATGCTTCCCATCTTGCTGTCACCTACAGTTCCCAGCTCCTGCCTGCCCCCGAAGCCACTCCCTGGAGAGTTTGATTTATCTATTGTGAGTTTGATGCATCTGGGGCATCCACTCTGTGCTAGGGAGTTGTGCATGTGAGCTTATTTGATTTTAATAACCTTTCCGTATTGCTGGGCTACCCAGCACTCCTGTAGGATGAGAAATAAACACTCCCCAAATTTAGGACTAAAAGGTACATGGCAAGATCAGTAGGCTGTAAATCCTCTGTCCCTCTGGCTTAAGAGGTCACGCAGCTGAAAGCGTGCTAGATGGGCAAGTGGATGATGTAGTTTCTAAGGTCAGCACTGAGTGTGATTACAGGAAAGACGTTGAATCTCCCTGGCCTCCATTTCCTCAGATAGAAAGTGGGGATGCCAGTGATTCTGCTCGCTCTCTATCACAGAGTTGCGACGAACAGGCGGCACATTGCATGTGAAAGCTTTGTAAACAATGAAAAAAATATTAACATGCTTGTGCTGTTAAATGGTAGCTACTGATTAGCGAAAGAATTTCCACCACTTGTTTTGTCTCCCCTTTTGGGCTTTTTAAGACATCCCGGGTCACTTTAATTCCAGTCACCAAACATTTTGGGGGAGGCAAGATTGGGATTGCCAATGTTATTTTCCACCTCAGACTAGACCCTCCTCCCTAGTTCCCGATTCACTTTCCCCCCAACTCGCATTCCGCTCAGTTAACAACCCAACTCTTCATCCCTGACTTTGCTTCCTCTGGACCATGTACATGCTGCTGTTATCACTGAAATAAGTGGCTTTGTAGCCACCACCTTATTTTCTTCATATTTGTTTTGCCTGTTTTTTCCCTATTCTTTCTTGCTGTCTTTTGAATTAAGTACTTATTATTATAAAAAAGATCTCTTTGGTAATGAGGCATTTTTGGCTATTCTTATAGTGGTTACACTGGAGATTACAAAATAGACCCCTGACTTATTAAAGTCTAGTATAAATTAGTGCTTTTATCATTTCTTGGATTATGCAAGAATCTTAGGACACATTAACTTTTTTTACCTTCCTTCCCAACTTATTGCTATTATCCCCATGTATTTTAGTTTTAAATTTCTTTGAAACCCTGAAAGAAATTAGTATTGAGAGTCAATATTCACTTAGATTTATCCTTTCTGTTGCTCTCCACTTCTTCCTGCATTTCCTATCTTGTAAGTAGGATCACTTTCCTTCTGTCTGAAGAATATTATTTAGTATTTCCTTTTGTGCAGGTGATGAATTATCCTGGTTTTTGTTTGTCTGAAAATATCTTTATTTCTCCTTAACTTAAAAGTGATGTATCTGTTTTGCTGGGTCTACACTTCTATGTTGGCAAGTGTTTTCTTTCAGCACATGGAGAACATTTTTCCATCGTCTCTGGCTTCTTATATTTCTGTTGAGAAATTATGTGAATCTTATTTTTGCTCCTTTGCAGATATGGCTTTTTCTTATGGTTCTTTAAAAATTTTCTTTCTCTTTGATTTTCAGCAACTGCACAGTAATATAATTAGATATGGCAGGGAACGCATAGTGCTCTCAAGGTGGGTAGGTTAAGGACAGTTTAAAAGAGACATTTACAAAGAACTGGGCAACACATAAGGAAACCTTTAGGGGACGTGTAGCAGCGTGTTGCTGTCACCCCTCATCTTTAGGGGAAAGGAGAGGGGGATTACTAGAACCTGGAAAGAGAGAGATTTGTGCAGGGGACCACCTTGAGAAGAACTGTAATCTCTGAGGGAAGGCTACAGCCAGTCCAAGGCCACCGCTGGCAGAGAGAATGTACTCTCCTTCCCTCCATTCCCCTCTTGTTGCTCTGCATTGGCCAAACCCAAACTCAAGCCCGAGGGCAAGGGAGCCCCCTGATGTAGTACCTATAGTTCAGTCTCCTCAGGAAACAATCGGATGGAAGGAAACAGAAGGCTGGATGGAGAGTGCAGTTGAGGGGTGAACAGAGATGGTATCCACCCCAGTGCTGCTCACAGACCCGGAAACTGGGCAAGAGATCTTGACTTTGGAGGGGGTGCTGGCCTCAGCCTTCTCTCATGTATTCTTGATCTCTTGATTGTGTCTATAGGTAATGCCCCTGTTGGCTGTCCATCTATATTTCTTTTTGGAACACTGCTTTATTAGCCATCTTCATATCCCCGTGGGTCAGGCTTCCCTGGCTGCCATTGCAGTAATTACATCCACTTTGTTTCTTAAGCTCCGCCATCTGCCCCTACATTATTTTGGGGTCTCCTCATCTGTGTTGCTACCAGGGATCGAGTTCTATAAAAGCATTCAGCCCCAGCATGCAGAGGAGAGATGCCACTAAGCCTCCTAATGATGCTGGTGCTCTCTTCACTAGCACATTCCTTTCCACCTTTGTGAAAGAGTGTCCTCTGGATCTTTCCTAGAACCATAATCAGCTATAGGATTTTCAAAATTATGTAGTACAGGGATTGGCCAAGTTTCTCTGTAAAGGACCAGGTAGTAAATCTTTGAGGCTTTGTGGGCTATGCGGTCTCTGTTGCAACAATTCAACTCTGCCACTGTAGTATGAAAGCACCAGAGACAAGATGCAAATGGACGAGTATGGCTGTGTTCCAACACACTTTTATTTATAAACACTGAAATTTGAATTTCATATAATTTTCATGTGTCATGAAATATTATTCTTCTTTTGAGTTTGTTTTCAACCACTTAAAAATATAAAAATCATTTTTAGCTCCCGGGCAGTACAAAAATCTGTGGTGGGCCAGATTTGAGCCATGGGCCTTAGTTTGCCAGTCCCTGATTTAGTAGGTTATATTGGGGAAAACTCTGTTTTTTTCCTCTTCTCTACTCTTAACACTGCACAGAACACTTCTAAACACCAGATGGGTGGGTTTATTCCCACACTGACCAATTCTTCTACACCATCTGGGTGTCCTACAATCAATTCAGTTCTGACATTATCTGCTTGGAATTAACATCAGAACCCACAAATTAAGGGCTCAGTCCTACAAGACTGCCCTCCCTTCAGACACCAGCTGCAAGTCCCAGATTATCACCTGTACTTCTGACTAACCAGCTATACACTGAAGTTCCTACAACCCCCTCCTTGGACTTGATAAGTTGCTGACAGCTCACAGAACTCAGAGGAACACTTACTTACATTTACTGGCTTATTACATAATACAGAAGATGATAAAGGATACAGATGAATAGCCAGATGAAGGAGATATGCAGGATGAGGTCAAGAAGGGTCTCAAGCACAGGAGCTTCTGGTCCCTGGAGAGTTGGGGTGTGTTACTCTCCTGGCATATGGATGTTTTCAGCAATCTGGAAGCTCTTTGGACCCAATACTTGGGGGATGTTTCTGGAGACTTCATCATGTAAGCATGATTGATCATGAACTCATTTTTCAGCCCCTCTCCTCTCTGTGGAGAATGGGGGTGGGGTGAGGCTGAAAGTTCCAAGTTTCGAATCATGGCTTGGTCTTTCTGGTCACCAGCCTCCAACCAGGAGTCCACCCAACATTACCTCACTGGAACAAAAGACTCCTATCACCAGGAGATTCCAAGAGATTTAGGAGCCCTGTATAAGACATTCCCATCATTCAGGAAATTATAAGGGTTTAAGGAGCATTGTGTCAGGAACCAGGGTTAAAGACCAAACATTAATAGAAACAGAGGACAGAGACATATATATATATATATATATATATATATATATATATATATTCCTTATGATTTCACATATATCCATTATAGCAGCCCCACTTTTCTGAGCATTTTGTTTTTTTCTTGCATAATTTGCCAAAGCAGTGTTAGCATCTCTCTTGACAGCAGTGTATCAGCCTTCTCTTCTGGGGCCCTAGTGAGGGTGTTACATGGTAAGTCACGAGATGGGTCCCCATATTGACAAGTTACCCCTTGTCCAGTCTCATATTCTACTTGCCCGGCCCAGACTATCACTCTCAGGATTCACTCCCAGACACGTTCTCCCATTGTTGCCAGTACATGTTAACCATGTCCTTTAGGCACAATCTCTCTCCTCCCTCAGCATTCCCTCAGCTAGTGCAGGCTGTGGTCTTGCCCTAAATATGGGGCTGATGGCCTATAGGGGAGGTGGAGACAGGTCTGAACAGGGCCCTAACTTCCATCAAGGAGAAGTGGGCCATTTTTGCCGCTCCAGATGATACGAGAGAAACAGGTGGCTCTCCAGTGCATATAGCCAGGGAGCCTCCTCCCAGGTCATAGAGATCCCTCCTTTTCTAGACACAGGAGACTAGCCCAAGCTTAGAATCCAGCCTGTTTGGAAGTTCTATCTCTCTTACAGTTAGGTCCTGTGCCTGGTCTTCGGTGCTGGAGATGGGTGTTTCTTGAAATGCTGCCAAGTGCTGATAGATCTGAGCCTGTCATGTTTTCTCCTCAGTGCATCGGGCAGGGGGTGGGGAGGTGGGGGGCAGGGATTGAGTAAAAGCTACTCAATACCACAGTTCTAATAATTACTCTTTTCCCATACTTCTCAAATGTCAGAGATGTGGCACCAGCTCAGAATCCCCTTCCATCTGTGTCCCAACCCATCTCACAACCAGTGGTGGGGTTCGTATTCCCATCCAGCTGGGGAGGGATTTCCCTCCACAATCCCATCCTGTGTCTGTTTCTAGGGCCACTGCCAGGAGCAACTGTGTTAGATCAGGTCCCCAAAAATAGAGCCTGACATGTGAATTCTGGTGAGAGTAGTTTATTGGGATGGACTCTCAGGTGAAGTGTAGTGAGGGAAGCAGGATAGGGCTGAGGGAAGAAAGCTCAGCTTGATGTGGTCTCAGCTGGAGACTTGGCAGCAGTAAGAATTGTATGCAGTTCATTGTACCTTGAGGCAGGGAGCTGGCTTTTTGAACACTCACCTCAGTCATCACTGACCACTGGCTGCTCACCAGAGAGGGCCCAAGAGCAATTCTCTGGGGGAGGGGCAGCTGTGAGCCACCCACAGCCAATAGTCCCAGCGTCTGGGGAATGGGAGCACCGGTCAGGTAGGGAGGATCTGAGCAGGGTACCGACAGCATTCCCCACAGACTTGGAGAGCCTGTTGATTGCATTATTTAGGAGCATGGACTTGGGAATCAGACAGACCTAGCTTTGGATCCTGGCTCTACCACTTGAGTTGCTGTGGTAGGATCTGTAAAATGCGAATAATTATGATGCTGCATTCACAGGGTTGTGGGGAAACTCAAGTCAAATAATTCATGTAAGGCACTTGGCATTTTTCCTGGCATGTAGTAATAAGTATTGGTTATGAAGTTCTTGTAATTATCATAAATTTTATTTACTGAAGCACTTCATAATACTTGGTACTCAAAAATGTTGATACTGCATGGATTGATTACAACTAAATGAATGGATATTGTTTGTTAAGCAGTTCCCCTGGGGGACCTTCTGTGAGGGAAAGGAGAGATGGGTGTGTCCAGCTCCATGTCAATGACAGCCAACTGTCCTTCCCCCTCGTATTCTCCCAGGGGGCACCGTCTGTCCTCCTAGGGCCCAGCTCCAATCTCTGTGGCTCCTTTAGGACAACATCAGCCCCAGGCTTGTGTTTTATACTGACAATCGCAGAGTCCCCTATGCGGGATGAAATGAAAATCGAACAGCTGAGAGACCCATCTCAGACATGTTTACATTTCCCAGAACACCTTGGAAGCCAAAATGGTTTTAAGATCCCAGGGCAAGGGTGGCCCATCTAAGAATGGAAGCAAGAAAATACCAGCACCAAAGGTCACAATCAGTTCTTTGAGAAGGAATTGGATATTTATATAGTTTAAATGGATTGGGTCACATCAAGGGATGTAGTACTTTTTTTAAGTCCAGCATCAGCATGATCCATGAGGACCATGCTTTTCCTTCATACCTATGGGAAGGGAGCAGCCATTGCTATTGAAAAGGAATGAACAAAACAGTGAGTGGGGACAGACCACCTGACTCCTGTGTGTGTGCTTTTGAGACCATGGCCTCTCTCTGGGCCCAGTTCCTCAGCCTGCAGGGTGGCGCCAGCCCTAAGTTTTGATATTTGTTCATGATGTACATCCATGCAGCCCACCCACCTGTCCTGTTAACCTATATTCGTGCACTGCTGAGCTGGACACTAGCCAGTGATGATGCTGTTTCCTAACCCAGGAAGCCACAGAGGGTGGGAAGAATGAGATTTGGTTTGTGTTTGTTGTGATTCTCCAGGCCTGTGTGTGGCTTTTTGGGATTCTGTCCTCCGGACCTATGGTGGGGGTAAGTGACATGTTTAGAGCAGTCTCCAGTAAGACCGAGAGGGTGTAACTTTGCATTGGGTGTCATTTGGCATTTCTTCGGCCATCCTGCTTGTGCCTATAGGTCTTTGATTTCCTTGGCTTAGCACAACCTTCACCTGCGATGCTCTCCTAGGGGGATAATGGCTGACTCCATACCCTTTATTTTCCCAAACAGATTTTGCTATCTGTCCTATTTTCCCATAAGAGCAATCGCAGATATCTGACCATGCGTCCCTACTTGGGTTTGGAAAATTCCTGTTCTTTGAGGTATGGGGCTGAGGAAGAATGTGTGTGTGTGCATGTGTGTGTGTGTGCACACATGTGTGAGTACACACACATTTCAGTCCTAAGACATATACTGTTGTCTCTTATGGGCTGTGAGGTTATAAAGAGGAACACAGCAGAGATCCTTCCCTCAGGGAGCTCATAGTTTGGGGCCTGAAGAGGAGAGAGGGGTAATATTAAGTTCTGGACAGCGTTGAATGTTACAACAGAGAACGTCCAGGAACATATTCTAGGATCCAGGGAGAATGTCGCTCTCCCAGAACGGTCAGAGAAGCCTTCTTGGACAATGTGCTATGCAGCTGAGTCTGGACGAAAGAGGAAACAACTTTTTGGGGAACTACAAGGAATGGACAGTGGGAGTAGCACATACAGAATAGGGGAGGCGGGAAACAGTGCATGGCATTCAGGAAGCTGTAAGATGAGAGGCAGTCTGGCTGAGGAGAAAGAGCCTGGCCTGGCCCCATGTCAGAACTGGGTCCAGGGCAAGTGGCTTCACCTGTCGGTGCCTATTAGCTCATTCAAAAGTGGAAACTTCAATACGGTTGTTGCTGAGATTACATAAAGGAGCTAGCCAGCGCGTGCTCACAGCAGCTTCACAGTAAATGGTATCTCTCTGGTACCCAGGCCCTATACCAGAATTTGGGGTGCTGGGTGGGGAAGCACTGCAGGGGATGCAGCTGGAAAGGTGAGTGTGACCAAATCACAAAATGCATTTTGGGAGGCATCACACACAGTCTCCTGCAGGGAATGTAGAGAAATTATGGACTGACTTGTGGGGTTTTACAAACCCCTTGCCATCCACCTGTGGCTCCTATAGGAGATGAAGCACCCTTCAGTAGACAAGGGGAGCCATCACAGGGCTTGAGGCAGAAGCATGGCATGATCCAACTCCCAGTTCCAAACTATCGCTGTGCTGGTGGCCACGTGGAAGTCAGAGCAGAAGAAAGAGGGCGTCTAGAGGCAGGCAGATGTAGAAGCATGGGGGGAGATAAGACATGGGGGTAGGAACAGAGAAGAGGGAAGTGATTTTAGAGCGAGTAAAATTGGAGTATTTGAGGAGTGAAATTGGACGGGGTTTGATGGCTGATCGGAATTTAATACTGGGCTTCAGGTTTCTGGTCAGCTTGTGCCATGAATGAGGACAGAGAATGCAGGGACAGGAGTAGTTTGTGGGGGAGGAAACATGATGCTCTCATTTGAGACACGGTGAGTCTGGGCTTTCTGTGATGGCCTAGGTCTGGAGCTCGGGGCAGAAGTCTGTAGGTTTTAGTTTGGGTGGAGATCTGGGAATCTTCAGGGGGCAGAGGGTGCTCGTAAGAGGGACATATGGATGAAGTGACTCAGAGTGTTGAGTATGAGGAAACAGAGGGAAGAGCTCTGGGGAACCCCTTTATTTGGGGAGCTCACGTGGAGGCAGGAAAAAAGCAGGCCTGGCTGAAGGGGAAGGTGGGGGTTCACAGGAAGAGGAGAACCAAGAGAGAGTGATGCCATGGAGGCCAGGGAAGGAGAACATGGCAAAAAGGCAGAAGTCAACAGTGTCAGATGCGAGAGCAAGGGAGCTGAGGCAGAAAGCTGCTTCACTGGGCTTAGTGAGTAGTGAATAGTAATGGGGTGCAGGGCTCCTTGTATGTGGAGCGAGTGTAGGTTCACTGGGGTGCTTAGTCCTGAAATCTAGCTGTGATGAGGTTGAGCAATTAAGGTTAGGGAACTGGTGTTGGTAAGAACACAACCTTGCATGTGTGTGTGTGTGTGTGTGTGTGTAAGAAAGGAAGAGAGAGAGATCATTGTAACCATATATATTGTTGGGGAGTAACTTCTGAATAACATCCCCACATCCTCACTTAGTAGTTTGTTTGTTTTTAGAAGAAATCTTGCAGAGTCCATTGTGCGGAAAGTGGCCTCAGGATGCTGGCACGCGAACAGGAGGAATGGAATCCCCGAGCTCTGTCATCGGCTGGAAGTGGCGGGCAGGCAGAGACGGCGCCCATGGGCTTCTACACAGAGCAGGGGGGAGAGGACTATGCCGAGCCACATGACTACTTCAATGTCCTGAGCTACAGGAGCCTTGGAAGCTTCAGCTTCCTGGCCGAGATGGGTTAGCTGCCCGAGGCATCATCTGGGAGAGGCACTCCTGTGTCTGCGGTTACAGGTGGACGTGTAAGGGTCTGCGGTCTTTGTCACTGCCGTGTGTGCATGTGCATGTTCAGTTGAGTGAATAAGGGTCATTATCCTCGCCGTATTTCCTCTGCCTCTCCCCTTCCCTTCCATTGTGGCAGACCCAGAGGGAGCAGCTTGTTTCTTGATTCTGAATGCACAGTTAAAAAAAAATGACTTGGTTTTGAATCTAGCATTTGAGCAGACCCTGGGGCTCCGAGAAATGCCTTCCCCCTCATAGCACTGGGCGGGGCTTTGGTGGTCTGGGCACGGGCAGAGTTTTGTGGATGATGATGCTGATGACGACGATGATGATGATGGTATGACTCATCTCATTTCTCACGGTCATTTTCATCAACATTCACACATTCAAGGCATTTTATGAACAAGGCATGGTACCGGCTTCCACGGGGGAGATTTGAGCATGACTAAATCGTGCTTTCGGATCTGAGCCCTTTTAGACCTTACACTTAAGTGGGGTAATGACATTTCCATTAAAGGTAGTAAGAAGATAGGGATACGAGACCTAGGCCTTTGGGAAGAGATGCTGGTGCAGGCTGAGGTAGTCAGGACAGGCTTGTCTGGGGTGAAGTGGCCTGGGAGGATGGAGGGAGCAGGGATTTTGTCTAGGGAGGGCCGAGAAACTAACCAAAACTGCTGAAATTCCCACATGGAAGATCCCGGCACCAAGGGAGCCAGCAGGCCTTCGGATTTTATTCCTCGGGCAGATAATTCAAGTCTCCTTCTGTTGGGTGTGCTCGGAGTCCGGGGATGGCTGGCTGCAGGGGACCCGAGGCCTTCCAGATGCCCGCTGGGGACGTGCGCGGGAGTGTGGCATCTGCCGTGGGAGCTGCATCTTAGCCCCTGGCCAGGACCCACCTTTTCTCTATCAATCCACCATTGAGCCCGTGAGGAAAGAACCTGTGTCCCACCAAAAGGAATACCTGGATTTTAAAATAGGGACTTTTCCGGGGGTGGGGGGCAGGGAAGAGGGTGATCAAGTGTTTAAAGATGAATGCCCTCTCCTTAGCTGCTCTGAACCCTTAAATCCATCCCCTGAGCTCTTCGTGCTGGGGTTTGGGTGGCATCTAAGCGCTGGTTTCCATTTAACTGGCATTCAGGTCTTTATCCCACCACCACCTCTCCTATAGGAGTGAGGAGGGAGGCTGCGCTCACAGGTGACAGGTTTTCTTTCCCGGGCAGAGGAACTGAGTGAGAATGTGAAGCAAGGCTGTCGTTTGCCAATGGCTGGAATCAAGCACTGCTCTGCTCCCTAAGAATTAGGCAGGCTGAGCAAGAAGACATTTCAACTCCTACTCCTTGGATTTTGATTTTTATTTTTCTCACTTCTCTACCAAATAGGTATGTGGTTAGGAGCCATGAGCTGAAATCTGTCCCAAGCGCTAAGTCCTTTGGAAGACAGATGGACGCGTGTAAAGTGCTGTTAGGGACCACAGCAGTTCACCACACTCTTCTTGCAGAGCTAGTGCAAACTGCTTGCGAGTAGAATACAATTCATGGATTGGAGATGAACTAAAATGTAATGACAAAAAGGGAGTGTCAGTTTGATTGGGAGGAGATGTCTATTGGGTCAAGGCTAGACTGAGAGTTACAGTGTTATTTAACACGATTATAGTAACAGGAAATATCTACAAATACCATTTGGATGGTGATAAAAGTACAAAAGGACCCACAGATGTGATAAATGGGTCAGGTTACTAAAATGAGATTGAATTAGACAGAAAATAAATTTTAAAGTGGAATTCACCAAACTGGCTTTTCCATGGAAAACCAGAAGAGACAGTCCCCTAAAAGCCAGGTTCCTGGAGACATGTCCTGTCCAGCCATTCTCCACGGGTAGCCATCTAGTGTGTGAGATGTGGTTAGTCTGAATTAAGATGTAGGGTGCTACACATGTAACATACACTCCAGATTTTGAAGGTTTATTGTGAATAATAAGAATATAAACTATCACGTTAATAATTTAAAAATATTGATAACATATTGAAATGATGTTATTTGGGATATATTGGGTTCAATAAAATGTTATTAAAATTAATTTCTTTTTACTTTCTTAATATGGCTACTGGAAAAAATCTAAAATTGCATATCTGGCTCCCATTACATTTTTCTTGGACCATGCATCATTAGACCCTAAACCCAAGCCAAGCTGGCACCAGGGAGGGGTGTCTATCTCTGACTGGTGGTCTTTCTCTTTTTCTCTGATTCAAAATAGGGTTTGAGGAGGCTTTTCTCTCTGTGTGTTTTGAAAAACACATAGGAAAGGATTACAAGGGAGATGGAGGTGGGAGATTATTAAGTGCACACAGGGAGTGATCCTGAACTCTCTTGGATCCCCTCTTGAATTTCATGATAGGAGAAGGGGAGAATAAATGAATTAATGAATGAGAGCTTGGGGAGGAATAAATGTACTGATTCCCCACCCTTTATTACTCCACATTCTAAGCCTGAGCATATAGAGTCTGATCTATAATCCAGAGAATTACCCTGAACAAATATGAGAAATTTTGAGTCATGGAGCTTTGAGATAGATGATCTTCATGAGTAGACAGGGTTTTCCTGTGCAATTTTATTTCACGACTCATTCCTTCTCACCTGCGAGCCCTTGGAGATGCATCATCACGCATTCAGGTTCATACAGATTCCATCAGTGCTGAGCTGGACAGGCAGGGTGGCTATGCGCGCTGCATACACATGGCAGCATTCTGGTGGGCACACTGTACCCACAAAGAGGAGGGACTCAGCAGCATGGCTGTGGCTGCCAGCTGTGGGGTGTGAGTTTTGTTCCATCTTTTGGTTCTTCCCAGTCCTGCTTCATGGCTGTAACTAGTAAACTTCTACATCCACTCCAAGGTACACCTGCCAAGAGGCCCAGAGGAGTCTAATGTGTACAAGAGCCTGGACTTTCAGGAAAGCAGAATTAGGTACTTTGATGTTTGATGGAATTTTTTTTTTTTTTTTTTTTTTTTGCAGAAGGTAGAGTCTAGGACAAAACTATCCAGTAGAACTTTCTGTGATGATAGAAATGTTTTGTATTTGTGCTATTCAATATGGCAGCCACTAGTCACATGTGGCTATTGAGCATTTGAAATGGGGCTACTGTGACTAAGGAACTGAATTTTAAATTTCATTTCAATTCATTTCAATTAAATGTAAATAATGACATGACAATTATTACACAATTATTAGACATCACAATTCTAGTAATTCCCTTGCATATGGAGAAAACACAGAAGAAGAGGTATGTTTACAAGCCATTGGATGGGTCTACAGATGCTGTGCATTTGTAAGGGCTACCACCAGGAATAAACGTGGAAGTCCTCTTCTATTTTCCTGTGTCTTTCCTTTTTTTTTTTTCCCTGTGTTCTTCCTTTGATCAAAACAAAGCATGAGGCCAAAAGCAGGCTGTGAATTTGTTTATTTCAGACTCTTCCCAAAAGGTATCTGAGGTAGCTAAAGGATCCAGTTCATGTAAACAAGGTCATGGTTGTCAAAAGGTTTGCAACTTGTAGGTGTTATGCAAGAGGATTTGCCCTGGACTACAGTCATTCTGACTCCATGTGAAGAATACTTCCTCTGGTGCTAAAAGTCTAATTGATTTTACAGAGATCAAAAGAGAAGTAGCTAGGATGTGTTGTGGACGGAGAGGATACTTGGTTAAGTGCTAAGTGCTGCTATTTATTTTTATGACATCGGATAAGTCACTTAACCTCCTGATCCTCATTATAAATGTTTCCTCATTTGTAAAATAGTTATAATAATATCTACTTCTTAAGGTTCTTGGGAAGATGAAGAAAATGTGGTTGAGTCTTTGTAAGCTCTGAAATGTAGAATTAATGTTCTCATTATCGTGCCTGGCGCTGCCGCTGACGCCACAGAGGTCCCTGAGGGGCATCAAACGTTGTTGGGAGCAGCCCGGGCATCTGGAATTACCAAACTCTTAAAAACTGGGATGGAAGGAATGCTAAGAGTTGCAGATGTATGCCTGGGGTCTGCAAGTTCTCTGTATTTTAAACTTTTGTGTTTTAAGTGAGGTAAACTTTTAAGCAGTCAAACATATCCTGGATATTGATGACTTTTTAAAACAGCGTATTGTCGTTGCCTTCAGTCTTCATATTTGTGTTTATAATTAAGTTGATCTAAAGACACGGAAGTTTAACTCATAGATGATTCATTTGCTCCAGGAGGGTGGAATAGTGGAAGATCTTGCGGTAGCTGAAATAGTAGGAAAGTGGTAGGAGAGGAGAGTTGTCTTCACTTTGCACACTCTAGGGATGGTGTCCTCAGAACAACATAGGCCAAAGCAGGCAGTCCTCCTTACTTTGTGAGCAGCAAAGCATCATCCGACATATAAAATTGTTATTTTAAATTATTAAAATAAATAATCCATCAAGATGCTGTTCGGGTTCACAAAAATCAAACACAGGCAAATCGTGCATCGTGAAATGTTTGCTTTTTCTTTATTTTCTTCTACTTCCTAGAGTATTAGGAGAACTTAGGGGTTTAGTAACTGAGTTGCAAGAAGTCAATATTTAAATTCATAGAGGTCACCTTTCAGCCCAGAGTTCTCCTTAAGACTCTCCCCATCCCAAGCCCCTGCCTAGGCATCTGTGTTCCTCACCCTGGTGGGAATGTCCATCCACACTCACCTCCTCCAACCCAAGGCCTGCAAGTCCTTGGGAGTCCCCAAACTCAACTGCTTATTCCTTGGACCCTTCTCTCATGTACCCTGCCTGTATATCTTTCTGTTAGTTTATGAACTTCCGTGGCACTGACAGTCTGAATGGAACAACCTAGCTCTTGATCTTACAGGAATCTTTATTCTTAGTTGTTAGATTTCAAGGCTTACCAGGGTTAAAGTAGTTTTCTTCATTCCCTTCACAAACTGCACAATGTTGAGTGAAATATAGGTGCTTACTGAAGACTTGGTGAATTTACTTCAGTCGGGTTAACTGCCCTAGGGACAAATAAGATGTATGCTTTCTCCATCACACCAGTAATTTCTGTGAGGATCATGAGATTAGAGCGCTCTTATGGGTAAGGCTGCATATGAGAAAGGGACTCTGGAGGAGATAGGAGCCTCTTGGGGGTCCCCAAAGTCATCAAATAGGGACATATTTTGAGCTGTGAGCTTTCCTTGTATACAAGGGTAGAAGGGCGTAGTGTCACACGGTTATTTCCACAGGAGGCAAATAGATACTGATTTGCAGGTGGGTAGGAAAAAAAAAGTGAATCAATTTAGACAGCAGTAAATGAACCACATGATCACATGTGAGTTTTGGACAGTAGGAGGAAAATGCCCAAATTTGCCTTACGTATCCCTGAAGTGATTTCAATATCAGCAATTCTGGGATTCTTACGTCTTGTCTCAAGAGAACTGATGTGTTGAGAATTTCTCTGCCCTTTTAGGTATAATCCTCAATTTGGATAATCTCCACCTAGACCTTGATCACAGGGTATGAGAGAATGTGAAGGACCATCTGAAAAAGAAACCCTGCCACAATATAAAGAAGACGCAATAGGAAACCCAGAGAAGAGTTTTTTTTTTTTTTTTAATTATTCCTTCATATTCAAACTTCACAAACAGTGTGAACTTGTACAATACCTCGGAAAGTGAAACTTACAAAAAAAGTGCTGGTAACATTTAAAAAAAAACAACAAAAACCCCAAAAAACAAACATCATTCTTAGCAACATCAATTACTCTTCCACACAAAACAGAAACCTTGTAAAATTTATTTTCGTATTTTTAAGGCGTAATACTTCCGTATAAAGTATATGCAAGAGATAAAACTTCACAGTATTCCAAAATGTCACAATAATAATAATAATATAATAGTATAATGAAGCGCTACAGTTAATTTTTCTTTTTTTGAATGTTTTTTTTTCCTGTTTAAATAACAAATACAAGTCACAGGTAAATATACGTGAGAAAAATACGAGGCTAATATTAAATGGCAGGTAAGGATACTGTCACTGTAAGAAAAAACTGGCAGGATGTGTGTATTTAGTCTATATTTTAAAGCACTTGATAGAAAAGGCGTATGCAAGGTTTTTCAAAACAATTTTTTGTTTGTTTGATAACTGACAACAATTTAAGAGTATAATGAGGAAAAAAAAAAAGGAACAAACTCCCTCTCAAAACTATTGACCTGCTCATCCCAAACCACGCATATACTGATGGATGGATGGATGTGTGTGTTTGTGTATACATGGGTTTATAGGGTACACAGATTGATACAAGCAGTGTTCCATGCCCACCTGCAAAGATCTGCAGTCATCGAGCCCAAGCTCCTTTTGGGAAATTATTCTTTCAGTTTAAAGCTCGCTCTTTCCTTGCCTTTCCCTCTTTGCAAACTCTTCCCCAGTTCCCAGGTCTTCGGTCTGAAAAGACAATCTCGTTAGAAAAGTTGCCCTCTGTTCAAAGTTCACTGGGAAATAGATACTGCATGAACAGTGACACCCACACGGACGTTGAAAATACCACTTGGACGAATGAGTATGTGCATGTGCATGCATGTGTGCGTGTGTGCGTGTGTGTGTGTGTGTGTGTGTGTACAGTAGCAATTGCAAAAAAGGGACCATATTCCTTTCCATACTAAGATACAATGTGATAAGAAACATTTCTGTGCAGGGAATAGGGTTTCTTTGAATCTTATCACAACACTGTGGCGGGAAAATCAGGAAATGGGTTCACCTTTCAGCAGTCACCACAGTAAACTTCATTGAGAATGCACATGGCCAGAGAAATGGTCTGCGCACATGTGTGTGTTAACAGCTAGCCATTCAGCCAACAGGTAACAGAAAGACAGCAGATAGCAAAACACGTCAATAAGGTGCTCAAAGAAAAAAGTGGCACCCACTCCTCGAATGGATGGCCACATTAAGGTGCTTCAAAAAAGTTTTTTTTTTTTTTTTTTCAGTTTCTATTTCAAACATTAAGAGAGTACTGATCTGCACATGGTAGTTCTGAGCCAGGCCAAGGGTTTTGAGATTTCTGACATCTTCCACTGAAAAGGGCTTTCACTGTAGTTTTATTCAGTTTGTTGTGGGTCACTTGAGTCTAAAGAATTTTTTTAATGGCCAAAAACTGAAATCAAATCAACATGACTAAAAGAAATAACAGATGAAATGGTATAGAACATTACTGCATTCCCATTGGATCAAGATGGTTGCGCCCATTTTTCCTCTTTCGCTAACACTGTTCCTTTTTTTTCTTTGTTACAATCCATTCCTTGTGAACATACAGAAGTAACCAAAATCACTGCAAGTGGCTGTTTTTATTTTTTGTGATCTGTTGCAAGAGTCCAACCTTGTTTCCTCTGCTGCTGTTCGTGTAGCATCTGTAATGAGCATCTGGATTTATAATGAGCATCTGATTTTGTTATGTGCACGTGTGTGTATATGCACATATACACACCTATACATGTATAATATATACACTATATATATATGGATATATATAGGAAGTGTGTATACATTTATACATAATATAGTGTATATTGTTTCAACTGGAGATAAACTGAACTGGGTTCAGACACTAGCACGCGTTTATCTTTCCCCTGCTCCCTCTGGACATTTTAAACAGTCTGGAGCTTTTATTTATTTTTTAAAGTGCATTTTCAATGCAGAATAACTGTAATCCACTGATTCCTTGGAAAACATTTTTGATGAGAAAAATCTGACGGTTCTCAGCCCCAAGCAAGAGAAACCTGGGTTTGGTCGTGCCGGGGGCTGACGTGGCAGTGCCAGGCTTGTGCCTGAGTGATGGCTGGGCATTCTGGACCCCGGGCACCTAGCAGCAGCGGCAGCAGCACCTTTACGAGAAGGCGGAGGTCAAAGAGGAAGAAGGAAGGAAAGCTCAGATGAGGAAGGATGGGTTTTCGGTGTGTCTGCAGGTCGGAATCGTTCACTTCATATGGGTTTGTGCAGTTCCTGCTTGGCTTCGGCTAAGAGTGGCCATCTAGTCCCTTCCCTGCCAACTGACACCAACCTCCCAACGCCCCCCCCCCCCCCCCGTCCGCACGTTCGAGCATCGCTCGCGCGTCCCCACTCCTGGGCTGACTTCCGTGTCCGCTCCCTGTGGGTATGTGAGTGCCAGCGTCAAGTAGGAATAAGGCACCAGAGAAAGCAAAATGTTACAAAAAGATGCAAAACCCCGTTGCAAAGAGCCTCTCCCATTGCTCCATTAAAATATTGCATGTGATACCATTCATTTGTGTGTACTTAAAGTGTGTCAAATGCAGTCTCTGGAAGGAACTCGAGGCCCTTCAGCACCAGAGATCTATAGGAATGCACCCTTTATCGAAACACACCCACTCCCCCACCCCCAGGCCCACCCCACGCCACACTCAAAAGCACCAAATCCGGAGAACAAGGCTGCTTGCCATTGCTCACCTCATTTGTGATAAAAATGAGAGAAGTGTATGAAAGAGAATTGTCAGGAATTGCTCTAAAGTCAAATGGGTTCAGGCTGTCATGTATCTGGCTAGGTAATGCTCTAAATGTCCAAAGAGCATCGTGAAGGGGTTGACATGTCTGTGTTAATATTTAGGGGGAATGTGTTAAACAAAATTACTTTGCAAATGATGCCCAAGTCCTCCACTAACACTTCAACCTCCCCTATTTTTTTAAGCACTGTAAAAAGGAAGAGGTTCATCTAGCTATAAAAGGAAAAAAATGAAGGCACATGATTTTATTCGGTCCCACAGTCCTTAAGAAAAATGGTATTTTGCAAGTGTGTGTGTGTGTGTGTGTGTGTGTATCTGCACACACGCACATGAAATGGGAGTCTGAGGGTCATTGGGGCAGTAGTCCAAGGGAAGTTGGAAAAGGAGAACAAGAGAGAATTCTGAGACAGAGAGAAGAAAGGAGAAAGGAGGAAATGGAGGCCTCTCTTCAGCTTTCTGTCATTGACAGTCTCAAGATTTGGCTGCTTTAGGGTCCAGAATGGAATTTGTTTGTCTTGGTCTAGAAAGTGCCCCCAGTTAAATATCTCCAGTTAATCATGTTACAGCTTTTGGTGTTTCCCTTTTCCCTTCCCTCCAGCCAAATGATTTAAAAAAAAATCACAGTTTTTAAAAATTATTTTTTCAATGTTGAAAAAATATGGAAAGCTATTGAACAGCCCTAGGGCACTCTGCCTCTCCGTCTTCACAGTGAGCAGATGGATGGACAATCCACAGAATCAAAGATGAGGCAGACAAGATCCCTTGTGCTAGATGGTCCCTTGCCCTACCTTCCCCATTTCTTTCAACTGGATCCTTCCTCCCCCCAGCCCGTCCACGGAATGTGGGCTGCTGAGAAAGGCAAAGCCATTCTGGAGAGCGATGGTAACAGAAGTGTCTTAGAAGCGCAGGGCAGAGGCATGGGCAGGCTCTCTCCTCCTCCGGCAGCAGAGCCGTGTGCCCTTCGAGCAGCCTGGCCACAGGCTGGGGAAGCCCAGGTGCCCGCTGAAAGGCTGAAGTCCCACTCACATCTACTTCATGAGACCTCAGCCCTTCTGCTTCTCTTTGCGTCACAGCTGGCCCCCAGTCCTGAAGAAGGCAATGATCCGAGACGGAGAGGCAGAGCCGACTGGCTGTGTCCTACAGAAAAGGGCTACGGACAGTGGGATTTCAGAAACAAATTGAACTTTGGTTTTCTGACTTTTTTGAACCGTAAAAATTAAAGCAGGGCTTCAGGGGCGTGCATCATCTGACAGCTGTTCTATTTTTTTCTCATTTGGCAAGGCTAAGGCGGGGGGGAAGAGAAAAGGGGTTTCCCATAATTGGTCGAAGACACAGGGTGGTAAAATGCTTCCACACTTAAACTCACAGTCCAGTGTTTTTGACATTTCATAAATAGCTTTTTTTTTCTCTAAAAAAAGAATAAAACAAGAACAATCCCTTTACTTACTCATCTGAAACAAAATAAACAGCAGTGGGTACAAACTTCTTCTTGTAACAATTACAAAAAACAACAATATAATCCCAACTTTTAACACGCATCTTGAATCAGTTATTTTTTTTTTTTAACCTCAAAACTGCAGCATATCCTTAAGGGCAAACTTTTCGATTAGTTTTTTTCTTTTTTTTTTTTTAAATAATGTCTTCACCAAAAAAACAGTCTTGTACCAATAAAATGCATTCAAAAATAGAAAATATTACACAACAAAAATATGTATCCTTCCTTTCCAAAAAAGATTCTTCACAAAAAAATGTAGAAAAAATTCCAACAATTTTTTTCCTCTCCTAAACATTAACTTTCAGTCTAGGGCACAATTAGTTATTGATTTAAATGTCTGTTTTTGCATAAAACATGGAAAATGCAAAACAATGACTGTATTAGGATTGTGTAGTTACATCCACTCCCACCCCAACTCCAAAACAAGACAAAACCAGAAAAACCCAGCAAACATTAAACAAATGATACAGCCACTTGGCTGGGCAAATTATCTCTGTCTTTCCTCTCACTGTGCATTTGTAGGAGTTAAGCGGCTCTGTTGGTACTGGGAATGCTGAAGAACAGGGGTGGGCCTGGAGTCAAGAGGTTCTTTAGCACTGGCTGATGTTCTAATGAGTCATGGACGGCCTCCCGTGTTGTGGGCCCACCGGCTGAAATCCTCACGGAGAAAAGAAATACGTGAGGTAGTACTGGACAGAGGACCGTGCGGGGTACTGTACCCAGACCTCGATACAAGCCAGTTTTTTAACCATAGCACATCTTTTTTTTTTTCCCCCATCAAAATGGAGCCCAAGCATAGGACAAAAAGGTGATAGAGAGGTCCAGAAGTGCTGGGTTTATTTCTTTCCAGAGTCATGCCTCTCCCACATTTAACCCCTTTGGCATTCGCTGGAACCATGGCAAGATCTCAGATCTCAAAGGAATGCCCCATGTCTCCCATCCCCACTGAGCCCACTGAGTGTCTTTTATATTTTCAGCATTGTAACTTCTAGGACTTATCTTTCTTATTTGATGTTATCTCTCTTTTGTGTGAGATAGATTTTGTATGTGTATTCAGTAGGAATAGGTGGTTTTTCTCATAGGTTTGTTTTTTTTTTCCCTGTTGCTTATTTGGTTGCTGGTTTTTTCTTTGTGGTTTTTGTTCTGTTTTGTTTTTGAATTTTTGAACAGTGAAATGTGTCCAATTTTATTTCCAGTGCATTAAACAAATTTTAAATTAAAAAAAGAAATAAAACTTTCCCCCCCATCCTTCTAAAGGAAATGACTGATAAAAGTACAATATAATAAAATCAGGCATCGCCAGAAATAGCATGATGTGCAACCTCAATTACATAAAAGAAAAACAAACAGACAAAAATTATAGAACATAAGCATGAAGGAGCCAAGACTATATAATCTCAACTATGGTATGATTGGCAAGCACTGGTTAAAAAATAGGTAAGGCTACTCTTAGATTTCTAACTCAACATAGTTAACCACTGCTCTTCTGTCTTTTCCTTCAACTCTTAATCTTTTACTCACTAGTTCTTTATATCTTTAGAATGAGCAAATTTGTTTTTATATTTTTGGTCTACAGTAGAATTACATATTAATAATATAATAAAAAGATATTTCATTAACAGGTTGGTACTGCATCCATGTGGGGAAAATAGAAAAAAAGTACTCAAATAGACATAGCAAATGGACTCTATTCTTATAAAAATAACCACAAATATAATAGAAATTATAATCAGGGCAACAGATTCAACAGAAAAACAGGCGTAGAAAGCTATATTTTGGATAATACAAACTCTTGACAAGCTATGCCCTAGAATTGCAGCCTCTAAACCTTTTCTGTGATTTCCACCTTCCCATAGGATCACTCAGAATTCAAATGGAAATGAAAACAAAATGAAAATAAAGTGACAGGTGGTTGAGCCAGCCAAAGCTTCTGAGTTATCTTAGTTGACTGGGTCAAGACCAGGTGGACAGCATTCGAGAAACTGGTAGGCGACAGGGGAGCCGCTGATGGTATCTGTTTTTGATTTTGGAAGAGTTTCCAGCCCACTGATAAAGAGAAAAACCAAGGAACCAAATAATTCTTCTGGTAACATAAATACATGAGATGAAATATAATTCTGACAGAGGTGACGGGGCGGGGGGGGGGGGGGTGAGGTGGGAAAGAGGAGAGAGGGGAAACAGGCCAACTGTGGGCACCACCTTCCTTGTTTTTCTTCAACACGTGGGTTTCCTTCTCTTTCTAAGCATTTGTTGGGATTAACTGCAGGCTCCAATGTCCTCTGGGCAAATAAGTGTCAGCTCAGCTCACCATAGGATAGCTCTGCTTTTCAGTCTTCCTAAGGGCTAGTGGCTTTGGAGGGGCCTCCCCGCCCCCCGCCCCCACTGCTTCATGCCCTCGATGATGCAGAGGAGGGGGTGCAAAGTTGTAATGCCAGATGGCCTTTACATTAGCCATTCCTACCTGATGGTTAATTCACACTGAAGATTCAGTGTGGGGGAAAAAAACAGGAAGGAAAAGAATTGGTAAGAGTTGAGCTTGGTAATCAGCAAGTATGAAGTTTCCTTCCAGAGAAACGAAGAAGAAGGAGAAGAACAAGGATAAGGAGAAGAAAAAGAAGAGGCATCAGTTAGAAAATACTGCTTTGGGTTTCTTTTAACATTGAACCATCCTTGGTTTTTCTCTCATTCAGTTGCTCCAGTTTAAAGTAGAGTTCAGAATCTAGTGCAAATATCATCAAATCACATCATCCCAGGAGCGATATCCTGTCCCTTCATCCTAAGTGAATACTATCCCTTCAGACCTCCTCAGAAGACTGGGGGGTAATGGTCCAGAAAAGCCTAACTGAACAAATTATTAATCGAGTACTCGCTACGAGAAAGGCACTATGACAACAGGTCAGCCCCAGCACTGTCCTCGCCACGGGCGTGGCCGTTTTAACCACTCCGGCAACCCCAGCGAGACCCACATCGTGGCTCTTTCAATACTTGAATTAGCTTGCCAGTTGTCTGACTCTCTCTCTGGCCGTTGCCGTGGGCTCTGGCCACGAGGAGCAGCGATCTGCTCTGTTGTCTATGCTGCCCCCCATTTCACCAACAATCCTTATTTGGTTCTATATGATTTAGCTCACTCTCTTCCATGGAAGTTTCTTTCTCTCCATCAGTCTTCAGGTCATGACTCTATTAAAGACCAGTTTACAGTGTCAAGGTACTACTGTTTATTTTTTCCTGGTTTTTTTTTAAACCTCTGACCAAACCCTAAGTCATGAAGACAGTTCAGTAACTCCCCTAATAACGAGTCTCCTGTAAATAGCACTGTGAACGGAATGAAAACCAACGTGTCATCCCTGACCACCAAAGCATACCCCTCGAGCCTGTCGTATTATTTTTGTCTGGGAGTGAGGAGATTAGGCTCTGGTGATTAAAATCTTTGGTGACAAAACCACAGTGGGTATGCAAGTTTCACAAAAGAAGTTGTCTCCCCAAAGCCTCAAGAGAAGTATCCTAGGACAGTTAATGTGAATGTATCTTAGAAGGTCAGTTATTTCTCTCTATACCTTTGGTTTAATGCAGTCAATACCGTCTTAGTGCTTATGCAACACACACCTCTAAGTACCTGTTACGAGCTCTGAATTTAGAGTTTCCTATTTAAAACTGAGATAATGCTTTGAGTGCTTAAGGGATTGCTTACATTATTCTGAAAGCCCTAAGTGGTGTTTTTTTTCTGACTCGCAAGGCTGACAGTTCCCTTACAAATTTTTTACCTTGTAATAGTAGACTTGCGTGGATGCTAAGGAGGAAAGAGAGAGAGAGAGGATGAGATAGGTATCAACGTTGTAATCTTAGGAAAGAGACCTCAACGGATAGTTTTCCAAATTGATGGCCCCACATGTGATAGTGTTCAGAGAAATTCAACATTAGCCATTTATATGTGTTGTGACCCTTTCTTATGGAACCGGAATCTTCCAAGCTGTCACCTTGGATTCTGGAAGGGCTCTTCAGCATCCTCACTCTTGTGTAATTGCGCCCTACACAACTGATTGCTTTTCCTGTGGTGCAAGATTCTTTTATTAATAGTCACTGAAGAGCTGTCATGCACTAATTACTTCTCAGGTTTAAAAAAGGCAATAAAAAGAAATCCAATAAAAAATTGAAAAAATTCAGCAAATTCAAAGCTAAACTTTTAGGCACTGTTAAGGTCTTCTGCTTAATAAAGGATAGTCTATGATGGAGCAGCTAGTAAGTAGGTTCTGATCAATTCTCCAACCCTTCCTTCAGTTTCAAAGTTGGCCTAGCTTGTTTCAAAATAAACCTTTCACCTCACTGGTTTTCAGTGTTTATTGCACTGTTCCCTTACTGCCTTACCAAGTGCATGGCCTTCCTCTTTGGTTAGCCTGATCTAGGTCTCACCCAGGGATGGAAAAGCATGCTCAGGCTGAAAGGATATCTCCAATCCAGACAAAGCTGTGTTTTTTTTTGAAAGCAGGGCAAGCCACCGCCCTCTGCCACACTGGAATGTGCGTCAGCAAGGGGTTTTGTGGTGGAGGCCAAGGTGAAGGCTCACCCTCACCTCGGCTGGCTCCCTTACCATTGCAACTATACCGGAAGCTTAGCTAGAGACGACACTGGGCAAACTCTTCCTTAAACATCTTCAATTTACTGTACCAGCCCAGCTTCTTTATAATAAGACAACAGATCCTATCAGCATGGCAGTTTCTGGGCCTGATCAAGAGTTAGCAGATTCCACAGATTCTCACCAACCCTGCTAAGACCAAGCACAATGGAAATAATTCTCCGTTTTTGTGATGCTTCCTGTTTCATAACTGCCTCTTTCTTCCCCATACCTCACACACTCTCTCCCAGTACAAGTAAATACATTTCAGTAGTGCAATGCAGTGCAGTCATATTTAGTGCAAAAAAAAAAAAAAAAACCCAAAACAAAACAAAAAAAACAACACCCCCAAAAACCAAAAAAAAAAAAAAAAAAAAAGCCCTATTATAGACCCAAGCTCAACCCTAAACAGTTCTTACTAAAGGTTACCAGTGCCACACAAGTGGGAAATTCAGTCTTTACCTCACTCTTCTATGAGTCATCTCTTGTTGCCCCTGTTTGTTTCAGCTCAGAGGAGAGAAACAACTAGCATGTGCCTATGTATTCTTCTGTAAGATGTAAAATCAATAGGCAGAAAATAAAGGGAAGTAGATGAGTTGAAACCAGGGGTAGTATTTAGAAGAGGAAAATAGCTATTTAATGCAAAGGTCAGTAGTGGTTTTTACTGAATGGTTTTCATCCTGTCAAATGGCTCTGATACTAAAGAGAATGGGTACAGAAAAAGATAAAACTTTCCTGTTTCCCAAAACACGGTTCTGAATTTAACAGTGCTGGGCTCTTATTTTAGAATCGTGCAATCAACTCTTCCTGGAGGGCTTCTGGCTGTGGCCACCTGACCTAACAGAAACAGGGACACTAGGAGCACTCACTTCTTTACATTGACCACCTTCTCCCTCCCCTCGTTCGTTCCTCCCCTATTCACTTTGTTTTCTGACAACACATAAATACAGATCTACATACACACACGCAGAAATTCTCAAGGCCCCTCTCAGGATGATAGATCAAAATTGGTACAAATAGCTCAATGACACACTCACACAAAAAGTACAACTATTAAATATAAAAGTGAATTATAATTACACCCAAATTAAGAATCTGCATTGTACCTCTTCTTGTATTATTCCTTAAAAAAAAAAAAAAAAAAAAACATTCATAGTAGGATATCTTATGGAGCTTACTTCTTGCTTAAGATTAGTCTGGAATTGGTTTGGGATACGGCAGAACTGAGTGATTCTGGACAAATGCTTTGTATTTGATACTCTTAAGAGTTGATCTTTTTGGCTTGTCCGGGTCTCCATTCTCTAAATGTAAATCTGTGTGTCTGCTCAAACCCACACATGCATACTGGAAGTCTCAGGAGAAATCAATCCGTGGTTGAGAATAGATTGTAGAAACAAAGGTGTTTGGCATAGTGGGGTCAGCACAAATTACTTTAAAACATAAAGTTACCATAGGTTTTTCTCTATCTTATCAACTTCTTGCCTTTGTTTGCCATGATGAGGATTACTAAGAAATTCTGCTTTCATTTTTTTTCTGAAAACACAATCCTTTCAACAATAGGGCAAAAAACCATTTTTCATTCAATGTGTGAAAGTTACCCTTAATTTCTATCTCAATAGGCCCGTCAGGAAAACTGAAGTTCAAATCAATGGGACTAAGGAAGGAGTTTAACTGCTGACAGTGCTCTTGAGAATTTTCTCCTACAAATCTATACCCAGATGGTTCCAAATCAAAGTTTGTCCCAAGGAGAGCAGGAGCAGAGAAACTGGCCTTATTTTTCAATGAACCCTTTGGCAGTGAACTTACACAAAGCACTTTAGACTATGTCTAAATCGTGTATCAAATTTGAACCATCACTTTATTTTCAGGTCTCTCTGCATGTGTCCTGGAGAGAAGATTAGATACAGGAGCAATCAAGGGTGTGTACGATTTCTCTGAATGGGTTTGACAGTAAATAAGAAAAGTCTTAAATCATAAAGAAGTGAGGTTTTCTGACCAATTCTTAAGACTATAATAGTAAGGATGGACAAGAGTGGTAAAGAGTGAGTGGTGTTAGCTTTCCCTGGTAACCCTGAAAACTGGCTTTTTGAATCCAGAACTGTATCAGATTTAGCCCCATCACTGCCCTGTCTCCCCTCTTTGCTTTTCCTCTGTTCACTTAATTGAAATTGCAATTATTTTAAAGATTGAGTTAAAAATGCAAATTATAGCACAAAAGACAGGTTATAAAAAGGTTGTCAGGCTATCTGTAAATTGAGTTGAGTTAAAAACAGTATGCTTTCAAATGAAGCACTACAATTTCCCTTTTTTCAAAAAAAAAGTTTCTAATTTGGTTTTTCCTTATTTTGTGGTGGCGGTGGGGTATGGCTGAGTGGAGGACTGGCGATGCGGCGCCGGTCTCCCTCTGTGACTCTCAACTCCGGTGCCAGGTGGGGGAGATGAGAGGCAATGGAGAATCGGATGTTTCTCTATTTAAGACCTCATGGACACATATTTTTGAAATGAGTAGAACAGAAACTGAATAATTATAGAAATCTATAGATTGATTGACTTTGCATTTAAGTAGCATCCTTTCTTTGTCTTTTCTGGGTATTCTGCTTTAGATGTTAGTAAGAAACATCCGAAGCAGATTTTCATTAAATTAATTTATTCCCAGTCTTATTCCAAAAGTTGAAGGCAATAAGGATTTGTAGTGTAAAATATATGACCTTCCTCTGCAATCAATTCCCCCTCTTTGGCCTCAGACCTGTTAGTTTGGGTAAATGGGGTTTCTCTCAAGAAACAGTTTTTAACGATTCTACCCTCAAAGTGCAGAGAGAATCTCTCTCCTCAAAGCTCTCACATGCTCACCGAAAAGGAAGATAAGATTTTCAAGGAGAAAAGACTCTTTAATGGCAGGAGGGAAGGCTCTCATTCTGAAAGGAAAAGAGTACGGTAAGGGCGGGCATTATTGGACTGATACCTATGGCCAGGGACAGTATCAAATTAAAGAATCAAAATCTTTCACTATCTCGAGAAGTAAGAGATAAAGGGAAACAAACAAAATGACAACAAACTTTACTAAAATACACATTCCTCCAGTTGCAGGTTTCTAAAAAAATAATTATGCTTAAGTCAAGGTTTACAGATAGCGAACAACTGTTTTAATGTGTAAAAGTATTATCCCTTTGCTTTACTATATTAGTTTCACTTTCTTTGAAGGAATTGTATCTGTGCACACTTGTCCTAAAGTCCAGTGCAGAAAATAAACTGGTTTGCTACCAGCTTCAATCTCAGAACACTTCCTAAGCTATATTTGCGAATCCTAAAACTACGTATCTATAAAATGAGACGCAGACTTTCTGAAATGCGTGGTAGTGGTGGGGTGGGGTGGGGAAGCAAGCTTTTTATGGGGGAAAAGAAGAAAGAAATCGCTTCCTATCCTCCCTATTATGTACTATAATGTTTCTGACCATCATTTTGCTGCATTAGTTACTGGTAGGGCTCTTGGTGTTCCTGACAGGTGTCAGTTTAGAAAAGCAGGAGGCTCATAAGCAATAAGAAATTCACATCCTGGAGTCTCTCAAATACTAGCAGGATTTACACATTAATCTAGACTAATGCAGAGGTTGTGGTGAGAAATCCTGGTCTCAGGGTTAGAGCTCTTCTTGGGGAACCAGAAGGAACAATGTCAAGAAGGCATCCTGGAGAAATCCTTGTGATTAACTGGACCAAATGGGACCTGTCAGATCTGGATCCTCTCCTACTCCACATTACACCTTCAACAATAGTGATTAGGATTTAAAAGAGAGTCTTCTACTGTTTCAGAAGCCAAAGCCTGAGAAGAAGAGTACTTTAGATGAAGAGTACTTTTACAAAAGAGATAGAGGGAGAACGGACAAAGAAAGAGAAGAAGATGGGACTGATGGGGGAAAGCATGCCAAGTGAAGATCACCATCCTAGGCAACATAAATACGGGCTTTACAAAATGTTGGTTTCCTACTAGATGTATAACTCAGGAAGGTTTTGAACTATCTCTTTATTTCATTGCTTTCTGTGTTGATGTTATAACTGGTTTAATTAACGCAGGAGATGGGTCAAGCCATCTGGTCACATTAGGAATACATTTCTGATCCTAAATGTTGATTCTATTTGTCAGTGGGTAAAGCAAGAAATAAAATAGTGCACGTCTGTGCACTTAGAACCAGGTAGTACTCTAAATGCCGCAGAATTTGTCTTCATAAGAGCCAAGAGGCAGTGTAGGAGCTTGGCAAGAGTCATGGACTGGAAGTGAGGAAAGAAGGTATTACATTATGAACATCCTGGAAAGGGACAGATCCAGAATGGTATCAGTCTTTTGGGCAGCATTTTGGCAACCAGACAGTTATGACTCATTGAAATGAGATCTAGCATGATGACTAAATTATATGCTGAATGTTTAGGTACTGGGGAGTGTATTACATGGCCCTTCAAGTACCCAGTCTGCCCTATTATATATATATATATGGTTTATATTAAAAAAAAAGTGCTTGCAAAATAGACACTTTAGACACTTCATGGATCTTTTCATCCCTCAGTAAATTACTGCTTAAAGTTCTAAATCAATCAACAATTATTTGTTTTTCAGAAAGATAACAAATGAAAAAATTCTTCCTAGTTGTTTCCTTCTACTTTAGTGGAAGTGGTTTAACTTGTTTTAAAAGCGTTCACTAAGGCTCGAACAGTTATCAAAATTATCTTAAAATGTTACTTCTTTTGTTAGATTTCTGTAAATCTAGTCTGGGGTAAATATGTCATTTGGCTAAATATTAGCAGGACTTGAAAGAGTCAACATTGATGAATTTTTTTTTCCCTCTCAGAAATGGTCTACTCATATCAGAAATTTGAACACTGTGATATTTAAAGAAAAGAAAAAAACAGAAGAAAAAATATTTTTTCTTTACCTTTGGCCAAATGTGAAGGTGAAAGGAATTAATGACCTCACTAGTACAGCTGACATTTAAAACTGTGACTCAGGTCCTCCCACTCTCAAAAGAATATTGATAACTTTTAAATTTTGAAGGTACAGTGAAGACATGCTTTTTCACTCTGCCTACGAGTCTCAAGTTGATGAGCTGATTCCTGTCAATGCTCTTGAGCTACACAAAACTTAGAGAAGAACATTCAGGACTGGGTGGGGAAGGGAGGGAAATGAGCACTCAGGGGTCATAAGTATTCGAGTTCCTCAGGTGGTGAGGAGAAGAAAAGGTAATTTAAAGTAGTCCTAAAGAGAAACAAGAAATAAAGGAACATGGTTAGGAAGAGGAAAGAAGAAAATAATGAAACTGATACAATTTGGGTATTGTGATCCCTGGAATAGCAACAGCCTCACTGACTCCCAATTCACAATTAGGTCTGTCCTGTAGAAATATATTTAGTTGAAAACTATGGAGAAACAGATTCCTAATTTTGCTACTAGACTTAATGTTAGCCCCTTCGAAGTAGGCTGGAGTAGGTCTACCAGGTTTCGCAAGTGGAGGGCACTGCTGGGAGCTTGAATAAGAGGAGGTTAGGAAAGACTTGTTGTGGGCAGGGCTTGGGGGAGCACAGCAGAATGGGATGGGATTTGGAAATAAAAATCTATTAGGTGAGAAGAAAGGAACGAATTGGTGTTATTCATACTGAGAGGCCTTAATATTGGTCCAGTGTGGGAAGGGCTTTCACACTGAGTATCATAAACAACTGCTGTCATTTTGTCCTGAATGGAGAACTGAGAGAATGAACCTGGCTTTAGGTCTCCAGGATGGATGTAAAGTTTATCCAACTATGGAGTTTTCCAGGCACTGGGTAGCTAAGGGAAGCCGAGGAAACTCTTTATCTACTTGAAAATATTTCTTGCTAGGAAGACAGGATGCCTGATTTCTGAAGTTTCCATGATGGCCTGGCTAAAGAATAAAGGCACCAAATCCCCACTTTCACAGACCAATGGAGATACAGAGGGCCAGAGACCCAAGAGCCACCATTTTGTGGATTCTGTGGGCTAAAAAATGAGCTCTCTATTTCTCGGTTCTATTTCTATCAGCCTCTGTCATGAAAAAGTTCCTCAAATTCCGGTTTTATTTAAGAAAGAAAATCTCCTAGGAAAATGAATGTTATATTGCCAAGCTGCCTCCAGGGGAGCATTGAAGACTAGTTAAAATAATCGTAGAGCACATTGAAAACAGAAAGTAGTCCGTAAAGGAACAATGAAAATCAATGTTTGAAAATCCAGTTGGGACAGCTAGGCATTTCATTCCCTTAGCTTCTCAGATGAGCAGTCCTTTGAGTGGCAGCCTGTAATTTTTGGTCAGATCATATGCAGGTTAAGCAGCCCCTTGGACATATTTTCCAAAGCAAATATAGACAGTGACAGTCCTAAAAGGGAAAATCACAGATACATTCATATGCACTTCTTTTGTTCTTCAGATATTGAGAGGGACAGCTAAACAAGATCACTTTGAATATGAACCTCTTTGTATTGGCCACACCAGAAAAAAAAATGTTTTCTTAAAAAATGTTTTCACTTTCCTACATTTGCTAAGTTTGAGCTTAAAAAAATTCTAAAATCCTGTAAAGACAATACTGAGCTGATAATATAAAAAGCAAACTAGAGCAGTCATGATTATTATTAAATGCACCAGTTAACCGCAGCAAGTTGGTGATGGGTGATAAATGCAAAGAAATAATATTTCAATCAACTCATGATCATAGGCAGATTCAAAAGTTAAAAATGAATATAATGTAATATATATTTCAATATAGAGTTGTTATATATAATGTGTATGTTCTAGCTTTCAGAAATACTGCAATGTAGTGTACTGTACTTAAGTAAGCATACCTAAATGTAACTCATGTTCTTCCACAAAGTCACTAGTACTGTTAATTAAAAAACAAAAAAACAACAAACTCATTTTTTTTTTCCAGTAAAAAGAAATACCTATGGTTACAGTCACAGACTTCTTTTGGATATAGAAAGACAATATACATTTTTAAAAATAATAACAATGAAAAGATTCTAACTGTAAGTAGCCTTGCTTATTGGGGTAGGGGGAAAGTCACCAAAATAGAAGAGGAAAGAAAATGTCCTCTGAATTCTGTAAATTAGCAGAAATCATCTACGTGTCACAAAAAAATAATAAACCACCTAGTAAAAGAAGGGCATGGGAGTGAGCAAACTGAATCCGACTGTTTCCAGGCCGTTCTCTAAGGTCAGCTGCGAGAGCCAGGTCCATTTGTTCAGAGTAGTGCGCCAGAGCGGCATTCTACTTTACTGTGTGAAACGGGCCAGAGCCATCAATTCTTAGAGATTACTAGAAATGATTCCCCCCGAGAGTCTACTGGTTTGCTAGACATGGTAAACAACCCACTCCTGGAAAGACTTGGGCAAAGGCCACGTTGGTGTCAGGAGACACAGTTTGGAATTACGATGACGTCCTGTAGATACAGGCAGGATCGGGAAGCTTTAGTGTGGACGTGAAACTTACAGCTGAGCAGGTGTTTGTGGGCACAGTCTGGGTTGCATAGAGGAGAGAGATGGAGGCCTTTCAGCCATGGACTGGCTCAGATCAAAGGTTGTGCAGGCCTTGCCTCCCTGGCCTTGGTGCTCCTCCTCCCCAGAAGACCTAGAGAGGTGCCCCAGAACTGCTGCTCTGTCTGCTTGCCACTTGAGTACTTCTGGTCTACCTTCTTCTGGAGGAAAACAGCCTGTCACTGTAGGATTGCTGTGGATCCAACAAGCTGCCTTTGTTTCTTCCAACTCTGAAATGCTACGAAAAGCAACAGAGTGGGCAGGTGACTGCTTCCTGGGAAGGGAGCCACAAGTCTTGAGCACAACGGTAGGAAGAGGCAACTGCATCTATGTACCAGGACCTATGCCTGTGTGTGCTTCCTTTGAGAGGCACACACACTCCCAGACTACAGGTACACAATGCAAACACACACATACACACATGCCAGTCAATCTAGCAGAAGTGCAGAGTTCGTTAAGTGCACTCTCCTCCACATGGCATATTCAAGTTTCTCATGGAACAGGTACATAGAAATGCTTGAGCTCCTTCAGAATGCCCTAGAACCTCCTCACAGATAGCGGACCCAACTAAGGCAACAGAGCAGAAGCAGCCAGGAGATATGTGAGACCTTGGACTAGCTAGAAGTTCCAGAATCTATCTTTTCACTGGGGAATATGAACGTGGAACAGCTCTGTACTGAGGGCACTTCACACAGCGTGTGTACATGCAGAACGTGTACTCATTTCTGGACATTTTGGACAGCAGCTGTGACATATTAGCTGAGTTAAGTCCTTTTCATTACTGGAATCTACATATAAATTACAGTGATTTTGCTGGGCAATAATGAACTTCTGTTGTAACAGTAGTAGAAACAGATGTCTCCGACGGGGTTAATTTTTTTTTTTTCTATTTTAGGTGTATCAGAATCTCATCGAGGCATCTGAACCAAGGAAAGCCCTGAATTTGAAAGAGGGCTAGTAGGAACTTTTTATACCCTAATCAGGTATCTCAAAAGCCAGGATCCCCAGCAAATGTGGCTAGATTTCCTCTATGATCTGCAGAGTATGCTCCTTCCTTGAAGATTTGATTGAAAGTTGTGAGTTTGCATTTAAACAAAGAACCACCAGATAAAGCAGATGCTCACGAAAACTGAGGAAAACTGAGTTTAGAAATATATACTGTATAGGGAAAGAAAGTTTTTCTAGAGACTGTTCTCCCTATGAAGGAAATGATGAAAACTGGCATCCCAGGCACCTGTGATCATGTCTTACGGGATTTACTCTTTGACTAATATGATGCCTATTTTACACCCAGCCCAGACCTCTGTCACTGAAATAGGATATGAAAAAAGAGCAACCACTTCCTGAGAACTGTCAGTTCCAGACAAGTGCGATGCGTCCCTGCAAAGCCACTATTTCCATCATCTTCACTCATGAAGAGGGCTCATTTTGATAACGATGCAACCATTAAAAACAAGAAATGTCTATGTCTTCACACCCTTCCAACCTCTCTGTCCTCTGTTCTCGTCCCTGGGCTTTCTGATTTAAGGCAATAATTCTTTACTATAAGTGGCTTCTGGTGAAAATCCCTCAACTGAGGTCACTTCAAATGAGATTTTAGTCTGAAGGGATTGAGTTTATGGAGCAATAGACTGGGCCTGAGGAACCACTGGAATCCAGGGGTTGCAGTCTGTTGTTTCAACCCGGGGCATTTTTACTGCTTTTTCAGTGAAATACATAGTTCCAAAAAAGAACCCGTGCTGTGCAACCCTCATCCTCTATTTCTTCATCCTAAAAAGAACTGAAAACAAACCCTGGTGTTCCAAACCATTTTCTGGGATCTGTTAACGTACACCGCTGACCACTGTGGATTCAGTGTTCGAGGGAAAAAAACAAACATGTATTCGGAGACTTAGAAAAATCTTTGGGGAATTTTGGTTAGGCTAATCACCTTAATCCCTAGCGCTAGAAATGATGCTTTGGGTTAGTAATTTCCACGTTTTGTGTTTATATGAACACTGAGTCACCACAGCTTTTCCTCTTGTGGAGGTTTAAGCGGTCTTAGAAATGGCAACTTCACACGGAGAGCCCTTGGGGATATGAGAATATTCTCACTCGAGAGCAAGAGCTCTTCTGTGCCCCTCTTCTGTCACCATATGCTGCCTGAGCACCAGGGTAGAGATAGCTTTTGAAAGTTTGCCCCATGCAATCTATTTCCTGGGCACCTAAGAGAACAGTCCTTTTCTTCATGTCAACACGAAGAGAAAGGGGCTGCCGCCATCCCAGTGGGGAAGTTATGTGGAGCCTCAGAAAGCCCCGGGTGGCTGGGTCAGCGCAAGCGCTCTCTTCAAGCACTGCAGAGGGAGAGGCGTTGGGTTGCCTTGCTTTGTCTATGGAATTAGGGAGCCTATTGAAGTTCTAGTGCGCCCTTCCTTTTGTTTGTTACCGGGTCACATGGTTCTGTCTTTAGTGTCCTATTTTTATTTTATTTTTTTAAATTTCTTTTTCTGGGGGATAAAATTGGCCATTTAAAGAAAGTTCTTTTCTAGTGAGTAAAGAGGTTTCTCAGAGCCAGAAATCACTCAAAAGAAAGTCTGTCGACCCTACTACCCATGGAAAGCCCAGAGATTTCTCTAAATACTTCTTGCCAAACTTCCTAGTGTTGCGATTGGATGTTTTTTGGTTTCGCATTATTGGGTGCTGAATACACTTTGCAGTCCTTTTGTTCTCTTCCCCAGGGCTTCCATTACCCTGGACTTCAACTCATTACTAAATTAAAGAATTCTTTCAGGGGGTTTCTTTTAAGAGTCAGGTCGCAGCAGAAAGGGCACCCTCCCTTCTCCCAAACCCCAAGGGCATCTCAGGTTGTGTCTGCTCTTACACTGTACCTTCGTTTTGGTTCTTTCTGCATAGCAGAGGCAGACCTGATTTGGTTATGTGATACCTTTGCTGCAGAATCACATATCCTCTGCTCCCAGCCTCAGCTAATTAAATAACATCTTCCATAACAACAGAGGAAGGCTCCTGCATGGGCGTGTTGAGTATGAATCCTGGCCAGGTCTACCTCACTGCTCCCTTTCCTAAAGGCAACAGGTGTTGGGAGCATTATGGAGGAAGCACATCTAGGAAGCAACAGGAACTTATATTATGTTCTGTTGGGGACCTGAGGGATTTTTATAAGGGGCATGCCTCATTTGAGGGAACTGCTGAGGGAAAACAGATTTGGGGCATGTATGGGCTGGCCACACACTGTTGGTGTGCTTGTATGATTGAGGTACATGTAGGTCAAGGCATTAGGACTTACTTGACACATAGAGGAAAATCTTTTCTTCTCCCACCTGGAGGAAATCTTTTTTCTTCTCCTATCAGAATGCACAAATTGTAACTGTTCATGGGTTCCAAAGGGTTTTCTTGGTCCTTAAAGAATATTGGGATGATACAAAATAAAACCCATGACTTTTCAACAAAGCAAATCCAAGTCTTTTCTTCTAAGCCTGGGAGCTACTGTGACCTCCAAGATGCCTATGAAGAAGGAATGGACTAAAGCTGGAACACGAGAAGGAAGTTATCCACCACACTTACTCATGGCACAGTTTCAGAGCATTAGGAGTTTGGGCAGGAAAAAGTCTATATACTATTATCAAGAGCTAAAGTTTACAACTCAATTAAAAGATACAGTAAAAACCATTTTGATATCAAGACTTTCATTTCAAATTATTTTTGCCTGGCTTGTTTCTTAATCTTTTCCCATGTGTAGATTTGTATCAGATTCATCTGTTCCCATTCCTTCCTTTTGAGGGGCCATATTTTACCACTTGGGTTTTTTTTTTTTTTTAGTACAAATATTAGCATTTATTATAGTAATGGGGGAAAGTTGCCTAACACGCTGGGATGCTACCAATGCTTTCAGGGCTGGGAAATTTTATTTTTCATAAACTGTATCTAAACGTCTTGACATAAATATTCCCCTTTGACTTTTTTCCTTTCCCTTGTTCAGCTAACCCACTTTTAAATCATAAATTACTAAAAAAAATGTTCTTTTCCAAACCAGTTCTTGTTCCCTGTATTCATCCTAAGAGGTCTTAAATCTGGAACATTTGTTTCCATTTTATCTATTTTTTTCCCCTGACTACTGAAAAAAATTTTTTTTTAGCACTCATAGCATCCTAGCATGAAGTTCTAAATGTAAGAAGATTGTTGGATTTGAAACTAAAAAAATAAAAGGATTCATGTTCATCCTCTATTCTTGAAGCAAAAAATGTTTCCCCATTTCCTAAGGTGTTGGTAATTATTTAATTTAAAAGTAAGGATTGGCAATCTAAAAGCACGTCTATCCTTCTGAAATAGGTCCAGTCTGGTTTACATCAGTTGGGGAAGTCGCCCTTTCAGGAGGTCAGAACATATAGTAATGACTCCACAGCAAGTTCCCTGCTCCCCAGATCAGACCTTCCACTGCAGTCTAGCTTCTCCCTCTCCCCAGAGAACAAGTCTGTCAACTATTTTAGACTATGAATGTTTGAGAGGAATAGACATACGGTAAGAAAAAGTCTACTGCTTTGCAAACCTGGATAGTCCATGTGGTTATAATGATTGCATCACCTCACCAAGAATTCTTTGGGAGTTCTCCAACATTTCTTAAAAAGAAATACTTCATTTGAAGGGAAAGGATGAATATTAGTGTTTCAAACCCAACTGGAATTTTTTTCCTCTACGTGTTCTATAACAAAATGTGGATTTTATTTTAACCCAATTGCTTCACTTTTCATGTGCCAAATCAACATTAAGGCAAATGGGTTTCCCTCTGATTTGAGAAGCAGATAGCTAAATGTGGCCCATAATGGCACCCAAGATCAACTTTTCTAGAGGTACTATAAATTCTGCCTACTTTGTGAAGGTTGGAATAAGGACACTATCTTAAATCAGCTACTGTCAAAGAATTGAAAATAATTTAAAGTGGCTTTTGGCCACCTTCGTTTGTAATATATGCTGAGGGATTTTATGTCATTTTTCCTCTAGATTAAACAACTTTTTTCCTTAATGTCAATTTTTTCTTTTTTATATCATGGGTTGAATGGCTTGTTTTTCAGGATCTCAAAACAATCCCAGGACATGGTTAATTAACCAATGCTCCCTCTGTTGGTGGTAAGTGGAAATATTAAAGTCTTAAAACACTGCTATTTTAAAAAGCAAAATTAGCAAGAGAAAAATGGACTTTTTCTTAGTTTTGAAGCTGTTTCCCACTAACTTTTAAAACAGGTCAATTTTGGACACATAGTTCTTTATAGGACTCCTCTTAGAAATCACGATGAGTGATACCCAATAATCAGTTAGCCATCCAAGTCTACATTAAACTTCTAGCAAAATATTTACCAAATTATATTACCGGAGGACCAAATACAACCCACATGTACTCCAGTTGCACTAACCCCACTAAACATCACCAAGAACTTATGGAAAAGATCCAAGTTAACCAATATCTAAAATATATGAGTAAAACCAATTTAGTCACTACAGAGTTGCTTCCCTTGGAAGATTTCTCCTCATTTGTTACACAGTTTTGCAAATAAGTTGCTGACAGGAAAATTAAAATGCAAAGTAATTTTGAAACTAAAATTCTGTCTTTGCTTCTTTTTTAAAGTTACAGTTTGGTGTTTCTGCTTTGTTTAAAGATTTACTTTTCCCCCTTAAGAGTGTTAAAACATGCCCAGCAATAAAATCACCTTTGGAGTTTTTGTTAGGTTTAAGAATTCTCATATTTGAGTTGGAATCCCTTCAGGACACTGTCTATAATGGAAAAATCCCTATTACAATACTTTGATCAGGACCGAGGAGAGAAATCCCAACTAGGAAGAGAGAGTGGCATCTAGGATGATGCAATGAACTGGTGGCCTTTTGAATGATGGATGTTGGTATCCGAGAAATTTTTGTTAATTTCCTTAAAACCTTTCCAAAAAGCAAGGGTTAATGCATCCTCTAAAGGAGGATCATCTCATTTAGCCCTCTCAACCATGGTGGCAATAGTCAGAAGGTGGTATTTGAAAGGAAGAAAGTAATTTTGGCATCAAGGCATCCTGATCTCTACCAGGCTTCTGCTCTCCGCAGCTGTGAAGGGTGAGGAGGCATGAACTCATCCTCCTGGCTGACCACAAAAGGAAAACCCATTTGTCACGACCTCTAGACTACTAGTGTTTCATTCAAGAAAAGAAGTAAAGTCAAGAGAAATTCTAGAATCATAAGACCTCAATGAACTTTTAGAGAAGCAAGAAATCTGTTTCTGAAAGATAAAGTCCTCCCATGAAAAAGAACAGAATTCTAGATGGATCAGTTGGAAAAAAAAAAAGTCAGTGGAGCAACTTAAGCTTGCTAAAAGTCAAAGAACTACATATCAAAATACAAAGCAGCAGTTCAAATTACAGCAGGGGTGGGCTGGCCACAGAGGCCCTCATCAACCCAGGCAATACTTAAAATAATAAAAATTAAGGAAAAAATAAAAAAAATATGAAGAAAATATCCTTCCTCTCTTTCAAATATAACTTTAATTGCCTTTTATTCTTTCTATCTGGAAGCAGTATCGCTAACCTTAACAGTCTTGACTTACCAAAAAATATATATATGTGTGTGAAATAAAATAAAAGAGAAGGGACTGGTGGCAGTGTATGCAAAACCAAAACGAAAAAAAAAAATTACTTTTAACAATCTCACTTTTTTTTGTTTTTTTTTTTACACAAATACTGTTGTAAATATATTAAAAAAATCAGCATTCTATCTGGTAAACGTCACTTTTGCCCCTCTATAAAATTTTGAATTAAAAAAGCCTCAAGAACTTTTTATTATTCCCCCCACCCTCCATTTCTCTTTCTTTTTCTCTTCCACAAGAATATATCCTGACACTTTTTTTTTTGTTTTTGTTTTTTGCAAAGATTGTGGGAAATAATCCTTCTCTTGTACCTAGAAACGTAGGTGCAAACCTCTGATATCTTTGTTTTATCTGCATTCCTGCCTTTCATGAAAGTCCCTCTTGATTGTGCTGAGGCTGTGGCTCAGCGAAGACACTGAATAAATACGATATAGCCACTGTTGCTTGATGCTTGTCCAAGTCTTCCTGGCTTCTGCTGAAAGAGGGGGACATGGAGGAGGTGGGCCAGGGTGTGTGGACGCGAGCAGAATCTGGGGGAGAAGCCTGCCGTTCGCCTTCCCCACACCACTGGACCCACTGCCCCTTCCCAACCCCCCCAGCCCTTTTACGAAATCAGACAATGTGGTAGGTGGAAAACAGCAGGGCCTTTCCTCTGGGTTTTCAACCAGAAGTGATATTCCACAGTTTTAACTGGTTACTGTGAAGTCCAAGCGGCCAGAATTGTGAAAATGTCCACTGAAACACTGCAAGCGGTGTACTTAAAGACAGTAGGCCTTTTAGATTTTGTTATATATTTTTGTAGTGCTCTTCACAAGTGAAAAAAAAATTTTTTTTTTACTTTTTTTTTTTTTAAAGATTTTTTTTTTTTTTTTTGTAAAGAAGGGTTGTATTTAGAGGCCAGTAGCTAGAGATCCAACCAGTGGACCTCTTGAAGCACTACCAGGCCTTAAGGCCACCATCCGAGGGAGGCTGGGAAAACTCTCATTCACCCGAGCCTCCGGAAATGTAATGTACCAGCAGGCAAAAACAGTTCTTCATGTAGTACAAAATGAAACGAAACAAAAACAAAAACAGAAAGTAAAAACGAAACCAAAACATTTCTTAAATTCTAGTGCCATAGCTTTGTTTGTTTGTTTGTTTCTTTTCTGTCGTTTTGTTCATAAGAAAGAGAGAAAGATACTACTTATCCGTCAGACACATGCATCCTCATGTGGTCGTTGAACTGCTCGATTTGGTCAAACTTTGCTGGACAGACGGAACAGACGTAAGTGGTCCCCTCCGTGCAGGCCACCACCCCCGGGGGGCCAGTGCGGGCACCTGGGGGTGTACCCGCGGGAGGGGTCCCGTTGCTGGCACTGTGCAGGGCCACGTGCCGCTCCAGGAGGGTCTTGTGGGAGAACTTCTTTTTGCAGATGTAGCACTCGTAGGACTTCTCCCCACGGTGGAGGCGCATGTGCACGTTGAGAGAGCTCTTCTGGGTGAAGCGCTTGTTGCAGATACTACACTGGTACGCCCTCACTCCTGTGTGTGTCACCATGTGCTTGATAAGGTAATCTTTTAAGGAGAAGGAGCGCCAACAGATGCTGCATTGGTGGGGCTTCTCACCTGTCGATGGGGGAAGAGACAGCAAGCGGAACAGAGCGAGACACAGCAAGGGGAGGGAGAATGAGAGACAGAGAAACAAGACGACAAAAAACAAAAACAAAAACAAAATTTAAAAAAAATCTGGTTGGTTCACCCTTGATTGGAAAGATCCAGTCCTTCCTGGCCTCTCGTGTTCTGAGAATCCTTGCTTTCGGGGGATGCCAGGACAGGCTAGTCTTCCACCTCCCCATGCCAGAAAACAGCTCTCTTGGAAAGCTACAAGAGACTACCCACCACAGGTTTTCAAAGGTCATTCTGTGGAGAAAAGGGAGGGCTACATTTACGGGGTCATTTTCGGCATCATGGTTAATGTGTGGATTTAACTGTGTACTTCCCATTAATTTTATCAAACCCATGTAAGGAATAAGAGAGACGAAAGATCTTGGAAGCATTCAGGTTCTTTAGAATCTTTAGAAACTAAGGACAGTGGTTACATAGCTTGGCTCTTTGGGGATAGTTTCCATTTCCAGTATTCTGCCTAGTAATTGCACTTTGCCGTGATAGGTCTGGGAAATATTGGCCAACATAGGAGCAAGTCGTTCTGAAGAGCTACACTCTCAATTTTATTTATTTTAGAGAGAAATCTTCCCGAAATGTAATGGTAGAGTTAACTGGCTATTCCGTCTTGAGTGCCCTGAGCTGCGGACTGGCCTTGTCTGGTGTGGAGGTTGAGTAGATGGTGGACAACACAATGACCTCAGAGTCAAATGGTCCTGTTCAAATCCAGGCGCCAACCCTCGGCATGGATACTCTGACAAATCTCCAAATGCCTCTGAGGTATACAGCCCTACTTACCTCACTGTGCTGGTGTTGACATAAATACATATGAAATCACTTTGCAGACCACCAAGGGTGGTGTGGGAACACTTGCATGGTATTCTTATTTTAAAACTATCCTCTCCCCCCGTCCCAATTAAATGGTTCCATACGCATTTTTGAACTCTCAGGTCAATTTAAAAAATAGCTTTCTCTTTCTTTGTTCTCAGTCTGTTGGCTGAAACCCTTCTTTCTCCTCAGTTTACTGCTTTGATTTGCTGTTGGCTTAGAAACCAAACGTCCAAGCTTGTGAAAAAGAGTAAGGTAAATAAAAATATTGTTATTAACTGACCATATGAAGTATTCCTCTATAAGTAATGTCTATGGGCCTGTGACATCTCTTTGGATAGGGTCTTGTTTTGGTTGGTACTAACTGCTCTTGACAAGTGAGATGAGATGCATTAGGGTGTTTCCATCTGTCCCACCTCATTACTGATTGCCTAGTGGAGGCACCCACCTTGGAGAAGAAAGTCCTCTGTACCCTTCCATAACCCAGAGTAAAGCCCAAAGCCTTTGAACCTCTCTAGGGTCATTGTTCAACATCTGGACTATGTATCAGGGTAGGAAATCTATTTCTTAAAATTGAGTTAACTTCCAATTAAAACATAGGCCTTGACTGTGTTTCCATTTTTCCTATTAGGAAGCAGAAGAGGTCTGAGGTGTCACGGTCATAATGGCAGTGAAAACAATCGGCGTGTATTCGGTGTTTAGTATGTGTCAGGCTCAGTGTTAGTGTTTCATGATCTGTTTTATGAAACACTATCTCATCAGAAACCTTTCTTCATGTGTTTATAAACATAAAAGGATATGTTCTGAAGCACATGATGGTAAGAAATGGCAGTTTTGTTCAGGAATCCCTTCACAAATTTCTTAGCCAATGTCATTGGTCTTTGAACTCTTTTTCCCTTAGTTATTCACAAACGTTTTGGCCTAGCTCTCTCTCCTCTCAACTCCTCTGATTTCTTTCCTTTCATTCTCATGGATGGGACAGTATGGTCAGTAGCATCACAGGGTTAGAAGAGAAGGAGTTCACTTTTGGACAAACGGGCGAATTTGGGGAAGCCTCATTCCCAAATGATGCATTTAGGCTATGTATGGTGTTTATGTAGGTACATTCTTTGGAAACGAGAGATTCCCTAAGAGAGAGAGTCATGAGTGTTATTTTTAGCTGGAACATTTCTGTCAGCTGTAAACATGCTTGAACTCAAGCTGGTCTTTGCCATCTATGTGCTTTGAGTATACTTTCTAGAGGCTACGATAGGCTGGTCAACTATCTTTTAAAACTTATCCACCTGTCACCTTTAATGGGCAGCTTGCCTTCTTAAGTTCCAGATGGTGTTTTGGCTGCTAGGAAGTTGAAACTTTATGTTAAAATGCTCTTGCTGTTTGAAACTTTCACCTTCTTACAGTGTGTTTTTCCTCTAGGCAAGGTCACTCTGAAGGCTTTTTGCTTTCACAACCTTCTAATCTGACTATAAATGGATTCTTCACAGTTGTTATCTTCCCCTTCATAGCATGCATCTGTATGCTGTTTGCATGCATGTAGTATTGGTTCAGCTGTTCATTATCTGTATGACCCTGGGCTTTCTAAGTCTTCCTGGGTTCGTTCCCCCTTCTGAAAGTGAGGAGCTGGACCAAGCACTTGCCATGGCCCTTTGCAGATTTAGTGGCCTTCTGCCCATCCTGACCCACAACCCGTGAGGACTCTAGTCTAGGCCTTGTCAGCACATGACCTGAGGGCAACCTGCTTCAATCACTCACTGCATTAGCAGTCCCACATTTTAAATAGGACAAAGTACCCTGTTCCCTTCCCTGCCACAGAAAATGGTATGATAGTTAATGAGGAAAAATGTTTGCAAAGCACTTGGGAGCTCCTTAAAGGAAAACGCTCTCTATAATTATTAAGGTGCTGTGTTGGTAGAGCATAGGTATTTCAAGAACTGTCTTACTAAATGGGGCTTATTTTCAGATTAATCAGGCAGCCACAACTTTCATTTATACGTATGTGTGGATTTGAAACACTATCACTCAGTAGAAATGTTAATATTTTTCTTTCTTGTTATTTTCCTCCATATTGCTTATAGGGACCCCCAAAAGGGCTTTCAACATTATGCATGAAACAGATGAGGTCTGCTAATTGTTGCTTTCAATGTGGAGAAATGAAGAGTTAAGATGAGTGGAAGTGGATGGCTTTTCAGGTCTGAGCTTATAGCCAGGAATGGCAAGTCCATCGTTGTGTTAGGAAGAGACACAAAGTCCAAAGCAGACACTAGAATTATTACACAAGGGAGGAGGTCATATAAGCTCCTTCCCTTTAAACCGCTCCATTTTGGGCTACACAGATGTGGGAGTCAGATATGAATTCCATTTCCTTGGCTGAGTGACTTGGGTATGTTACTTAACCTCTATAAGCCTCAGTTTCCTTATCTGTAACTTGAGAATAATACAGTAAGTACCTGTCTTGTGAAGGTATTTTGAAAATTAAAGAGATAAAGCACTTAGCACAGAGTATGTGATCATCTGAAGGCAAAAACTCAACTGTTCTTTTCAGTAGAAAGGAACTGATGATAAATGAAACCAACTGAGAAATAACTTGCATTACACGGGGAAGCCAACTCAGGATTTAAAAAAAAAACAACTTTCAGATAATCAATAAAGCAAGTGATTATATTGCAGCTATGTGATTCAGAGTTAAGGGTATAGTCTGCTCTCAGTTACATATGCTAATCAAAGCAGCGGTACTATGAATAAAATATTAGTAAGTAGCTCTGACAGAGGGGTTCTGAGCAGGTGACAACTGAGCTCTGGAGCCCAAGAAACAGCACAGCAAGGGGATAAACTAAAGGGGCAGCAGTGTCCTTTACAATTCCAACCGTGTGGAGGGAGTGGCCAATGCAGATACTTCTCTCCAGTTTTTGATGCCTGTTCTCTAAAGAGCCTCTTTTCAACTCCTTGTTGTGGACCAGCACTGACACTCTACCAAGACTGACAAGTTAGGAAGAAAAAAAGGAAGAGACATCTTGTTAGGTTTGTAGATACAGAGGGCCTGCCCAGTTCAAGTAAAAGATATCCGACTGGGCTGAGACACCCCAACTCTGAAGAGTGACTTCTGTAGTGGGGGGCTCAGCAAGAACCCACTGATTCTGCTGATTCTTTCTCATTCTAATCCGGCTTCTCCTGGCTTGCAGAAAGTACCGTGAATGCTGCTGGCGGGATGTTTTTCAGAAGCACTGTTCCCACCTGTCTCTCCCATTCTCTTGGTCTCTCCATCATCTGCTCTAGCACAACTCCCTCCTCTTCAGGTGAGTCTGGTGAGGGGCCAGAAAACTAAGACTGGGAGCTTGGGGAGAAGGCAGGTAGCAGGGAAGGAAGAGGAAAGTATGGGTTGGGGAAGGTGGCCACCGGTGAGGAAAGCAGAAGGAGTCCCTGAATGGAGAACGTCAAGGTGGGAACAGAAAATGGGAAAGGTTCGGTGGCAAGAATGGAGGGGTGCTCACACAAAGTCGCAGAGAGCTTTCACTGGCTGAAGAGTCTGCTCTCCACCGGAGAGGTCTAGTTGAAGGGAGGCCTACGCCCCCAAGATATGGCTGGGGTGACTCCCTGCCAGCCTTTCTCCAGTGCTGAGGGTGTGATCCTGGGGGCCAGTGTGGACTGTGGGGCCAACTGGGAGGAGGGATTGCCTACTGGGGGACACGCTGCATTCACACAACATCTGCGGCTTCAGGGACAACTAACATGTTTCCGTGTGAGGCAGAATTTTGAAGATCTCAGGGAACTTCATCTATGTTACTTAACTTTTCTTACACCTTTATGAGTGGGGTAGACATGAATGTCCCCAGAAGATGGCATCTCCATTAGAGAGGTTATCCAACAAGTCAGTAACAGATGAGAGGATGATACCAGCCTCGCCAGATTATCACCTCCTCCTCCTGTTAACGATTTCCTGCGCTCTGGATTCTGCTGCAAGATGTATGATGTTACTATAACATATATGTTCTTAAATGGCTTTGATGATTTTACAGTATTTATGGTTAAGTGCTTTCTCAGAAATAATGTTATTTGATTCTTAGATCAACCATGTAAAGTAAATATTATTAAGATCTATATGTTTTGTGGCAAAAACATTAAGGCTCAGATTGACTATGGAGCTTATTTAAGGTCACTCAGAGAGTGGTCAAACCAACGCTTTCTTACTTCACATCATATACGTGTTGAGTGCTCCACTGGCTTGATATAAATAATAGCCCAAATTCTGGATGAGGATTATCACATTATTATCTTGATCCCAGTATTTTTATACTATTTCTGACATTCTTATGTTACTACTATTCCTATATCTTTTTATATCAAATTCATGGCTGAAATAGCTGAGCTTCTCAAGGTAACAAACAAAATTATCACCTAGGTAGAGGACACTAATGGACCAAAAACAGTCACCAATAAATGGGCTGTTGATAGTATGATTCAGAAAAAAGCCCAAACATCTACCATTGTTAGTGAAGAAAACACAAGTAGAAATGCAGATACAATAAATTCTCCAGCAAATAAAAAAAGAAAAAGAAAGAAAGAGAAATTTAAGTCTTGCTAGAAAATAATGCATTTATGTATAAGTCCCTTGAATTAAATTCTCCTGGAAAGCATGCCCACATTTCTGAACATTCATTCACTTACTCACTCAAAAGGTATTTGTTAAGCAACTACATATGCTAGACTGTATTCATATGTAGATTTTATTTATTTATTTATTTATTTATTTTTAATTTTTTTTGGTTTTTAGGTAGGCTCCATGCTGGGTGTGGAGCCCAACGTGGGGTTTGAACTTACGACCTTGAGATCAAGACCTTGGAGTTGGACGCTTAACCGACTGAGCCACTCAAGCACCCCCATATATAGATTTTAAAGCAAAAAGTCCTAAGATTGGGTCTTAAAAGAGAGTTCTACCTGGATAGTATTGCAAAATAAAATGCATGACACCCAGTTAAATCTTTCAGAAAAACAATGAATAATATTTTAGTCTAAGAATGGCACAAATACTGCATGGGACATACTTAGGCTAAAAATACACTTGTTTATCCAAAATTCAAATTTAACTGGACATCCTGTATTTTTGTTTGCTAAATTTGGCAAGCCTCTACCTGGTGGTAAGTAAATCCTCCAATGCCATCCTGGTTATTTGATTCATTTCACTTATCAAATATTTACTGAATGTTTATTATGTGTAAGATATTATGCTAGGTATATTGAAGTATAAGATACTTATCTATCTATCTGTCTATTTATCTATCATCTATCTACCTATCACTTGTTTCTGGCTCACGAGTTCACATTATAATGGGGAGGTGTAGAGATAACCATGTAATGATAGTACCCGTAGGTACTTTAAAGTGCCTGAAGGCGAACATTTGCTGTGGTACTTGTGCGGTTTGAGACTTAGCTTACCTCTCATTCATGAGGTATTTGCCTCCATAATATAATTTATCCACTATAAAATCCAGCTGTTGTTTTCAACTGGTTTTCTTCTTCCAAATGCATAGGTTCTTCTGAGTGGAATTTTAGAGAACAATGTTATGTAACAAAAGCCACCTGATGCCAGCCTCGTCATCGCCCAGCCTTCTAGGGAAATGATTCCCAACCTACTGTGAATCAGGGCTCATTGAAACAACAGATTGGTGGGTGCCATCACAGTGTTTCTGATTCAGGTCTGGATGGGCCTGAGAATTTGTATGCTGCCGGTATGGGGATCACGCCGTGAGGACTACTGCTCCACGGTTATCTTAGAATTTTCCCTATTGCTTGCCTTCCGTATCCACATTGACACCAAAGCTTGCCCTTCTCTGTCCTCTATCTTTCCTTCCATTCCCATTCCTTCTACTTGTTTTTCCTCTTGAGGGGAGGGGGCATAGAGGAGCCTGCTTGGTTCCATGACAGGATGGTTTGTGTCATCTGTTTTTCTCTGATTCTCTTATTTTCAAATACATCCTTAACTCTTGGTTTTGTATCTCACAACTTTTATGAAGCTGTAGTAAAGGGAACTTGAGACACTCCTAGGAGAAATGGAGTACCACTGTGGCTTGTTTGGGAGGAGATAGAGTGGTTAGGTGAGAGATACTCTTTTACTCTTAAAAAAATCATTAAGGAGTGAAAAAAAAATGCTGTTATAAAGGAAGTTCAGGGGAAACCCAAGAAGTATCACGTGGCTTCAGTGTTTGAATTCCATAGAGGAAGGAAATCTGTCAAGAGCTTATTATTCAGAGATATGAGATACAGCAAAGAAAGTCAATGTCTCTTGGGTGGAGGGGGCTCAGGTAATAATGACGATGGGTTTTTTTTTAAACATTAACTAGTACTTTACCTTTTATAAAAAGCTCTTTTTTAAAAGATTTTATTTATTTATTTGACACAGAGAGAGAGAGACAGCGAGAGAGGGAACACAAGCAGGGGGAGTGGGAGAGGGAGAAGGAGGCTTCCCGCTGAGCAGGGAGCCAGCTGGATGCGGGGCCTATCCCAGGACCCTGAGATCATGACCTGAGCCGAAGGCACACACTTAACGACTGAGCCACCCAGGTGCCCCTATGAAAAGCTTTTAAATGCACCATACCTTTACAGCTACTCAAAAGGCAGGAAAATTATTATTTCCATTATAAACACAAGAAACTGAGGGTTATAAAATTAAGTGATTTGCTTAAGGCCACACAGCCAATTAAAGGGACCAAAACTGAACTCAAATAATCAAATTGCAGTGTAACTGTCTTTCACTTATGTCCCCACTCTAAGTTTCAGTGTTATAATCATTATGGAATATGCTTTACAGCCAAGGGCTTTCTGGTTCTCTACCGCGGAGCTTAGCTCCAAAGTCAATACAACAGACTACTTATTTGTTTCAAACACTTCCTTTCAGTGAATATGTGGATCATTAACATAGAGCTCCACAGAATTTTATTTGGAGTCCACGTCTCAGAATAGATTCTCTGCAGTTGTGGATAGTAAGTTCTATTGACATTAAAGTTGGAGTAACTGAAATGCAAATCTAGGTAGCATGCATAATAGCCATGATGCAGAGAACCCAAATCTCTTTCCTTTTAGCTCTATCAAGCTACTGTTTCTTAGTAAGATTCTTTTAGATTAGGTTATCCGTAAGAATACCAAAGCCATCCCTACTCTTCCCAGTATCCGTGGTACTTTCTAGAATCTTTTTAGACTGACATTTAGACTTTTTGCTCTGGCTTTTTATCACTTCCACTGGGCTCTTGTGAAGTTGGGAGGCCCTGTTTTTTTTATGTTTTCCTAAGAAATTGGAGAGAACTTTGTTTTGAAATGGAGGCTGCAATGAATCCAGGTCCTGAATTACTTCCATATGTTCAGGCTGTCTTGCCTTTTGAAAAATCTAGACCAATTGTTCTTTCACTTTGTTAGGTTATGGACTCCTTCAGCTAGACAAAAGTCTTGATAGACAGATGGCCCTTCCAAATTGCCACTGCCAAATAATTCAGGGTGAATGGGAAGACTTTCACTTCTTTTAAATGAGGTGCTCAAGTGATATCTGTGTATTCTTAATTGTTCCCAGATGTGGCCATGTTATACACACCTATACAAAACCTTCATATTTTACTGAGGACCTTCATAGTTTATTAGAGATCTGAAGGCTACACTTTGAGCATAACTCAGATTTATAAAATGACTTTACTTGTAGCTTTTGTATCTATGATGTCTAAATGTACAAACCCATTGCTGGTTTTTTCATGGGCAAATCTAGTTATTTGGGTTAACCACAGAATTCTTTAGTGAATCCATTGGATGAATGTGTTTATATAGCAAAAAGACAATTTTTGATAGTGCCCTGAAAATTTTGTATTGCAAATTTAAAGCCTTATTTCAATATGTGATCTCATAGAGTATGTGAATTTTATTTCCACTAGGTCTACTAGAAGAGATGCACAGGGGTGGCGGGGGGGCAGGGGGGAGGAGAATAGAAATGTTTATGGATCCAAGACCAGTGAAGTGAACTTTGGCTAACAAGACACTTTGGCTAAAAGAGACACTGGTCTCTTTTTCCTCCCTAATCTTTAATTTGATGGTTTATATGACAACTATTCAGAAGAAGAAAGGAGAAACTAAGTGAGAGCACTCTGTAAACCATAATGTGCCACATAACTAGAAATATTACTATTTGATCAATTTACCAAATAATGATGATACCCATACCACATAGAAAATTGCCCTTGATTGATCTCGGGTTATCAGTGCATTCACATTTACCTTAAATAAACATAGTGACTTACCACTACCTGATTTTCTTCCTAAATTCAGTAGTGAGTTACTATGTTGATTTGGAGTTGTGAAAACTGTCATTCTTAAGAACAACTGATTCACACAAAGGCACATACACAGATGTACCTAATGTCTTGACTTAAGTTGACTGCGAAGAAGGCAAAGTTCATCGAAAGTAACGTTCTGTTTTAGTTGTTCACCTCCATGTTGGGTACCTTGTCTCAGTGTCTGTTATTTTCCTTCCTTTCTATTTACCAACTTAAATTTATCTGCCTTATGTCCTATCCCCTAGATTCCTGCTAGCTGATCTGAGAAACAAGGTTGCTCAGAAGAACTAATCTGTTTTCATGTATTGTAATTCTACTATGTAACTTTCTCTGGCAACTTATTTGTCATTTAACAGGGGTGTTCTGGAACCAGAGGTACACCAGAAGAGGGACTCATGATAGGAATTTCAAATACGGTGATCATCACTGGGGTAGGTATTTTCAGATATGAGAGAATCTATGTGAAATCATATTGTATGTATGGTCACTTATATGGAGGAGCATCCGTGAAGTTCTCACTTCTATGTCTGTCCTGTTATTGAGCTGGAAAAGGGCACTAGCTGTGCGATCAGGAGATCTTAGCTCTAGAATCACGGAATTCAGAGATGAAACACCATCTCACCCCACTACTCATCTAATGATCGAGGCCCCTTTACATCATCCCTATGAAATGATCATCCACTCTCTCCTGGAACACCTCTAATTATAGAAACTCAGTCCCTTTGGAGGCTGTCTACCCCATCTTAGAGCAGCTCAGACTGTTAACAAACCTTTTCTTTTATTTAGTTGAAAGAATCTCCTTTATAGCTTTCAATCATTGGTCCAGTTCTACCTTTTGAAGCCAAACAGAACAAGCTTAACATCTCTTTCCTCCTAACCATTTAAATAAAGCTAACTGTGCTAATGTTAGCTACCATTTATAGAGTGCTGATGATGCGCCAGGAGTTGTTTTAAGAGTTTCATATATTAATTCACTTAATCTTGAAAACGACACTCTAAGAAGGATGTATTACTGTTATTCCCATTATATAGACAAGGAAACAAGTGTAGAAAGATTAAGTTATTTTCTCAAGGTGACAAAGTTCAGTAGTGGCTAAGTCTGATTTCAAACCTGGGCAATGTAGCTCCAGAGCTCCAGCCTAACTACTACATATGCTGCCCCAGAAGCTCAAATACTTGGATGTTATATGATGCTCTGAGTCTTCTTTTTTGCAGGTTGAACAGCCCTCGGACCTTCAACCATGATATGCCATGGTTTTGCATTCCTTCATCATCCTAATTATACTCCTCTGACTATGTCCCAGTCTATTGTCTTTTTAAAAGTTAGTGCCCAGACCAGACTGTGGTCTCTAGATGTTGAAAATAAGAGAAAAAGCAATAGAAAATAGAGTGAGCCTATCACTTCTCCATTTCGGGGACCACAAATGCAGCATAAGCTTGCATCAGCCTTGTTGTGGTCTCTTCAAGCTGATGGTTCATACAGAACTTACTATAGACTGAAACTCTCATCCCTGTTCTGCCTCTATGACTTTGGTCTGTAAAATGAAGTGACTGGAGTATATACTCTCCAAGGACATTTCCAGTTGTAAACACCTAGAATCAAAGACCGTATTACAAAGTTCCATGTATGTAAGGGATATTGTGCCTGCAAATTCCTTGTCAGACTTTTTCCCATTTGGCCCTTCTCCACTGGGTTTCTGTGATTTTGTATTTTGGTGGCAGATGCTTTATGCCTACAGTGGGGGTATTGTTGGGGCTTCTAGAAGATGGCTGGCAGTGGGGTCTCCTTCAAATCTGGAAGATGTCTCCAAACCCTCCCTTGTACTTGCCGTCCTGCCCTTCCCTTCCTACAGCCCCCTCACACCCATGGCCTGCTTCCGGGCCTCCAGAGGGGCCTGCACACTCACCTGTGTGTACGAACATGTGCTTGACGTAGTTCTGTTTGGCGGTGAAAGTCTTGTTGCAGAGAGTGCACTCGTAAGGCTTTTTTTCGCCCTGCCCACTGGCTGTGCTGTGGCCTGCGGATGGGGCCAGGGGCTGTGGCGCTGGCAGCTGTGCAGTAAAGGTCGACAGGCCAGGCTGGGACACTGTCACAAACTGGGTCTGCTGGCCTGCCAGGGGCTGTGGCAGGCTGAAGAGGAAAGGCTTGGGGCCACTGCCCGCGGGCTGGGTAGTGAAGAGGGCCGGCAGGTAGGTGTTGCCGGCTGTGCCAATGACCTGTGTGTTGCTGGTCAAGGTCAGAGGCATCCTCAAGTTGCTGGTGAGGGTTTCTGTCTGGCGTAAGTAGAGCTGGGTACTTGGCAATGGCTGCCCAATGGACGTGTTGACCGAAGGCTGCTGCAGGACGCTCTTGTCGGAGCTGTTGCTGACAGTGATGACCGTGTTGTCCATCTCCACCTCGTTGCTTCTTTCCGGGGAGGAGGCACCTGTCTCTAGCTGGTGCGGCTGTGGGCCACCCTCGGCAGGAGCTTCCGTGGCCTGCTCGGCTTGGGCAGGTTCGGCCTGGCCATCCCGCGCCGCCCCGGGCCCGAACTGCTGCTCCACCGAGTCAGGCTCGGTGCCTATGGAGGAACTGACGCCCGAGTCGAAGCTTTCGCCCTTGGGCTCACTCTCAGTGCCCTCCGCTTGGTCGGTGTCTTCCGTGCACTCCTCGGATTCGTTGCGCTCCAGGATCTGCACCCTTTGCTGCCCATAGTAGTCGTAATCGTCCTCCATCTCCTGCTTAATGTGGATGTTGCCCACCAGGGTCTGGATGCGCACGGGCCGGGGCTGCTTGCGGCAGTGTGTGGTTTCGGGGGTGGTGGACAGGTAGCGCTCCATCTGCTGAGAGCGCTCGTGGATGCGCGTGATCCAGCTGGGGTCTTCCATGTGGTGGTCACGCGGCAGGCCGAGTGCAGTCTCATGGTGGCTGACCACCGCACCGCTGTAGAAGGAGCGCTCCCCGCTGCCATTCTGCATGGAGCATGCGTAGAGCGCCGAGTAGATCCTGTCCACGCTGTGCTGCGGGTGGCTCTGTAGGTAGCCCGACTCGGTGTCGCTGCTCTGGCCCGATGTGCCTGACTCGGGGGTGCCCCGTGGCGTGTCCTGGCCTGAGTCCTGGATCCCCGGGAACACATCGCCCACGTTCTGCGACACGATGCGCGTGCACTCATCGATGACTGTTTTGATCTGCAGGATGCTGGCGGCCGTGAGGATCTGCAGGGCTTCCGACTGCGAGACGCGCAGCACGCCGCTGTACATGAAGTCAATGAGCTTTTGCACCGACTGCACCGACACCACGGACGGGATCTCGATGTCGCTGTAGCCCAGCAGCAGCTTGTCCTGGAAGAAGGGGCTGCCGGCTGCCAGCACGCAGCGGTGTGCGCGCAGCATGCTCCCGTGGATGCGCACCGTCACGTCACAGAAGTGGCCACGGTTGCGCTGCTCGTTGAGGGTCTCGAGCACGGAATTGCTGAAGTTGTGAAGGTTGATGCTGTGAATGCGCTCGGTCATCCCCTTGCAACTGATGTCACCTGCACGGTGGCAAGACAGACACAAGACAGGGTGTGTGGGTCAGAGCTAGCTGACTGCATTCCTAACACCCAGGTCTCAGGTGGGTCACGCTCATGGCTCCTGGAAGCACCCCCACCCCCGACCTTGCAGACACAAGTGGGCTCTGTGGCGAGATGGACGTGCTTTGCACAGGGATGGGGCTGCGGGTGTGACGGCCTATGGGAACGAGGCCTTGGATTTGGCTCCAACAATACCCCTGCTATTTTGGGTACTGAATCCCTATTAATGCCCTAGAGCTTCAGCCAGGGTTGCCAGTTGAAGTAGGACAGCCTAATAAACAGATGGGTCATTTGCCTGCTCTTCCTACAACTGCAGCACATAAGACCTGAGAAACAAATGGAAGACTGGTTCTCCTGGAACGCTCTATCTCTACTTTAGACAGGTCGAAGCCGAGGTCCTTTGGGAAAGCTTACATTTTCCCCAGTTTTTCAGAGTTCCTGATTTTATTCATAGCAACAATATTCATAGTTAAAAAAAAATAAACTCCTTTCCTATTTATTACTTTATATGTATATTTCTCAATCCACACCATGTATGCAAAAACCCTTGGAAAATGCAATCCAGACTAAGATATCCCCCAAAGAGCTGCCTCCACGTTTTCCACTTGAGGGACAGGCTCTAGGATGCTGTCTGCTGGCTAAAAGGGTGCTCACCCACTGCTTTCTGTATCTACACACTCTTGTCATCTCCAACGACCTGTCTGAGGACTTTCTAAAGTGGTCGTATGTGACATGGGTCGTTTTCTGCATTTCCTGAAGCTTAACAAGGAAGGAATGTTCAAAAGGTCGGAGATGGCAGCACTGAACTGGGAGACTATAATACACCAGGTGATCACATTTAGTGTTCAAACTGGGCATGTCTGAGAGTGAAAGGGAGCACTGTTGATAATTAGGTGAGGACAGCAGGACTAAACCAGGAATGGGCTGTGTGATCCCCCTAGGCAATACTGTGTTCTATGCACTTGCTACAGGGAAGTATCAAACGGCTCCCAGTGGGAAGACAGCAGTCAGCTACGTGGAGGCTGTCCATAGCCTGACCCACTGCCACCCTTATACCCTGGGCTCTGCAGACAAGGGATAACGGTTACATTTGGATCACAGATTGAGAATTAAAACCGGTGGCAAGAACACTAAGGCTTAGGGCTTTCCTATTTTTCTACCTTACTTCTCAAATGGCTCTGAAGAATCCCTCTCTCCGAACCATTCTTCATTTATATTTCCCATTCTTGCCTTCACAACTGAATAATCAGCTCGAGAGAGGCCAAGTAAGTGGGCTTTCACAACCAGGTGGCCCAAGCACTGATTGCTGGCCTGTGACCGGGATCCCCGTGTCTTGTGAGAAGTAGCCCCCAGAGGTAATGACCTGCAGATGGGAGGAATGCCCACATCCTCAGGTTCTTTCTCCTCTGCCTTAGGAGAGAGGACCGGTTCAGGAAAGTCTGAGCTCCACCAGCTCTACCTCGCTGCACTCAATCTCCTCATGCTGCCTGAGCTCTGTCGGTGTGACTGCATCCTTTTACATACTCATTTATTTCCTTTGTTCCCATCTTTACATTTAGTCGGCCTCACATATATCCAGTTAACTTAATACATGCCTAGAGGCTCTATCTTCACTTTCAGTCATAGGATTTGCACTGATTTTTACATAAGAGATTTCCTTTTTGTCCTGACTTCCATTAGGTCTGTGATGTGCCGAAAATATTGCATTGGGCTCCAGTTTCTACTTTTTTCACTGTTGTAAAAACAAACTGTCATTGCCAGATTAAAGAATCATGGTGAATCCTCTCTAACTGTGTTAATACAAAGTACAACCCCAGAGGAAGGTTCCAATAACCCAGGAAGACGTTCAGGACATCAGTCAGCAGACCAAATTCTAAGTCCTTGCTGAGTCCCCCATGCACAGAGAGCACTATAACAACAAGAGCAAACATTCCTTTTTTTAATGCTTACTATGTATTACCAGATTATTTCATTTAATCATCACAGCAACTCTTATCACGTAGGTATTATTATAATTTTAAAGATTTTACTTATTTATTTGGTACAGAGAGAGAGAGAGAGTGCACTAGCAGGGGGAGTGGCAGAGGGAGAGGAAGAAGCAGGCTCCCCACTAAGCAGGGAGCCCAACCTAGGGCTCGATCCCAGGACCCCGGGATCATGACCTGAGCCCAAGGCAGATGCTTAACCGACTGAGCCACCCAGGAGCCCCACGTAGGTAGTATTATTATCCCCATTTAAAATGAGGAAACTGAGGCCGTACAAATTAAGAAACTCGCTCAAGGCCTCATAGGCAATGGGTGGTAGAGCCGGCATTTGAACTCAGCGGTCTGGCTCTAGAGTTTTCACTCTGACCTGCTTCATTGTATTGCATGCTTTGCCCTAAATGAAGTCTGGCCCTTGGGTGTCCATAAGTCCACTGTAAAGCTCTATGAAAAAGTCTGTTCAGTATGTTCTCCAGCTGCTTCTACACCTACCCTTGAATTAGCATGGTGTTCATGTTTCTAGGCCTTGGGACGTCAACATAGTCTCAGTAAATCTAACGTAAAGACATCTTTTTTTTTTTTTAAGTTTACAAATGGAACAATGCAAGAGATAAAACATCGTGTCCTGGCACTAAAATGTAGAGTTTTCAGATATGGTTTTACTATCACTAAAGTTTTTTTTATTTAAGTAAAACAGTAAGCACTAAAAGTGGATGAGTCTGATAAAATCACTATCTCTGAGGAGGATGGATTTATTAAGTAACTTTTTTCCACACAAGTGAAAACACTCTTTAAACACACATTTGCTCTTAGCACCAGTCACAGCAACATCACCAGATTTGTCATTTATGATGAAGAGTTGTCTTCCTTATGATAACTCTGGGAAGAAACTCTACAAGTATCCTAATAATATCCATGTAGCATTTCACAGTGTACAAAACTCTTGCACATACAACATCTTAGTCTTTCCTTAAAAGCATCCTATATGTTCTTAGGACAAGTCCTATTATTATTATTTGATGTAAGAAAAGGTTGAGGCTATCAAAGTGTTTAAGTGACTTACCCTAAGTTTTACACAGCTAGTAAGAGGCAGGGTTGGGATTAGAACCCACACCCCTGGATGCTTTTTTTTTTTCACTCCGTAACACTGGATTGCTGAAGAATGAAACTCAGATTGCCTAAAGATCTAAGGCCATCCTAATCCTCAGGACATAGAAGAAAAGATAAAAACACTGAAAGTGATGATGGAGGTTGCTTTAGAGAGGGAAATGGTCAAGCAAAAGGTGTCCTCATACTACACACACTCATACACACACGCACACACTCACAATCTCATGAGAAAAATTCAAAGTGCTTGTTTGACTGAACTGGCTGAGTCTATCTAAACAATCAGGTAACCCTATAGAGATAATCACAAAAAATTGTGAAATGGTCTGAATTATGATTACTGCAGGAATGTCACCAACTTCATTAAAAACCACAGAGACAAACTCAAACCTGCACACATGTACAACCTGACCCGGCAAGCCTAGTTGGATTTTTATAGACACAATTTTTAAACATCTCCCTGAGTACACTGGTCCCACACTGCAGCGAGCAGCCATGAAAGGCTGAATGGGCTTTGCTGATACGGGTTCAGATGTGATGGGGGACCCTGCCTCTCCATTCAGGCGCGCCTGGTTCCTCCCTCACACAATGCTGAAGCAATTCTTTCCCAGGCTTTCTTTTATATTTAACACTAATACAGTGGGAAAAAGTTTCTGCCACAGCAAGGCAATGTCCAGGCTTTTGTGAAGCAGGTCCTTTCATCCAATGGGCATTAATGTATAGATTCCAATGGAATAAATCTGAAATACTCTACTGTAGAAGATTTGTTCCCCATTGAAAACAAATCTTGATTAGATGGTTATTCAGGGACTGTATAGGAAGGAATGGTGTGAAAATGCTAACTCCATTCTTTCCTAGATTGGCACTGAATAGGCATTTGGGCTATTCAAAAAAAAAAAAAAAAAAAGAAAGAAAGAAAAAAAAAAAGGAAACACCAACCACTCTCTCAACTCTACAAAACCATACAACTTTACAAAGATTATGTATATTTGGGGACGCCACCTCACCCAAAAAATACCACCACGGTGGTGTGAACATAGAACCGATGAGATAAAATGAAAAGAGTGATAAAAATGGTTCTCTGTGTGTTTAAAAATAATAACCGGCCTCCTTTCCACTAGAGTAAAAATATAGAGTCAGCCTGAGATGGCATTCACTAGAAACACGCAAGGAACCCTACCACCGAGAGTGGTCATGTATTCTGAATGACTGTGTTCTGTGAGCGAGCACAATACTGATGGGGCTGCAGTGGGGTAAGGACCGAAGGGAAAATCGGCTCATGGTGAAAGAGGTGATGGGGGGCCTGGCTCCGCCTTATAGGAACCCAGCTCCTGCCTGTCTCTTAAACTGCCGGTGTCCGGGGATAGGACTTAGCACGAGAATAAAAAACTGCTTGTGTGCAGGGGGAAAATGAACACGAAAGGAAACATCAGGCAATACAATCTCCTTTAATTAGGTGGGAAATCCAGTCCTTCCTCAGCCCGGATATATAAAATGAGACCAGGGCAAGGGTGAGGTGCTACCGAGGGAGATGGGAATCTGAAGTCTCTGTGATTTGGGAGGAAACACCAGCTCTCAAATTAAAACCCACATGAATTCCGGTCAAGTCAACACGTCTAAGTCAAATGGCAGGGCCGAAAAGCCCTGGAGCTTTCAATCTGGGCCACCAGGCTCACATGAGGTAAGTGGGTCAGCTCATGAACTAGGGCTGGGGTGGCCAGGCCTCCGCAGCCCCATCTCTCGTATCACACTCTTTCCCACATCGCACGTTGATGCCTTTACCGTGTTGAGGTTGCCCTTTCATATGTTAGGGGATTAGTGATGGTCCTAAGCTACTGTGTGTTGGTGCTACTTACCAAGCTGGTCACGCTAGGAAAGACCCATTCCTCTCCTGAGGAAGCAGGGATGCATGTGGCTACTCAGGTCCCTTCCTCCCCAAATCTACATCTGTTGCCCCTGCCAAGGCCAAGACCTCAGTCATGTCCACTTCACCTATATGCTGGGGTGGGGGGCAACTGCTGAGCCTCTGCACGACAGGAGGCTAGAGCTTGCTCATTCACGGCTTTCACTGTCGGAAGCACCTGGCCCGATGCATGCTTTCTATCTTCCTGGCATTTTCACAATCTCTATGAGACAGGGAAACTGAAGGACTCCAGAAAAACCTGCTTTTTGCTCCCTTTCCTGCTTCTATTCTTGCTAGGACCTGCACCCCTGCCCTACACGTCCCTTAATGTATGTCCCCCTTATAAGGGACAAGGAGTTGGTGATTTCTTTGGAGTCTCCCAGCACAACAGATAGCATCTAAGGAGTGACCAGGCAAGGCCATCGTGTGCGTATTCCAGACCACTGGTGCTAGACATCTCGACATGTCCCAAGACCCCCAGGCTCCAGGGAATAAGTGACTTATGGTGGACATCTGAACTCTGTCCTTGTTCTGACCAGTTCCTGGATGCCTCAGAGGAACGTGCATCAGACCACAATCGTCAGTAAAAAGCCCCCAGACCCAAAGCAAAGACAAGACTCCCTCCTTTCCTTTCTGAGTCTCCCAGACACTCCGACTGTTACCTGCACTCTCTCTATACCTTCAATTAACTCTGCTTTCACCTCCTGCTGGCTTGCGTTTGATTTCTATCCTGAGCGCAGCCAGGGACCCTCTTGGCTGATCCTGCGGGACTGCCTCTGGGTCCATGAACCAGCCCGCCAGCATCATTTGGCGGGTGGCTGGGGGCACTGGGGAAATCACTTACACAAGTGGAAGGTGGCAGGCAGGACAAGACTCTTCCTCTTACCCTGGCTCCATACTCCTAGCACAGCCCAGCTGTCCTTGTCGCTGGAGGTGGACCATGGCAGGGTCATCAGCCTGCGGGAAGGAGAGCTGCACTGCCTTATGCACCGCACCCCTCCTGGGTGTAAAAGGGGTGTTTGGGCTGTCGCCCGGTGGTGAGACTTGACCTCTATCTTCCCGATCGCCTAAGCCCAAGGTACAGGAACCATTAGAGGCTGTCTTCTTTGTTTCCCTTCTTTTCTTTCTAACCATTGGTAACATAATAGTTTTCATAAAACATAAATCAATTGTTCAGCTTTCAGAAATTTGACTTTTAAGCATATTTTCTGGAAGACACCACCTATGAACGCTGGGAACAGTCTGTATATACTTTTGTAGTCACTGCTTATTATTTTAGGTGGCCAGAAAGAGTCAACTTCCTAACTCGCTTAAAGTGTTTACAACACCATTCTATTTATGATCTCAGTACTGTAGTTGGGTATGTCTTTCCTATTCCTTGAACTTTCATTCAGACATCTGCCTCAGAGTTTTCATTCATTCTGGAGTACAGTTTAAGTATCGAAAGTTCCTTAGGAAGTGTATGTGTGGGCTTTAGGGGTATCCCTATTTTTTCACGAATGGGCATGTTCCTACTTTCATAGGGATAATATGGTCAGTGACTTTCATTAGAATCTCAAAGAGGTCTGTGTTCCTCCCCAAATTAAGATGCATGAATTGAGAATCCAGTATCTCTCCTTAGGCTGCTCTTAACTACTTTGAGTAATCAGAGCCTCTGAAACCGATGGTGCCCTCATGCCTGCATCTGATGTAGCAGGCCGGGAGCCTGGTACTTCCCATTTACTTCAATTATGTGATCAACTCGACAGTCCTAGCCAAAGTGCAGCAGTTGCCTTTCTGAAGAGAATGACTTAAAAATAAAAAGAGGATTGAAAAGGAAGAGAGAAAGAAGAGAACAGAAATGATAAAGTACTATGCTAGCTGAGATCTGGAGGAATGTAACAGAGCTAGATAGTTGGACAGTCGGTGAGGCCAAACACAGGTCTTTCTTTATCAGGGTGGATCCCCTTCAACGGTTAACACAAATCCATGGAAGAACTAGGAACCATCCTTTAATGTTTTTTGACTGTGAAAAATGAGATATTGCAGTATAAATAAATACAAACTTAACATGCACTTCTTTTCTTCTTCTTCTTTTTAAGTAAATATGTACTTCTAATCTAGCCAACAAGATAGACTTCACCTGAAAGCTCTGTGGTACGTCAAACTGGTGGTTGGCTTTTCTTTCTTTCTCTTTCTCCCTTCTTTCCTTCCTCTCTTCCTCCCTCCCCCTCTCTCCTTCCTTCCTTCCTTCCTTCCTTCCTTCCTTCCTTCCTTCCTTCC